>NW_027104356.1:0-1200000 GCF_902728285.1 Clytia hemisphaerica
AATTCAACCAGGCCATGGGTATCATAGTGAATTGAATGAAAAGAGCAGTGTGCTTGCAAAGAATCCCTGGTTTCTTGCCTGTGCAAAAGGTTAAACCAAAGCTGTTAAAAATTAAAGGACACACAGTCCATGGATCAATGAAAGCCAAAAAAAATGTCACTTACTGAAAAGATCAAGAGTAAGAAACAAGAGCAATCAAAGTAAGGGAAAGCCACTGTCAAAAAAAGGAAGATACAAACATGCATTTCTCAAGTGCAAAGAGAAATGTATTTGTGAAAAACCAAAATGCGAAGCATTCGGGCCCAAGCAATGTCCAGTGTGTCAGGACATTTTGAAGTCAGCTTGTAGTAAAGCCAAGTGCAAAGTTGATGGGATAAAGCCAGTCATGATTGTTCCAGCAGCAGCTACAGCAAGTTCTTCCAAGAGGAAAGCACCTGCTTCAGAAACCGAGGAAAGTGAATCAGATTTTGTTGATACCGATTTTGATGATACCGAGAATGAGAGTGATTTTGAAAGTGAAACCAGCAACGCGGATGATGTAAGTGCTGCAGATATCTTAAGAGCAACTTGGAAAACACTCAGCCCTTCAGTGACTGAGGATTCTCTCTTGGGGAAGTGGTATGGTGTAGTGTATTGTACAAAGCGCATTAACAAGCTGTATGAAGAAGAAGAAGGACTTCTTGAAATTGACCAGTTGTTTGTTGATTTTTTTTATGAGAGAGAGAGTAATCTGTCCCATGCAGTGGGAATCGGCCTAGAAAAATATATAAAAATATATATATATAATCCCTAGGAAATCATTGCGCTATGGTTGACAAATAAAAAAAAAAAAAAGAAAAAAAGAAAAAAGAACAATATTATATACAGAAAGACTACTCTCGGGTACCTAATAGCCGGGGGGGTTGGAATAAGCGGGGGGTTGGAAAAAACTCAAAAAATTAAGCGGGGGTGTTGATAAAATGTCCTGGGTGGAAACTTTTGAAAGGAGGCTAATACAGCAAATGAGGACAAAAAAACACTTTCAAAAAATTTTCCCCAAAATTAATAAGCGGGGGGGTTTGGATAAGAAATCCGGGTGGAAAATTTTCCCGAAAAATTAATTACGGGGGGGGGGACGGCTATTAAGTACCCAGGAAAGTCCAGATCACAAAGCATACAATTCCACCATATTTATCATTAGCCCGATCAAACCAATTTTCATTGGGAAATTAGCCTTTTTCAAAGATTAAACAGACCCCTTCCATATGAAATTTTGGGGCCCTTTGGACGTTTAGATACAAACCCAACAAAAAGCATTTTGCGTGGCAACGATCAAAGTCCTTCTTGCAAATGGCCACCCATGCCAATTGGCGTCGAGTGATAACAATCAATAGATTTAAACCAAGTCTCTCAAGTAAACTTTCTGTAGATATTCTGTGTTTCGAACATGCAACATGTTTAGCGAGACATTGCTCGTACGCACTACAATGAAATATCCAATAAATCAAACAATCTTCGGTAAGACTCCACGTTTCCGAAGCCGTATAACTAGAAAAAATAAGAGTTCATATACGACTGCCTTAACTTTTGGTGAGACACGATTAGCAAAAATACACGATCTAAGGGCGCCAAAAGCATACTTCCACGATTTAATCTTCTACAACACAATCTCGTCATCTGTGTCTTCGATAAGAAGAACCAAAGGTAGCAAAAACTACTGAAAGGGATAAATTTTCCATCTCCAAATTTATGGATCTAGGTTTGGTAGGTCAACATTTGGGTCGGCCCAGAGACATATAGAATCTCTGTTTCGAGGGGTTTTTCTGGTTGCAATCGTCTTCCAGCGTGACCTCCATTCAAAGGATAGAAGTGATTAAATAGAGGAGGGATGTAAATTTTACGTCTTGTGTCCGACGTAGCGCAGTGTCATCTGCAATTTTGAATCTGGTACGGCAAATCAGTCCCTTTGGCATTGTATCTCCTACCCTGCGAAAGTCATTTTTTTGTACGAAAGATGCAAAGGGTCGATCATAACGCTTACGCCATGTGATCATAATGGCTGCAAATAATAACGAATAGCACGGGACCTAGAATGTCCCCTTGTTTAACACAATGGTACAGTTAATAGAGTTGAAAACATTATCTACTTCAAAGTTCACCTTGAAATTTTGATGGAGCGATTTTAAAATTCTGACAATTTTGAGAGGTACACAAACCAGTACCCCCATAAAAGTTCTCTAGGACCCGGTCCAGGCTTTCACTAAGTCTAAGAATAAGATCCATGTTTCGGAGTTGTGTTCACGCCTTTTTCATAGCAGTTGACTAATATTGCATCTTGACTCCTCTTCCGGGACGGAACCGATTTGGATTCTGGCAATTGAATTAACGATTGGTTGGAGGTTCATGAATGATATACTCGTTATAGGATACCTCGAGAACATAATTACCGCGATAATTACCAGGCTTACTCAGGTCACCTTTCTTTGGTAATATTTTAAGTAGTCCGATATCCCATTCAGATGGGGGATTTTCAGTGTTCCAAAGCTCAGTAACAACATTTTTCAATAGTGTAAAAGTTTCTCTACTATCGATTTGAACATTTGAGAGGTTATCCCAGTTTCTCCAGGGGCATTGTTTTTCAAACGGGTAACTGCTTTTCTGATTTCTTGATCAATATATTGACTAATGTCATTTTTAGAAAAAATGCACCCCAAAACCCACAGTCGAAATTTTGAGTTTTGGGTCTGAATATCTCAAGATAGGCTAAAGACTCAATTCCATTAACTCTTTTTCGAAGATGGGTTATATGGGCTACCAGAATTCACCATAATTGCAAACTTAGTCTCAAGTTTCATTATTTTATTGGCTTTTTCTCAAAAAACGTGTTTTTTTCATGTTGTTTTTTTTTACGTTATACAGATCTGTAATTTTCTGTAAGGAGCTTGCAATATGAAAAATTATTGTTTTCTGTTTAGCCCTTTTACTAATGTATCTGGAAATGCATATTAACACTTAGTTTCCCATAAGGAGTATAACTGACACTGCATTTTATGAAATTGTGGGTTTTGGGGTACCGCGTGATTTTGGGGTGCAACCACCTGTATAACCTGATGGACAAGAGCAGAAAAAGTTAAAAAAACATCCTACCAAACATTGCATGGAATCCTGCAGTGTTTTAAAAAGCTTGCTAGATAGTGGGCCATTCTAAAAATTCAAATCTTTCCCAGTCAGTGAGCCAGATCCAACACACGTGCAGCCATGTTAACCAGCGTCTGCAATTCTGCAGAAACAAAACCAGTCTGAGTTAACTGGAGTGTACTATTCTATTTGTTCTATTCATCGTATTTTCAATTCAATTCAATTCGGTCTTTCCGTAAAAAACGATTACATTACCGGTAGGTACAAAGAATAAAAATATATAATAAAATATCTCCCGACGAAAGGAATTGAGGCATTATCAGCTTTGTCGATAACTATCGAAAAGAAGCAGTAGAAAAAAGTTGTATAACTATCAACGATTTATGATAATGTTCCACCCTTAGTGTTTTGCAATTTTCTATGCGTCGTCCATTCAATATTAATGTTTTAGGTCATTTTTGACAACACTGAGCCAAGTGTAGTTGGTTTCCCTCGCGGTCTTTGGTACTTAGTGTTGGCATATTCGATGCTTTTTTCATAGGTGTTGACTATTTGCTCGTAATACAGTTCCCAGCCACTTCAGTCTTCTACTTTTGATACGTTTGCTCCACTTTACCGCGTTTGGTCTTTTGATACACTTCGGCATTCTTCACGATTCTGGCCAGCTCACATTTAGCACGAAAGTTCGCAACATCTTCTTTGAATGCATCAATGGAATTTTCGGCTTGGCAGGTGTTAAACCACAGCTCGCAGGTTACAGAATATCGGTTCGATTGGTGTGAATGCTGACATTTTGTTTGTGTAGTCAACTTTTATGACAGAAAAACGTTTCGGAATTTGTTGGCAGCTGAAATCGATATTCCTTTTTCCTTTGATGTCTTTGATGTATCAAGCATACTGCCGAATATTGCACTTTCCATTCGTTGTTTTTTTCTGTGATGGTAAATTGTTCCGTTGTCCTGATTTTCTAGATCTCGTTTTCTAGTTCTGTTGGGACGGTCTGCTTAACTTTTCAGTCGTGAAAGTCTGAAGTACTTTCCCGATATCGTCAGCATACTCCATTTCAATATCGATTTGTTCTTTTTCTGGAACATGGCGTAATTGTGGTCTGTTAGATGGTCAGCAGGATGGAGGTCAGTAGGAAGGCATCGGATGGTTGGGTATTTGTGGTTTTTCAGCGGGTGTGCTTTTGCTAGGTAGTACGTAAATTCGTTACATTACCCCAGTCTCCTGTGGTGCTCGGTTTCAGTTGCGAACTCAGAGCTTAGAGTTTGGTTGCATTGACACTGGAGCGATACATTAAGGAGGACTGCGGATAATGTGGAGTTCGTCTGGTGAGATGGTAGAATTGCAAGTCTGCAGCAGTTTGTTTCTATTAAGACTGTCGAACCTTTGCTCATATCCAAGAAGTATTAAGTGAACGGCTTCACATTTTGATGTTATAGTCCGTTCAATTACAAGTTTTGCCGCGAAGACGTGCTCAGTTGTGGATCTGTTCGCTCGGTAGGCTGCTTGAGAGAGTGGTATTTCTGCGTCACGTCGGTCTCTGATTCGGTTGATAATGCAAGCTGCAAGGTTTTTGTAGTGATAAAGTAGACGATTGGTCGTAAGTTTAGGTGGTCCTTTTGCTTTTGGGGTTTTTGCAGGGGTTTAAGATACCGTAGTGATCTTCTTGTGGTATGTTCCCTGTTTCGGCTATGTGGGATAGATGTTGGCTATCTGTTGGGGGATAGGGGCGGGAGCAATTTTAGCAGTTCAGGGGATTGCATACATCCTGGGCTTTTGTTCGGTTTCATTTTCTTAACACTTTGGGATTCGACTGACGGACGGGCTAGCAGAGGTGTTGGGGTACGATTGTTGGGTTCTTGATTTTGGAAGAAATTCTTTGGAGTATGTAGCTATTATTCACTGGGGCCTTTGGGTCGCTGTTAGGCCATTTTCGCCTTTGAAAGAAGCTTTTCAGGGGTTTTAGGTTTTTGGATTTTTTGCAGCTGATACATCTGTTGGATCGGGGAAGTATCGATTCCGGGAGTTCGTTCCTTTTTCGTTTTCTTCTAGATTCATGATGGGGGTATTTCAGCTCTATGCGCTAGTATTACGCTGAATTAATGGTTATGTAATTATAGGTTCATCGATACAGGACTTATATGGGACAAAATATCCCCAGGGGAGCCCCGACGTAACCCATTCTATTTATTCGCTTGGGAATTGGCCTGACCAAGGCCGGTGAGATTACTTACGCCGAAAAAAGAGTCAGGTCTGCTTCGAGCATTCGAGCCCGAAGGGCTAGAGGCGAGGAAAGACAAGACTCCGGATGGGAAAAGAAACCAATGGACATAGAACCCCCCGCGCGTTGTTTTTCCACAAAACCAGATTGAAAAAAAAAGCAATAAGTAGTCCTCCCAAACAACGGCTAGGCGCGGGGGGAATGGGAAACTAGTATAGTATAAGTCGAAGCGATCGAGGCAGGTCAGAAATTCGCAAGTTGCAAGCAAAAAAGAGAAAGTTTGAATGAGCCGATAAGTTTTTTTCTAACGTTATAGGGGGCGCACCCAACAAAAAGGAGGGAGACGAGGCGAGGGGGAAAGGACGCGAAAAAAAACTCGGACATCGGCTTAGCAAAAAAAAAAGCACAAAAAAATCACAAAAAAAAAAAAAAAAACAAAAAGCACAAAAAAAAAAAAAAATCACAAAAAAACCAAAAAATCACAAAAAATCAAAAAAACACAAAAAAATCACAGAAAAAAACAAAAAACAAAAAACAAAAAAAAAAAACAAAAATCACAAAAAAATCAAAAAAAAAAAAAAAAAAAAAAACAAAAAAAATCAAAAAAAAAAAAAAACAATCACAAAAAAACACAAAAAAAACAAAAAAACAAAAAAAAAATCACAGAAAAAACAAAAATCACAAAAAAACAAAAAATCACAAAAAAAAATCACAAAAAAAAAAAAAAAAAAAAATCACAAAAAAACACAAAAAATCAAAAAAATCACAAAAAAATCAAAAAATCACAAAAAAAAAAACAAAAAAAAAAATCAAAAATCAAAAAAAAAAATCACAAAAAAAACAAAAAAATCAAAAAACAAAAAATCAAAAAAGAAATCACAAAAAAAATCAAAAAAAAATCAAAAAATCAAAAAGAAATCACAAAAAACAAAAAAAATCACAAAAAAAAAACAAAAAAAAATCACAAAAAAATCACAGAAAAATCAAAAAATCACAAAAAAATCACAGAAAAATCAAAAAATCACAAAAAAATCACAAAAAATCAAAAAATCACAAAAAAATCTAAAATCAAAAATCATTTCGTACGCTTTTTTCGAAGTGATTTACCCCTCGCCTTATTACATGAATCTAAGTAGGAATTACGGCCTGAAATAAGAATTTGAAATGTGTAACTCTTTAATTACACGCTCCTAATACTCTGTAAGTAATTAAAAAATATTCGAAGAAAATTTAAAATCGCGTTTTGGCGGGAAAGCTTTTCACCTAAAACTAAAAAGTAAATCATTTTTTAATTTTGGTTTTTATTTGACTCATTTTACTTCGGTTTAAATTCCTTGTGTCGAAAATCGAATTTCGAATTTCGAAGTTTCAAAAACAACATTCGAATCCCCCCTCCATAATAGTTTTTTATTTGGTTAGAATTCCAGGTAGACAGACCCTCAGTAAAGATTGTGACCGGGCGATGATAGTATTCATGTTTCGAAGAGGTTTTACTTAAATGTTGATATCAAATCTAGTCTTTATTTTAGAGTCCCTTGCAGAAACCAAAAACCATCAAAACAAAAATCCTCGGGGTCAAGCACTATCCGGGTTTAAAACACCAGTCGGTCTTGAGACAGGGATGTGAAATAGAGGATTTAATCTATATTATAATACGCTTAAATCGGAACTCTCCCATTCTCGCATGAGGCTTTTTCGCTAGCGATTTTTTACTACACGGCAATTTTTTCGCGCCTTTTTGATTGTATATCAATTCTATTCGCCAGTGCACTTCCATTCAAGAGAGCACATTTCTCCTTGTGGAGAAAACAAACTGGTGCAAGCCTATCAGCATAATTTCTAGTTTTAAAAAAAAAATTTATGTCGGTTATGAAATAATTTTGATTAAGGGATACGTCGAAGATAAATTTGATTTTTCAAAAGACATCATGATGAATAAAGTCGATGCATTCCCTTCTATTTGATATCTGATAAAAACATTCAATTTAAGGACTTGACAATATGAGAAAAGTTTGATATTATTCCCAATTCATTTGAAATTTTTTAATCAATGTTTGCTATTTTTTGTTCTATTGAGATAGCAAATGGAAAACGCTTTTACTTACGCATTGAGTTTAATTGTTAAATAATTGTTGACTCTGTTAAGAGGTTTTGAAAAAAGGCACTCTTATATTCCACCGTAAAGCACTGTGGTCTTTGGAGTGATCGGTGTTGCCAAGTACCTCTAATACTGAATTTGAATTTCTATTTGTTTTTTATCTTCTCCTTGCGTGAGGAAATAATAGTCTTTCCTCTCCCAAAAAAAAAAAAAAGCACGTTTAAAGATGACCGATTTCGCGAGAAATTTTTAACTCAATTTTCACCCAATATTGCATTGGCATATTTTTAGCGAGTCAAGAAATTATTGTTGAAGGTTTTCAACAAAAGAAATTATGACAAATTTATACAATTTAATAAGGAGAAGAAAAATCAAAATTCAACTAAAAATACTTTCACCATATTTTTTAATATGCATTAATTTTAGTGTCCCCTTAAAAATTTTAAACATCAATTTTTACGAAAAAGGCCTAAATTTAAGAATATTTCTTCTCGCAAAATAAGTACATTTGTATACAAATCCCTACAAATTTCTGAAAGATAGAAAAGCGAGCGAAGCGAGCGTATTAAAAGGAGTAAGAAGTCGTCTCGGACGACGCCGGGACGGCTAGTATTTAATATAACCATACCCAGTTACGAGTTAGAAATATTGTATCAAGTTACATCATTATTTACACAAAAATTTAAAAGTTTAAGTTCTATAATTATAATAAAACTATTAGTGGTATAAAATCCTAAAGATAAATATAAAGAAAAACCAGAAAAAAAGAACTAAAATTTAAGAAGATTCCTACAATTCCTCAACCAGGGTTTGCTTCACAATCAAGCAAAAAACCATTTTTTAATGGTTATTTTCCAAAGTGGTGAAGCTATATGGTTTTTAATCTTAAATCTGGGAGACAAATGTTTGGAAGTCTTACCATTGATTAGGAGGAACTCTTCACATTAAAATAATTTTATCAGCTTAGCACAGACATAAAAAGTAAAGTACAATCATCTCGAATCATAAATATCCATAATATCATGTTTTGATAACTGTCAAGATTTGTTCAGGACACATATTGCGAATTTTACAAGTTATTTTCATTTCCAGCAATTTCTAAAATCCTTTTTACAATCATATGTTCCCGATATACTTTATACTTATCCTGGCCATCAAATGCATATTTTACAGTAGGCAACCAAGCCAATATTTTCGAGCAGCCAAGTAAGATTTCAAGAAAACGACAAACAATCAGTTCTCTTTTCCACTGAATAAGAGGAGGATAATTCTACCAGATTTTCCATAACTTGAATATGTTTTGTCCCATTTCAAAGCATGCAAAAAGGCCAAGTTCATGTTCTTGCTCACTCTCTCATAGTTATTCGCTTGCAAAAAGGTTTTTTCACACGTATGCGGTCATTTTTAGCTTCCTTTTCTGGAATGACACAACAACTCTGTGAGCCTGTCTTGTCAAATGAAACAATAAAATTTCCATCTTCTTTCTTCTGTTCTTTCTCTTTGCTACAGTTTCAGCTTCTTCTTTTCAACCAACATCTTACACCAACTTTTTCAAAACATTCAACGTTTCATTTTTATTTCTCACAAAAAAGTAAACATTCGAAATTGGAAAGATTCGAAGGTTCGAAAGTGTCAGTTTTCACTGATCGAGTCAATGCAGCGACTTCTTAAAAAGGAGCACCATGAGAGCAGAGAGAGAGTTTGAGTTCTTTGAACGCTTCGACCGCGCGCTGGTTTTCCGAACCAATCAGCTTTCTGATATTTGAACGCTTCGACCGCGCTCTGGTTTTCCGAACCAATCAGCTTTCTGATATGGAGCGGGAGTAAAGAAGCTAAAAATGTACGGGAACGACGGAATATCTTTTATGGAAGTTGCCCTGACTCGGAAATTTTCGGCACCGTAGAATGGTTCTTTTTCTCGACGAAGCCATCCTAAATACAATCTACCAAACCGATATTGTAACGCCTCCTACCTGGACGAAAACAACCGGGATCTGAATACTTAATCCACATTTAACAGATGAGAACTAAATTTTCGTTTTCGTCTTGCGCTCCCCTGGGTATATAGAATTTAAAGGTACATGCACACTATAGCAAAACTGCTTCGCTCATGTATATTCGCTTCGCAATAAGTGGCTTCAATTTCTCTTGCCCGAGAAGTGTTCAAGTTTCGCCTCTAGAGCTGAGCTTTCGGGCTTGAAACTCAATGCTTTTGAGGGAAAATTTTTACATATGATATGAGATGAGAGCTCTATAAAACGATTTTTGAAAGGTTGGCCTGAATCTAGTTTGGTGGAAAATAAGATATAGTTTTTGATGCATAAGACAGTCATAGAATTCACTCACTTGCGGTATACCACAATTTAGGGAATTCCCTGACTGTACGAAAAGGTAAACAAAAGAAAACATTGAGTACTTTTAGAAATGATTTTTTTAAACAACCAAAAATGTTAAAAATACAAGCTTATTACTAACGTAAATTTCTTTTTATAAAAATCGATGATTATCAGAGAAAAATTGAAACAATTAGTCCTTTATATTTACTTTTAAGGTGCGGACTATTATTTAATCAGACAGATCAAGAGGCAAGAAGTTAGTTTGAAAACGAGGCGGACAATATGCAAGTGCATCTTGGTGACAAGAACATATTTGGCGAATGAGTTTCTACAAATCAAGCGATGCAAAGTGAATACGCGAATTTGAAGTTCATAGTTATGAGGATTTGGAAGTAATAGTGTGTAAAGCTCGCTGTGGCTTTTACCTCTTAATTAGAGCAAACTATTTGACCTTCCATACTTATACTTCATGAGAATTTATTATATAACAATATATAATGCTCAGAATCTACGCACAACGGTAAAATCTGACATGCACAAAAAATGTTATATTGTCTTTTCAAAGACTTCAAATGCACAGTCCATCCATTTTAACGTCTAATTCCATCCATTAATTTTGCCAACTTCCATTCAAATGTTCATGCGTCCCAAAATGACATTGCTTACACGAAATGAGATGATTTACGAAGCCCGGTCAACAATCGTTTAGTATTTTGGTCTTTTGGCAGCTTTATCGTAATCCCTGTTAAAAGAAAATTGCGAAGAAAAAATGATGAGAAAACGCAAATCAATGCCAATAAACAAGAAGAAGTCCGATGGTCAACCACATAGTACATACGCAGAGAACAATAGAAATGACGTCATTCAAACAATAGATGTACGCTTTTGCTAAACCTATCTCCTCCATTCACAACGTACCTACTATATGGATAGCATGATAAAAGTAGGAAAAGTGGTCTATTCTTATTCACTTGACTTGCACTACATGTCAAAGAGAAAAAAAAATCGCCTGGTGGTTTAAAATTGGTTACCTTAAAACTCTACATATATACCTCCTCAAAGGTGCCTGATAAACGGGATGGTCGAAAAAATAACAAGTTGGGCTTTTATTAAGCATCTGATAATAAAATAATAAAGAAATCACTGCTTCGCGAACAGAACACAATTGAATCAATTCGAGTAAACTAATCCTACTAACTTGCTGTGTTTATCACTGCGTTTTCCACCTAATTTAGCATCCTCCAACAGCTGATCGACGTTGAAGATATCCTCTTCATCTTTCTCAAATTGTACCGGACCACTTCGTGCGTTGGACCCATCAACCCCGGAAAAACCTTTGTCCGGTGCAAAGCTGAAAGAAAACGAGAGATTTATTGAAATGTTGAAAATTTAAGACTAGTTGCTTTAGTGCAATAATAATCCGAAAACCGTAGGGTCTATAGATTTATGGACTAAGAAATACAGAATTTAAAGTGGATTAGAAGGAATGACAGAGGTTGAAAAAAAATTCCAGTCATAATTGAAGAATGTTTTCGATTGTTTTGTAAGTTTAAATGTAACATGTCTTCACGATTAACACGAAATATTTAAGTGACAAACCGTTTAGTTTTGATGAGCGATTCAAGGTCATCGCCAACGATATCTTTATCCAAGTTTTTGGACGGACGGTAAATAGAGGAGGTATCTTTCTTCCATGGTTGACTGTACACATTGTATGCATCATCTTCACCGAAACCACTACTCATACCCTGTAGTGTAGAGAAAGACACAAGATGAAATTATGTAAAAATCGAATAAGAAATTATCACTTAGCTTTGGGATACTCGATGCGGAAATTGGACTTTTTTTAAAACAACAATTTAGGCCGCGTCTGATTCTTCAGAATTTAGGTGAATTATACACAATTTGGAGACGGGAAAGCCTTCTTTTGTACCTCACTGAGAGGGAAATCCGTCTGAGACGGGAATGCTTTATACACCGCTTCGACTCCCATGTGTCAAGAAAAGAAAAAAATGATGAAAAATTCCTTTACCGCTTCTCCGTCGAAAAGACGTTGGTCGTACATTGTTTCAGAAGAGACACCTGCGTTAGGTAATCCAAGAGCAATCTTTTCACTGACGTCACGATCTTCATCTCGCTTGTTCTTTGACCTGTAAAGAAAACGAACAATGACTGATAAATGAGGAAAATAATTTGAATTGAGCTGGTTAGGGTTAAAATTAAAAAACTGATATCCTCGGGACTTGGAAACTACTAAAACTATAAGATCGTAACATACAAAGAAATCTTTCGTACTTATCGGTTGATCGGGATGTCTTTTTGCTCCGTTGACGATCATCTCTTCGATCGCGGCGTATCTCCTCTCGTTTCCTCTCGTCTTTCGATGACGGTGCTATGAAGAAAATAAAATGAAAGAATGAAAAAATGAAAAATTATTTTGAGGCTTTTGATGTTTGAACTGTTCGTACACAACCTTTAATTCTCAGTTCCTAGACTATTTTGATTGTAACGACTATCTCGTTTTGAAACCATTACCAAGGTGATTAAATTTCTTGACTCTTCAAGTGCCACTCTTATAATTAAAATATCTTGTGAAATCCTCTGGGAATCGATTACCAAAGCAATATTTTGAAAACGAGATGAGCGTTGCTCATGACGTAATCTATGAAAAGGTCTATTATAAATAGATAATTTCAATTTAGAGCATCGAGCGATCTACCATGAACTGAAAAGAGAAACAATAGAGCAGTCAGTATCTGGCAAGAGATTCTTCTACAAAATGAAATGAAAACATTTAAAGGTCATTACCTGAAGAGAGGCCACTTCTCTTTTTACGTGCTTCTTCCGCCAAATTACTTAACATTTGTTCCTTCTTGTCTTTATCCTGTTGCGCTTTCTTACGCACCAAATTGGCACGAACTTCGACCGCTTCTCTCGCTTTACGATCTGCTATGTAGAGCGATTCGGCGAGTTTTGCAAATTTATCGTTAATGTGTGGATCTTGAAGACCACGACCATCTGCAGCGAGACGTTTGTCAAGAGGAATGGTGTAACCCTAGAGGTGAGAAACGAAGCCTGAATGAATTCAGAGAAGAAAAAGCCCTCATCAACATATTGGATCAAAAATTACAAAATAATTATGAAAAAAATTAGCAAAGAAAAAATCACATCAAATTTCATTGCTGGGAAAGATCCTCGTTGCTTTTTGGGTTTTGGTAACCTACTGTTATTTGTTCAGTAAGTATGCATTTCCCTTCTATTTCAATCACGCAACCAGGATTATTATAAAGTAATAATATCAAATAGGTTGAAAATGATTGTCAACAACAACGAAGTGCTCAGAAGGAGCCTTATAACTAAACAAAAATTCAAAACTTCATTTTTTAGTACTTTAATTAGTAATAGAATGTTACCTTGGGATTTTTCCAGTTGGAAATACATGGTGGGATTTTCCACTCCTGCTGTTCTTTGACTGTTGTTTTCCTGGTCGGTGAATGCATGACCGGAGCTGGTGGTGAAGGAGGTCCTCTCGGAATCTTCTTGTTGGTTTTGAATCTTGGTGGTTCCATTGGATCACGTTGTGCTTCTACCATTCGGATGACACGTTGCTTGGCACCAGAATTGAACATCACACCTCCTTGAGATGGCGTGTACCTGAAACCAAACCAGGATGAGAAGAACACATGAAACAAAATGTAAGAGACAGAGATGGGAGAGGTTGGTAGATGGACGTACCTGATGTATTGTGATTCCCCCTGCTTCTTTGCAGCTTGCACTGGTTGAGCAGCCGCGATCTTGTCGTTCACTGTCTTTTCTAAAGCCATTCGCGTTTTGTCTGCAATCTAAAAGTATAGATGATCACGTAGAATTTATCAGAAATGTTTAAAGTGTACGAACTTTGAATCTGTACTTCATTTTCAGTTATTCAATACAAATTGGGCATAAATTCAACATCACTTTGTGCTGCCGGACATTTGAATATGAAGAAAAGAGATTGTAGTGCCCGTACCTCTTTCATTTTTTCTTCGTCAGGTCTTGCCAGTTCTGGATCATCATCGTCAGCTTTGATTTGCTTTTCAACCAGGTCGGTGAATTTAGAATGGATCACTTTATCCTTCCGCGTCCCTTGTCTCAACAAATCATCAAACTTGATACGTCCTTCCGCATCCATTTGTACCGGTAGTGCGTTTGATTTCTCCTTCTTTTCGAATCCCATTCCAAGTGGAAATTGGGCCACCATGATTTCCGGGAATGCTCCTCCATCGCCGAAATCCTGTCAACGGAAATACAAGAAATCTTATAATATTTTCAATACAAAAAAATACTGTTCAAGAAAAGCCGAAACTTTCACTGAAGTTATGGGGGTATGAAAATGTTTGAAATTCTGTTAAAGTGCTTGCTTTGATTTTCGAAGAAATTCAAATTCAAAAAAATCAGAAGAATCTCCAGAGAAGAGATATCAGGTATATAAAAGAAAAGGCGACTATTTGGACATTCAATGTCGATTTGGAAGATGAAAACTTACAGCTTGTGACCTTGGCACCCAACCTTGTCTGTGCATGTAAGGTGGAGGACCTGTCCTGGCAAGTTGCATCTAAAATACAAAAATAGCAAGACCTTTATAATCAGAGAGTGGTTTTATTTTAATTTGCGGCCATCCAAAGCTATCTATCATACTTACAGTATGCATCCTCCACTTTACATTTTTTCCTGATGTTAGAATGACTGAATCTAAAATTTCCATTTAAATCCACCTTTACTGAGGTCATACATTGAAATTGTCAACTTTCAGGGAGGATTTTTCTCAAGTAGTACAAGTTGCAACTTGAAATTGCAAATCCATTTTTTCCTGATGTTAGAGTATCTGAATCTAAAATTTCCATTTAGGCCATACATGGGAATTGTCAACTTTCAGGGAGGATTTTTCTCAAGTGGTGAGACCCTAAAGATTTAGGTGGTACCTATTCAGATAACGTTCTTAAAGTTCAGAATATATCTTTTTATACCTTTGATGGAGCTGGTTCATCTTCATCCGAAAAATCATCTTCAAATTGTTGGGCGTAGTTTGGTGGTGGAAGCACACTGGAAGATTCAATAAAACATCTTAAGCTAAAGCAATAGACTCACCTTCATGAGAACTCAGTTATAAATATCTTATCACCCAACTTCTTGGGGGTGTGAAAAAAAGTGATATGCAAAAAGCATCCAAATAGGAAAAATTTGCCATGGAACAAATGACATCGCTTGTCTTCGATTGTACAGAGTCCAATTTAAATTCAATAGGTACCATAACTTGGTACCATAACTTGGTACCTATCAATAGCGGATAGCGAATAAGAAAGAGTGAGAAATCAAGGTAAAAAATTCTGAAAGAATCAGTACCCTAACACTTGAAAACAAAGAGAAAGAACATTACAGTTAGTGACACTAGCGTCCCGCCAAAATGCGTATCAAAGATTAATGCTGCGAAAGCACTATATGTATACCATATGTGCCGTGGTATAGTGGTAGTCAACCTTGGCTTCTCTGCAGGAGGCCAGGGTTTGATTCCCACTCAAGGCAGTTCACTTGGCAAGTGAACGTTCCTTCGCCCGGGTCAACCCCATGCCATGTGAGAGGAATTAGGTTGTCAGTTCAAGGTGCTGACGGGACGCTCATTAGTAAGCGTCTATAGTTGCGAGAATAGGCCTTTAAAGCCTCCTGCAACTCAACCAAATAGAAATAGAAATGGAAATATTGTTTACTTGACTCGCAAGCAAAAAAATGCGCCGCAAAACTTCTAAGAAGATTCATGAAAAAATGACCCTGCTTTTTAATGAAATTAACATTTTCGAAAAATATGAGAAATTGCCTAAAATTTGAGCCATACATGAAAAAATTTGAGCCAAGCCAACCTTAAAAACTAAGAAGATCAACTTCCCAAGAAAAAGATCTACGGGGGAGACGGAACCTACCTAGATCCGCACACCGCCAGATAGGCTATTTCCCAGAAATTTTGCCGGCCCTCAAACACTGACCCGTCTACATGCAGAATTATTTTTACTTTAGAGTATAAACAAGGCCTTAGAAATCAAAGCGCTGTCTCGGGAATTGAATGACAAATTTTGGTTGGTTGATATTCTGGCTGCAGCACGTTTGCAATCGGTCATTTTTTCTCATTTTAAATTTTTAAGTTTTGATTGTCTTGTGAACTTGAGCTTGATTCAGGTAACTCTCATCCTTGTTGTTGCAAATACATCCTGTAAATGACTGATGTTGTTTTTATATACTGAAAGCGTGATTTCCTAGTGTGATACCGTCCTTTGAAACTTAAATTTCAAAGTGAGGAAGATAAAGAAAAGGTGCTAAAAGGGATCTGCAATTCAAGACGCCGTTTTCAATTTAAAGGAACAGATGATCTGTCAAAAAACAAACCAAACCTCATTAAGGAATGGTGCCAAAAGGCAAAAGAACAAAATATGAAAAAGAACGATGACAGCTTCCAGTCAGTGAGGCTGGAACTTCGATTTTTGAGGATTACGATTTTACCAGCTTTTAAGCGATTTTTGCCTCGCTAACCCAAATCTTGCAGCCTCTTTACCTTAAAGAAGATTGAAATTAGAGTTTTTCAGTAATCCGAAAAAGATGCATAGCAGAAATTTTTTCATCTTCAGGCGAACCCGAAAAATTTTTTTGTTTCCGGTCCACCGGCCGGGTGAAAATTTATTTCGTCGGCAGCCGGCCGCATTTTTTTTTCGTACATCATCGTTAGGGTTAGGGTTAGTTTGTTTGTTTGGAAAACTTTCGTGAATCAGTTTTTGAGGCATGTGATTTATCGCACGTGATATTTTATATTCTACTGTAAAATGCACGCCTAGAAATCACTTGGAATGAAGGTTTTATCCAAATCACTGTTATAGAAATGAAATTTTATTCATCTCAAACTAAACCCTGCATTGTTTTTGTTAATTCTTGCTTGCAACTCAACTTTTAAGAATGTTTTTTTTATGGCATACCGGATAAGTGGGATGGGGGAACCTGGGAACCTAAAGTGGGAACCTAAATGAACACCTGAAAAGTGGGATGGGGGAACCTAAGTGGGAACCTAAATGAACACCTGAAAAGTGGGATGGGGGAACCTAAGTGGGAACCTAAATGAACACCTGAAAAGTGGGATGGGGGAACCTAAGTGGGAACCTAAATGAACACCTGAAAAGTGGGATGGGGGAACCTAAGTGGGAAGTGGGAACCTAAATGAACACCGGAAAAGTGGGAATGGGAACCTAAGTGGGAACCTAAATGAACACCGGAAAGTGGGATGGGGGGAACCTAAGTGGGAACCTAAATGAACACCGGAAAAGTGGGATGGGGAACCTAAAGGGGAAACCTAAATAAATGAACACCGGAAAAGTGGGATGGGGGAACCTAAGTGGGGGAACCTAAGTTGTTTATTATAATAGAATTGAAATATTTCTTTAAAAACAAATACATAAGCGAAAAATAAGACTTGCTCGATAGCAAGTCTTATCGTAGTTTAAGAAGAATTCCTTTATGTTTAAATAAATAGGTCTATTGAAATGGCGATTTGTGTTTACTTTTCATATCTTGCACATATTTTTCCTGAAAAGTGGGATGGGGGGGAACCGGGAACCTAAAGTGGGAACCTAATTTGTTATTATTATTATTTTTCTTTAAAAAAACAAATACTAAAGATAAGAAAGATATTTATTGCAAGGAAAGCAAAACCTTTATATAATAAAGACACCAGTTATTTACTTTTTACATTACGGTTCGCAAACAATAATGTTGAAAAAAACAAAGGGAATTTATTTATTCAATTAGCTCAAAAAAGCATGTTTATTTATCAGCAGTTTTTATAGTGCATCTTTTTGAAAGGTTCTTTTTAGTAATTGACTTAATGACTTTAAACTTTAAACTTTAAACCGTATATCTTCAAATCTAGAAGGAATTAGAAGTTCGTTCATAGCTCGATGGATAACTAGAGCCTCTTTCTTTTGCACGGTCTAATTTGCTTGAATACAGATCTAGTAAAACATTATTTACGATCTAGTTTTTGTTCACTCTTGATGCAATACACATTGTTTTTTATTAGCAGCTCCAATTTTCGGGTCAGGGCTGGGGTCGCTTAGCATTTAACGGATTCTAGCTCGTTTTTCTTTCTGTACCAACCAAACAGTACAGCGTGTGAATACACTTCATTAATTAAAATGTTTGATAGTAAAATAGAACATATTGCACGGCTTGCCGCGTTTCAATACACACAAGCCTAGATCCCGGGGGGGGGGGGGCACTCAAGGTAAACGACCTACCGTACGTGCGGCCCTTTTTTCCAAGCTTCCCAAAGTACACTGTAAGGGTGGAAATTAGCAAAAATTAGAATAAGTGCACTCTAAGGGTTTAAAATTTGGTCAAAGCTTTTAGAATTTCATCCGAACAAGTGTCATGTTTTAACACTGGGTAAATTTTGGAACCAATGTCCATCCCTATCAGGATCTGTTCTAGAACACGTTGACCAATAAAAAGATCTAGGAGTGATAATCGATAGTGACCTGACCTTTGAAGCCCATATATTCAGTAAAATCAAGAAAGCTAACTCTATCGTTGGCTTGATTAGCAGGAGCTTCGAATTTCTCTCACCAGATATGTTTCGAACGTTTTTCATTGCATTTGTCAGACCCCATTTGGAATATGCACATGTAGTATGGTCTCCAAGGCTAATCAAACATATCAATGCAATCGAGGGCGTCCAACGAAGAGCTACAAGGCTAGTTAGTTGCTATAGAAACTACTCATACGAAGATCGGCTACGACTCATCAATCTACCTAGCCTAAAGACCAGGCGGCAAGTTGGTGATATGGTGGAAGTTTTCAAGAACCTCCACATTTATGACGAGTCTATAAGATCAGAGAAATTTACTCCTTGAACACGACCACGACGTCAGCATGATTACGAGCTTCAAAGGAACTTTGCTAATGACAGTATGAGAGGCTACCAAAGCAACTCTCTTTTTTACAGAAGTGTGAAACCTTGGAATGATCTAGAAGAAGATATTGTAGAAGCACTATCCTTACAAGTCTTCAAAGAGCGTTTGATAAAAGAAAGGGAGAAAAAACTTTATAAAATGTAAAATCAAAAGTTCTGTTTCATAGGAGGTCAATAGACGTGCGAAATATATTGCTATAAAAAAAAAAATAAAAAAAAAAAAAATAAAAAAAATAAAAAATTAGGTTCCCACTTAGGTTCCCCCATCCCACTTTTCCGGTGTTCATTTAGGTTCCCACTTAGGTTCCCCCATCCCACTTTTCCGGTGTTCATTTAGGTTCCCACTTAGGTTCCCCCATCCCACTTTTCCGGTGTTCATTTAGGTTCCCACTTAGGTTCCCCCATCCACTTTTCAGGTGTTCATTTTCCCACTTAGGTTCCCCCATCCCACTTTTCAGGTGTTCATTTAGGTTCCCACTTTAGGTTCCCAGGTTCCCCCATCCCACTTATCCGGTATGCCTTTTTTTATATACAACTTGGTTTTTATAAAAGAATCATGCTGATTTGTGAGTAAAATAAATAGAAACATTCACAAAGTGGGGACTTTTCAGTAAGTAAACAGCTTTGTTTTTATAAAAGGAATCATGCTGACTTATGAGTAAAATAAAAAGAAACATTCGTAAAGTGAGGATTTAAAAAATTGGGGAAATGTTTCTCTCACTCTACTTTTTTCTCAAAAAAGTTCACTTCGTAATCACAGTTTGGAGCCTTTAGCAATTGAAGATAAATATTCAAAATGAAAGAGAGTGTCCAGTTCTTAGAGATATTGTAACACAATTGAAAATATAAACAATGAAAATATTTGAATAATCGCATGCCTAGACCACTATAAATCAAAATCTAGGCATGCGATGATCACACGTGAATTTTTCTTATGCCGAAGCCTGTAGCGGTGTCAAGTTACTACAGATTTAAGATAAAGAAGACCATCATTTTAACTTCTACGAGTGCTTTAAAAAATCGAGTTTTGGGATCGTAATTTTGCAAAAAAAAATTTTTTGCGGCCGGCCGGGTGAGTGTTTTTTTCGTCACCCGGTGGACCGGAAACAAAAATATTTTTAGGGTTCGCCTCACAGGATCGATTATCAACAACAAAATACATCTTTTGGTCTTTGGGTTTGTTTCTGACGCTTTTCCTTCAAAGAATATTAATCACTTTCCTTTTCCCCTTGAGCGCGATGATTAGCTCGCGATGATTAGCTCTCGATGATCCGCATTCTCGTGCGGATGAATAAAAATGAGGCGGCAATCTTGATAGAATGTTCCAAATACGGGGGTATTCTAAATGATAAACTATGTCGTTCAGGGGGGGGGTCATGCAGTTACAATGTGAACACTATGACACTTAGTATGTGGTGGTGTAAAAACTAAAAAAATTTAAAACAGTTACTCCAAAGTGGAGTAAGTGCACATTTTTTCACTTTTTTGAAAAATTTGTTTTTGGAAAAATATCTGAAATTTTTCCATGAAAATAAATTTTTTGTCATATTTATGAGAATAGAATATCGTGGAATGCTTTGTTAGTGACTTTTAAACCAAGTATATAAACTTATTCCAACAATTCTTTTAAATAAAAAAGTCAAAAAAAAAATTGACCTGTGGGTATGTCTTATATATCTAAAAAAGCTGCAAATTACCCATTTTATGGGGTGGTGTACCCCTTTTTGAGCACTAAAAACAGTTACTCCACAGTGGAGTAAGTAATGGAGGTGGTGGTGTGACAAGAAATTTTCCAAAATGGCAGTTACTCATTATAGTGTCACGGAGTAACTGCACGATGACCCCTCCCTGTGTCGTTCTGTAAGTGTTTATTTTCTGAGAGATATATTATTAACTTATTAACTTATTGTTTTAATACCATCAACTGCTCCAACTTGGGACGAGTGTACGCAACATGGGACTTGTTGATATCTGGTCTGTATTTTCACTTTGTAAAATCGAAAGAGAAATCGTGTATTTTTTAATACGCGGTTCATTAAACTCAAATCAAATGACTTTGGAGGTTTGGTGAAATGGTGGTGGAATGGCCGTCCCATGTTGCGTAAGATAGTCCCAAGTTGGAGTAGTTGATGGTAGTTAAATAAAAAACAAATGATAGCAGGTCAGTTTTTTCCTCAAACCCCCGGGAAAAGTTTTTTTGCCAATTTAGCTATTTACAAATCTCGGAAAAGAACTCCCTTAGGAATTTGGATACAGAACCCGATTGGTTAATTTCGGAACGGTTTCAAGAAAGTCATAATGGCAGATAATTTTAAAAGTTTCTGAGGAAATGTGTGTAATTTATCGAAATTGATGTTGATGGCTTGTTGATTCTTTAAAGAAAAAAGATACCGTGAGAGGTCCTAAATCCGACACCACTGCCTAAATCTGATGGGGCAGGATGGGGTCTTTCAAAGATACAAACTAAAATTAAAATAAACCTTTCGCTGTAACGCAACAAAGATACAAAAGTGTCAACTAAACTGAGAGATTTGATACACTGAACCAATTGAACCAAATAACAATAATTGCTTCTTATAACAAAACATATTTTTTTATTGCAATATGCACAACGTCATAAATGACAACAGTAGTAACAGCATCATAAAGTAATGAGATTTTTTGATTTTCAAAAGCACACCTACCTTTGATTACCTTTGATGTGTTTCAGCAAATTCTCTGCTCACTCAACCCGTGGGGTCCGGTGTTTGACCATTTCAACAATTGAATTCGAGTCAGCCATCCTGTAAGGGAGATAGGCAGGGAGCAGTGGCTGGTCGGGAACATCTTGCAGAAATTGATCAAGTTGTTTTTGAAGGAATTTTTGGAACATTTGGTCATGTCACGTATTTTTCTTGGTAACACATTGAATAGTCTTGGACCGGTGTCTGAAAGGCAGCTCTTCCAAATGTTCTTGTTCGTTGTATTCACTGGTTTGAGGTGGCATTTTCTTCCCAGGCGTTGGTTTGTATATGAATAAATACCGCCTTCCCTTCACCATAGTTAAAATTTGGCACCAGTTGTTCGATTATACCCATGTATATATAATTTGGTATCTTTCGCGTCTCTTCTCTCGAGACTGTACATGTTGAGGTGTTTGAGCTTCTCCCAATAATTCAAATTGGGTGGAAGTTGGATCCCTTTTATAAAGGATTTTTGCAGATACTCCAGTTCTTGCATCAAGGATCGCTTTGTAGGAGACCATAGCTGGGAGCAGTATTCCAGATGCTGAAGTACCAATGTCTTCCAAAGAGTGATCATTACTGATTTATCTCTGGACTTGAAGGTTCTGTATATCCAGGCACTTATACCCTTGACTCTGTCAGTGATCGTTTGAATGTGCATTTCATATGACAGGTTGTTTGATAGCAGGATACCCAGGTCTTTCACTGCCACTTTTTATTTCGATTGGCTGCTGTACATCTGATTTGTAGACTGAGTGTACTTTCAGTTGTTCATTTTTTCCGTATGCAATGTGTTCAAACTTTTTTCCATTGAGCTCCATATTGTTGATGGATGTCCAGTCATAGACTACGTCTAGATCATCTTGAAGGAGACTCACATCTGCAGCGCTAGATATTGCCTTCATAAGTCTTGTGTCGTCAGCAAAAGATGAGAGGATGGAATGTTTTAATCTTTCGTTTATGTCACTAATCATTACCAGAAACAGGAGGGGGCCCAGAACTGAGCCTTGTGGAACTCCGCTTGTAACTTTTGCTTCATCTGATAGGAACGTGTTTATGGAAACTTTTTGGTATCTCTCAGTAAGGAAGGATTGTATCCAGTTTCAATAGTTGTCCTTTGATTCCATTGATTTTTAGCTTGTGTAGTAAGATGTGATGGTCCACCTTGTCAAAGGCCTTGCTGAAGTCAAGGTAGATTACATCAACATTTTCATTCTTTTGTAGGTGAGATATCAGTCTTTCTACATGAGCCAATAGTTGACTCAAGCAAGATCGCCCTGGTCTGAAACCATGTTGTGTTGGATTGTATAGGTTGTTTTCTTCAAGGTGGATTTGCAATTTCTCTCTGACTATTTTCTCAAATATTTTAGTGGTAATTGATGTCAGCGCAACAGGTCGATAATTCTCTGGTAAACCTTGATCTCCTTTCTTGAATATTGGTGTAATGTGGCTTGTTTTGAGAATTTCAGGTGTGATTCCTTTGTCAAAGTTGTTTTGCCATATCATCTTAAGTGGCTTAGAAAGTGATTTCTTGCACATTTTGAAAAACTTTGCTGGCAAGCCATCTGGTCCGGCTGACGAGTTGGCTGGAATAGTGTCAATTTGTTGGATGAAATCATCTTCTGTGAAAGTAATGTGCTCAAGGGTTGAGGAGTCTTTTGTCTCATTTGAATTCAGAAAACTGTAGTCTGTTTTGGGAGTGGTAAATACTGAACAGTATTGCTTTTGTAAGATGTTTGCCATCTCTTGTGAGTCAGTTGTTAATTTGTTGGTGGTTGGATTTTTCAGTGGGCCAACTTTAGGTTTAGTTTTTGTGAATCTTTTTGCACACGAAAATATAAAAGAGGTCTGTGTATGAGCGTGCTCATTTTGAAACGTTACGTTATCAAGCCTGGTTTTTATTACTTTACACTGGCACTAGGCTTGATTGCGGGCCTTCCGTAAATAAACATCCGGACGTATGGCTATGGGTGGTAAAGAGGGCGTTGATAGTTGCCGCCTCATTGATTCGATGTTTGCTATTCAAATTAAGTGCTACCACATCCGCACTTTTTTCAACTTTGCGCCATTTTTACAATTTAGTCTGTTTGTTTCTTGATGGAAACCAGTCCAAGTTGTTTATTGTTTTAAAAATGAGCAACTGATCCAGAATAAAAGGTAATCATTTTTACAACTCACACTTTTTAATTACATTAAAATTGACATCTTGACATTACAGCTATCTTGTTATAGATGTTTTATTTCGAGAGTTCTAGCAATAGTTTATCGTTCAACTTGGAGAGGGAATGTTTGTAAACATAAAACTTTTTTTCATATAACAGTTATTTGGGGGATTGAAATTAGGACCTCTCACGGTAACAGGTATAGCTTTTTCTAATCCTGGAATATCAAGCTACACTGCCAATGGAAAGTCCGTGGAAGCCCAAGAGCTCGACTTTATATGAAAAATGTATTTGTACAATAAGAATAATCATGACTATCAGTTCCAGAACCAGAGGCCCTCGTGTGACTAGAACTTTGTTACATTATAAAAAAAAGAATAAGAGCTTGTAAAAACTCCATCTCATCCCTATCCCCTCTTAGGCGACTATCTAAAATATGTTCTGTTCGCGTCATAAAACATCTTCAAATCCAGTCGGTCGGTCGGTCGGTAGTAAATTTTGTCGGGTTTTTAAAATCTAATAAATCCCGAAGAATCAAGTCGGCAATCAACAAAATCTCTTGCCGCCATCTTTGATTTGCCAAATTAAATGTGCGCGCACATGTGACCTTATTTTTGGCTCTCGGGGTAATGGCCCTACCGCGTCGCCGAATTTCGACTTGAAAATTTCAATAAGGGTACATGAAAAAACTCAAACGGGACTCAATGTGGGATAAGTAAACAAAAACTCTTAGCGAATGATGATTCAAAGAAGTGCTTAGCTATCAAAAACTTTTTCCGACATTTTTCCGACTTGTCCGACTCGGGATTTATGTTTTGAAGGTGAGTCGGTCGGGCGACGCGAACGGAACATATTTTAGAATGCCGCCTTAAGAAAGGGGGATCCAAACTATGCATATCCTATCCAGAGCTCCAGGCTAGAGGGGGGTACCCAGTGCACGAACGGCAAACTTATTTTTCTCTTTTCTGACTTACTTTTGGTTTTTACATAAATCCTTTTTGACCATCTCGTAAACAAGCTTGAAGTCCTTCTTTCAGTTTGTTTTCACTTTATTTGAAGGCTTCTTCTTAGAATAATAAGTTGTTAAAGCGAGCGCTATTCGGACCCAGTCCGCGAACGAGGAACCAGTGCGCGAATGAACTTTTGAAATAAAAAATTAGAGCTCCGCTCGCAGGTAATACTTTAATTCACTTCCGAGATGATACAGGGGTATTTGAACTTTTCAAAACCACGCGCTTTTTCACCAAAATAGCGTCTTTTTATAAGAACTTTAGCGTTTTACTAACCTGTTAATTTTTGTAAATATCATATTTTCTTGTCGTCCATTTTTTTGTTTTCTTTTTCAAGTTTTGCTCATCGAAAAGCGTGGCAATGTAGTGTCTTCTTTTTTAATTGAGATCGCCAGCGCTTTCGAATGTTTTGACGTTGCAATGTCTTCATTTTGAATATGGTGTTCGGATCGTTCGCGGACTGGAACCTTTTTTATATCAACTACTGGTGATATGTTTCTATTGATTTTGAATTAATGAGCTAACATGTTTCAATGAAATTTTGTTTGATGGAAGATAACAGGTTTTTAAAAGAGGAAACTCATTTTCAGAACTCTTCTTGCGCAAATTTTCTTATAAAAAACATTTTCTCTCGCCATCAGCAATTTTTTTACTTGGCCTTGTTCAAAATCAGTTTGGTGTTGTTCTAGTGCTCCGTTTAGTTTAATTTTTGGAGAGATTGCAAGGAATAGTTTGAGGATTCTGCTGCACAAAGGAAGTTCTATAGAAGTTTGTTTTTGGTTGTTTGTTTCAAGTTCAAAGACACTCGTTCGTGCACTGGGGCCGTTCGTGCACTGGTGATATGACTCTATATGTAATCTTTGTTAAAACATGTTTTGTATTTTTTTAACCATGAAATAATCCAATCACGGCTTTTTCATTCCTATATTTTTAGGTATGATCCAAGATGGTGGATGAAAGATCTATTCTCCTTCCAAGACCCGATCAATCAAACTAATGGAACTCCGAACAATTAAAGTTCGAGTGTAAAAAAATTAATAATCAAACTCTACAGTATGTGGCCCCCAAAACGGCGATCAAATTTCAAATTTCTCTCAAATCTAGAGGAAAAGAGATTTTACAAAAATTTTTGCTGCATGAAAACCTTTAACATCTCTACTCATTTCCTGGAAGTTCTTTTTCAAAATTTTCAATTTCAACAATATTTTTCAATCGCTTAAAGATAGGTAGCTTTTTTCTGATGGCCCCCAAAACGGAGGTTTGAAATTTTAGTGATTTCTCGAGATATCTTTAAGATATGAATACAAAATTTTAACCATAGTTTTGAAAAATGATTTAGAGGGTTTTGGGCATAAATTTATTTGATAAAATTTTTACAGTATACCCCTGGTTGTCAAAATGCAGGTTTGGGGCCCCCAAAACGGAGGTGTAGTTAAAATCAAATTATTAAGCCCAGTGGTAATAGGGGGGGGGGGGGAAACTATGAACATATTTGTGTTTTCCCTTAAATTTACGACCCGATGGATGTAAAATTTATGATTTTTATGAAATATTTCAAGATTTTCGATATTGCAAACTGAAAATTTAGAAATTTTCAAAATGACAATTTTGATTTAACAACTTCTTAATCAAGTTTTTGAAAACAAATCTCTTTTGAAAATAGTTCCATTCATGTATGGAATAAGCTGTAAAAATTTTGGAAAAAAAGCTTAACTGAAACTGAAAATATTAAGCTTTGAATTTATTTTTCTCCTATATTTTGCAAAAAAATGACAGAATTTGCCGTTTTTGCTGATTCAGCGAAAAATTTTATATACAATGTTAATTTTTTGTTATAAACTATTAGCTAACTCAAGGTGATAGGAATAGAATTCCAAAATTTTTTGCTTTTTCTCATATTTAGAATTTTCGGTTTTGTCAATGCTGATTCTAGGGCTCCAAAATAATGGTTGACCTTCAAGATGCTATATCTTTTACCCAGCCTCTAAAGTCACAGATGTATTTGCATTTTCTGAACGGCATTAGGTGTAGAAAGTTTCCTACAGTTACATCAAAATGCCTCGAAAATGTCAATATGAAAATTGCGTAATCAGAGAACGTATGTCTCGCTCATTATAAAAAGGCTGACACAAACTTTCAATAATTGGATTGTAACATCGAGTTAAGTCTCTTTTGTTAAGTCACTAGGGGGTAAATAAAACAGACCTTGATACATTTATCGTTCGTTTCAACTTGACGATTCGTTTAAAACTCAGCCTCCTAAATATTTAGGGTAGGTAAAATATGTACAAAGAAATTCATACTTTTCCAACCCGGCGAATCTTTAAAAAAGAAGCGAACAATAAAATATAATTACCCTTTCCAAATAAACCTCTTTGGTGGCGAGCGTAGTCTACTCTGACGTAATTGTAAAATTTATGTGATGGGAGTTTGACATAGTAATGTAATGTTGTTTGGGGAATTATGAAGTTCTCTGGAATTTCGATTGCATTTATTCAGGTTGATTTTTTATGACTTCTAATGGTACTTTTTCTAACGAGTTTGATTACTCTGTTCTCACACTTATGTCTTTTTTTTTCGCGTCCTTTTCCGTGATTACTTTTATTTATATTTTTAAAGACAGGTAAGAAGGCATATTGATGTAACTGTCCTATACCCTGTTTTCATAACTTAGCCAAGGAGCTAGAGTGAGTTATATGCAATTTTTATCCAATTTTGGTGTTAAAATATTTCCTTTAGACGCAAATATGTTATTTTGAATCTGTCTCAAACCAGCAAAAACATGCTCATTTTTAAGTATAACCATCATTCTTTCAAAATAAACAAAAATCGTTTAATTCTGATAAATCTACAAGTCAGCATCTTCATTTTAATGAAAACCTCCGTTTTGGGGGCCGTCTCCGTTTTGGGGGCCATATACTGTACAGATTTTTTGTGAGACTTTGTGTGAGTGTTCGATCAATTGGTTACATGTGGTTAGATCATATAAAAAAGAGAGAAAAGGAGTATGGAACAAAATAAATTAAGTACCTGCTTAGTGACATTTCACTTTAGACTTTGGAATCAAATTTGCATCAACTTTTCACTTTGCTTCTGCTTCGTTCTGACTGACTCGTCTATTCGTTTGAAACGAGCGAGGGAGAAAAAAAAGTGTAGCTTCAGAGTTGTAATTTTTTCGGAATAAGATTTCGGATTTAATATTGCCGAGAGGATATCGGGTTCCAATTTTGAATTTGCGTGGGGTGGGGGAGGGGCAGCACAATGTGTCATAGAGAAAGTGTCTACCTTTTCGCATCCCGAAAGTCCCTCAAAGAGGGATCATTAGGGTACCGGGAATTTGGGAATAAAAGTGGGAAATTTTGAAAAATTCAGTCCCATTCAGGATTCAGGGCCATTTATTTTTCGCAAAATTGTCAAAAAACAAGTCCCACGTAAGGTCCATTTTTAACATCAGCGGCACACACCCGTCGGTCGGATATTCAGGCTATAGTATCGGGATAGTATCCCATCCCCCCTGGCGTCCAAAATAACGAAAATCGAAATGCCTCCCTTATTCTAAAGGGTGATAAATTCTTGAAATTTGGACTAAAATTTGTAAATTTTGGGGATAAAGTCTTTCTAAGGGTGGCCAAAACGTCAAAAGATGGAAAAATTCTGGAAATTCATCAGTCTCTCTAAGGGTTGATTTTCAAACTCGGACATACCCGTCGTCTAGCAAACCTATTGTGGCCAGCCGGGCCCTGTAACCGTGTAAGCAGGAGTTAAGATCAGTCTCATCGGTCTTATATAGAGAAATTTCACCCTTTTGCTTTTTAATGTTATGAATACTTGAAAGCCTTAGAAAGTCTCTCAAAGGAGGTACGGAAACTAGTGATGCATAAAAGTTTCTCATAACAGAGTGATTGCTTTCGCTTTGTTCCGAAATGTATGAGACGGGAGAGATTGTAAAGCCAGTGATGTTTTGAAATAGTAGAGTAGAAATGAAGGGGAATGTATAATAAATTTCATCTGTATTTAGTTGTTTGTTTGTCTTTCTCTAAACACTATCATATAAATAAATTCTTTTTATTCATTAATTCAAAAAATAAAATTGATATGACCATTTATCACGCCACCTGTTCGCAAATAGCTTAAATATTTAAGTTTAATTTCGACGAAAAGTGAGTTAATGTTTGAGTTTATTTTTTAATTCCAGTTTCAACCCAAAATGCTGAGACCACCAAAAAAACATTAAAAATTTGTTATAATTAGATAGAATGTTCAAATATTATAACAAAATATTAAAAATTTTATTCACTATTTAAAAAAAAAACAATTCATTTTTTATGTCCATAAATTTCTTCCACAAGACGTAAACACATCAATTTCTTTTACCTAGACGTAAAGCTAACCCGACGCATAGTTCACTAATATGTAATAATGTTTTTCGAAATCTCTAATCTATCATGAAAGTAAGCCTTTCACTCGAAGATTTCGCTGCGGGGATAATAGGCCAAGAAAAGATTGAAAAAATAATGGATTTACATTTTCCTCTTTCTATTAACTGGTTGAATACTAACTAGAGTAGAATGGATTGGATTTCTCATGCAAAAGGTTCTCTTGACTTTATCCTAACAGCGAGACTTTGTATGAAAACTCCATCATCCATGGTATTGAGGATCTCTGAGTAATCCTCCCTTTGAACCTTCATCTGACAAAGTCCATCACCATCGATATGAATCGAATATACAATTTCCAAAAGAACTAAAACAACACTGACGATCACGTCTTTCGACCCGACGTTGTATTAGGTTGTTGTAACATATGAGGTGGGGGCGTGTTCACTCCAAACATGGCAGGCGGTGGCGCCCTCATTTGTGGCGCGAAGTGGGGAGGAGCCATTGCACCACCAGGTTGCATCATCAAAGGATTCATCATGTTGGGATGTTGTTGTCGTATAGTTTGTTGTTGATTAGGGGATGGTTGCTAGAAGAAAATACATCGAAAGTATTGTTAAATGATTACCTTATCGGCCCTTTTTACGCCGGCCCAAATTTACGTTATTTTTTCAAGGCTGACGTAATAAGGACCGGCGTAAGGGATCAGAATTGAATTAGGCTTGGGCTAAAAATGGAAAATATTGAGCTTTAGCGTAGTAAGGACCGTTGTAAAAAGGACGAAAAGGTATTTCACACTCGTGTCCACATTCACACTCGTGTCCACGCATCATGCTCAAACATACACGAACTTATATAGCCATAGTTTTGAGAGAGGTACGATGTTCAAATACATTACACCTACATTACTCAGTTTGACGATAAAGACAGTATGTTGTTGAGAGAATCTGACGGTTAGACGCAGCTGAAATTCACTCGCAAATACCATAACAAATAATGTACTTACTACTGGCCTCATTGCTGAATTCGGTGTGGAGTTTTGTAACATGGAAGCCGAGCTTGTAGCAATACCTCCAGAAGCAACTGGTGGAGCGCCTGACATCATGGGCGGCCGTCCGGGCATCGGTGTCATAAAAGGTGGTCTGAAAGGCATTGGAGGTGGCATTCCAAATGGCGCCATTGGTGGACGGGTGTGGAAGGGCGGAGGAACGAATGAGGGCCTTGATGATGAAGATGGTTGACTATGTCTGAAAAATGAAGAGAGTAAAACTATTAAACATTTTCAAGTCTATGAATCATCGAAACTTTCGCTGTTTTAGTTTTAACTGCAACAGTTGAAAGAAGAACGGACATGTGACAACTTACCTTGGTAGTTTTGGAGAGTCTGTGGATGCTTCGTCAACTAAAGTGGAGAAAATAAAGAATAAATTCATTAAAATGTACCTAAATCCCCCCTAAATCAGACGAGAATTCAAGCTGAGATTTTAAGCTACTTCCCAATCAAACATGTATAGAAAAGTATAACCAGGTGACACAAATTAACACTAGAAACACTAAAAGCTCCCGCGAAAGACAATTTAAAAGAGAATACAGAACAGAACGAAGCTTACGAGATTTGTTACTGTTAGTTGGACTGTTAGCGCGTTCCGATCCTCCCATTGAACCTGCTTTACTGCTCAGTGGTGTAGAAGACTTTGCGTTTGTCTTCGTCATATCAATATCCAAAAGACGTTTCCGGTACACTTCTTTCTCTCTCTTGTGTTCATCGCACTCTCGGATAGCCGTTCGCATTTTGACGTAATTTCCGTGTACTTGTTCCTCGAGAGATGAGATTTGCTGTTTGTATTGCTTTTCGTTATTCTCAATCTCTTTCTCAAGGTCCGATACTCTTTGCCTGAAAAACAAAAATAAAAACAGAATGAAGCATATGGTTTTTCTGATTTCAAATCACAAGAAAATTAAATGACGTACCCATTAAGGGCTACTTAGACTACACAATATAGTACTTTATTGGCACTCAGCAAAATATTGTCAATATATTGTGTACTAGTTTCTGTGGCCCTTTACCAACTTAATTCAGGATAAGAGACGTATTGATAGTGCAACTATGAATAATTAAATTCTGAAAACAATTGAAGACACTTACAAGAGATGGGCAGTTTTAGATTCATTTTCACCGATCGAATCGATGTGTTTCTTCAAGCCTCGAATTTGTTCGGATCTTTCTGCGTTTGCCCTTCGAAAAATAAAACACATTCAAAACACAAATTATTCATTCGGTCTTCATGTTTTGAGCATTTCCTAAAGTCCGCCAACCCGTCATACAATTATGATCACTAGTAGTGTAACTCCGTTATGAATTTCCAAGATAGCCTAAATTACGTTATCAACTTTTCTAAAGTCTAAAAAGTCTTCATAGAGATTTAAACCAAGATACTCAACCAAATCAACGGATAGTATCAAAGTCTGTGCAGTAATCAATGACTTAGGTTAGGGCCTATTCCTACTTGGGAAGGTAGTCTATGCACCAGTGATCTATGAGTTAGGTTAGGGCCTATTCACACTTTATCTTGTCAAACGAATGTACCAGGAATACCTTTGGAAATCGTTTTCACGTTCACCAAAGAACTTTTCGATGGTCCTCAACTCAATCTGTTTCTTTTCCAGATTCTTCTTCAGTTCGGAAGCCTCACTGGTGACGTCACCGTACTTCGTTGAAACGCTTGATAATTTCTCTGCAAAAAAGAAAACATAATATTATATCACTTAAGACGACTCGTGATATACATCTCAACCTTATCATAACTAAAGATATCTCCTGCCATTTACTTACACAGCATTTTTGAAATAAAAGAAAAGAACTAATTTCTGGCATACCGGATAAGTGGGATGGGGGAACCTGGAAACCTAAAGTGGGAACCTAAATGAACACCTGAAAAGTGGGATGGGGGAACCTAAGTGGGAACCTAAATGAACACCGGAAAAGTGGGATGGGGGAACCTAAGTGGGAACCTAAATAAACACCGGAAAAGTGGGATGGGGGAACCTAAGTGGGAACCTAAATAAACACCGGAAAAGTGGGATGGGGAACCTAAGTGGGAACCAAATAAACACCCGGAAAAGTGGGATGGGGGAACCTAAGTGGGAACCTAAATGAAACACCGGAAAAGTGTGGATGGGGAGAACCTAAGTGGGAACCTAAATGAACACCGGAAAAGTGGGATGGGGGGAACCTAAGTGGGAACCTAAGTTGTTTAATTATTAATAGAATTGGAATATTTTTCTTTAAAAACAATACATAAAGATAAGAAAGATATTATATGGCAAGGAAAGAAAAAACCTTTTATCATAATAAGAACACCAGTTATTACTTTTACATTACCGGTTCGCAAACAATAATGTTGAAAAAAAACAAAAGGATTTATTTATTCAATTAGCTCAAAAAAGCATGTTTATTATCAGCAGTTTTATAGTGCATCTTTTTGAAAGGTTCTTTTTAGTAATTGACTTAATTGACTTTAAACTTTAAACTTTAAACCGTCATATCTTCAAATCTAGAAGGAATTAGAAGTTCGTTCAGAGCTCGATGGATAACTTAGAGCTCTTCTTTCTTTTGCACGGATCTAATTTGCTTGAATACAGAATCTAGTAAAACATTATTTACGATCTAGTTTTTGTTCACTCTTGATGCAATACACATTGTTTTTTATTAGCAGCTCCAATTTTCGGGTCAGGGCTGGGGTCGCTTAGCATTTAACGGATTCTAGCTCGTTTTTCTTTCTGTACCAACCAAACAGTACAGCGTGTGAATACACTTCATTAATGAAAAATGTTTGATAGTAAAATAGAACATATTGCACGGTTGCCACGTTTCAATACACATAAGCATAGATCACGGGGGGGGGGGCACTCAAGGTAAACGACCTACCGTACGTGCGGCCCTTTTTTCCAAGCTTCCCAAAGTACACTGTAAGGGTGGAAATGAGCAAAAATGAGAATAAGTGCACTCTAAGGGTTTAAAATTTGGTCAAAGCCAGTCCGGCTTTTAGAATTTTATCCGAACAAGTGTCATGTTTTAACACTGGGTAAATTTTGGAACATCAAATATGTCCATCCCTATCAGGATCTGTTCTAGAACATGTTGACCAAGAAAAAGATCTAGGAGTGATAATCGATAGTGACCTGACCTTTGAAGCCCATATATTCAGTAAAATCAAGAAAGCTAACTCTATCGTTGGCTTGATTAGCAGGAGCTTCGAATTTCTCTCACCAGATATGTTTCGAACGCTTTTCATTGCATTTGTCAGACCCCATTTGGAATATGCACATGTAGTATGGTCTCCAAGGCTAATCAAACATATCAATATCATCGAGGGCGTCCAACGAAGAGCTACAAGGCTAGTTAGTTGCTATAGAAACTACTCATACGAAGATCGGCTACGACTCATCAATCTACCTAGCCTAAAGACCAGGCGGCAAGTTGGTGATATGGTGGAAGTTTTCAAGAACCTCCACATTTATGACGAGTCTATAAGATCAGAGAAATTTACTCCTCGAACACGACCACGACGTCAGCATGATTACGAGCTTCAAAGGAACTTTGCTAATGACGAAGAAAAAATAAAAAATTAGGTTCCCACTTAGGTTCCCCCATCCCACTTTTCCGGTGTTCATTTAGGTTCCCACTTAGGTTCCCCCATCCCACTTTTCCGGTGTTCATTTAGGTTCCCACTTACGTTCCCCCATCCCACTTTTCCGGTGTTCATTTAGGTTCCCTATAACGATCATTACTTATGTTCAAACTGCGTCCGAATAACGAAGAACCTAAGAAATAAAGTGGGAAAAAACACTCAACATATGATGCAAAATGAACTTAAAAAGAAAGACGACGTCATACAAAAACTGAACAACGAGGTCAACACCAACACCAAAACCCGTGATTCCATCAAAAATGATCTCAAAATTTTTCTGGCAGGAAAGCTACAAGAAATGGAAGAAAAGACAAGAACCATGATAAAGGAAGAAATCAAGCACACAACAGAAATAATGACAGAGACATCAAAGAAAACATACGCCGAAATTACTAAGAAGCACAAAGAGACTTAAGATCTGCCGAACAACAAAAGCGGAAGGAAGAAAGTGAAAAGAAAGACATAGACTAGAAAAACTGAATATCATCGTTCACGGGTTTCTCGAATATTCAGGCCCAGATAAGGAAAAAGAAGAAAATGGGGAAAAATATGACATATTTCGGTTCCGAGAACTCCTGGAGGACATCAATGTTTCAGAAATAAATGTTACTCACCACAGATTAGGAAACAGAAAAACAAAAAATGGCCGTCCTCTTAAAGTCACCCTACAAAGTCAGCATGACAAAGATCTTATCATGAAGAATTTACACATGCTGAAAGAAACTTGTTTCTTTCAGGTAAGTATAACGGAAGATTTCACAATCAACGAACGGAAAAAGATAAAGGAGATGCACGAACAAGCAAAGAAACTTAACAAAGACAATAAGAATAAAGACTTCAACTGGCGCGTTAGAGGGAGCCCAAGAACAAAACTACGAATCGTTAAAAAATTACAAAATCAAACAAATATATCTTCAAATTATAATGAACAAAAATACACTACAGAAGAAATCGTCAGCGATTGGGCATCAACAGATGATGTAGACTATTCGTCTACAGATGATGATGAATGAATCATTTTGTAAATAGGCAGTCGAACTCTATTAGCTTTAAAGCTAGTACATATTTGTACACTTTTTTCGACTTTAAAGAATATACACATTAACACATTAACATTCCCACTTACGTTCCCCCATCCCACTTTTCCGGTGTTCATTTAGGTTCCCACTTAGGTTCCCCCATCCCACTTTTCAGGTGTTCATTTAGGTTCCCACTTAGGTTCCCCATCCCACTTTTCAGGTGTTCATTTAGGTTCCCACTTAGGTTCCCCCATCCAGCTTTTCCGGTGTTCATTTAGGTTCCCACTTAGGTTCCCCCATCCCACTTTTCCGGTGTTCATTTAGGTTCCCACTTAGGTTCCCCATCCCACTTTTCAGGTGTTCATTTAGGTTCCCACTTAGGTTCCCCCATCCCACTTTTCAGGTGTTCATTTAGGTTCCCACTTTAGGTTCCCAGGTTCCCCCATCCCACTTATCCGGTATGCCCTAATTTCTCCTCTCCCGGGCCCCGCGACCATAAAAAATCTGAGAAATTCTTTTGTTTATTCTGCTTTGCCGGCCTAAGAGGCGTACCTCCTCTCTATATCAAGAAGATATCATCAAATATGGAGAAGATCATGTTTCTGGTTACCGACCTTGACTTTTGTTGAAGGTTCAATTGAATTGTTGAAGGAAAAATTAATGATTTAGATTTAAGACATTTAAGTAAATATTGGAGTAAGTAAATACCTTCAAGGGTAGTGCGTGTAATTTTCAATTGACCAAGTTCTTCTTCTGTGGAGTTCAATTTCAATCGCGTTTCTTCCAATTCTGCTTGTGACTAAAACAGAAAAATGAAAAAGTTTTTCATAAATTTAAATACATACGTTGACCCAACAAAATATATGCAACTAAAAATAAACCTCGAAAGAGAACACCAACTCTAGTACTAGTTCTATCAATCGAAAGCTTTCACTTTTTTGATGTCAGCAATTTCCTAAAGAACAAAAAGGGTACAGTCTACTCTTCAAACCCCTTTATTGCCTTGTGTCCGATTGTCCAACTTTAAAAGCTCCTTTAAATAATATGACACTGGAAAATTAGAAGGGGTACTACAAGTCGGAGAATCACTGGCACTCCGAAAAAAAAGAGCGATCAAATACCTTGGTAGCATCCATAAGGCGTTGCAATCGTTCCGCTTTCAACTGTTCTACTAAACAAATGCGAAGAAAAGAAAGCAAGAATATTACAAAATGTCGATGGACTGTCATATTAAAAAATTATAGTGATCAGACAATGGGACTTGAGAAGGACGGAAAAATTAGCCCGCTCCTTTCAAACGTGATTGGCAAACAAAATATCAATAAGTAGGGCAGTGTAGAGTGGTATTATGTTGAAGGAATAAGAAAATGATATTTAAAGAATTTCTTAGCTGTATGGATCGTGAACCACGAATGAATTCTTACGCACCATCAATCTCAGCGTCTTCTTCCACGTTTTCGAATTCTTTGGACGTCTCGTTGTCCACAGAAAATTTACTGATTGATAACAAGTTTTCTTGTAAAACCTGATCAAATGACAAGAGAGATATGTAAAGTAGTAAGTTCACTCAACTTAAGGGAAGGCTTGGCTACGTCATATATTCTTTCGTTTCGAATGTGGAACTCCTACTTTAAGTAAAGCTTGAAAACCGCGAGTTGTCTTATTGCGTAGACTAGTGAAGATCCGTCTAACCGTTCCAGCAATGTTTGGCTCACGATTGAAAAAGAGTTAAATTCTATATTTGAGAAAAACCATTAGGCTAATGATGTTTTTACAAAACCAAAAAGTCCAATGACTCATTTTGAAAGTGTGAACATGAACTTACTTTAATTTCAGTTTCCAGGGTGTGAGTCTTAAGTTTTTCAGATTCGATATTTTCTTCTAATTCTTTCTTCAATTCTTCAAGCAACTCCATACTATGATGAAAATGAAATACAATTTTTCTAACAAACTATGAAGACGACTTATCGGCCATGCTTTTTTCTGATTTACCTTAAATTTTCGAGTTTCAAAATGTTCGAAATTTAAAATGTTCGAATATCAGAATACTCGAATCGCGCTGTTGACGGCTGGAATTCAAAAGATGTCAGTACGGAGACCAGACACGCTTTATTCTATAACGGAAGCCGGATCCAGTCAAAATATTTAGAGATCAGTGACTCTGAAATTAACATACGAGAAAAGTGACGGAGGGAACATTATGCGAAAAGTCAGTTATAAAGCACCATCTCATAACATCAATCAGTAAGCCAAGAAAAGTGTCCATTGGGATCACATATAGTTTACCAAGTAATGAACCATTAAAATGTGATTACCTCTTTTGTTGTTCTCCAATAAATTCATCTTTCTGCAAAGGAAATATCAAAGTATAGTCAGTCTATCATGGAAGTGAAGTAGAATCAATAGAAACGGTGTAGATAGGTGACCCTTTTCTGTACCTTTTTAACATAATGAAAAGTGGCGTCTCTGAACAGTACGTCCCCAATCCTACTTTGTCAGAGCGAAGCCTCCGATTTCGGGGCGTATTAAGTAATTAACTGGGGAAAATCATACCTGTCCGAGGAGCTTATCTTTATCGTCCAGTTGATTCTTCATCATTTGTGCGTCTTCTTCAAATGTTTGAATGTTCACATCTTTCGTATCTAACTCTTTGATCACCTGTTCAAGAAAGAGGTTGGGAACGAGTCAATTGTGCGTTTGAAAGAAGATCAACAAAGACGATGTGTTCCTCTTTTCTAGATTACTTACTGAATAAAGGAATTGGAAGCGAGCAAAGTAGGAGTCATATATTGGAGAAGATTCATGTTTTTAGGGACAATAACGCAGATTAACAGCAACGAAACGAACTTATTCTTGTACTTCACAACACTGAATGCTTAGACAAGATATATCAGCAGGATTAAATAGTTGGGTTTTGAAAAGATAAAAACGGTCAAATGAGGTTCTTCTATCTTAACTTACAAACATAAATTTTTCTTCGACTTGTTTCAGCTCTTGTTTGGTTTCTTTGACATCCTGTTTTGCTTCATCGATCACTTGTTTCAGATTGTCAACTTCGTTCTCTTTGGTTTTGATGACCTCCAACTGTTGATCGCGTTCTTCTTCCAGCGCTCGAACATTCTCCCTTGTTTTCTATGCAGAAGAAGAGTCGATGAAAAGGGAAACAAGCAACATGCTGAATGGACCTACCTGATGATGAAACTTAGATAGCAATAAGGAGAAAAGCAATCATTAAGAAAATATAGCGCTTAGCGAAAATGCATTAAATGTCATCATTGATTGTTGATGGGGGGAGGGGTTTAGGGAAAAAAAGAAATAGAAAGTTCTGGTTGCAAAAATGCAAAAGTTTTATTGACAATTGAATCATGCTTGATGGTGGCATTGTTATCAATAATTTTTTTAAGTGAAAAAACAAAGGAATGTATGGAAAAAGCCCATTTCAAATCTGCAAAAACGGCGATTTCCGGCATATTTCCGGCATTTTCGGCCGGAAAAATCTTTTTCTCAAAAATAGGACTCGGCCATGTTTTGGGCATTGTTATTAGGCATCTTTGAGCAAAAAATCAGAAAAAACTAATGATAAAATCTCAAGAAAATGCCAAATAAACAGTTTTTCCGGCATATTTCCGGTATTTTCGGCCGGAAAATTTTTTTTCTCAAAAATCAGACTCGGCCATGTTTAGGGCATTGTTAATACGCATCTTTGAGCAAAAAATCAGAAATAACTAATGATAAAATCTCGAGAAAATGCCAAAAAACCTGTTTTTCCGGCATATTTCCGGCATTTTCGGCCGGAAAATTTTTTTTTCCAAAATCAGTCTCCGTCACATTTTAGGTATTATCATTTTGCATCAGTGTGCAAAATTTCATAAAAAAATATAAAGTACAGCTCGAGAAAATCAAGAAATACTGTTTTTCCGGCGAAAATGGGCTGCACCGGCGATTTTTAGAAAGTTCCGGCTTCAAAACTCAGTTCTATTGACGATTGAACCATGCTTCATGGTGGGCATTGCTATCAATAATGTTTTTGTGTGAAAAAACAACGAAATAAAAGGAAAAAGTCCGATGAAAATCTGCAAAAAAAAAAATGGCGATTTCCGGCATATTTCCGGCATTTTTCGACCGGAAAAAAATTTTTTTCTCAAAAATCGGACTCGGCCAAGTTTTGGGCATTGCTAATACGCATCTTTGTGCAAAAAATCAGAAAAAACTAATGATGAAATCTTGAGAAAATGCCAAAAAACCGGTTTTTCCGGCATATTTCCGGCATTTTCGGCCGAAAATAAATTTTGTTCGAAAATCGGGCTCCGTCACATTTTGGGCATTACCATTTTGCATCATTGTGCCAAAAATCAAAAAAAACTAATGAGCCAATCCTGAGAAAAGCTGGTAACAGACGGACGGACGAACGGACGAACGGACGGACATCGGTTAATTTATAGGACCTCTACCCCACCGGGGTAGGTCCAAAAAGAAATCCACATACATCTCTTACGCAATGATTTCAGACCAGCAGCTGTAGTCTAGCGCGCAAGACAACTAATTCAAACATATAGTAGAAAGTAGGCAAAAAATAAAGGCACCCCTAACAGTTATCGTATCTTCATATAGCACTCAAATTACTGTATTACATGGATTAATAACAAATCCGGTCTAAACGAGGTAATGTTTTGGATTACTTTCCTTGTATCATAAATAAACCAAAACAGAAGTAGAATAACCGACCTCGTGTTCTTGTTCAGCTTGCGTCAGATTTTCCTTCAAGCGATCCATATCCTCTCCGAGGCTTTTTATCTCCTTCTTTCGATCTTCGTTCTGAAAAATTACGAAAAGGAAATACGAGCGGTCAATTTTAGGTATTCTCTTACAATACAATATTTTAATATCAAAGGCATCTAAAAACGTTTCTGTTAACAAACTATTTCAGAAATGTTCGCATTTTTATGAATTTTTGAACTAATTTCAAACCCACCTGTGTGTCGAGCTCATTTTTCGCTGTTTTTTCCTCTTCTAGCTTAGTTTCCAACTCATCTTTCTCATTTTGTAAATTTTGTACTTTAACGTCATCAACAGCGCTTTCCGTACTTCGGTCTGCAATCTTGATTTGTGGTTGAGTGGAACTCTGAAGCAAAGCAGTTTAAATACCGTATTACTTCGAATAAACACCCAAGGAGTTCATTATTTTTTTGGTTTTTAGAAGGGGTGTTAAATCGATAAGCGTTTAAATAAGGGTTTGAGAACAAATATATTAACTCAGAAATGTATTAACCGGTCAAAATCAGTTCGAATAATAAAAGAATACAATTACTTTCATATATCTTAGTTTTCTTTCGTACAATACTTCCTTGTAGCTACCTGTTTCAAACAAACGCTCCTCCAAGAGGTGAGCCGTTTATTCGAAGTAATACAGTATTAATTTCAAAGTTATAAGTTAAACATTTGAACATTTTGCTTGTAGCTTTTACTATTTAACTGATAATGGACGTTTCTGTTCGAAATGTTATATATCTTGATTTTTTTAAAAATGAAAGAGCCATTCTCGAGAAAAGCTACTACCTAAGTAATTGAAAATGTGCTTATAAAAAAATATCGAATTTGGCCAGTTTTTCTATAAAAACACGCGAAGCAACCAAAATTTCATGTCTAAACACACATATTCTTCAAAAGTAAGCCCTCACGAGCAAAAAAAACATCTACCTCATAAAAAAATTGAGTAATTTGACTAAGAACATTGATGTATGCTTATTAATAGTGATTCTTATAGATAAAAACATGCATTTTTTGAGCCAACAAATTTTTTTTTGCAAAAATCTGCTTGAGCCATTATTTACCTATGATGGTACCCTACTTTCATGCAAAAAATCAGAAAAAAAATTAATGATGCAATTTTTCAAAGTCCAAAATACCCGCTTTTTAGCTGTTTTTTGGCCCAAATTTGCCCCAAAATTTTTTGTTGAAAATCGGGCTCCGTCACATTCGAGGATTTATAGTTACACATCTATGTGCAACAAATCAGAAAAAACTAATGAGCCAATCTCGAGAAAAGTTGGTAACGAACGAACGAACGGACGGACAGAGGTTAATTTATAGGAGCTCCAACCCACCGGGGTAGGTCCAAAAATCCAGTTTGCTTGGACATAATGATCATAATAATGAGACATTTTCAGGCCATTAGAGCTGATTAGAATGGTTCCTACGAGTTTTCAACTGTAAAAGTAAATAAATAGTAATCTTACGTTTTGGAAGTAAGCATAAAAGATGATATGGTTGATGAAACCAAGAACCAACAATCCAAAGATGGGAACAGAAATGGCATCAATGGTTGATAACATTACCGTTACATCCTGTGGTAAAGAAAAAAATGTTTTTCGATCAGCGAGTGGTTTTGATGCAACTTTGTTTAAAAATCTCGAGAAAAAGTCATCCATCCATCTATTCACAAAAAATCAAAGTCAAAAGCGTGATCGGTTGTTTTTCTGACCAACTTCGGGATGGTAATTTCTTTTGAAATGAAGTTAAGCATTTACCTCTGCTTTCCCACCAATAGACAACACAAGACCAATAGTGTAGGAGAGAAGGATTTTGAAAAGAGCGCGAAAGCATTCAACGAAGTACGAAATCAGCGCGTAAATGCAAGAATTCATCCATCGAGTGAACGACTTGATGTAAGATGAAATGGAGGTTGATTTCGTTGGCAGGTCACTGTCGAGTGGATCGGCCGCTTGTTGATCCACATCCGCTGGTTTAATGAAGCGTTTACAAGTTGACAAAGATGGATGCTCCATACATAACTTCTTGACAGGATTATCGTCTGATAGATGCGAGAAATCTGGCTTTGTATCTTTTTTGGGTGTTTCTGCATCTGTCTTTTCTTGCGCATCTAATAGAGAATATGTTAAAAACAAATTCATGCCACATTATTATATCATTACCCTTTGATATAAGGAAAAAGTCGAATCGGAAAATCTTTAAAACATAAATGAAGGAATAGATTACATGAACATTTCATCGATTACATATTTATGTTTAGTGCGTCTGATATCTGAACTACGTGTCATTTAAGTGTGTGGTGCTCAAAGCAATTAATTTGAGAGATAAACAATATGAAATATGAGTAGTAGGTGCATCAACAAGAGGCTGCTGCGATATGAATGCCAGTTTTCGATGAATAGACACTAACAAATACCCTTTTGCTAGTTAGGATGTCCTGTTGAATAATGAAAAACTCCAGCATCCAAACAATTAATTAAAATAAAACTTAAAGAAAAAGTTAATGCACAATTATAATAGTTGCATTATTGTGTTTAATGCTGGAGTAATTATTCAATATGACATCCTATTTAGCAAAAAATCTATTTCAACGTTAAGAGGTTACACTGAAAAGAATCGACAATTTTATTAGAGAGAAGGAGAAACTCTCGATTGATGCATCTACTACTGAAAGACAATGAGATGAATGATGTGTGTGTACCTTTAGAATATTTCTCTTTCTCGTGTGATGGGTCATGGCTTTTCTCCGTGAATTCCTTTTCATCAGCAAATGATTGTTGTTCGTTTTCTGGTGGAGTGTATTGTGAAGTGGTTACTGGCGGAATGTCATTAGTGGAAGGTTCAGATGTGGATGGTTCAGATGTGGTTGGATCAGATTGTGGTTTGTTAGTTGGAGTTTCAGTGGGTTGAGAAGAGGTTTCGCTAGATGTTCCAGAAAGGGTATCTTTGAGTGAAGTTTCAGTAAGAGATGGTTGTGTTGAATCTCTTTGATCGTCAGAATATGTTGTGATGGGCTGTGTGGTAGTGGTTGTTGTAGTGGAAGATTGTTGTGCATCAGTGGATGGTGTGTTTGTGTTAGCATCGGTTGTCGTGGTGATGGGTTGTTGAGAGTTTTCTTCATTTTTTTGGTCAGTTGATTGCGTGGAAGGGATTTCGCTAGATTGAGAAAGCTGTTCTTGGATATCGTTGGCAGATTCTCCATTACCTGCACCGATGCCAGCAATGTTGGACAAGAGATCGTCAATATCTGAAGTTGATTCTTCTTTTCCTTTTTCAACTTCATCCTTCGTCTCCGTCTTCGGTTCTGTTTGATTCTCGCCTGGTTTCGACTCCTCAGTTGTCTTGGAGTGGATTTCATCTTTGATTTCTTTGGTAGGTTTAGTCCGTTGTTGGAATTTGCGTTGGAAGTTTCGTTTTCGGTTATTCTGGAAATTGGTGTCGTCCTTGTGTTTGTGCACTTCAGACGAAGTCGGTTCTTCAGAAATTCCTGATGCGGTGCGTTCGGCTTCTCCTTGTGGTTTTTGAATCTCTGCTTGTGTTGTTTGTTCTGGAGTCATCTTCTCCTCTGAAGTTATCGCTTCTTTGGTTTCTTCAACGGTCTTCGTTTCATCCATCGTTTGTGGTAACTTTGTTTCTTCCATTGGAGTTCCTTGATCTGCTACAACTGCTTTGGTTTCCTCTCCTGACTTAGCTCCTTCCTCTGTTTGTTTGTTTTCTTCAGGAGCTTTTATATCATCTGAATCAACTTGCTTTTTCTCTTCGTTTTCCATCTCAGCGGGCTTTATTTCTTGGTTTTTATTAGTAGGTTCGGTTTCTTGGTTTTGCTCAGAAGGTTTGACTTTTTGGATCTCCTCAGCATGTTTTGATTCTTGTGTTTCCTCCGCAGGTTTGGTTTCTCGAATTTCTTCAGAGGGTTTCATCTCTTGAGTTCCCAAAGCTGGTTTCGTCTCCTCAGCCGGTTTGGTTTCTTCAAGGGGTTTCGTTTCCTCGATGGGTTTAGTTTCCTTGGATTCCTCTGCAGGCTTAGTTTCTTGGGTTTCCTCCTTAGGCTTAGTTTCCTTGGCTTCCTCCGCAAGTTCGGTTTCTTGGGTTTCCTTGTTTGTTTTTTCTTCTTTTCCTGCAGGTTTTGATTCTTCTTCCTCATCATCAGTGGAGAAGAATCCCATCAAATTACTCATGAAACTTCCTCCATTGTCAGCCGGCTTCTCCTCCTTATTTTCTTCAACCATTTTATCTGGTTTTGTCTCTTGGGTTTCATCCTTCGGTTCTTCTGGTTCAGATTCCTTCTCGAGGTCTTTAGTGTTAGTATCTGGTGGTGTATGTGGAGCGTTAGGTTCTGCATCAACTAAACTATCGATGATCTGTTGTGTGTTATCTTTGTGTGTGGTGGATGTGTCTGTGTTTACAGCTATGTTCTTACCTTGTTCATCAGGATTTAGTTGAGAATTGCCTTCATTCTGTTTGGCTATCAATTCCTCTTGTAAACGAGCCTCTTCAATTTTCTGAGTTTCTAATTCTCTTTCAGCCTCTTCTTTTTTTCGAGCTTCTTCCTGTTGACGAACTTCTTCTTCAAGCCTTGTTCGCTCTTCTTCAACTCTACGGGCTTCCTCCACTTTCTGAGCTTCTTCTTTTTGTTGAGTTTCTTTTTGTACACGCGCCTCCTCTTTAAGCCTGGCCTCCTCTTTTAGCCTGGTCTCCTCTTTGAGTCTTGCCTCCTCTTTGAGTCTTGCCTCCTCTTTGAGCCTTGCTTCCTCTTCGAGCCTTGCTTCCTCTTCGAGCCTTGCTTCCTCTTTGAGCCTTGCTTCCTCTTTGAGCCTGGCCTCCTCTTTGAGTTTACCTGCTTCTTCTTCCTTCAAACGTGTCTCCTCTTTGAGACGAGCTTCTTCTTTGAGTCTGGCCTCTTCTTTGAGCCTAGCCTCCTCTTTGAGACGGGCTTCCTCAAGTTTTCGTGCTTCCTCTTCCCTGATTCTTGCTTCTTCTTTTAGTCGCGCCTCCTCTTTGACACGGGCTTCTTCCTTGAGACGGGCAATTTCTTGTTTTTTAGCTTCCTGCTCTTTAAGTTGAGCTTCCTCCTTTAAACGAGCTTCCTCCTTCAAGCGAGCTTCTTCCTTTAAGCGAGATTCTTCCTTTAAGCGAGCTTCTTCCTTTAAGCGAGCTTCTTCCTTTAAGCGAGCTTCTTCCTTCAAGCGAGTTTCCTCCTTCAACCGTGCTTGCTCTTCTGCACGAGCATCAGCCTCTCTCTGAGCTTCTGCTTTTTGTTGCTCTTCAATTCTTTGAGCTTCAGCTTTCCGCTCTTCTTCCAATCTTTGATCTGCTGAAACTTTCTCAAATTCAGCTTCCATTCTAGATTCAGTTTCATCTTTTGGCTGTCTTTTATCATCCTGCTTCTCCCCATCTTGATTTTCTGATGTTTGCTGGACTTCAAGTTCTTCAGTTTCGAGTACGTCTCGCTTTGTTCGAATAAGTGTTTCTCCTTCTTTTTGGCTTTCTTGTTGACTGGGTTCCTCTTTGGTTGTGTCAGTGTTAGCAAGATCATCTTTCTCATCAGGAGCAGCTTCAGAGTCTTTAGATCTTTCTCCATCTATAATTTGTGCTTCATCTTCTAGCACGAGACGAAGTGTATTTTGTGGGTTTTGTATGTCTTGAATGAGATTGGTGGAAATGAGGTTATCAATCATCTTCAGTGTGTCTTTCTCCAACTCTTGACCAGGGAAATGACTCGTTAGATAATCTTTGTATTGTTTACATCTCGTTTCAGAAAACTTTGGCAGTTGGATCAGCTTTTCGATGACAGGATCTGGGTCCTTCAGTGGTGCCATCGGAAGTCCTTCACAAAGGTTTTGTGGACTCTCTAAAAACAAATGAATCAAATGATCTGGTTAATACTATACTCTCAGGTGCCTAATAAACGTGGGGGTTGGAAATTTCAGAATTTTAATAAACGTGGAGGTCTTAATAAACGTGGAGGTCTTAATAAACGTTGGGGTCTTAATAAGCGTGGGGGTCGGAAATTTGATAATTTTTCGAAAATACCCCTAATTATTGGAAGCAAGAAGATGCACATATTTTGAGTGTAACACAACAATATGACTAAATGTTTTAATACAAAGTAAAAGATGAAAATGCAACAAAAGAACAAAAATTACTGTAACAAGCCCTCGTAAAAAGAGTACAGTACTGTATTACATGAATCTAGCAGTCTATCTAAAAAATACTTCATAAGAAATTTCTGAATTTTAATTTTAATTAATTAATTTAATTAATTAACTAATTTTAATTTTAATTTTAATTTCCTAATTAAGGTCTGTTGGGGTTGGAAAATTTTCGAAAAATTAATAAACGTGGGGGCACGTTTATTAGGCACCTGAGAGTAAGCAAATGAACATGCACTGTTTTATGATAACATGCATGTTTTGGCCACTGTTGTTCTTGCAGCTTAGCAGTTCAATTTCGAAAAACTTCATCTAACAATGTTATAAGCGAAACAGTAAACTTCACTCTTCAACTTCTTTCCACTCAACAGTCTGTATAATTCCATTTAAAAATTAATTCACCTCTTGCTCAGGTGTCACATCAGAACATTCAGGCAATGACTGTTGTTTGAACTAAACTTCATAAATGTCTACTCTTCAAACTTCCAAAGCACAGTGTTTGTGGATCAACTTTGCAACAAAAGTGGAGAATTTACAACAATCAATATTTATATTTATCTAAAAGTGACCATATCACTTGGACACTATCCTAAAATACTTTCTGGGGAACTGTCTATTTCTGATTGATGAGTATTAGTTGTTATAAATACCTTTCGGTTCTTCCTTTTTGATTTGATCTTGTAAGGGGACTTCTTGATCAGGTTTGTTTGTATCTAGAGAAAAAAAACCCAATATGGTTTATCATAAAAGTAAAATCCCCTTCCTAATTTGAATCTTTTTGGTAATTTTAAGTTTTGTTTTTCAATTACATAAGCAACTCACACTTTAGTAGATGGTTAATTGATGAATGAGAAGCTTTCCATTTTATTAAAGGGAAGCACACATTTTTCAGTAGAAAAAGAGGAGATTGCAAGATTTACAACGAGAATTAACTGAAGAGAATTTTTTGCAAGCATGAATTGGAATCAATGGGAATTTTAAATAAAGATCTTTAAACAAAAATTAGCGATTTTTTAATTCTTGGATGCTTCTGAAAATTTTGACCTCTTTTGCAAGAATAAACCTTGATTGATCTGTTAAGAATTTTGAAAAATATCAACTTTTAAGACAAAGGTTGGCAAAATTACAAAAGTTTCTGTTAGTGACAGCCTGTATGATTATATAGCAGAGCTTCATAAAAAAGATAACTGAAACTTTACAAATAAAAAAGAATTATGGATAGTTGCTTACTTTCTTCTTGTTTGATTTGTAGCTGTCCAGATTCTTTAGTGTCTTGGTTTTCCAAGGACTTTTCAACTTCTAAAAAGTTAAATAAGAAAAAAAATTAGTAAAATTCAATGATATTATATATAATAGCTTACAAGCTAAGTTGAATCCTCTAAAGTTTGAAGATTTTATCAAAACATTTAGAATCAAACCTAAGAACCTATTTTGATTGATTAGACCATGATTCTACCAAAATGGTTTTATACTGTTTATATAAAAGTGAATTAAAATTATTAACGTACCTTGTTCATTTTGCACTGGCTGTTGTTCATCATCTCCATTGTTTGAGTGAGTTCTTGAACCTAGAAATTGATGTTAGATGTGAATAATGTCTTAAAAAATGTAAAATTCAGCGAGTCAGCCTGAAGAACTCGACGACTGCAGATCAATCATAAGTCCAACTTATTTTGATGCATTATATTACCTTTTTCCACAGCCTTTCGAAGTATTCCTTTCAGGCTAGGACGTCTGTCAGAATTGCCATTAGCATTTTCTTTAGGTATTGATTTGGCTTCCTACGACAAAAGAATTAATAACAAATTTTTAGTCACTAATAAAATCGCCATGGAACATGTTGACTTAGAGATGGACTTTCGCTATTTAAAGCAAACCTGTGTACGAATGATGTTTCACTCCTTTGGAAATCAAATTCAAGTAGCAACTGCAATAATAAACTGAATTAGAAAAACAAACCTGTGATGGTGGCGCTTCCTGGGTTCCTATAACAGGACAAAAAGATTTTATTACATCAAAATTTGTGTATTACTACCAGGGAAAGGCTCATTACTACTAAAAATGTTTTCAACACCTCAGAAGCCTGCAGAAGCTTATGAAGAAGACAAGTGTTTAAAGAGTATTCTTTAATAAATGCTGTCAGTTGGGATTTGAGAGGATTCTGTCTGACAATACTATAAAAAAACCGATAAATTCCCTAAAGAAACCCAAGGGAAAAATGTTTGTTTAACGTCCATACGTTACATAACCTAGTGAACATTAACAAAATATGTGTGGATGATGGTTATTTATACAACGCTACCTCAATTCAAAAGGGGCCATTTTAACTAAATTTGAGATTTTTGGTTCTTCCTAATCTCTGGCTCATTGGCTTTCTTTTGATGTACATAACAAGGTTAAAAAGGCGAAAATGTTCTGAAAGTTTCCTGGATGTTCTGAAACATCAAATCTTGGCCACAATTTTGGGGATGAAATAGTTTCTCTAACCTAAGGGTGGCAAAAACGTCAAAAAATGGACGAAATTTCTCTTAGGGTTAATTTTCAAATTTTTGCCCAGACATACCTGTTATCTCACAAACCAAGTACCCCCAGGATGACATCCTAACTAAGACTTTTTGCTAGAGGTGATATCATGTTGGATAATTAAAAACTGGAGCCCAACATTATTGTTTCCCTTGAAACATGGACTTATCCCAACTTATTGATGGAGCTTTTTAAAATTATCCAACATGACATTGTGTCTAGCAAAGGGTCTATTCAGGAAAAATATGAAATGTGTTACGGCCATTCCAGAGGAAGGGGTATTTGATAGCATGTCCATAGAGGCTGTTAAATCTGTTTTCCCACCAAAAGTTCAATCTGTTTCCAATGCAATATCATCTTTCTGGAAACAGATATCTGTTTCCCAATTTATTATATGTCATCTCCTAGAAATATTAATCTGTTTCTCTCTGATGACGTCATCAGTTGGAGCGGGGAAACAGATATTTTTAAGAAAATGGTCTCTCCTAGAAAATCGGATCTGTTTCCCCATTTTTCTAAAAAAGCTCTCTCCTGGAAAAGAAACAGATATTTTGGGGGAAATGGGCTCGTTGGCTGCTTCTGTATGAAGCCCCTCTTTTTTTCAAATGCAGATTTAAAGAAATAACCAGACAATATTTCAGTGATCTAGGTTCCTGTTAATCCAGGTTTCAGATTCGATCATTCTTTCAACTCCATCTTTCACACTATTTTTGTTAAATCTATTTGCCATAGTTTTATCTATTTCAGAATAAAAGCATGTCTCTGAGGTTCTTTCTTTAATTGATTGATTCTTCTATCTAAACAACTTTGCATCAGTGCAGTAACAGACAAGTCATTTTCAGTGTACCATCGGAAAATGACGTCACTCATCCAACAATATGTCCAAACGTGCTAAAAGACATAGACTTTGACGAAAAAGATTTCATTGAAGCAATCTCAACATTGTCACCAAACTCTGCTCCAGGTCCTGATGGTTTTCCTGCGATTTTGCTGAAAAATGCAAAGAAGAACTTGCTAAGCCACTCGCAATATTCTGGAGGAACTGTCTGAACCATGGAGTAACAGAGGAGATTCACAAAAAAAATCATATCACACCAATATCAAAGGGTGGAGATCAAGGAGAGCCATCTAACTACAGGCCAGTATCACTTACGTCCCATCTCACCAAGGTGTTTGAAAAAATAGTTCGAAAGAAGATAGTCAAATTTATCAACAACAATGACTTGTTCAACCCAACACAGCATGGTTTCCGGGAAGGGCGATCATGCCTTAGTCAATTACTCAGCCACTATGACAGTATCCTATCAAAACTAGAAGAAGGATTGGATGTAGATGTTGTATATCTCGATTTTTCAAAAGCATTTGATAAAGTCGACCACAGGATACTGCTATCAAAACTGAAATCTATTGGAATAACAGACAAACTACTTAAATGGATTAAGTCATTTCTTCAAGACAGAAACCAAGTAGTATTTGTAGACGGTCACAAGTCGTACCAGGCAAAAATTCAATCAGGAGTACCTCAAGGATCGGTTCTTGGGCCATTATTCTTCATCATCATGATATCAGACATTGATGAAGGGACAACCAAAGCAGAACTTGCAAGTTTTGCTGATGACACACGAGTAAAGAAAGGAATCCAAAACATCATTGACCAGTTTCACCTACAAAACGACCTTAACAATGTTTATCAATGGTCGACCATAAACAAAATGATGTTAAATGGAAAAAAGTTCGAGCATCTCCATTATGGAAACGGACCAGCCACCAGTTATTTCACAGGTGAAGGAAAGATAATCCAAACCAAATCTTCAAGTTCAACAAGGGATCTTGGTGTTACCATGTCAGACGATGCGAAATTCAACCAACATATTCTAACCATTGTAGAAAAAGTACAGATACTCATTGGTTGGATTCTGAGAACATTCAGCTCAAGAGAACATGATGTCATGCTCACTCTTTGGAAGTCTTTAGTCATACCACACATCGATAACTGTTCTCAACTATGGTCACCCAATGAAGTTAATCTGATCCAGCAGATCGAAGATCTCCAAAAATCATTCACAAGGAGGATTAAAAACCTACACAACCAAAACTATTGGGAAAGACTACAAACATTAAAACTGTTTTCACTGCAGAGAAGGCGTGAAAGATATATTATCATATACACTTGGTGTATTATTGAGAAGCTTGTCCCAAATCCTGGGACAATCACGTTCTATGTCAATCCCAGACAAGGAAGAAAATGTCACATACCACTAGTGAAAAGGGAGCCCTGGCAAAAAGTCATATACTCAAGTTTTAAAGTCCAAGGACCAAGGCTTTTCAACTCGCTGCCAAAATGTCTGAGGGATCTCACTGGGTGCAAGAAATTGAAATTCAAAACTGAGCTGGATAAATATCTTTTTACAGTTCCCGACGAGCCACTCGTGACTGGCTACACTATGATGAGATGAGCTGAAACAAACAGCATCATCAATATGAAAATTTACATCGGTCCTCACAGGTCAGGATGGATGCATAAAGATATTACGAAACAAGCTCAAGGTAACTCAAGGTAACAGTGGAGGAAAAAACTTGCATAGCCATCAAATGACTGACCAATCAAAGCAGCAAAATTTCAAAACAAATGAACTACGCAGCTCCGCTCGCAGCTCTACTCTACCAGTTAGTCACACTAGCTTCCCGCCAAAATGCATATCAAAGATTAATGCTGCGAAAGCACTATATCGTTTACTTGACTCTCAAGCAAAAAAATGCGCCGCAAAACTTCTAAAGGGATTCATGAAAAAATAACCCGGCGCTTTTTAATGAAAATAACATTTTCAAAAACTTTGAGAAATTGCCTAAAATTTAAGCCATAGATGACAAAATTTAAGCCAAGCCAACCTTAAAAACTAATTTGAAGAGCAACTTCCCAAGAAAAAGATCTACGGGGGAGGCGGAACCCACCTAGATCCGCGCACCGCCGGATAGGCTTTTTCCCGGAAATTTTGCCGGACCTCAAACAATGACCCATTTACATGTGCGGAATTATTTTTACGTTAGCGTATAAACAAGGCCTTAAAAATCGAAGCGCTGTCTCAGGAATTGAATGACAAAATTTGGTTGGTTGATATTTGGCTCCTGCACGTTCGCAATCGGTAATTTTGTCTCATTTTAAGTTTGCAAGTTTTAATTGATTGTCTTGGGATCTTGAACTTGATTCAGGTAACTCTCATCCTTGTTGTTGAAATACATCCTGTAGATGACTGATGTTGTTTTTTCTGAAAGCTTAATTTCCTAGTGTGACTAACTGTCTACCATTTATGTTTTGATTTAATTTTGTATTTAAATGACCAGCCCAGGTCATTCATTTGATGAGGGCTATGTATGTTAGCCTCTACTGTACTGATGCAAGTTACCCGATCTCACGGTAATTGAGTTAAAGATGGCAGGTGAATCGAAGGATGAAATTGGACAGTCTTGCAACTTACTGACTTAAAAGAATCGGAAAATTAAGAAGAAAATTAGCTATCAGTCGGCTGCTGGATGGACAACGTAAACACCGGGCAACGGGATAAATAATTATCACACAGAAAGATCCCAAATCCAGCCTATAAATCATATTCAGGAACGTCACAAGAAAAATAGGGGAAGTAGTGGTTTATAACAAAAAAAACATGAGATTTACCTAAAAAATTCAAAACCGAAAGGAACAACAACACAACCACCACCGCTCGGTTCGCCATCTTTGATTTTTTTTTTTCTCGGAACTGTGCACGCGCCACGTCGTTTTGTGCTGTTACGGTGCAACAGTGCTTGATTTCCGTAGCCTTAGCTATCCGCTTAGATCTCCGGGCAAACTAGTCTGAATCGCAGACCTCTACAAAACCACAGGTAGTATACTGGGTCGTTTTTTTTCGTATTTCTTCGCTTCTTGACCTCGCAAAAACTTTAAACCCTATAAAGTTTCCTGTTAAGTTAAAGCTGTCAATATTGGAAAAGGTAAGTACTCTTGGGTACCTAATAGCAGGGGGGGCCTGGAATACGAAAAATATTCTGGGTGGGAAATTTTTGAAAAGGAGGCTAATACAGCAAAATTTCGATAAAAGAGGGAACTTTCAAAAATATTTTTTTCCAAAAATTAATAAGCAGGGGGGTTAGAATAAGAATGTCCTGGGTGGAAAACTTTCGAAAAATTAATTAGCGGGGGGGGGGGAATTAGGTACCCGAGAGTACGCTTTAGTATTTTGGAAATATCATTAAAGTGAAAAAAAAAAACAATGGAGTGCTCCCGCTGAGTATGACTATATACACCTCTGTGATGTGAATGTAGATTTTGTCCTCGTCAAGCTGAGATAGCAGTGCTGGTTGAGTTTGCTATTGTAACGTTTTTGTGACAAAGAAAGGACTAGAAAGTAAGGTTTACAGAGAAGAACTACTACACTGGAACATAAATCCAAATAAGTCGCAGCGTAGATTTCCCATGAGCTGTGAATCAATAACAAACATAAACGCGCTGCTACCGTCATGACCCAAATCACAATTTCTTTCTTTTCCACGATTGTTTGAGTTGATACGGGAACAACTAAATCCGTCAACTATTCCGATAAGATTTTTATAAATGTTCAATTATGTTCTCATTGATTGATTCTAGTTGATCTGATGATAGTTTTTCTTTTTGGATTCGAGTTCACATATACAATTGAAGAAAACGAATATCGAAACAATAAACAAACAGTTTTTGCTTTGGGGACAAAATATATTTTTTTTGTTAAAAATTCCTGTTTTAAAAACAATCTTTGCCCTCCTATAATCTAATCCTAAATTAAAATTCAAAAGTGGCATAGTGTATAAAAAACATTAACAAATTCTAACCTTGCTTCTCCAACTCTACCAACAGGATTTAAACTCACTTCAACTCATCTCCCATTAAGTACCATGCAGCTGAACAACATCCTGCACATCGAGTAACAAAGAGCTAGCTTACATTACAATGGCTTATATAGTATTTCAAATTTTCTTGAGAACTTTATGATTTCATTTATTTCACAATAGCAATCATTATAAAGCATTTTTTAGGGTTTTTTAGCGCTTGTAGAAATTCTACTCATTTCTATTTGTCAACCTTAGAATGTTCTAAATGTCCCTCGATCAAATTATAAACTCCAAATGTAAATTGATAACCACAGACATGCCAACTTTAAAGTTGCCCAACGTCAATTCTAAGTTGATATGTCTCTGGTTGAAGCAATTGTTTTGAGATCAACTCCTATTCGTTATACTTTTAATTCTTAAAAATTCAAAAAAAAATTAAACTTGGAAAAAAAGTCTACTACAAAAAGGCCGCTGTATAAATAAACACGTAATATTTTACTAAAATTCTTCACTTCACTTCATGAAAATGTGATGACGAAATTGCCAACGATTGTGGAGACTGGCTTCTTGATGACCAGAACCTCATTCTCATATGTGAAGCTCAATTGTTGGACATTATCTACAAAACAAAATTGAATATATTGAACGACTTTATTCGTGTTAACATACTCTCGGGTACCTAATAGCCGGGGGGGTTTGGAATAAGCGGGGGCGAGGGGTAAATCACTAAAAATTAGGTGTACGAGATTTTGATTTCTTTTTGATTTTTGATTTTTGATTTCTTTTTGATTTCTTTTTGATTTTTGATTTTTTTTTGATTTCTTTTTGATTTTTGATTTCTTTTTGATTTCTTTTTGATTTTTATTTCTTTTTTTGATTTCTTTTTGATTTTTTGATTTCTTTTTGATTTCTTTTTGATTTTTCAAAAAGGTGTACGTGATTTTTTTCAGTGATTTACCCCTCGAGCGGGGGGGGGGGGGGGGGGGGGGGGGGGGGGGGGGGGGGGGGGGGGGGGGGGAGGGGGTGGAAAAATCTCAAAACTTAATAAGCGGGGGGGGGGGGGGGTTGGAATAAAAATGTCCTGCGTGGAAAATTTTTGAAAAGCAGGCTAATACAGCTGAATTAGGACAAAAAAGGGAACTTTCAAAAACATTTTCCCAAAAATTAATAAGCGGGGGGGGTTGGAATAAGAATGTCCTGGGTCGAAAAATTAATTAGCGGGGGGGGACGACTATTAAGTACCCGAGAGTAGGTGATAAGCGCGCTCAAAAGCTCATTTAATATTCACCCTAAATCTGGATGAAAAAGATCAGTGATGTGCGTCGACCTGGGCAGATTCTCTTACAAAATCCTTATTGCTTAAGGTCGCTACCCACTCAGCATTTTATGGTCGTAGAACAAGGCGCACGGCACGGGCGCTTTGGTCGCTGATCCAAAATAAAGGGGAGATATTCTGCACATTTTTTCTTTTTCCTATTGTTGACTTTTTTTGCACACGGTACAAGAAAGTTAAATGTATCATATGATTGGCTGATTAAAAAAGAACAATAGGGAAGCTGCACAACTCAGCGAAAAAAGTTGAAAAGTTTCAACTCTTGTTGCGCTTAAAGCGACAGCCTTTGAAGGCTTGATTTATGTAATTTATGCAATAATTAATCCGTGCGCCTTGTTCGACGACCTGCGACGACCATAAAATGCTGAGTGGGTAGCGACCTTTAGAATAAAAACGTACCATGTGCGGAGTATCAGAATCTGCTCGGAGATTACATTAAATCTAAAAGCTGTGTTTCAATAAGATACCGACATGACTTAAAGAAGCTAAAACACAAACAAAATTGAGATTTTTCGGCTTACCTGTATAAATGAGTGTGGCTGAAGATGGCTTGGTTTTCATTCCTAAAACAATGATCTTTTCAATCCACGATTTGGAGTCGTAATTCGAGTGTTTGTCACTGAAAGAGGCGAGAGAAGAAATAAGTCATCATCAGAACCGTCTTTCGAAAAATGAATTCAGCAATTTGAAATTGTCGAGTCTTTAAGTGAAACATTTCCAGAATTTCTAAACACTCAAATCTTATTTCTTTTCCTGTCACTTTCTTGTTATATCAAGGTAAAATTGTCAACTATACTTACACTTTGTTGATTTGAGTTGCGGTCATACGGAAATCAATGGCAAGATATTTTCCATGTTTATAGTCGTTCGAATGACCATCATCAACGTACAAACTACCACTGGCTGCACTCTATAACATGAAATGTGTGTGAAAGAATCATAAAAAAGATTATACCAAAAGAAAGCGAGCCTGAGAGCCCCAATGATTTATAAATAACAATTTTCAAAAACGGCTCATCGACATTTTCAAAATTCCAAACTACAAAAGCTTTTAAATTCGACCTTGTGCTTGGTCAATATTTGGAAAACATCGACCAGGCAGAACTGTGTAAAGGCACACGTTTGTAAAAATAATGAAATAAACTTTGAATGAAGAGAAACTTACATTATTGTCCAGTGCAAAGATGAGAGTGTATGGGTCGTTTGACATGAGTGATGAAGCTCTTCGCACGCGTTGTTTGATTGGTAACATTCGTCCTCCCCGGATGAAAGATGGGATCTAAAATAACGAAAAATGATATTACTCAATTCTTTGGTCCGGTGAATGAAGCGTGCAGAAACGAACGAGGCGAGATCGATGAAAGACATTTACCTTATCCATTGGTGTTGGGATGTTATCAGTGATCCCTCCGGCGTGCTTCTTGTACGTGTCGAAATCATACCACACCTGAAATAATGATTTGTGGTTGTGAGTGAAGGCTCAAGTGAAACCAAACTTTGTTGTTTTCACAAACGTTAAAATAAGTTAGAAATGCAAGCACGTCTCGCGACATGATACAAGGGCGTCAAAATAGAGTTTAGAAGGCTACCAAGAGACTTATTAGACAAAGAAGTAAATGTTCGAAAGTAAAGAAATTACAGGCTTGAAAAACGACCTACTTGTGATTCGCCACCAGGGAAATAAACCAAAACATCTGTGGTTCCTGATGACGTCACTGGTTTCACCAACAAACTGTCACCTGTTTAGAAAATGGGGAACATGCGGATGAGGGTAATTTAGCTGAACGTAACGTAAATTGTCACAGTTCAAGTCATAGGTAAAAGTGACACGTGGCTTAGTTAGAACGCGAATTTCTGAAAGAAACGAAAAAAAAAACATATGAATAAAATTGTACCAAGTAAGAACTGGTCATCCATGGCGAAAGTCTTCGTGTCTTCTGGATATTCGAACCAAAGTGGTCTAAACGAAGAAACAGAATCGAGTTCATTTTTTTAAAGGGGTGCAAAGCCCCTAGGAGCAAATTCTAAAACAAAATCGAACTAGAGAGCTGAGGATTGAAGGAACGATAATGTAAGGATAATGTATCAAAGAAACAGTGATACTGGTAAGTTTTTTGTAAACTCAGCAAATTTCGAGCCCTTACCTCATAACGGGGAGTCCAGTTTCGTGAGTTTCTCTCATCAAGTTGTAAAAGTACGGCAATAACAAATAACGACGACGGATCGCTGAACGGATCAATTTAGTGTTTTCAGGGCCAAACAACCATGGTTCTCTTCGTTTGGTTTCCAAATGAGCGTGACCACGATAAAAGGGAGTGAAAGCAGCCGCCTGAAAGATTTCAAAGTAGAGTTAAAAAAAACTAAGAAAATAATGGTTTATTACATACATCCAACAAAAAATACAGACAAGAGACAAAATGCCCATACGGTGCAAGCTAGGAAGGTACGGGAATTGGCAAAGAAAAAGCGAGCCGATCTGAAGCCATCCCACCCAAAGTGTTTTATTTTTATCAACCTTCCCAACAACAAAATTCAATTCGAACTCGTCTTAGTCATTCCCAGGTGGGTGAGTGAAACTACGACGGAACAAGTAGATTCTTTACCTGGTACCAACGGACGAGAAGTTCTACATCCGGATTTCCGAAAAATCCACCAACATCAGCTGAAAAGAATCAAAAATAATTTATTTTCAAATTATTCTAACTGTCAATAAGACTAAAATTACCAACATTACAATAAGTATGGAACTTTTTCTAGCATAATATGCTGTATAGTGGCTAAAAACATGAATCCTCAACAATAAGAAATAGCATTTAAATTAATTTCCACTACAGCGTGCGAGGATGGCAATAAGTCGATCGTACCTCCAACGAATGGCAACCCAGCGATATTCATGGATAGAAGCATAGGGATTGAAGCTTTTAAATGACTCCATTCGGCTTTGTTGTCACCTGTCCATACAGCTCCTGGAAATAAAGGCGTGGATTACATAAGTATAACAAGTGAGTTCGGTCACCCTCGTTTCTCAACATATCTGAAGGGGTCATTTGAAAAGATTTGGTGTGAACTACGTCATAAATAACAAAGTTTTATCACATATGAGTTCTCCCTCACCTGTCAACATCTAAAGGGAGTCGTTTGAGAAAAACGCAGAACAAATACAGTACGAGTTTTGAGTTGCACATTTTTCAAGATGTATAGTAAGTCTACATACCGTATCTTTGAGTTCCAGCGAAGAAAGCTCTTGACAAAATGAAAGGTCTTTCTTTGTTATCAGATCTTTGCAAATGACCGTTAAAAGACGATTTATGTTGGAGCATTCCGTAAAGGTTATGGACATCCCGGTGCTCCCAGTTTCCGTAATGTATGGCATCCTTATGCATAGTGACTTCCGGACCATTGAAAACTGAAGGTTCATTCATGTCGTTCCAAGTGAAGAGGTTTAACGTGGATCCCTAAGAAAGAAGTGTTATTTTTTTGAAAATAGTGCTACGTCACAATTTTGGGCATTTTTCATCTTTTTGATACAAAGTCATAAAATTCATAAAATTCCTATGATCCGATCCTGAGAAAAGCTGATAACGAACGAACGAACAACTTAATTTATACGACCTTCTCAGGTAGGTACAAAAATGAAGAAGTTGATATTAAACTTGAGTAATCTTACTCTAGATTCAAATTATAGATAGAATCAATTTCAAGTTATCATTTTTTTGTTCTTCTAGAAATCGATTACAATAGCTTCATGCAACCAATGATGAAAATCATTCTTGTAATAAAAAAGAAGATTCCTTTCGCCCTTTAACCAGAGCCGGGAAAAAGATAAATAGTTATAAAAATATCTTCGCGTACCTGATAATTGCCAACTTGAAGATTAGAAGCCCACCATTTCTGTGCTTCTGGGTTGAAGAAGTCAATCCATGATGAAGAACCAGGCCAGCACCATCCTTCATAATCCGATGCTTCTTTCTTCTTGACATAGAATTGTCTTTCAGTGGCTTGAGTATGGATATGGTAACCGCTGTCTCGTTTGATGTGAGGATCAATGATTGTCACCATCTTACGCCCTTTCGATGCAACATTATCAATCATTTCAGTTGGGTTGGGAAATTTGGAGCTATCCCAAGTCATATATTTTTTGCTGTCTGTGTGTTCGATATCAAGCCAGATGACGTCACAGGGAATGTCATGTTCATCGAAACCAGCGTCCACTTGTTTGACGTCTTCTTGGTCATTGTAGTTCCAACGACATTGATGGTAGGAGATGCCAAACACCTTGTGAAAAATATTTAAAAAATCCATATACATGTCCAGGATCTGTTTAATTTTCTAGCTCAAAATTAGAACAATTAGTCCTGCAGTGTTTTGGTGTCGTAGAAGGGAAATCAGAAGCAAAGTGTAATCACTTCTATTCCTACCTATCTCAATATTGAAGACATTGGTCCACGAGAGTTGGACAGAAATCTTATGTATCGATTGAAGGAGCTGTTTTAAATGACAGCTGGGTAAAGACTTTTATTATTTACGCCCATAATAAAGACTCAATCTGAAAGCATTTATACTTTTGGGAACTTGTTTTGAAAAATACTTTTAAATTATAATAATTAAATTTAAAATAATTCAATTTAAATGCAACATTCACTTACAGGTGGCATGGTAGCTGTACCAGTCAAGGTGGCGTATTGTGTCAACACATCACTCGGTTTTGGTCCCATCAAAACAAACACGTCCATGATTCCACTCTCAGACATCCAATGGGTGTCGACTTGAGGTACATCTGCAGTCTTGAAGAGAGAGATCAATGAACTGAGCACTGATTTTGATGATTTGATATCAATCCATGTTTCAGCGGCATTGTTCCAGAATAAGCCAACACTTCTTCGGGCACTGTGAGCCACCATAAATGGGATAGAACCATACAAAGCCATGGGATTGTCAAGCTCATACTCAAATACGTCAAGATTGTACAGACGGTATGGATCGCCTCCACTGAAGCAAAGAAAGTTGAAAAACAATGGAGCGAACAATATCTCAAATCCCCGAGGAGTAAGAAGTTTTCATATTATAGTCCGTTAGCTATCGTCTGAAAAAAAACTTTTTTTTTCGTTATTTTTGATAGTGGAAAGAAAAATTTTCCACTTAAATGTCGGTATAAAGGCTCTACCTCAATCAATCGTATATTCTGATCTTAGAAATTGCAGTTAAGAAGAATTTTTCGGTATATTTTCTGTTCCATTCAATCATTGTAAAATTTTGGGCAGCTAAATAACCAGAAATATCACGAGTAAAATAAATAGTGTTGAAACTTTTTTCAGATTACGATGAGACCTTAAATTTACAAATTTTAACCAATTTAGTACTCGCAAAAATTTTTTGAAGAACTTTTGATTGAATTTTCTTTGACACAGTTTGACATTTTAAAATAAAGAACATACGTCGTTTCTTTGAGTGCAAATGAATCAGCGTGTTCTGGGATTCCATAAACATGTTCGAATCCAAGGAAAGAGACATCCATTCCAACAGAACTGGGTCCTAGTAATAAAAAGTAATCAAATCAAGCAATTTACATCATCTTTAGTAGCAAAATAACAATGATTAACCATTTCATAAAACCTGCGAGTTAAAGTGCATTCAACTAAAAGCAACAGCTCTGGGTCTTTATAACTCAACCTTACAAAATTATTTAAAAAGAAATCAGACTCACCATTTGGCTTTGAATCATGATGCTCTTTGAAATTTTCTTCCCACATTCCTTCTTCATCTTTCACAGTCTCCTGAAACGAAAATATTTAAGAAAGCAAATAAGAACAGGCTTTATTAGGTCTGGTGGATTCATTTTCAAGAAATGCATGGTGCTGAAGACACTGGGTTATTTAAAAGAACTGTTCATCTCAATATCGTTTTGGTGGATATGATAATCTAATTACTTTCGGCGTTTCTTCCTTCTTTTCTTCACCGGTTTCTTCTGCTGCTGGTTCTGGGGCTTCTCTGAAAGAAGAAAGAGAAATGATTTGTTAAAAGACCTAAACCAGGGCTAAATACTAAAAAACCTAAACTCTAACAGGATAATTTGAAGCTTGCAGTGTAAAAACAAGTCCTCAGATCAAAATACTCACTGTTTAGTTCTGTAATGTTCAAAGTTCATTAAACCACGAGAGTTGAAGGACAAAACCAATACTTCACTGTCATAAAAGTCAATTCTCAATGGTTTGTATGTTCCCACGATAACATTATTGCCAAAAGAGACTTTGAATGTGCCATCTTCGCTAGTTTCCTTTTTTAGCCTGAAAATCAAGAAAAATTATAACACAAAATAGTTCTGCTTGCTTGCCTTTCCTTTAAAAAAGAAATTTATTTCAGATTATGTGAAAAATTGATGGTAAGATGATATCTATCAGAAATGATTAAAATTTAAGGGACACTACAACATACCTCTTTTGTGCAGGTGTTTTGACCAAAGAATCATGAACAAAATATCGTGGACGAATGGGACTCAACTCAGTGACTCTTACACGGGCTGTGTCCTTTTCCAGAGTATCAATAGTTAGTTTGAAGGAGACTTGAGTTTGGGTATTTAACAAATCGCATGAGACTGTGCCATATTCATATTTGATAGTTCCAGGGATGATTTCAAATGGAGAGTTCCCTTCCTGCAATGCACGGTTACGCCTGAAAGCAGAAAAGAGGCGTTGAAGTTTATCCCAACCAAACAAACAGAACACATCTTGTTACAGCTTTCATGTCTAACAAGCCACCTTCACTTGAGACAGTTAATCTTTCAACAACAAAAACAAACAAGGCTCAGAAAACCTGAGTTAAAAACACCCAAGTTAGAAAAACCTGAGTTACAGTAGCTATTTGTCATGAATTGAGAAATATGACCTCATTTTAGAAATAACTCGATTTTTATGGTGCACCTTAAATTTTCGAGCTAAAGCTAAATTGATTTTTTGAGGGTTACCATAATCAATCAAGTTATCTAACTCAGATATTTTTAGGTGCACCTAAATATTCCGAGTTAGCTAACTAGGAACAGGATTTTTAAGGAGCGTCTAAATTTTTTGAGATTTTTTATAAGGTGGCAAAGTTTTCCCAAAATAGATTCTCTGATTAACTCTAACCTAACTAAATTATAATTTGTCTTATTTTGTTAAAGTATTTGTGAAATATAATAGTAAGTGACATATCTTGGTGAAAAGCTCTACTTACTTGCAAAAGCTGCTTTGATCACATGTTTTGAAGTTCCCTCTGTCTACACAATTCAGTACATTTACCACAGAGAGAACTAAGCAACTGGCTAATATTATTTTTACCATAGTGCTGAAAGTTAAAAAAGAAAATAGAATAAGAGTGAAGTTGACAGTATAAATAATTTTTGTTAGTTTATTCCAAAAAAAGCAACATTTTCCCAAATGAGTCAAATGATAACTTCATAGAATTGGAAACCAGATAACTTTTTCCTATATAATATACAATCAACTATTTAACTATTAAAAAGTTGATTTTTTAAAGACTGCAGTTGACCAGGGACACACATTTTTTACAATCCGAAAGCGGTCTGCTTGGCCGCCTTGAACTTCAAGTTGAAGCGGTAGAAAAATGCCAACGTACATCGCCAAATGCCACCGTACCTCGTCCGGTGGAAAAATGTACGGTGTTTTAGCATTCTAACCTAAAATCCCACTGTACATACATTAAAAAACGCCCACCGTACAACACCGTATCGTGAGAATGGGTAACTTGCATCAGTGGAGGCTAACATGCATAGACCTCAAATGAAAGACCTGGCTGGTCATTAAAATACAAAATTAAATCAAAACAAAAACGGTAGGCGCTATGGTATAGCGGTCATTAACCTTGGTTGCTGCACAAGCGACTGAGGTTCGATTCCCACTCGCAGCGGTTCACTTGGCAAGTGAATGAACCTTCCCCCGGGTCAACCCATGCCATGTGAGGAGAATTGGGTAGTCAGTCCAAGGTGCCCATAGTGGGCACCCCCCCTGGATTCTGGGGGGGGTTGAGGATTTTCAGATCTTTAAAAATAGGTGGGGGTTGGGTTGATGAGAAATTTCAGGTGGGAGTAACCCTATGTAGGTGGGGGTAACATTTTTCAGGTGGGGGTTGGAGGGGTGTTGCCCACTATGGGCTGATGGGGCGCTCATTGAAAGCGTCTATAGTTGCAAAAATAGGCCTTAAAAGCCTCCTGCAACTCAACCAAATAGAAATAGAAATAGAAAGGTAGAGTAGAGCTACGCGCGGAGCTGCGTAGTTGTACTTTAATGACCAGCCAGGTCTTTCATTTGAGGGCTATGCATGTTAGCCTCCACTGATGCAAGTTACCCAATCTGACGCTACAATGTACGGCGGTGTCCATGGTCATGGATGAACTGGATTTAGAGACGTTTTGTAATTAAACCTTGAAGTTCTTTTGCATAAGATCCACTTCCTGCACTAAAATTTCCTGACTTTTCTGGGATTTTTCCATTAATTTTTCCAGGGTGCTCATGAGATTGGAAAGGGTTTTTTTTAAGATACTGTATGAAAAAACTTGTGTTTTACTTATATACTTAGGCGGCAATCACAAATATCTTCATTTCGCGTCCTTGTTGGGTCTAAAAAGTCGGTCGGTCGGTCGGTCGGTCAGTCGGTCGGTCAGTCGGTCGGTCAGTCGGTCGGTCAGTCGGTCGGCCGGTCGGTCATAAAAATTTTCGGGTTTCCATTTTTCCATCCATTTTGGAGTGCATCCTTGGAGGAAACTGCCAGCCAGCCAGCAGCAGTGCTGCAAATAACGGCTGGTTACCGGTAATTACCGGTCATTTTTAAGCTAATATGTGTTTTTTTTTCCAGTGAAATTTCGATGGTTTCATTATTAGTGCTTTCTGATTGAGTAATCACCGGCAAACTTGAAATTCCTTATTTGCAGCACTGCAGCAGCCAAAAAAACCGCGTGTAATGGGTGGTTTAAAATTATGACCTTTGAACACTATGACCTCCGACCCCAAAATGGCGCATGTAATGAAAAACAAAGTCAAAACAAAATGCTGCAAATGTGCTAGAAAACGCTCGCAAAAAATCGAAAATAATAAAATTTTTGAATGAAGGAAAGGCCATTGACATAAAAAGTCAGAAAGATTTACCGACTCACCGACTCAATTCTACTCAATTTTCGAGAGTCAGTCGGGCGACGCGAAACGAAGATATTTGTGATTGCCGCCTTAGATAGCCATTCCGGGTTTGCTTGTTTTTTATTTGACGCTCATGAAAATCTTCAATTTTAGGTCCAACTTTGAGAAGCAATTGTTCTTTGTGTAGTTGAGCTATAAAATTAATTCTTTTTGAGTAATTTAGAGCTTTCTTTTAGCTTTCCAACCATATATAATATGCAGGTGTAATATTCCATACTTTTGTAAAAAAAATGTTACCCTTTTTTAGCCTAAAACACAGCGCTTTGATTACAAAGATAGGTAGGTTCAGCAATTTTAACTTCCGCTTTACAGCCTAGAACAATGTTAAATTTCGTTTCCGTGCAAATTCGTCAAATTTTGTCTTGATAACCTCATAACTACGGAACTTATTGTTAGAGGCAATCGAGCAAGAACAATAGAAAAAATCTTTATTTAGCTCTGTAAAAAAATTGCAAAATAGAAACTTGCTTAAATTCACAATACTGATTCTTTACCCCAAAACGAAACTTTTCTATTTTGTAAATCCATGGTGGCCACAGAATTATTTTTTTCAAATTCCAGGACTTTCAAGGACTTTCAAGGACAAATTTCGACTTTTTCCAGGACTTTAGATCATCAAATTCCAGAATATTTCAGGACAAAATAGCATTAAACAGAAAAAATCAAGGATTTTCCAGGATAAAAAAATAAAATATTACTATCTCAGCAAGGAAAATATCAAATGATTTTTCCAATTTTAGAATGCGAAACGAAAAAGTCGATTGAAAAAAAAATATATTCAAAGAATTTAGAATATCCAGGACATTCCAGGACATTTTGAAAAATTACAAGAAATCCCAGGAGTTTCAAGGACTTTCCAGGAGAAAACATTAATTCCAGGATATTCCAGGAATTTCCAGGAGCGTGGCCACCATGTAAATCTTTCTTACACTTCCCCATAGGTAAAATATAGAGTACTTTTGTTTTCCCCCCAAACTTGCGAGGGAAAAATGTTAAGACCACGTGTTGTCCTCGCGAACTTTCCCAGCGTAATTTATTTGTGTGATGTCATGTTATTGTTCCCTTCTCAGATTATTAATGACGGCACTACGAATGAAAGTTCATTTTGGGTTGCTTGATAACACTCGTAAATTCTTTATTTTTCTACATAGCTTCAGCCAGGTTTCTAGGTCCCCCCAACAAACTAAGGTCCCCCCAATAATTTAGCTCCCCCCAAAAAATTGCCATGTGCTAGGTCCCCTTGAACACTTGAGGAAAAAACAAAAACATTGTTCTCTCGCCCCTGTAGAGAAGTCAATAAAAAATATATGTGAGTACAGTACTGATAAATAGAAACTCAATTTTACTTGTATTATTATTTATGTTTAAAAATCTTTTGCTTTTTATATTTGATTTAATAGTAAGATAAGAGATCTTTTGAAATTAGCTGAACAGCCCCCAGAGTCTCAGTCAGATCATCTAGGTCCCCCCCAACAATCTACGTCCCCCCAAATATTCTGGTAATTTTAGCCCCCAGGCTCTTTAAAGGCCAAAATATTTCTTAGCCCCCCCCAAAAAATAAGGGGGGGCTGATGCTATGCTAGTGTATTTTGTTTTTTCGTTTTAGAAGAAATACTATGCGGTAGAAAATAAGGTTTTATAATATTATTTTCTAATTTGATATTTTAAATGCCTATTTTAAAGAAAAATTTGTAAGTAGGTGGAAAAATAAAAATGCCTTTGTTTTGAACACCCGACTGCAAAAATCTCTGGATTCTGGGACTTCTTTTGAGACGGGGGGGGGGTTAGACATGAAAACAAAGAGCTAAGTAAAATCGACTTTTTCAAACTTTAAATACAGTGTAAAGTATTTTTGTAATCAAAAATTATATTTAGCAAATATATTAAAAGTAATATTTCGTTATAAGCAAAGATATATTGTTCGGAAATAAAAAGTCTTTATTCTTCAAACCCGGATTTTTCATTGCATAATTTCTACGGCAAATCGAAAGTAATTTCATTTGGCTTGTGATGTTTGAGAGCTTGGATGTTGGGAAGCTGCAGGAATAAAGGTAAACAAATTATAGTCTTTTTTCTGAAAGAAGAATTAACATTCTGCTAGACTGCTTTATAACGTTTTTATTGTTTTTTGCAATACAATGTCTTCTTTTTCAAAAAAATGTCTTTTCATTTCTTCAACTAACAGTGTTAGAGCAAGCCATTACAAAAAGAATTTGATAAAAGTCTGCAGTCAAAATGAAGATATCTGGATATTTTTTATTGGATTTTGAAATTGGAAAACCATCAAAAAGTGTATATTTCGGTGCCGACGGGTACAAAATGAATAAAACATAATGCATATTGCATAATGCATAATAGTATTGTGTAATTTATATACAGAACAATTTTATATTTTCTAAAACTCTCCTTTGTAGAGGCTGAAAACGCGAAAACCTCTTTAGAAGAGTTTCTTGTAAACAGTCCAATCAGACGCGAATCAGAGGGTTTTCCCCAGACACAATATTTACTTTTCGAATCCGAACGAAAGAGAAAACATTCGAATTATAACAACAAAGGGTTTTCCGTCAGCATAAGATGCAACAGATCCGAAAGGTTTCCCCCCCTTTTTATCAAAAAAAACAACATAAACATTCGAATGTAAAAAAATCGAAGTCTATTTTCTTTGATCTAGCTTTTGCATGAAGCTCCTTAATTTATATTGGCTTATCTAACAAAAAGCATTCACATGGTTAATGCTTTGTAAGAGGGAAAACCTGTTGAAATTTATTAGCAATTGTTCGAAGACCTTTGAAAAGATCTCTGAGTTAGAGAGGCTCTATCTTACAATTCCTGGATACTAAAAATAGACAAAAAGAACGACAAATTTCATAAAAAACGACAACAAAGAACAACAAATTTCACTCGTCCTTCGGACTCGTGCAAATTACTATTTTCTCCTTTATTACTTGTGATTAATTGTTAATTGCACTCCAAACCATACGATAACTAGTACGAATTGTCAGTCGAACCCACTGGTTAGTAAAGTAATATACGGAGGAGATATTTTCGTGTTTTTTCTACACTATTCTACGTTCTGTAAAATACAACTATGAAAATCAAAATGCCGACAAGTATTTTCAATGGATCGTGGATTTTCTTCATCATCCAAAATTCAAATTTACAGCTTTCTACCCTTTATTTTCTGGTAGAAAATGGTATATATATTTGTTTTGTTGAAAGTATTATCTTTCAAATTCTCCTTATTATAGCCTCTAAAATTGACATTTTTCAAATATTATGCATTATGCATTATGTTTTATGCATTATGTACCTGTCGATTTCGGTGCCATTTTATATGCCATTTCTAGGCTAAATTTTCAACCTCAAATGTCTAAAAAGGTGCTATTTTTTTAGCGGAACCAAAATCTCAATATCTCCGGAACCGCTTATCATTAGGAGGTGTATGACCCCTCTTTTTTTATCTTTTTTCAAGCTCTACAAGATGAACTGGGTTTGATTGCCACCAGAATAGTTTCAATTTGACCCTGGAATCCAGTGTGGAATCCATGCAAAAGCCACGCCGAAGATATCTTGAGGATCAAGAAGGTTACACCCAATTGAGGACATATTCTCACGCCGAATATATTCGGCGTACTGTGCATGAATTCCAGACGGGCCTGGAATGATGGCTACCTTAGAGAGAACTGCTTATCTTTCCAAATTTCCTTTTATCGTCGTGCCTCCATCCTTTTAACCCTTCTTTCAGCAGTTTAATGAAGGATCCAATTCTGCTTTCATCATTATTTCGTAAGCTAGATACTTACATTCACTACAATCAGTGCTGCAAATAACGGCCGGTGACCGGTAATTACCGGTCATTTCGTAGTTTCTACCGGCCATTCTGAAGCTCAGTTTTTCATTTTGTCCGGTTAAAATTTGAAGATTAGAGGCGTAGATAAATACTTAATAGCGCTTCTTATTAAAAGAGAAACAGTTTTTAAATTAAAATAGGTGTTTAGCCAATCCAATAATCCAATAAGTCAATCTGTAATAACAGACTACAAAGATGGTTCCGTCAGATCCCCTGCTCGTTACATTCGAAAAATTACCGGCCAACTGAAATTTACCTATTTGCAGCACTGACAATTATTGTAAAAAAACAGCTAAGTTCTAAACTTTTTTTGCAAAAATAGCCCAAATTAATTTCTTTTGAAACCATCATATCATACGCTGTATTATATGTTTTCAAGTCAAAACATAAAAACACATTTTCTTTTCTGTGTGTTTTTAATGTGCACCTGAATTAAAATATATGCAGAAACATTATTTGAAACTTCTTACCCTAAAAATGCCAAGAAACAGTCAGAAATTGCAAGTAAAGCAAGCAGTCCATCCAAACAGCTATTGTGCGCTGGCCTGTTGTATTCGTCGCGCGTTGATGCTGAGTCAGCTTTTATACAAAATTCAAAATTCCTGTCACCGACTCCTTACACCGTCGTCGCTTTTTTTTGCGTAAAGAGGTCGAAAATAAGGTCAATATTTTCTGACAATTTAGCATCTGGGCAATCTCGTACCCAGAGCCACCTAGCATTTTTTTCATCAAAAAGAGAGCAAAGGCACTGGGTACGAGTTGGGGCCTCTGGTGCCACCCAGGGTTGTCATTAGGATATTAATTAGAAATTGAATTTTGAAATCTCCGTAGATAGATATCTAAATCTATCGTGAGTATCACAATTCAAATATTTGATTTGTCTGAAATGAAAACTTGGACTCTGGTACCCAGGGTAGACTAGATATCGAAGAGGCTAATACACTGTGCTCTTGAAGTCTGAGTCGGTGTTTTCTACCCACGAATACTAATAATAACTTACGATCGAACGGGCCTTTTTACCGTGATTATCGCACAGCGTACAAATATTATTACATATCATGCGGTGGAAACAAATCCCGCTCACTCAGCACAGCGAGAACAAATGACAATTATCGCTTCATCATCTTGGAATTGGACGAAATCCGTGCCAGTCAAATCACGAATAAGAAACATGACCAACCCCCTTAAATTGTTCGAGTCACGGTACATCGCTTTATAATTTGAATGAATCGTAGTGGAGTGTAGATATTTGGCAAAGCCAAAAAAAAACTCCCAAAACTTGTTTTTATATGTAGGAAAATGAAATTTGGACCAAAGTTTCACATCATTAAAAGCATCATTTTGAAGAAAATATATTTTGAAATTTTGCTGACGTCAGGACTTTAATGCATAATTCGTATTTTGCTGATTTCTCTACTGACGTCAGGAAAGATTTGAAAAAACATTTTATATGCACTTGCAATGATTCATCCGCTATCAAAAGATTTTCCTAATCTTTGTACTATGTGTACCGCGAGTATGGCATCTTGGGCTGTCTTAAGAAAAAAAACAGACTATGGGCATAAAATAAACATACCTGAAAATAAAGCATTCAGACGGCTAAAAGAATATAACAGCTAGCTAAAAGAGAAGAAAACCCTGCTCGTTATTTCGATGATTGTAAAATCTGGCAATTATTATAAAAAGCGTAAATTTAAATAAAATTATACAAAACATATTTATAAAATGAAGTAGCATGTGGCAAATATAAAAATAATCTATAAATACAAAAATCCCCTTGCAATACCTAAAATTACCATGGCTTGAATGATTTCGCTAAGATTTAATCTTTTCATTCCCGGTTGAATAATTACAAAACTCGTGTAAAAACACATGTAAATCTTTGTCTCAACAACAACATGATTCGAAACCCGCAAGTGGGCGTCCGTGATATATTTAGAGAAAATGGAGGGACCCTTTTTATACCCTCGAAGTCTCTCACAGGGGTACAAAAACCATGATTACGAAGTATGTAAAATCGATTCCCTGTAGAGTTATAAATTCTCATAATTTGGATTAAAGTTTAAAATTTTAGCTGAGAATTGCGAAAATAGGCTCTCACAGGGTCGTAAAGACGTCAAAAAGAGAATTCAGTCTCTCCCCAGCACTACCAAAATCCTATCAAAATTACCAAACATTTCTATACCCAGTTGTTACCCACTTTTAAGATAGACGAGCTCAATTGTGATAAGCTGTCTTTAAATTCGTTAGGTATTTTCAGGATGACACCCTTTTCTTGAGAATATTAAATCTTGCGTCCCATGTTAACGAAATTGTTTTAATCCGTTCTAGAAAATGTGAATTGCAGATATGGCAGCTCACTTCAACTCAACATGACGCTGAACAGTTGGTTATTTTGTCAGAGAGCTATCAGCAACATTCTCGTTGGACCAGTTGATTTCTAGAATGCCCCTTGCACAAATAAGTCATACTTTTAAAGTAGACTGCTGAAACATTTGCATTCATATAAGCGATTCTTCCCAGTTTCCAAAGTTTCGGAAAACGTCCTCCAGATCTAAAATTGGGTTGAAAGAAATGATTAGATCAGAGTATACAATGCCAGTGATCAAAACCACTGATCGAAATACCTGCTAAAAATATATGTGACATATCAGACGAAAGACAACTAGTTTCCAAGGTGAAGGGTTCTGACTGAATACTCATTGTAATTGTGTTAAATATTCAACATTCTTAGTATTTGCTACTTTTAAAAAGAAGGAAACAATTTTGTCCGTTTCCATTACAATTAGTATTTCGTACCCAGCACTGAGAGACTAGGAACGATTGATACGATGTCAGCTCAAACTTTCATGAGCGCCATATCAGACGAGCTAAGGGACTAGGAGAAAGTTTGTTCAGTGAGCAATAGTAGAAGAATGGAAATACCTTCGGGTAGCAATGCGTCATTTTCATCATATTCCATCATAAGTTGCTCAGAAAGATCTTTCTTCGCTTGCTCTTTCGCTCTGAAAGGACGATCATCAATTTTAGAACAAAGTTTAAGCACATCACTTAGTCAAGAAGAAAGATGAGTCAGAAATTCGATTTCGTTGGTCAAACTATGTAATTTAATTTCCAAGATTGAAAAAAAATCTATTACATGAAGATCGTCCTCTGTTTTACAGAGGATACCTGGGCATGTATTGAGCGGTCTAGGAGTCTACCAGCGTGCGATATCAACAGTTTTTGGATTAAGTGCGTTAACCCAGCGTAAACAACTAAGGAACAAGGCCAGTGCATTTCTACCTAGACAATGCTATAGTCTAAGACAAATCACTACATCTAAGAAAAAAGTCAAATATTCGCAAACGGGTTATTTAGCCGTAAAGAGTTTACAGCCGATAAAGTTTGACGGTCTTGTTTTAAACTCACCACCGATAATTTTTTTACATACTGCTATACGGCTGTTGAAAACTGACACTCACGCATTTTATTTTCCTCTTTCACTATCCTTTTATTCGAACGAACGATAGCATGGTCCAATATTTCACCTCAATCCTATAGCATACATAGTTTGTACACCCCCTACAAATGCCAAAAATCGTGCACATGGGATTGCAAATGAATTTTATATATTAAATTTGAACTTACTGTTCTTGCCATGTTGGAGGTTCGATATCTTCCACAAGGCTTGAACCAATGAACGTGTGCGTACTAGAAATGTAACAACTAAGTTTATTCGAAAGTTTTCAACCTTTCATGACCACTGGCAAAGTTTCCTTAACAGCGAGTTTATGTATATCGGGGAAAACTTCGTCGGGGAAAACTTCGTCGGGGAAAATTTTCGTCGGGGAAAATATTCGTCACTTGTCCAAATTTTCGTCAGTTTTCCCCGATAAGGTATGCGTGTTTTCTGTGACGGAGACGGTTAACTTATGATTCGTTTAGATCCTATTCGATTGAGGACGACGGTAAAATACTATATTCATTTTCGGAATTTTTCACCCTTTCATGGCGACTGTTCATTTGTATGAATCTCATTCCCGTATTGGAAAGGAATACGCGACAATTACCTTATTACACAAATATTACTAGGCAAGTAGTCAACGGCCTTGAAATTTGCACGGTCGGAAATTAACACGAATTTTTCTGCTTTTTCAAGGAAACAGCGGCTGGTTTTAATTAAGGGGGTTTTTATTAACACGAAATTTCTTTAATTCGTGTTAATAAAATGACTAGTAATATTCTCGGAATAAGTAGTTATTACAAGTTCCTGAGTGAAAAAGCTCTGAATTTTCTTAAAGTGTAAGGAAATATAGAAAAACGATCTGAGCCTCTGACTTATTTTTTTTATTAAAAAATTTATCTAGCTATAAAACTGACCTTAGCTGCACTAATTGTCCAAGAGCAGAAGAATTTCCGTCCGGTTGACTAAAAGGAAAAAATTTATCAATGTTAAGAACTTCGACCTGCTGATAATAAAATTTTTTTCAGTGATTGTAGAATCAATTGCAAAGACTTTTCATTAGACCTTATTAAGAAATGCTCCTGAGTGCCAAATATTTTGTTCGAGTTCGAAACATTCGAGTTAAAGAGGTTCGAGTTATGGGAGTCTAGGATATCATTCTTACAGGTCTTCTTCAGCCAGTTGACCAATGATGATGTGTTTTCTTGCCAAACTTTTGGGACTTCTACTGCCCATACCCTCAATACGAATCTGTGAACTGAAGTTGAAAATATAAATTAAAGGATTGAATGATTTTAAATGAGTTTTAAAATGACCAGTACAGAGAAAGAGGAAAAGCTTTCCCACAATCACTATTGGATGAATATTTTCAAGTTTTGAACTTAATTAGGATTCTCAAATAAACTCTCTTCGAAATGTATCTTTAGCCTTGAAATTTACATTACGTTAGCCTTGAATTTCACTACGTTATCTCCGTTCATATCATACTAACAGACTTTTTATCATATCTCGCGTACTTTGACAGGAGGAGACAGTTAACTTGTCAACAGCGTTTGTAATCTACTTGAGCTTACTTATACAAAAAGGTTAAATTGAAATCTTTTATAACTGATCCTTCAAAATAAAAATATGATGAAACATTAGAAATCTTATCGGCTAGACCAATCTGTAAAATCCTCTTTTGAAAAGTTTTTAAGTCGATGATGATATATGGATCTGCTGTCACTGTAAATTCTTTGCCACTACAAAATACTCGAGTCTTCTCTTTTGTATGATATGATCAACATAGCTCAAATTATTGGAATAGTTTTTGACCGTTACAAGCTTTGCTTGAAGATGTAAAAATATTTTTCAAGATTTTTCGGGGTTTATGCTCGATTTTATAAGGAATCCACTTTAGTGACGAAAGTTGAAACCATTAAAAAGTTTGCTTGAGGTAGAAAACATTTCCCTGGTGCGAAAGTTTGGGAATTTTCAAAATAGGAGGGAGAGCAAGTTGATCATATCAAAAGTATACAGCGATTCAATAAAACTTGAATAAATTCTTTGAAATTGAATAAGCTATACGGATAAAATACAAAATCTTTCTATTACTACAAGGTCTAAACAACAACAAATAATTAAAAAGCGGACTCCATGATAATTTAGACTTCAGAATATTCAAGTTCAAAGAGGTTCCGAATGCCACCGCTGAAAAATATGAATTAAAGTGCAAGATAAGCAACGGTTATGAGGGTACGTTATGAATGGTGAACGCGTATGTGCAGAGTTTATTGGCTACGTTAGAGTAAAGTTAGTGGCTGCTCACTCGAGTCGAGTTAACTTATAATTAAGGCCCCCAGCGGTTTGTGTGAATGTGTGAATGGGCTTTTTCACTTGCGTGAATGCGTGAAAATTAAAAAAAAATTGCATGAATGCGTGAATTGAAGGTCGGCTGGAGGGCTTCAATGAAGGTTCTGACACAAAAGATATTATACCATTGTCTGTCTCAGTAACCTGCTGATAAATTTCCTTCTTACCTTTTTCTACCAACAAAAGACCGTTTGCGATTTTTGTCATCTTTGAATTTTGCCAACATATTATCGTAAACCTCTTGGTTGAGCTTTTGTCTGAAATAGATACAAGATTTCGTTGAAACAGAGAAAATGGTAGGATGGACTTACATGAAGTTTTTGTCAAAATTTAGTCAGAGTAAATGAGATGATACTAACTTTGATTTCTTCTTTTTAACGGGAACTGGTCGCTCGACTGATTCGTGCATTGAATCTTCGCTGAAAGAGAAAAAAAGAAGGCAGTTGGAAATTTCGACCCTAATTCGATTTACTCAACCCTTTGCAAATGAAAAATCTACCGTGAAGATACAAAAGTCTTGTGAAACGGAATTCGATAAAAATCATTTTAAGCAAGACAATAGCACGGCAAAGTATGTATTTCACACTGTGAAAAAGATTGATGATTCTTTTGGAGGCACATTCAGTCCGTCTCCACAGGTTAAATATCAGAGAAAACTAAGCTGTGGTTTTCCCGGTGAGCAAAATAACAATGCGAAGTATGCACTACATACGTTTGATTGTGAGTTTTGATGAAGATGATGATGACACAAACGACAAAAATCACAACAGTTGGTACAGCACTGGTGTACACAAGCCATGCAGGGTGGTCATGCTTCTTTCTGTGCACGTGTTGTTCTGGTAGCTCCCCACTACTCGGCTGCAATGTTGATTTGGAAGCTCTTGGCGTTGGAGGGATATCGTAAGTACGCGCGTTCTGATCGATCGAGTTCGTTTGAGATGCGTTGTCGTTATTCGTGCTGCGCTTTGCCTGATGATGGTGGAGCTGGTTTGTAATGTCCCTGTGAGAAGTATCTGAGTCTGGATAAAAGAAATCAGAAACGTTATTGTCATTGCATAAAAATCAGGTATTGTTGTCAAGAAGAACCGAAAAGAATCTGAAATTCTGGTCACCGATAAGATTCCCTTAAAAACTCTCTAATAAATCATACAAAGTAAAGATCTCCAAGCCGAGTAATTTAAGTTACGTTTCCAGTTCTATGACGAAACTCGCGTACCAGGAATTACTTGAAATTCACTTCACATCCCTATCTCAGTAGACTAGAATTTTCTTCTGATTGAGCTTTTGCTTTCGGATCTTTTATAAAATACCACATCATCCAGTATCCAACCAGGATTACTCCCGGTAGGATAAAGTTCACTCATGTCCAGTACTGAGGAAAATTTGCACTGGTCTCCGGCGAAAGACTTTCGCAAAAGATTTATATCATTATCTCCCTAATATACCATTTTCGACTAAAGTTTCGGGGATAATGTGGTGGTCGAATTTTAGTAGCCATTCCCAGGAGTAATGCATTGGTCCAATATCATCAGTTTCTCTCCGGCGAAACGCGGTGGTCAAAACGCAAATAGATAATGTACAGTTTCGACTACATTTTCCGGGATGATTCGGTGGTGGCTCGGGCGTCCAGAATAAGTAATTTGTCTCCGGGGAAATTCGGTGATCCAAAATCACTTAAAATCTCCGGGAAAATGCAGTGGTCAAATTAGAAGGAAATATTTGAAACACACACACCAAATATTGGTTGACGGTGGCTCGGGCGTCCAGAATAAGTAGTTTGTCTCTGGGGAAATTCGGTGGTCTAAAATCAGTCAAAATCTCCGGGAAAATGTGGTGGTCAAATTAGAAGGAGATATTTGAAACACACACACACCATATCTTGGTTGACAGTGGCTCGGGCGTCCAGAATAAGTAGTTTATCTCCGAGGAAATTCGGTGGTCCAAAATCAGTCAAAATCTCCGGGAAAATGCGGTGGTCAAATTAGAATGAGATATTTGAAACACACACACCATATCTTGGTTGACGATGGCTCGGGCGTCCAGAATAAGTAGTTTGTCTCTGGGGAAATTCGGTGATCCAAAATCAGTCAAAATCTCCGGGAAAATGCGGTGGTCAAATTAGAAGAAGATATTTGAAACACTCACACCATATTTTGGTTGACGGTGGCTCGGGCGTCCAGAATAAGTAATTTGTCTCCGGGGAAATTCGGTGGTCCAAAATCACTTAAAATCTCCGGGAAAATGCGGTGGTCAAATTAGAAAGAGTTATTTGAAACACACACACCATATCTTGGTTGACGGTGGCTCGGGCGTCCAGAATAAGTAATTTGTCTCCGGGGAAATTCGGTGGTCCAAAATCACTTAAAATCTTCGGGAAAATGCGTTGGTTAAATTAGAAAGAGATATTTGAAACACACACCATATCTTGGTTGACGATGGCTCGGGCGTCCAGAATAAGTAGTTTGTCTCCGGGGAAATTCGGTGGTCCAAAATCAGTCAAAATCTCCGGGAAAATGCGGTGGTCAAATTAGACGGAGATATTTGAAACACACACACCATATTTTGGTTGACGGTGGCTCGGGCGTCCAGAATAAGTAATTTGTCTCTGGGGAAATTCGGTGGTCCAAAATCACTTAAAATCTCCGGGAAAATGCGGTGGTCAAATTAGAAGGAGTTATTTGAAACACACACACCATATCTTGGTTGACGGTGGCTCGGGTGTCCAGAATAAGTAGTTTATCCCCGGGAAATTCGGTGGTCCAAAATCACGTAAAATCTCCGGGAAAATGCGGTGGTCAAATTAGAAGGAGTATTTGAAACACACACCCATATTGGTTGACGGTGGCTCGGGCGTCCAGAATAAGTTTGTCCCGGGAAATCGGTGGTCCAAAATCAGTCAAATCTCCGGGAAATGCGGTGGTCAATTAGAAGGAGATATTGAAACACACACAACCCATCTTGGTTGCGGTGGCTCGGGTCAAATAAGTAATTTGTCGGGGAAATTCGGTGGTCCAAAATCAGTCTCCCGGGAAAATGCGGTGGTCAAATTAGAAGGAGTTATTTGAAACACACCACCAATTTGGTTGACGGTGGCTCGGGCGTCCAGAATAGTAATTTTCTCCGGGGAAATTCGGTGGTCCAAAATCACTTAAACTCCGGGAAAATGCGGTGGTCAAAGAAGGAATTTGAAACACACACACCAAAATCTTGGTTGACGTGGCTCGGGTGTCAGGTCGTCCAGAATAAGTAAGTTTTGTCTCCGGGGAATTCGGTGGTCCAAAATCACTAAAATCTCCGGAAAGCGGTGGTCAAATTGAAGGAGATATTTGAAACACACACACCATATCTTGGTTGACGGTGGTTCGGGCGTCCAGAATAAGTAGTTTATCTCCTGGGAAATTCGGTGGCCAAAATCACATAAATGCCGGGAAAATGCGGTGGTCAAATTTATTTGAAACACACACCCCTAGTGACGGGGGGGTCGGGGCGTCCAGAATAAGTCTTTCCTCGGGGAAATTCGGTGGTCCAAACAACATATGAGCTAAATTCTTATAAGAATCAAATCAATAACTCTTGATTAACAGCCATATACCTTTCGGTAATTAGCTTTTACAAAGTAAACAAGGGACATTGCACAATATGAGCATGTTTATTTTTCTTATAAGCATCTACTTTATAGGATTCAAATCAGTAACTCTTCATAGACATCCATAAACTTTTCGGTAATTAGTCTTACAAAGTAAACAAGGGACGGCGCATAGTACCAGCTTATTTATTTTTCCTATAAGCACCTTCTTTATAAGAATCAAATCAATAACTCCTGGTCAACAGCCATATACCTTTCGGTAATTAGTTTTTACAAAGTAAGCAAGGAACATTGCACAATATGAGCATGTTTAATTTTCTGATAAGCATCTACTTTATAAGAATCAAATTAATAACTCTTGACAGACAGCCATATACTTTTCGGTAATTAGTTTTTACAAAGTAAACAAAGAATAAATAAGAAATGGTCACAAGGTAAGCATTTTCTTTATAGGATCAAATATATAATTCTTGATTGAAGGTAATTTTACTTTTCGGAAATCAGTTATTACAAAGTAACAAAGGGGCGGTACACAAGGTAAGTATCAGTATTTTTCTTATATAAGCATGTTCTTTATAGGAAACTGATCACTAACTTTTGGATTAAGTGATTTACTGTTCAGTAATCAGCTATTACGAAATTCTGGGTTCCACAGGGTTACTAGTAATGGCTCGAATTTCATTCAGGTTCTAGCCTACACACACCAAAACGACGGCTTGTCACTGTGCCGGGTGTATACTCGGCGCCCTAGGCCCCGCAGGGTTGCTAGTAACGGCTCGAATTTCAAACAGGTTTAACCCTTTGTGTAGAAACCTGCAAATCAATAATCTTTTCTAAAGTTTTTATACTTATTCAATAGGTAAGTATCAGTATTTTTCTTATAAGCATGTTGTTTATAAGAAACTGATCACTAACTTTTGGATTCTTTTGGATTAAGTGATTTACTGTTCAGTAATCAGCTATTACAAAATTCTGGGTTCCACAGGGTTACTAGTAATGGCTCGAATTTCAATCAGGTTCTAGCCTACACACACCAAAACGACGGCTTGTCACTGTGCCGGGTGTATACTCGGCGCCCTAGGCCCCGCAGGGTTGCTAGTAACGGCTCGAATTTCAATCAGGTTTAACCCTTTGTGTAGAAACCTGCAAATCAACGTTCTTTTCTAAAGTTTTTATACTCATTCAATAGCTAAATGCTAATAGGATAAGCTACACACACCAAAACGACGGCTTGTCACTGTGCCGGGTGTATACTCGGCGCCCTAGGCCCCGCAGGGTTGCTAGTAACGGCTCGAATTTTAATCAGTTTCTAGCCTACACACACCAGAACGACGGCTTGTCACTGTGCTGGGTGTATACTCGGTGCCCTAGGCCCCACAGGGTTGTTACTAACGGCTCGAATTTTAATCAGTTTCTAGCCTACACACACCAAAACGACGGCCTATCTCCCTCCAATTTTACCACCGCATTTTCCCGGAGATTTGATCTGATTTTGGACAAGCGAATTTCCCCAGAGACAAATCAATTATTCTATACGGCCTAGCCACGGTCAACTAAAATTTGGTAAGACTGTCTTAGATATCTCCTTTCAATTTTACCACCGTATTTTCCCAGAGATTTGGTTTGATTTTGGACTAGCGAATTTCCCCAGAGATAAATCAATAATTCTCGACGGCCGAGCCACGGTCAACTAAAATTTGGTAAGAATGTCTCAAATATCTCCTTTCAATTTTACCACCGCATTTTCCCGAAGATTTGGTCTGATTTTGGACTAGCGAATTTCCCCAGAGACTAATCAATAATTCTGGACGGCCGAGCCACGGTCAACCAAAATTTGGTAAGAATGTCTCAAATATTTCCTTCCAATGTTACCACCGCATTTTCCCGGAGATTTGATCTGATTTTGGACAAGCGAATTTCCCCAGAAACAAATCAATAATTCTGGACGGCCGAGCCACGGTCAACTGAAATTTGGTAAGAATGTCTCAAATATCTCCTTTCAATTTTACCACCGCATTTTCCCGGAGATTTGATCTGATTTTGGACAAGCGAATTTCCCCAGAGACAAATCAATAATTCTCGATGGCCGAGCCACAGTCATCTAAAATTTGGTAAGAATATCTCAAATATCTCCTTTCAATTTTACCACCGCATTTTCCCGGAGATTTGATCTGTTTTTGGACAAGAAAATTTCCCCAGAGACAAATCAATAATTCTCGACGGCCGAGCCACGGTCAGCTAAAATTTGGTAAAGGTCCTCAATATCTCCTTTCAATTTTACCACCGCATTTTCCCGGGATTTGATCTGATTGGACAAGCGAATTTCCCCAGAAACAAATCAATAATTCTGGACGGCCGAGCCACGTCACGGTAAAATGTCTCAAGCCGTCCTTTCTTCACCAAGGCTGATTCCCCGGGATTTGATCTGATTTTGGACAAGCGAATTCCCCAGAGACAAATCATAATTCTCGATGGCCGAGCCAGGTCAGCTAAATTTGGTAAGAATGTTCAAATCTCCTTTCAATTTTACCACCGCATTTTCCCGGAGATTTGATCTGATTTTGGACAAGCAAATTTCCCCAGAGACAAATCAATAATTCTCGACGGCCGAGCCACGGTCAACTAAAATTTGGTAAGAATGCTCAATATCTCTTTCATTTTACAACACCCGCATTTTCCCCCGGAGATTTGAATCTGATTTGGACAAGCGATTTCCCAGAACAATAAAATTTTGGACGTCCGCCACGGTCCAACTGAAAATTTGTAAGAATTTCCTAAATATCTCCTTTCAATTTTACCACCGCATTTTCCCGGAGATTTGATCTTTTTGGACTAGCGAATTTCCCCAGAGAAATCAATAATTTCGACGCCTAGCCCGGTCAACTAAAATTGGTAAGAATCTCAAATATCTCCCGGAGATTTCTATTTTAGCCGGTCACTTTGCAAATATGTTCCCGAGATTTGATCTGATTTTGGACAAGCAATTCCCCAGAGACAAATCAATAATTCCGACGGCCGAGCCACGTAGCTAAAATTTGGTAAGAATGTCTAAATATCTCCTTTTCATTTTACCACTGCATTTTCCCGGAGATGGATCTGTTTTGACAAGCGAATTTCCGAACAAATCAATAATTCTCGACGGCCGAGCCACGGTCAGCTAAAATTTGGTAGAATGTCTCAATATCTCCTTCATGTTACCACCAGCATTTTCCCGAGATTTGATCTGATTTTGGACAAGCGAATTTCCCAAACAATCAATAATTCTCGACGGCCGAGCCACATCAGCTAAAATTGGTAAGAATTCTCAAATATCTCCTTCAATTTTACCACCGCATTTTCCCGATTTTAATGATTTTGGGACAAGCGAATTTCCCCAGAGACAAATCAATAATTCTCGATGGCCGAGCCACAGTCAGCTAAATTGGTAGAAATTCTCAAATCTCTTTTCAATTTTACCACTGCATTTCCCGGAGATTTGATCTGATTTGAACAGCGAATTTCCCAGAGACAAATCATTAATTCAAGGTCGAGCCACGGTCACTAAATTTGGTAAGAATGTCAAATATCCCTTTCTAGTTTACCACTGCATTTTCCGGAGATTTGATCTGATTTTGGACAAGCGAATTTCCCCAGAGACAAATCAATAATTCTTGACGGCCGAGCCACGGTCAACTCAAATTTGGTAAGAATGTCTTAGATATCTCCTTTCAATTTTACCACTGCATTTTCCCGGAGATTTGATCTGATTTTGGACAAGCGAATTTCCCCAGAGACAAATCAATAATTCTCGACGGCCGAGCCACGGTCAACTAAAATTTGGTAAGAATGTCTCAAATATCTCCTTTCAATTTTACCACTGCATTTTCCCGGAGATTTGATCTGATTTTGGACAAGCGAATTTCCCCAGAGACAAATCAATAATTCTCGACGGCCGAGCCACGGTCAACTAAAATTTGGTAAGAATGTCTCAAATATCTCCTTTCAATTTTACCACTGCATTTTCCCGGAGATTTGATCTGATTTTGGACAAGCGAATTTCCCCAGAGACAAATCAATAATTCTCGACGGCCGAGCCACGGTCAGCTAAAATTTGGTAAGAATGTCTCAAATATCTCCTTTCAATTTTACCACCGCATTTTCCCGGAGATTTGATCTGATTTTGGACAAGCGAATTTCCCCAGAGACAAATCAATAATTCTCGACGGCCGAGCCACGGTCAACTAAAATTTGGTAAGAATGTCTCAAATATCTCCTTTCAATTTTACCACTGCATTTTCCCGGAGATTTGATCTGATTTTGGACAAGCGAATTTCCCCAGAGACAAATCAATAATTCTCGACGGCCGAGCCACGGTCAACTAAAATTTGGTAAGAATGTCTCAAATATCTCCTTTCAATTTTACCACCGCATTTTCCCGGAGATTTGATCTGATTTTGGACAAGCGAATTTCCCCAGAGACAAATCAATAATTCTCGACGGCCGAGCCACGGTCAACTAAAATTTGGTAAGAATGTCTCAAATATCTCCTTTCAATTTTACCACCGCATTTTCCCGGAGATTTGATCTGATTTTGGACAAGCGAATTTCCCCAGAGACAAATCAATAATTCTCGACGGCCGAGCCACGGTCAACTAAAATTTGGTAAGAATGTCTTCAAATATCTCCTTTCAATTTTACCACCGCATTTTCCCGGAGATTTGATCTGATTTTGGACAAGCGAATTTCCCCAGAGACAAATCAATAATTCTCGACGGCCGAGCCACGGTCAACTAAAATTTGGTAAGAATGTCTTCAAATATCTCCTTTCAATTTTACCACCGCATTTTCCCGGAGATTTGATCTGATTTTGGACAAGCGAATTTCCCCAGAGACAAATCAATAATTCTCGACGGCCGAGCCACGGTCAACTAAAATTTGGTAAGAATGTCTCAAATATCTCCTTTCAATTTTACCACCGCATTTTCCCGGAGATTTGATCTGATTTTGGACAAGCGAATTTCCCCAGAGACAAATCAATAATTCTCGACGGCCGAGCCACGGTCAACTAAAATTTGGTAAGAATGTCTTAAATATCTCCTTTCAATTTTACCACCGCATTTTCCCGGAGATTTGATCTGATTTTGGACAAGCGAATTTCCCCAGAGACAAATCAATAATTCTCGACGGCCGAGCCACGGTCAACTAAAATTTGGTAAGAATGTCTTAAATATCTCCTTTCAATTTTACCACCGCATTTTCCCGGAGATTTGATCTGATTTTGGACAAGCGAATTTCCCCAGAGACAAATCAATAATTCTCGACGGCCGAGCCACGGTCAACTAAAATTTGGTAAGAATGTCTTAAATATCTCCTTTCAATTTTACCACCGCATTTTCCCGGAGATTTGATCTGATTTTGGACTAGCGAATTTCCCCAGAGACAAATCAATAATTCTCGACGGCCGAGCCACGGTCAACTAAAATTTGGTAAGAATGTCTTAAATATCTCCTTTCAATTTTACCACCTGCATTTTCCCGGAGATTTGATCTGATTTTGGACAAGCGAATTTCCCCAGAGACAAATCAATAATTCTCGACGGCCGAGCCACGGTCAACTAAAATTTGGTAAGAATGTCTTAAATATCTCCTTTCAATTTTACCACCGCATTTTCCCGGAGATTTGGTCTGATTTTGGACAAGCGAATTTCCCCAGAGACAAATCAATAATTCTCGACGGCCGAGCCACGGTCAACTAAAATTTGGTAAGAATGTCTCAAATATCTCCTTTCAATTTTACCACCGCATTTTCCCGGAGATTTGATCTGATTTTGGACAAGCGAATTTCCCCAGAGACAAATCAATAATTCTCGACGGCCGAGCCACGGTCAACTAAAATTTGGTAAGAATGTCTCAAATATCTCCTTTCAATTTTACCACCGCATTTTCCCGGAGATTTGATCTGATTTTGGACAAGCGAATTTCCCCAGAGACAAATCAATAATTCTCGACGGCCGAGCCACGGTCAACTAAAATTTGGTAAGAATGTCTTCAAATATCTCCTTTCAATTTTACCACCGCATTTTCCCGGAGATTTGATCTGATTTTGGACAAGCGAATTTCCCCAGAGACAAATCAATAATTCTCGACGGCCGAGCCACGGTCAACTAAAATTTGGTAAGAATGTCTTCAAATATCTCCTTTCAATTTTACCACCGCATTTTCCCGGAGATTTGATCTGATTTTGGACAAGCGAATTTCCCCAGAGACAAATCAATAATTCTCGACGGCCGAGCCACGGTCAACTAAAATTTGGTAAGAATGTCTTAAATATCTCCTTTCAATTTTACCACCGCATTTTCCCGGAGATTTGGTCTGATTTTGGACAAGCGAATTTCCCCAGAGACAAATCAATAATTCTCGACGGCCGAGCCACGGTCAACTAAAATTTGGTAAGAATGTCTCAAATATCTCCTTTCAATTTTACCACCGCATTTTCCCGGAGATTTGATCTGATTTTGGACAAGCGAATTTCCCCAGAGACAAATCAATAATTCTCGACGGCCGAGCCACGGTCAACTAAAATTTGGTAAGAATGTCTTCAAATATCTCCTTTCAATTTTACCACCGCATTTTCCCGGAGATTTGATCTGATTTTGGACAAGCGAATTTCCCCAGAGACAAATCAATAATTCTCGACGGCCGAGCCACGGTCAACTAAAATTTGGTAAGAATGTCTCAAATATCTCCTTTCAATTTTACCACCGCATTTTCCCGGAGATTTGATCTGATTTTGGACAAGCGAATTTCCCCAGAGACAAATCAATAATTCTCGACGGCCGAGCCACGGTCAACTAAAATTTGGTAAGAATGTCTCAAATATCTCCTTTCAATTTTACCACCGCATTTTCCCGGAGATTTGATCTGATTTTGGACAAGCGAATTTCCCCAGAGACAAATCAATAATTCTCGACGGCCGAGCCACGGTCAACTAAAATTTGGTAAGAATGTCTCAAATATCTCCTTTCAATTTTACCACCGCATTTTCCCGGAGATTTGGTCTGATTTTGGACAAGCGAATTTCCCCAGAGACAAATCAATAATTCTCGACGGCCGAGCCACGGTCAACTAAAATTTGGTAAGAATGTCTCAAATATCTCCTTTCAATTTTACCACCGCATTTTCCCGGAGATTTGATCTGATTTTGGACAAGCGAATTTCCCCAGAGACAAATCAATAATTCTCGACGGCCGAGCCACGGTCAACTAAAATTTGGTAAGAATGTCTCAAATATCTCCTTTCAATTTTACCACCGCATTTTCCCGGAGATTTGATCTGATTTTGGACAAGCGAATTTCCCCAGAGACAAATCAATAATTCTCGACGGCCGAGCCACGGTCAACTAAAATTTGGTAAGAATGTCTTCAAATATCTCCTTTCAATTTTACCACCGCATTTTCCCGGAGATTTGGATCTGATTTTGGACAAGCGAATTTCCCCAGAGACAAATCAATAATTCTCGACGGCCGAGCCACGGTCAACTAAAATTTGGTAAGAATGTCTCAAATATCTCCTTTCAATTTTACCACCGCATTTTCCCGGAGATTTGATCTGATTTTGGACAAGCGAATTTCCCCAGAGACAAATCAATAATTCTCGACGGCCGAGCCACGGTCAACTAAAATTTGGTAAGAATGTCTTCAAATATCTCCTTTCAATTTTACCACCTGCATTTTCCCGGAGATTTGATCTGATTTTGGACAAGCGAATTTCCCCAGAGACAAATCAATAATTCTCGACGGCCGAGCCACGGTCAACTAAAATTTGGTAAGAATGTCTCAAATATCTCCTTTCAATTTTACCACCGCATTTTCCCGGAGATTTGATCTGATTTTGGACAAGCGAATTTCCCCAGAGACAAATCAATAATTCTCGACGGCCGAGCCACGGTCAACTAAAATTTGGTAAGAATGTCTCAAATATCTCCTTTCAATTTTACCACCGCATTTTCCCGGAGATTTGATCTGATTTTGGACAAGCGAATTTCCCCAGAGACAAATCAATAATTCTCGACGGCCGAGCCACGGTCAACTAAAATTTGGTAAGAATGTCTCAAATATCTCCTTTCAATTTTACCACCGCATTTTCCCGGAGATTTGATCTGATTTTGGACAAGCGAATTTCCCCAGAGACAAATCAATAATTCTCGACGGCCGAGCCACGGTCAGCTAAAATTTGGTAAGAATGTCTCAAATATCTCCTTTCAATTTTACCACCGCATTTTCCCGGAGATTTGATCTGATTTTGGACAAGCGAATTTCCCCAGAGACAAATCAATAATTCTCGACGGCCGAGCCACGGTCAACTAAAATTTGGTAAGAATGTCTCAAATATCTCCTTTCAATTTTACCACCGCATTTTCCCGGAGATTTGATCTGATTTTGGACAAGCGAATTTCCCCAGAGACAAATCAATAATTCTCGACGGCCGAGCCACGGTCAACTAAAATTTGGTAAGAATGTCTCAAATATCTCCTTTCAATTTTACCACCGCATTTTCCCGGAGATTTGATCTGATTTTGGACAAGCGAATTTCCCCAGAGACAAATCAATAATTCTCGACGGCCGAGCCACGGTCAAGCTAAAATTTGGTAAGAATGTCTTAAATATCTCCTTTCAATTTTACCACCGCATTTTCCCGGAGATTTGATCTGATTTTGGACAAGCGAATTTCCCCAGAGACAAATCAATAATTCTCGACGGCCGAGCCACGGTCAACTAAAATTTGGTAAGAATGTCTCAAATATCTCCTTTCAATTTTACCACCGCATTTTCCCGGAGATTTGATCTGATTTTGGACAAGCGAATTTCCCCAGAGACAAATCAATAATTCTCGACGGCCGAGCCACGGTCAACTAAAATTTGGTAAGAATGTCTCAAATATCTCCTTTCAATTTTACCACCGCATTTTCCCGGAGATTTGATCTGATTTTGGACAAGCGAATTTCCCCAGAGACAAATCAATAATTCTCGACGGCCGAGCCACGGTCAGCTAAAATTTGGTAAGAATGTCTCAAATATCTCCTTTCAATTTTACCACCTGCATTTTCCCGGAGATTTGATCTGATTTTGGACAAGCGAATTTCCCCAGAGACAAATCAATAATTCTCGACGGCCGAGCCACGGTCAACTAAAATTTGGTAAGAATGTCTCAAATATCTCCTTTCAATTTTACCACCGCATTTTCCCGGAGATTTGATCTGATTTTGGACGAGCGAATTTCCCCAGAGACAAATCAATAATTCTCGACGGCCGAGCCACGGTCAACTAAAATTTGGTAAGAATGTCTTCAAATATCTCCTTTCAATTTTACCACCGCATTTTCCCGGAGATTTGATCTGATTTTGGACAAGCGAATTTCCCCAGAGACAAATCAATAATTCTCGACGGCCGAGCCACGGTCAACTAAAATTTGGTAAGAATGTCTCAAATATCTCCTTTCAATTTTACCACCGCATTTTCCCGGAGATTTGATCTGATTTTGGACAAGCGAATTTCCCCAGAGACAAATCAATAATTCTCGACGGCCGAGCCACGGTCAGCTAAAATTTGGTAAGAATGTCTCAAATATCTCCTTTCAATTTTACCACCGCATTTTCCCGGAGATTTGATCTGATTTTGGACAAGCGAATTTCCCCAGAGACAAATCAATAATTCTCGACGGCCGAGCCACGGTCAACTAAAATTTGGTAAGAATGTCTTAAATATCTCCTTTCAATTTTACCACCGCATTTTCCCGGAGATTTGATCTGATTTTGGACAAGCGAATTTCCCCAGAGACAAATCAATAATTATCGACGGCCGAGCCACGGTCAACTATCAACTAAAATTTGGTAAGAATGTCTCAAATATCTCCTTTCAATTTTACCACCGCATTTTCCCGGAGATTTGATCTGATTTTGGACAAGCGAATTTCCCCAGAGACAAATCAATAATTCTCGACGGCCGAGCCACGGTCAACTAAAATTTGGTAAGAATGTCTCAAATATCTCCTTTCAATTTTACCACTGCATTTTCCCGGAGATTTGATCTGATTTTGGACAAGCGAATTTCCCCAGAGACAAATCAATAATTCTCGACGGCCGAGCCACGGTCAACTAAAATTTGGTAAGAATGTCTCAAATATCTCCTTTCAATTTTACCACCTGCATTTTCCCGGAGATTTGATCTGATTTTGGACAAGCGAATTTCCCCAGAGACAAATCAATAATTCTCGACGGCCGAGCCACGGTCAACTAAAATTTGGTAAGAATGTCTCAAATATCTCCTTTCTATTTTACCACTGCATTTTCCCGGAGATTTGATCTGATTTTGGACAAGCGAATTTCCCCAGAGACAAATCAATAATTCTCGACGGCCGAGCCACGGTCAGCTAAAATTTGGTAAGAATGTCTCAAATATCTCCTTTCAATTTTACCACCGCATTTTCCCGGAGATTTGATCTGATTTTGGACGAGCGAATTTCCCCAGAGACAAATCAATAATTCTCGACGGCCGAGCCACGGTCAACTAAAATTTGGTAAGAATGTCTCAAATATCTCCTTTCAATTTTACCACTGCATTTTCCCGGAGATTTGATCTGATTTTGGACAAGCGAATTTCCCCAGAGACAAATCAATAATTCTCGACGGCCGAGCCACGGTCAGCTAAAATTTGGTAAGAATGTCTCAAATATCTCCTTTCAATTTTACCACCGCATTTTCCCGGAGATTTGATCTGATTTTGGACGAGCGAATTTCCCCAGAGACAAATCAATAATTCTCGACGGCCGAGCCACGGTCAACTAAAATTTGGTAAGAATGTCTCAAATATCTCCTTTCTATTTTACCACTGCATTTTCCCGGAGATTTGATCTGATTTTGGACAAGCGAATTTCCCCAGAGACAAATCAATAATTATCGACGGCCGAGCCACGGTCAACTATCAACTAAAATTTGGTAAGAATGTCTCAAATATCTCCTTTCAATTTTACCACCGCATTTTCCCGGAGATTTGATATGATTTTGGACGAGCGAATTTCCCCAGAGACAAATCAATAATTCTCGACGGCCGAGCCACGGTCAACTAAAATTTGGTAAGAATGTCTCAAATATCTCCTTTCAATTTTACCACTGCATTTTCCCGGAGATTTGATCTGATTTTGGACAAGCGAATTTCCCCAGAGACAAATCAATAATTCTCGACGGCCGAGCCACGGTCAACTAAAATTTGGTAAGAATGTCTCAAATATCTCCTTTCAATTTTACCACCGCATTTTCCCGGAGATTTGATATGATTTTGGACGAGTGAATTTCCCCAGAGACAAATGAATAATTCTCGACGGCCGAGCCACGGTCAACTAAAATTTGGTAAGAATGTCTCAAATATCTCCTTTCAATTTTACCACTGCATTTTCCCGGAGATTTGATCTGATTTTGGACAAGCGAATTTCCCCAGAGACAAATCAATAATTCTCGACGGCCGAGCCACGGTCAACTAAAATCTGGTGTGTCTGTGTGTCCTTAATGTTTTGCATATTTATTTCATGTTTTTATTAGGGAGAATAGACTTATGGAAAAAATAGTCATATTTTTTTGAATTTTATCTCCCTAATATTTTTTCAAAATCGATTTCCAATATTTAGGAGATAAATCTTGTCAAACTCAAAGTATAATTCTGGTTGACCACCGCATATTCGCCTGTGTACTGGACATAGCATGGTGTGATATTTCGGGACATTTGCGATCGTTATCCTAAAACAGCTATGTAATTTGTAAAATATCAGTGGATGAAATTGATGGACCCCTCAAAGTGTTCGAAATTATGTAAAGTTTTGGATTTTTTGAGGTTTCGAAGTTTGTTGAATATAATATGTTTCAGAGTTACATCAATGAGGATATTTTGTAAATGAAGTATTTTGTGGAGCATGTAAAAATATTTTATTTTAATCGGCTTTTGGAAAAGTCCCAAGGCCAAGAGAGTTAAAAGTGAGAATATGTCGAGTCTATGTGAAAAAATTGAAAATGAAAATAAGAAAGGAACCTTCTGTGCCCCTTGAGGTGGAGTATGCACAATATTTGCATATTTATTTGCTTCGGGTGATTTTGAAGGGAAGTAGAATTTTATTTTCATACTATGACCGTTAAACGTAATCCAAATCATCCTTACCAACAAGAGAAATTGCACGGACAAAAAGACATTGATGTAACATCACCAGAACGCACATTGCCTTGGTGTTCACCATGTTGAAATGAGCGCTCCGTTCTCCAAAAAACAAGCTTGGCAATCAGGTATGCGTGGATTCTTTTGAAAGTAGGAAATGCTGCAAGACTGGATAATCAAACCAGGAGCATCTCTTTCTTTGTGTCTTTTCAGCTTTCAGTGATTGTTTTGAAGTTTTGAAGGATTTCAAGTGTTTCTCTGAAATGGAAAGAAAGTTATAGGAACGATCAATAATTGAAGATGGCCATATGTTCTCGCCATGATAGGATTATTTAAGACCACTGGGAGCCAAAAGTTCAACATTTTTAGATTAAGTTTTCAGTTATTCGCCGCAACAATAAGGCTTAACGGATGCTGACTCTAAAAACGTGCATGAATTGGTGTGCGGGGTAAGTATTTCCCCCCAAATTGAAAACCAGACCTCTTTCTGCAAGATTTGTTGCGTAGTTTGGAAATTTGTTTTTAGGTGAAAGTTCAGTCAAAAGGGATCACGAAAAATGAGTAGCTTCCTCCTCAATATCAAATGACTTCTTCATCAATTCGCAAGCATAAAACTTTAGTCTGATTTTTTCAAGTAATCTCTTTCATGACAATTTTTGATTTCTTCAGAAGTATTTTCCAAAAGAACAGACAGTCGAATTACCGTAGCTGGTTAAAATATCGCTAAACGAAAACTTTGATTGAAAAAGGTTGATTTTACAATCAAAGATGGCAGTGAGGCCACTCAACCGCATACTGTGTTTCAATACGAAAAAATATCAAACCATAGGACTTCTCATAAAGATTCAAATATGGCCGCGACGAATCAAAACAAACGTTGAAGTGAATCGAAATATTTCTCCATAGGAATTCCAAGGTGCTTCACAGTATAAGACGTCTCGTAGGTTATGGTTCGAATCAAAACTCTATACTAGTAAGAAGTGTTTGTTTGACACGAAATGGAATTTTTCAGTTTTTTTTCAGTGGGAGAAAGGTTTACAAGGAATAATGGAATGAGTTTTCCCAACACCTTCCGTCTCATAAATCGAATGAGAGATGTGAGAAATTTTTTATAAAAGCGTATTCTGTTTACTTCTCTGATGCGACCTTGAAAGAAATCATTCGGAAAAATATTGATAAAAACAAACAAAAAGCTAACTAAAGCTCAACCATGACCGATAATCTTCATTTATAATTTTGAGTGTTCGAAAAAAGAACAAAAACAATGCCAAAACCACAATATAAACAAACGAATAAGCTGAACTCAGACGGTTACATTAAATTGCTTATGAACGTATATTTCCTTCCGAACGTTCAAAAATCACAAACAAAAACAAATATAAAGCTGCAGTTAGATGCGAAAAAGATGGAAAGCTGTAATAAATCAAAATGATAGAAGGAACGTTAAGGAATAGCTAATTCATTAAATATTTCCCTACTTTTTACAACACAGGGATTAGCACTTCATAATGCGAAACACTCCATAAACAAAACTTTCGATAAACTCGAAAGCACGTATCCGATTTAATGCACTACCTTAATCGCTGTATAAAAAGTGAAAAATACTGCATGACGGGTAATCTTTGAAAAAAACAAATAAATTCAGCTAGTCAGCTGGAATTAATCGAATACACGCTTTTTTTTATAAGAATACACTTTATAAGACCGTCCATGATGAAATAAGCCAAAAAATTAAGAATATGGTAAGAAAATCACCATCATGGAATTTAGCTGAACCTAAGAATGCCATTTTTAAAGCATGTTAAATCTAGGTTAAATTTCGATCTTAACCTAAGAATACCGTAAAAATATTTTAGGATGATTTTCGCCAAAAAGAAAAAGATAAGAATATCCATGATGAAATGAAAAATGATTAAAAAAAGCGTGTGAGTCATATCAAGATAAACACGACGAAATGTTAATAAAGAGCTGCATTTTGAAGAGAGTTACCTCCGAAAAGAATAGGGCGATAATTAAGCTATCGACTGTTTTTAGCATTTCATTTAACATATGTATGCTATCCTAAAGAAATTTAGTCTGATCATCTCCCTGATAAAAATAAATAGATTTTGAAAAGATAATCTCATAACATGACATTTCTGATTGATGTGGTTTTTCATTTTGAGGTTTGTCCGTACTTAACCTCCAGAGAGTTGTCCAAATCAACATATGGCTCCTTCATCAACTTGATTCTGTTTTGCATGAAACTGCCTTTTTCATTTACATCTGCCTGGAAATTTTACGACTGATTAAAGTACACATCTGTCTCAGAGAAACTGACCCTGGGATCAACAGTATTTAATTTGGTGAAAACATTGCATTGTTGTTGCAAAAAAGGTAAAATTGTTTTTCGTATAAACAGTCCAACTGAGAACATGTGTAGGGTTTCCGATGATTTTATCTCTGTAAAAGGTTTATTATCCGAAAATTCAATGAAGTTCCGATTGCCCTAAGTGAGACGAAATGCTGTACTTCAACGAAAGCGAATTTTTTTAAAGGCTACACAAACACGTACGCAATCACAAGCGATCCATTTCGACTGCGGTCGCAACATATAGTATAGTGACTAACTTTATTCTGCTCCTTTTTAAGTAGCAAATGTCATAATGAGTGGACCAAAAAACCCAATGCTTATAATTTTCAATAACAAGAGTATAATGAAACAATCCTGTAGCAACCATCCGAGAAAAAAAATTTCGTCCTATGATTTTTGATTCGTAATATAGAAGAGACACAGAACAAGCTTTTTTACACTGTGTTTGACAACGATGAAAGCGATAAACAAACAGGAGATTTCAACTGACAAACAAAATAGAAAATAGTTTTCGTCAAACAAGAGAAATGTTATCGGATTCACAAAGTAAACCCTGAAAAGTAGTTATCGGTAACCTTAAATTTGTGGCTTAAATAGTTGTGCATTGATACTGTGGATGACTATATTTCTATAAAATATCAGAAATCAGAAATTAATAAAGTTATCAAAAATCTTGTTAATTAATATAGACTAGACGGCTTGTTAGAGCCTTCTTTGTTCAATTTTGCCTTCTGAACAGTAAGTAAATATAAAAAGTTTGATTGTGGAAAACAATATCGCCTAGAAACGAACGCGGAGTAGAAACAATTACGCTATATTCCTCCATACGAGCAGTTGGGCAAAGTAACTATGAAAACTCCAGACTTAACCCAGTCTATAGGAAAAACATACAAACGAAGTCCCAATCTAAAAGGTTCCACATGAGCGTTCCTATCGTTGCACCATCTCATATGTGGAAATCAAAAAGTGGCTTAACGAAGGCAATTAAGTGATGAGCATCTGTAATACCTGCCTATTTAATTAGTGTCATTAATAGCGTGTTTTCTATACCCAGCTATTTTGTTTTACAACGACCCATTTTCAAAGGTTTTGTGATATCTCGACATGACGGCTGTATACTTCTCCCTCACGCCACATTCTTTTGGGGATCAGAAATATTTCCATACAAAACACTGTTTAAGATGTTTGGGCAATCGAGGCTTCGTTTTGATTATCTCGGTCATCAAGTTAATGAAATCAAGGAAAGATAAGATTGACAGATATCGCCCTGGTAATTATCAAAAAATATTGTATTATCTTTTAAGTAAAGACTCGGTTTAAAAAAATCGAATTGAACGTGTGTAATGTGCTATTTATAAAACATAGTTAGCCCAAATTTTATACTGGCCACAGTGTCTAAAAGCCAAAACATGTTAATCGAGACAGGAAACCTATAAGACCAACTAACTGTAATTGGTTCGAACGAAATTCGAACAGTCAAAATATTTTACTCTCTTGCAATGAAAATAAATTCCCTTGATAAACCACCGATAATTATAGACGATATCGGCTTAACATGAAAACTCAGATTTGATCCCCGAGAATTCCCCACAATGAAAAAAAGTTCGCAGTGAAATATTTTCCGCGCAAAGCATTGTGGGGAATTCTCGGGGATCAAATCTGAGTTTTCATGTTAAGCCGATATCGTCTATAACTGTAACATGGTACATAAAAGCCCCTCTAGCTCCTTTAACCAATGAAGTTAATGTGGAATGATGATTTTGAATTTAAACAGTCCTGGATTATCCGAAAATTGGCGTTAAAACATACAGATTTCTTAAATTTCTTTGATCCATCCAACAATCAAATCATTCATATAAAGCTCGCTAAACCATACAAATTAGCTTGGTTTTTGACATTTCCAAGGCTCAATTTGAGCGAAATTAAAAAAAATAGCTCCAATAATTCAAATTTCCAATAGATGGGTCAAATCATACTAAAGGTTACAAGGTCAATCTTTCCTCCACCTTATTCTAACGTCGGTCAAATAATTATTCAACAATCTTAAAAAACACAAATTCATTGTTTGTTCAACGAACTTAGTGCGCTGTCGGAAAGGATTAAGTTCTAAATAAATCCTTAGCTGCTTAGATGTTGGTTTCTTGATAGGTAGGATAAAAGGTACAAAGGCGTAAAGAAAGGACTGGCCTCTCTTTCAGCCGAAATATCAAAAACAAGTATCGGTCATATCTAATTCGATTGTTTAAAAAATTCAAAACTTGTGGCAACACCTGGCCGTTAAGGGTGATTCCCCAATTATGAATATAAAAAAATCACTCAAATTAGATAAGATGTCCTTTCCAGTTTATTATGCTCTAAACATCAGCTAATAAATCAAAGCCAAGAAGCAAAAATACTAACCAAGAATGAAAGAGTCCAGCAAACACATTTATTTTAATGTTGCTCTGCATGAGCGCCTGAGACATGAAGAGACTGATAGGAAAATCTCATCTGAGAGAGAGAGGGGAGAAAATAATCTTGTCGATTAGATTAAAATTCTACCTTAACAGCTTTAGTTTCATATTGCGCTTTAAAAACTATCCTATTATCAGTGTAAAAAACTTGATCCTATAATAAGCTAAGCTTCTCCCTAATCAAGATCCTTGAGTTTATATAAATCAACAAGTCCCGCTGTGTTAATGACGAGGAAAGAAGGAAATCTCTGTCAAAGTCAAATATCCTTTGGCAAACATATGTTCTTGAAGTTAAATTTACAAGGTAGTTTTTTGTGTAAGTGTAAGCATTGATACACCCCTGTTTCAAAATATACCCCTGTATGACAGTGGTGGCGATAAAACGTATGGGAATTTACACCTCACGGAGAAAGGTAAGGTTAACCAAACAAAAGAATACTGAGGTGAGACTGTCAAAGAAGGGGTGCAAGAAAAAGTCGCGATTCAAGCGTCTTGGTTGTGTAATTACAAATTATGAGGGACCCGGTTTTAATAGTCTACACAAGTTGGACCGTTTCACATAAAGAAGATGCAAAAAAGACATTATTTCAAAGACTTTCAAAATAAAACATATACCTTTTTGTTCGTACTCAAAATTTGTGTTGCATGCATGGACAATCCTTGTTTTCTTCACCCTTTGTTTCCGGCAGCCATCACCACATCTTCGATTGATCGAAAACCTGAAATTCAATTCTTTTATATATACTATTGTTCCCCAAAACACGCGACCAAGTGTTCAGCCAGGAAGGTAAAGAAAAATTCGATTGTCATGATGAGTTTGGTGCAGTATTCATATTATGACTGATTGAATTTTTCCCGAAAACCATCCGACAAAAAATGTTATTCACCTTCTAAGAGAATTGTGATTTTGACAAAGCTGAGTCCAGCACTTGACAAAGTCACCATTGTGAAAGACAAAAATTCCAATGAGCGGAAAAGCTACCTGGAACTTAAAATATACGTAATAAAGATCGAGAAACTAACAGGTTTGCAATATACCTTTTCATAAATTACGTCACGAACATCACTTGCCTCGTATTCAAACAATTACCATGGTGTCCCTTGAGACATTAAAAATAATTTTTTATGAATAGAAAGTAGTTTTAACAATATCCGCCGGCAGTTAATCACCTTGGTTTTAATTTAGGTGTATTAATTAAGGCAAGTGGTGTTCGTGACGTAATTTATGAAATGTTCTATACCCTATTTACAAATGAAAAAATTTCCATTACCAATCCACCTGTTTAAATTTCCAAAAATATTTAAAGCCTCAGAATTGAGAACTCCAATATACTGCCTGGCCACTTGATCAAGGTGAATATTACTTTTTTTTTGCCTAACAGATGGCTGTTTGTGTCCAGCGGTCGGCACGAAGAGGGAACAAAACATCACGTGACTATGAAGCGCCAAAAGAACAATAATAAATTCATGTATGGTAAGGGAAGAAGTTTGATAGTTGCTACCACTATAATACATTAATAACTTAAAAACATAACCATATACATCAGTAACCTCGCTGAGAATCGGTTTTTACATAACTTTATCCTCTATAAACTTCTATGAAAGCAGGGGTATACTTAAGAACTTAAGGGTATACTTAATTTTCGAATATTACGTTTTTTGTCTTACAGATGGTCGTTTGTATCCAGCGGTCGGCACGAGGAGGAAACAAGAATTCCCCACCGTTTCTTATGCTGGACCTTTTCTCAAAGCATGAACTTGGCAGTGTTTGAAGCACTATAAGCTAGACCACTGTGGCAGTTCTGCTATGTTGCTTGACTATCTCAGTGATTTTTGGAGTGTGGTATATTTTGAGTTGTTTAATCACTTGTGGTCGTCAATTAAAGTATACATGCTCTTTATAAGAATCAGTAAATTTTGTCCGAGGCTCGACTGCAACTTTTTCGAATGGTTGGAGCCCAGGTTTTCGGGCTCCAAACATTCCAGTTTTCGATGCCACGTTGAAGGTTTTATTTTTACATAAGTGTTCCCGATTCATATCAGACACATATATTTCATATCAGGACGGTGTCTGCCTATTGTTACATTATGCTGATATAAGCAAAAAATGTTTTTCTTTTCCTCTTTTTGACCATTTTAATCCACATCCATGTAGGCTTCTGCACATAGCGAAAAAAGTTTCTTATATCTATAGAGGTTTGCGAATGAAACTAACATTCGTGTCAATCCAATGTGAAAAAGCTAGTGAATTAAAAATGATGAGTAAAGAAACGATATCACTCTTATTTAAAGAATAAACGTGTAAACTTTCGAAGCTTTTGCATTAGAAAAAATCGAATTTGTGTCAATACACATGAAAGGCTTGATCGTCAAAGTGAAACTCACCAAGAAACGGAATGTAATATCCCGACTTTTGACGAGGTGCTCGCCACCCTTAGAGAGACGTCCCCCTCAAAAAAATTCAAATTTTAGTCCAAATTTCAAGCATTAATGACCCTTTGAGTGGGTCGATTTTTGATTTTCGTAATTTTGGATCCCTTATAGTTATAGAGACTCAATTGCTTTTTGCACCCTTTAAAAGATTTTGAGGATGTGAAGGGACCCGCTTAGGGACTGCTTACACATTCCTATTTTACCAAATCCCCCACTGGGACATATCTTTGGCAATATTATTTCTGTATCGTAAAGGTGGTTTTGTATCCAGCGGTCGGCACGAGGAGGAAACAAGAATTCCCCACCGTTTCTTATGCTGGACCTTTTCTCAAAGCATGAACTTGGCAGTGTTTGAAGCACTATAAGCTAAACCACTATGGCAGTTCTGCTATGTTGCTTGAAGATCTTAGTGATTTTGGAGGATAGTATATTTTGTGCTGTTAAGGGAATAGCGCTATACTTATACAGTCAGGTACTATTGCAAACTAGGAGAAATGCGTGTATTTCGCTTAAATAGGATGATTTATCCTAAATAAGATAAAATCGATAGCTTAGTTAGGAGAAATAGCAGAAAAAGTTGATTTTCTGAACAAATTCAGAGATCCGCGTCAAGCTTTGCATAAATTTAAGAAATTTGGAGCCAGTATAGTATGCTTGTGAAGTCTGATCCATCAGTCAGCGTGCGTTCAGAAGTTATTCAACTTTTGACAAACTTCAGATTTTATGCATCAAATTCTCTTAGTAAAAACTTTGCTCTTAACGATGTTTTGAAGAAATAGAAACTTAGATATAAATAAACTTATCCTATTGTAGTAGACACATTTGCGCAATTTGTGTTTGTGTGGTTTGTGTCAAGGAGAATGAACACTTTCTCGTCCTTCGACACTTTTCATTCACGCTCATATTTTTCATACGGCAAAGCGTGTAACAAAAGCATTATTTCTCCTAATTAATTTGTATATTTTATCCAAAATAGGATAAATGTTTAATATTTTTTCACTCCGCGCTGATAAGAAGCTAACATTTGGCCTAACATGATCTTCTTCATGAGTATAATTGATTCAGAAAGTTAAAAAGACGCGGATCTCTGAAGTTGTTCAGAAAATCAACTTTTTCTTCTATTTCTCCTAACTAAGCTATCGATTTTATCTTATTTAGGATAATTCATCCTATTTAAGCGAAATACCCGCATTTCTCCTAATTTGCAATAGTACTCGACTGTTATAGTAGGGGTCGGAGTTGCTGGTACTTCCATGGTATACTCTGAAATACATGCTGATGTCAGCCCGAAAGCTGATTGGCTTAACCGACAGTTTTACGTAGTTTGAGAGTATAGCTAAAACTTTGTTATGTTTTCAACAGTAAACGAAAGTAGGGAGGTTAAGTATCAATGATAAATCAACGCGACGAACGGACGGGTTTTGACCCGCAACCTGCAGTAAACATGTGGACCTACATTTTCTAGAATCCAGGCTAAAACAGCTCAAGAACGAAAAACTGTGAAAATCTTCGTTGTTGAACAAAGAAGATATAACATCTACTTTGCTACCCTTACCATCTTGCAGAGAAAAGGTCCGTTCGTCGCGTAGATTTATCTTTGATACTTAACCTCACTAGTGAATGAAGACAAAATGTAAACAAAAAGATTGCAAAGAAGTTTTCGAATAAATTCACAATAGAATGTCTTCATTTAAAAATAGAAACACTCGATTTCTTTCATTCAAAAGAAAAAGACATTCTTTTTTTCTTTCAGTTTTATGTAAGTCTTTTTGTGTTGTTGTTGAACATTATAGTAAATTATATTCACTTTTTTGAATATATTTTTTGGAATAAAGTCACTTTTGGTTTTTGTTATGATCCAGCACTCCTAAATACTCCTCCGTATGGGTGTTTGTGCCAATGCTAGATCAGCATTTCATAAATATACCATGCGTCGTTCCCTTTAATCACTTGTGGTTGTCACTTAAAAGTATTACCTTTTTTTGTAAGAATCAGTAAGTTTTGTCCGAGGCTTGGCTGTTTTTTACATTTTTGTGGACTTATTTGTTCTGGAAATGTGTTTATACGCTCTCTTCATCGACTTGTTTGCTGATGAAAATCTGTTGAAATCACCTTTTCATAGTTTTTTCTGAAACTAATTAATGTATTTCAAAAGGGAAAAATAAAGAGTAACTTACTTTGCACTTGTTTTAGGATTCCTTCAAACTTGAAAGAGCTTTAAAACAATAATATTTTCTCCATTTAGTCATGGGTAGTGTTCTATTCATCCTCTAGGCTATACTCTAAAACACCCGTGTGTCACAGATAATCTCACGATTATCGTAGCGTAGCGTAGTTCTCTACGGAAATGAATTTTGAAATTAGCCGTAGATATTGGGTTTGTGTACAGACAAGTCACAGACCCGCTGTGATCCTAGGCTGCTGGCATCCACTAACGGATTCGTGCTCCTATACCACCTGTGGTTTTGTAGAGGTCAGCGATTCAGACTACTGTGACCCCAGCCACACTAGAACATTAAGCAAAAATTTCGTCTCCCGGTGGGAAAATACCCTTGAATTTCATCCCCACTCCAAATTCCATGTTTAAAAATTGTGCTCCAAAACCATTCCAACAGCACTTTTTAACCTTGGAACAATAAAACTTCTATCCCCATTAAAATTTCAATAAGAAGTTATATCCCCACTGAGGAAAAAAAGTTCCATCGGGACTATGAGACTGGAGTGTTTTAAAATACAAGTTCTTACAAAGAATGAAATAAGTTTAGAGGTCCGGAGCCAGACCCCCGGGATGGGGAGGTTTGCGAGATGGCGGGTATGCCCGAGTTAACGAAAATCAAGCCTTAAGGGCTCTGACCATAGTGAATTTTTCATAATTGCCGTGTTTAAAATGTGTTTTCTGACTGATATAACCAACAAAACTATGGCATGTTATACATTTTCTGTTAGAAAAACTATTCCTGAATCTGAAAATTCAAAAATTGCATTGAAAAAATTTGATGAAGAAGAAAATTAAGACTTTTACGAGGAAGAGTATTTCAACTTTGAAGAGCTTAGTTTCGGCGAAGAAAAACATTTTGAAAATTTTTTCGCATTACATGGTGTATCTTTTACCAAACAATAAACATTTTTGTGGAAAATTTTTGTAAATGCTTCTTTGTCTCGAAATCTTCAAAATAGTGGTTTTTCATCAATTTTTCATCTGGATTTTGCTTAAAAAAACAGTCATAACTTTTGACATATCTTTTTAGAAAAATTTTCCGCAAAATTTAAAATAGTTCAATTCTTTGCGGACAGTGTAAAGAAATTTTGAAACAAAAAAGTTAATTACCCATTAAAACTTAGCCCTTTTTGTAAAAGAGGGTGATGCAACATATTATTAACATCTTTTTAAAGTTCATAACGTCATTTTTGCAATTAAATTCTTCGATTAAAAAGCAATTTATAAAGGCAATTCTTTGTTAAAAGTGTTAAAGGAACCTGAAATATAACTTTTATGTTCAAATACCAAAATCAACTTTTGGACTATGGCCAGAGCCCTTAAAAGTTTTATTTTTACATAAGTGTTCCCGTTTCATATCAGACACATAAACGTCTTTTTTTTATTAGAACCCAGTTTATAAGAACATTTAGGCTGAAATTCGTCGAAAAATTAAGAACATCGTAAGAACATGCCCAGCCTCAGTTTGGAAGAAAATGGCCAGAAACTACAATCATTTCCTCTTTTCAAGCAGTTTTAACCGAAGAGTCATGGATTTTTAAAAATCGAGAGACAAATATTATCCAAATTTTACCAATTTTAAGTGCTCTTTATTTTGCATGATATTTTCGATTTAAGGTAGTTCGAAAAATTAGGAACGCATTTAAGAACATTTTAGGCTGAAAATTGCTGAAAAAATAAGTACATCCAGGCTCAGCTAAATTTTAGGTGTTCTAATAAAAAAACGTGTATTTCATATCAGGGCAGTGTCTGCCTATTGTTATGTTATGCTGATATAAGCAAAAAATGTTTCTCTTTTCCTCTTTCTGCTGTTTCTGGCCAATCTAGCACCGCATCCGTGTCAATTCCAATCCAATGTAAAAAGTTTGTGAATGAAAATTGATGAGTCAGCAAACGATATCACTGTTATTTAAAAACAAAACCTTTAAAGTACTTAGCCTATACTAGGCTCCAAGCTTTTGATGTCTTACATTTTTGACGTTTTTTTACCTGACCCTTAACGAGACTTGTTCCATGTTCTGCGCAACATTTCATTTCTTTATCACAAAATTGGACATATCTTTGGCAATATTATTTCTTTATCACAAAATTGGTTTTGTATCCAGCGGTCGGCACGAGGAGGAAACAAGAATTCCCCACCGTTTCTTATGCTGGACCTTTTCTCAAAGCATGAACTTGGCAGTGTTTGAAGCACTATAAGCAAAACCACTGTGGCAGTTCTGCTATGTTGCTTGACGATCTCAGTGATTGTGATGAGCTAGTATATTTTGAGTTGTTTAATCGCTTGTGGTTGTCACTTAAAGTATGTATCTTTTTGTCATAAGAGTCATTCAATTTTATCCAAGGCTCGGCTGTTCTTCATGTATTTGAGGACTTTCAGGATTATTGGCCCCATTATTGTTATGAAAATATAATAAGTTTGCGGAAATTGAAGCGGGCAAGTACTTGCCCCGCCGCATACTGCCCCGCTTCGTCAGGGATTTCTTTTTATACGGTGAAAGTGAAGAAATATGCCAGTTAAATATTTATTACGTTATTGCATATGGTTCGGGATAAATGATTGAAAAAGGGACCTGGTCGGGGAGGGCCTGTCCGGGAGTCGAACCCGGGACCTCTCGCACCCGAAGCGAGAATCATACCACTAGACCAACAGGCCGGTTATTAAGTGAAGTGTATTTCAATGTGTATCTAATCATCTGAAATTTTTTATCATTGATGTCAGCACAATATAACAATAGGCAGGCACTGCCCTGATATGAAACGGGAACACTTATGTAAAAATAACACCTTTAATTTATTCAAATGATTAAAATAGATCGTTTTCATTTGAAGTTGTTCCACTAACGTTTCCAGACAATCAAACGGAACGATAAATACAAATTTAAATAAGAGCAAACTCTTCAAAAGACACTCTACGCTATAGAAAAAACTGGATAACCTAAATTTATCTGTGCGCTGTTGTGAAACTGCCAGTCGATAAATTTCCAAATTTTTTCATTTTTATCTTCGGAATAAGTGGTTTTGTATCCAGCGGTCGGCACGAGGAGGAAACAAGTATTCCCCACCGTTTCTTATGCTGGACCTTTTCTCAAAGCATGAACTTGGCAGTGTTTGAAGCACTATAAGCTAGACCACTGTGGCAGTTCTGCTATGTTGCTTAACCATCCAAGTGATTTTGAAGTGTACTATATTTTGAGTTGTTTAATCACTTGTGGTTTGAATCAGAAGCTGATAAATACTTGAAGTTTTTTTATTTAAAAGATATACGTTTCATGTTTCACGTTCTCTCTCTTTTCTCATCAATGAACTTTATTAACAAAACGGTGAAAATAAGAACATGTTAAGAACATCCGTAGGCTTAAAATTTTTGGATATTCTTATAAAAAACCGTGTATGTTACTTCATCTACACGCTTATTTTTATAAGAATCATTTCATCATGGATATTCTTAACCTTTTTGGGAAAATCATCCCAAAATATTCTTAGAGCACATTCTTATGTTAGGATCCTAATTCATACTAGATTTAACATTTAGCACATACGTCTCAATAGCGTAAAATGGCATTTTTGTGAAAGGAGTGAGCCCAACTTGGGGATATTATAATTTATAATTGAAAATGCTCTTAAAATGGCATTCTTAGCTTTAGTAGCAAAATTCCTAGTCTGATTCGCAGACGACTATATAAGAAACTTTTTCGCTAGAGGATGAGCAGAAGCCTACAAAATTCCCTGATGGTTATATTCTTAGCATATTCTAAGTTTTTTTGGCCATTTTCATCATGGAAATTCTTGTAAAAAGTGTATTCTTAAATTAGTAGGGGACCAAGCCTGGGGTTCCGTGACATCTTTTTTACGACCTAACCATTTTAAGTCTATTCCAAAGAACAGTATATTACAAGATATTTTTGAGAGGGAGGACGCGGATTAGGCCCGGGAAAACTTTTTGTGACCAAAATAGTGACGTCATAGGCAAAATACTGCAAGGGAAAATAAGAGGTAGAGAAATAGCTTATTTTCAAAAGTCAAAATAGACGAAAATGATTGATACCATCTGATAGACCATGAAATTCTGAGCAAAAAATTGTATTACAACAACTCTCTGACTAAAACACATAAAGAAATACAGCCGCTTTAAGAGTAACTAACTGTCAGCTCTACTGTGATTTGTTGACGTCAAATCTTGTCGTGATCGTGCTGACGTCAGTATGTTTTTGAACTTCAAGCGGCCCCTTTTTTGATTTTTGAAGCCCTAGGAGGGGAGGGTAGATTTTACTTTCAATCTGGCATTTGTGTGAAATCCACGCTAGTGCAATGTTTTTGCAAGATCAGATAATAGCTTCACATAAGTGAGGATGCGCAGAGGCCGGGATTGTGCCGCCGCAAATTTTTTTTCCGTAGTAGACGGACGGAAATGTCTTTAATGGTCGGTAATATCATAGCGTAATGGTCGGAAATATCATTTGATGGTCGGAAATATCCAAAACTCTGAAAATTTGAAAATTTAATGTTTGGAAATATCATTTAATGGTCGGAAATATCCCACGCTTTTAAAAATGCTTCATCAGCAAAAAAATGTAAACAAAGATGGTAGCAAAGGTGGTGTGGTGTGGCCAACTTGTTGTGTGTGCCAGACAAGAGAAGTTTTTTATTTTAAGTTTTTGGGACAATCTGAGAACTGTTCTGTTTCTTAGTTCTTTATACAGTATTTTACACAAGACGTAGACAGCTTTTTAGAGAGAGAAAATGGTATTGACCTTTTGATTCAGGCAAAAATTGGAAATTTTCCTATTTTTCCGACCCTTCGTGGGCCTTAAGTCTGATTTTCTAATTTTTCCAATTTTCTTGCAGGGACTGCCAGGTTCCAAAAAAGACACCCTTAAGGGTAGTGCATACCCGTACCCTTCACTCGCCCAAGTACCCCTAGTCTACTTCGGGATGTTATTTCTAAAGTAAAGGTTTTGGTATCAATCGTTTGGTTACTCATCAATTTTTATTTACAAGCTTTTTCACATTGAATTGACACGGATGTGGAGCAAGATTGGCCAGCTAGGGGAAAAGAAAATCAATTTTTTGCTTATCCAGCACAGTACAACAATAGGAAGACACTGTCTTGGTATGAAACGGGAACACTTATGTAAAAATGAAACCTTTAAGAAGAGTATAATCTAAATTTTCTAAATGTCAAACTTTCTAAATGTTGAAACTTTCTACAGGTTAAAAGGCCGAAACTTACAGTTACATGAACAGTTCAATGAGTTGGAACTTTTTGAAGGTCAATGAGTTGAAAATTTCTGTGACTTCTATAGCCAAGTTGTCCAATTTTCTATAGTTCAAGACATTGAGGAATTTTGTGTACCGAAGTGCCGAAACTTTCTATTGTTTAAGCCCGAGGGTGTACTAGGTTTGCAAGATGACGGGTATGCCTGAGCCAAAGATCGAAAATCGACCCTCAGACCAAGACGTTGTTTTCCGGCCAACAAAGTTTCACGTTTGTAGAATCTTGTCGAAATGGATGGCTAAGTTATTTTTCAGAAATCTCTTTGAAGCATGACAGGTAGAATCGTAGAGACGTAAAGACTACTGAGAGCCGAATGCAAAATAGCAAGTGGCAAAAAAAGTGAACCAAATTTAAAAATTCATCAAAATGTCTTTCCACGTAAAAAGAAGCCCTCCCCCACTTGAGCAACCGGTAACCAACAGAAGGAGTCTTCAAGAGATGCTCAACATCTCATAACAAGCTTTCAATTGTTGGTAAAAACTTTGATCCGTCTTCAATCGATTGACCAACTCTGCCGATGAAATGATGTCTTCGAACTTCGGTATCAAACCTTTATATGTATCTAAGGAGAACAAGAGAAGATATATTTACTGGCTACCATCACATTGAAACAAAAAAGAATCCTGTACCAAACAACTATCGAACGAGGCTTTTATGCTTTCATTTGAAAAAGGTAGAGTTTCATTCAGAACAGAGCAGCGATCTTGTTAAAACATTTAGGGAAATAGCTTTACAACAAGGATAGAATAGATAGACAACCCACACTAGAGTTAAAGAAAAAGTGGAACTTCATACGCATAAAATAGCAGTCATAACTCGTCACTATAACTAATAACTTTCTTTATTTTAAGAGAAAAACCCCAGACCCGAAAATACTTACCATTTTGCTGACAGAACTGCAGTGTTTTTGTAAATAATTTTTCACCTAAGATGGCGTTTAATTGAAGCAGTGCACATGCTTCCCACCTGAGAAGGAGAAAAGTTATATTATAGTTTATAAAATCAATGTTAATTTTGATCATTGTAGTATATAGTGGTCACATCACACGCTTCTACATAATATGCAACATAAAATTAAAATTACTAACAGAGTTCCCCTAGAATCAGCAGAATTTTATAACTGGTATAATACTTCATGTCCTAAAAAAAACATTGCATCTGTTCTTTTGAAACACATAATTGTATCCACCCAAAAAACATGGTTCGTTTATCTGGGGATTTATCAGTCCGGCTTTGGTGACCAAACATATAGACTGCTGCTGTCAAAACTGTCTAGGATCAGCATTAGCTTGCTACCTTAAGTGTATATATTTTCGCGGGTACTAAATTTTCGCGTGTATTTTAATTTCGCAAGTTTTAGGCAAAATTTTGCAAAATTTAGTACTTTATTTTGGTGTTTTTTTAATGTGTTATACAAATATTTACCTATCATTTAGGATGCATTTACACCACGTAGCAGTTGATAATTCCATTCTTCTCGTTACATCTTGTATCTTTAAAATGAAGATGACAAATAAAACTGATGTTGACGCTCTCTAAATCGATTTCCAATAATTACAAGGTGAAGAGACCTGAGACCTGCATTGGACCGACCGATCAAAAGCTTTTGGCAAAGACCCCTAAAATCTTTATGAATACGTCTCGGGGAAAGATATAACTTTGTGCTTTGAGATACGAGAAATCGAAAAACTGTACTGTATTACTATGTAAGTGAGACAGGGTTGTTTAGGAAGAACGTTTCATATTTGATATCGAAACAGAGTTAACGGAAATTTGTGGACATACGGAATTCAAAGTGTGGATGATTGATGGGTAGCACTCTTCGAATACTCCAGTGTTGTCTCCAAGACATTGCTGAAAAAAGTTAAATGTTAGCATACTGGGTGTTCAGTCCAGAGACAGCAAGTTTATGGAAAGTCTGCAAGGAATGCTATTCTCTCAGAACATGAGATTTTTTATAAATTAAAAATTGGAAAAGAAAAATTGGGTGGACAGAAACTCAAGACACCTGTCGGTGACTATGCTAGGTATCGATTCCACATTACACCGTGGATGAGGTGAGAGTGCGCTACCCTGGTTCAAGCTGGATAACACACTTGGTCCAAAAAACTGTGTGTCATTATCGCGCAAACTGGCAGGCAGTATAAACTACAGCGTAAGACGGTTCTAACGAGACGACTCCTAGACAGCTCAATACTGAACCGGGCATCCTCTGTAAGGAGAAGCCAGTCATAATCATGAATTAAAATAAATACTCACTTCGATTATGTCATCAGGTTTATTGGGTGGTCGAGTCTCCAAATCTTTCCCAAGAGCCTAAAGTAGAAATAGAAAGTTCCCCCAAATAAACAACAATCATACAGAATGTTTTCACTAATTAGACCGTTTCTTTTGTTCTTGATAAAGGGTAGTAAATTTTGGGTTTCGTTTGTTACTGTATTATGGAGAAAAGATATAACTTGTCATCGCCCATCTGCCAATTAAGTAGATCAACAGACGAAAACAAATTAATAACTCGATGAATATACGGTTCATTGGGCCGAAACATATTTGGAAGGACGAGCAAAGTATTAAATGGGTTTTTTAAAAAGAGGAAAGATGAGAGTGCTTACTTGAAGGATATTGTTTTGGTGCTCGATGTTTTCCAGTTCATGCTCCACACCTGAAATAATTATTACAGTGAATATGATGGGAATGATGTTTTTTGTAACAAATTATGGGGGGGGATGGAGGTTGGAGGGCAGAGGACGTTTGGAAGAAAATTAAAAGAGTACCTGTTACATGGTCTTCAACGTCAGATTCTTCTGAAGCCAAAGCCGCCAAGTTTGAAAGCACCAACATCATCTGATGGAAAACGTGAATTATAGTGAGCTTGTAATGAGCTTGTAGTAGAAGAATATCCTTCTAGTGAGTTTTACCCAGATAACTTTTCGAGATGCCCATCGAAGAGTTTGTTTTGAAACTTGTGCATCTGTTATCTTACATTTTCTTTTTTTTATAACAAATATAAGCAGTAATACTCGATTTCCTACTATACAGTCAGGAAAAAAGTTGATATTTTCTGCCATATTTACAATATCATTTGAATTCAAAACCTACCTTTTGTCTTCCGGAAAACGCATTTTCTTCATGAGCCAAAGTCTTCAGCGAAATTGCCGCCTAGAATGTTATAAAAGAAAATCGCTATAAAGCTTGCATTATGAAAATCTGGCGATTACAATGTTAGAAAATTAAAGGCATTTGCAATAATACAAAACGTGTGTATAGAAATTCTCTTGTCCAACAGATACAATCAATAACACAAAACAATAACAATGAAGAAAAACTCGAACTTCTTAGAAGATATGCAATAGAAAAAACTTCCATGATGGTTCAAGCCATCATCTATGTTTATGATCGATTAAGGAGGGGAAGGGAGTAGGTACCTTTCCAAAGTCATCGTTTCCAATGTGGTGGATCCAACTTAGGTAAGGATGACTCGAAAGAAGGTTCGAATAATCCTCGTTCGATGATTGCTCCTTCAATGATAACAATCGTCCCCAGTTCCCTGAAAACACAAAGAAGAAGTCATACTTGAGATATGGAAGGTGTTTAGTTGGTTCTGTTAGTGGTAGATCCTTTAAAAACTAGAGGGCAAGTTAAGGTAAATATAATGGTAGTAAAATGCACTCATTGTCACAAAACCAAACAGTTGAAACCACGTGTCAAAAAAACTATTGTACTCAACAATACTTATATGAATGATCCTCCAGATTATTGTCAAATTCCCTAACTTCTTTTATGCCCTTTAGTATTGTGTTGAATGAAAGTTTATAAGGGCTAGCCTCCGTTACGCAAGATGGTTTTCAAGAGCATTCTAAAGGTTATAGAAAGGCTTTTCACAAACCTTGCTCCATATACCAATTGTATAAAACATCCAAGAAGCCCTGAAAAAAAAGCCAAAAATTTGCTTCAAAATTAGGTTGGAAGGGGAAATTATGACTGAGCCTCAAAATCCCTAATGTTTTTGTTAAGGTCTTCTTCATATGATTTTTTATTTACCTAAAAAGGAAACTAAAAACGGTAACTTTTTCAGTACTTTTCTGAAATCTGAGGCGTAATACGATTGTTTATGATTTGGTTGATTTCAGCCTCATATTCTTAAAAAATATTTGACAACACTAGGAGGGATGACTTTGGTTGAATCTCTAAAAAGATTAACGTCCGAAGAGAGATTCGATAAGCGAGAAGGACTAGGGTGAACGTTTAATGACGTCATACCTGCTCCCTAAACATGACTTTATACTGTTCGAGTTTGTTGACGTCATTGGTTTGTTCACACAGGGAGATTAGCATGAAGAAATCTTCGTATTTTTGAGCTAATGTCATGGCTTCTTCTATGTATCCCATTGTCGCTACAAAGGAAGAAAAATGACAATTGACATGCAAAATTATTAAGCAAAATAGATTTAACATACTAGTAGGGACAATTCAGTAAAGCTTTTGGGAATAAAACAGTTGACCTTCCATGATGTCGTCGACCCAATCAATAAGTACAAGCTTTACCTAGGTCGGTGGAATACACAAATGAATGAAATCTTTAAGACATGCAAAAATTTCGAAATCGGTAGCAAAACAAAAGAGAATGCTTATTTCCGTGGGGAAAAAATTCTGCAATTTACCTTATGACACAGCAGATAAAGAACTCTTTAGCTACAAATTAGGCTTTTATTTTGTCTTACAAGTTACTACTGTCTGTTCAAATAAATTCATTTGCAAATTTAAAATAAACAGAATACCTAGACTTTGAATGATGAAGCGGCGTCGTTGTTGGAAGTCGTCTAAAAGAGCGTCATATTCCACCGACGGCTTACTCCTTTCGAAGAAAAGAGTTTTTGGGACGATGAAATATCAATTGTCATGTATGTAATGTAATACAATAAACACAAAGACTGCCAATCTCTCTATCATTGAAACTGTAAGAATAATCGTGTTTGTTAGTTTCCGTGATATAATGGTAGAAAATTGTTGCAGTAGACCAAACTTTCTTAATAGAATGACGGGTTTCTGAATCTCCACCAATAAAAATAATGTTCAAAAAACTCACTTGGAAATTCGAAGCTCTTTATCAAACGCATCTAACAGGAGATCAGCGAGCAAAACGACTTGTTGAGTTAACACTGATCCGACCTATTGAGTAAAGGAAAGAGTCGGTATGTATGTAACAAGTAATACTTTAATGGACCTACCTATTTATAAAACGAATAATTAGAATTTAATGGAAGTAATGTATAATTTTAAATTTCGATTTATATATCTATTGGAACGGAGAAAGCAATTAAGAAACGCATCGATGTTTAACGGTGAAAGAAAAATAATATCGACACTTTAATCAATCATTCATCTCGAGAAAATCTCAAAAAACCGCTTTTTTCGGGACATTTCCGGTTCTAGCGGCCGGAAAAATTTCTTTTTCGAAAATTGGGCTCTGTCACATTTTGGGCATTGCCATTTTACATCATTGTGCAAAAAATCATGAAAATCTGTCGAGTATAAGTTGAAAAAATGAAGGAAAACCGTTTTACGCCGGTTTTCGGCTGTTCCGGCGATTTTTAAGGAGTTCCGGATTCAAAGGATGATTTTCTTGGAAATCAAACGATGCTAAGTTTTGGGCATCATCATAAAGAACATTTTTCTGTAAAGAAACAATTAAATAAGTTGAAAAAATGTGACGGAAATGTGAAAAAAACGACGATTTCCGGCACATTTCCGGTTCTACAGACCGGAAAAAATTTTTTTTCGGCAAACGGTTTTCGACACCTTTTCGGCAGTACTAATGTGCATCTATGTGCAAAAAATCGCAAAAAACTAATGAGAAAATCTCGAGAAAATCTCAAAAACCGCTTTTTTCGGGACATTTCCGGTTCTAGCGGCCGGAAAAATTTCTTTTTCGAAAATTGGGCTCTGTCACATTTTGGGCATTGCCATTTTACATCATTGTGCAAAAAATCATGAAAATCTGTCGAGTATAAGTTGAAAAAATGAAGGAAAACCGTGGAAAGGAAAACCGACCGTTTTACGCCGGTTTTCGGCTGTTCCGGCGTTCCGGCGATTTTTTAAGGAGTTCCGGATTCAAAGGATGATTTTTTTGGAAATCAAACAATGCTAAGTTTTGGGCATCATCATAAAGAACATTTTTCTGTAAAGAAACAATTAAATAAGTTGAAAAAAATGTGATGGAAATGTGAAAAAAACGACGATTTCCGGCACATTTCCGGTTCTATACAGACCGGAAAAAAATTTTTTTTCGGCAAACGGTTTTCGACACCTTTTCGGCAGTACTAATGTGCATCTATGTGCAAAAAATCGCAAAAAACTAATGATAGAATCTCGAGAAAATCTCAAAAAACCGCTTTTTTCGGGACATTTCCGGTTCTACCGGCCGGAAAAAATTTTTTTTCGAAAATCGGGCTCCGTCACATTCGAGGGTTTATAGTAATGCACCTTTGTGCAAAAAATCAGAAAAATTGAATGAGCCAATCTCGAGAAAAGTTGGTAACTAACGAACGAACTAACGAACACGGGTTAATTTATAGGACCTTCACCCCACCGGGGTAGGTCCAATAAGTAAGTACACAAAATAGTCTTTTTACAGTGAAATATCCATAGGTATATATCGTTCTCACCGAAGGTAAGTCAGTAGCTTACGGTAAACATATCGGGGAAAAAGTTTATTTCGTAAGAATTTTTGATTTTTTTAAATCATACTAACCATCGAGAATAAGGGGAAACATACATACATATTTAGACAATTTATTTAATGCTCTTCTCTGAACATTTAAAAATCAATTGAGAAAAGTCCTAAGAATTGCAAAGATTTTCAAAAATCAGGAGGCTCACTTCCATTTATGTAATTCTTATAAAAAAACAGGTAGTAGTTAAAATGGATGAAAGGCTGAGCTGAAATAATAATAAGCAAATTTTAGAAGACATCTCTCATGACAATAAGCTGATCGTGGTTGACTTTAAGTGGGAATTCCGTTGTGATAAAAAAAAGAAAAAGAGTGAAACTACTCAATTCATTTTCTCAAAGTCTCCAAATAATGAAAAAAAAAACTTCAATTACCTTGGTCGAATCCACTTTACCGAGCGCTTTTTCTAACGTAATTTTGATCTAGAAAGAAAACGGACAGAGTCGTAATACCCCCAAATCTCTATTTCATTTATTTAGGAGCCTGGTAGCATGCCACTGGTTTGAGCCTTATCCCAGGTGCATAATTTTAATCCGACAGACTAAAGCTCTGAAGGTCGGTAAAATTTCCAACATCTTGACGGTTTAGAATACGGAATTTCGCAAGACCGCGTCAAGGATTTTTTCAGCAAGATGACTGGAACCTAGCCCTCTTTTTCGGGGATTGGCGGGTCCAACCGAAATATTTTCAGTTCTACCCTCAAGCAGATTTGACAAAGGCCGAATATCATTTCTCTCCGAATGGAAATTGGCCCGCTCGTTTGGAGGTTTTGCGTGGTTGGCCGCCAATCCACCATAGGAAGATCAGATAGGTTTGAGTCCAACATCTCTTTTAGTAGCTCGCGCGTTGCAAATTAAGAATACTGACATATCGAATGGCATTGAAATCATGAATCAACTTGGGTAAGAAAATACATAAGGTGACGAGATAAATCATGAAGAAACCACACCAAAATATAGAATACAGTAAATAGTATACCTGTTTTGTTAAGATATGTCTGTTGTTGATACCGTCTGGGCTTCCTGAAATGTAATTGCATTTATATACTGATTGGAGCTCATTAGAAAGATATAAGGCAGCTTAATTGGATGAGTAGTGTAGACACCTTCAAAGGATCGTGTTTCTTTTGTCAAAAAGATTTGAAATTTTAAGAAAAGAATTCCTCGAACTTTCAAGAATTTGTTCCCTGCTAAAGTCCTTTATCAGTTCGCAAGTCTTGAAAAGCATCAAATTGCATGCAAAATTGATAATAAAAACCTCACCAGTCCATGGTACATGGTGATCGGCAGGGAGGTTATATTTCTCCATAGCTGTTTGTCGGTACCTCCAACATGCAATGTATGATTTCTAAAAGAGTTCAAAAACATAATGAAAGTTTGAGTATGAAATTCTCTCCTATGCTAAAACTATAACATTATCTTTGAGAATGGACGCAAAATGCTTTCAAACTGTTCAATTTGTGACTGCTGATTTTTACGCAAGGTAAAGACCGATTTGCAATGCCTTGAAAAGTGATGTTATTTCTTTGGCGACTTTGGCTCCACCACCGCGACAGCGGTGGGTTTTGGGCTTAAAACATATAAATTTCTTACCATGCAGAAGAATTAATAAGGCGGGGGTTATTTCTACTGTGTGGGAAATGAAACGGGGATAGAAAAAAGGTTATTTTTACCGTGAGAATTTCTCCTACGGAGATGATATTTTCGATTTGTTGTTGGATGACGTTGGTATCATCCAAAAGAGAGCTTTCCAAATCAATCAAGGCTGAGAAGAATTGTCCGATGTTTGTTACCTAAAAAAGTTAATGTTTGGAAAATAAGCTAGATAAAAAACAAGCAGATTTAGAGAGTAGAAAAGATTGATAAAGAAAGTCCCCTCATAACAGCATCTGATCCGATCCAACAAATGTAATAATGTCTTTCACACTAAGTGTCTTTTACCAAAGTTAATTTCTCAGTAAAATAGGTTTAAATCAAGTAAGAGGTACCACGTAAATCAATTTTTTTCACCTTAGAAAAAAATGAATCTTTCTTTGTGATGACGTCACCAGATACTTTGCTTGATTTTATCACTTCATCAATCAAACCTGAAAAACTAACGAAAAAGCAGAAAATTTCATTTAAAACTCAAATCTACTCAGGCCTGTATGTAGCCATTTACTAGTATTCAGCTTTGAAATTTGTAGACTTAACCTCAAAGCCATAAACCGGTTTGAGTCCGTTTAGTCCTTATGAATAACAGAGAAAGTCTTCTAAAAGTCCTAGATTACTGGGGGTCTTCCACGTAAAAAATCAACTCTATCCATCTATCATACCTGACTATATTATTTAGGGGAGACAGTCTGTATCAACTTACTCGTTGTAAAGGTCCAGTAGAGCAATTGTGCATTGTAGTTTCTCGCCTTGGTCGATCAAAGAGTACTTCACGCTTGAAGAATGTTGCAATATCTAAAAGGAGTTTCAAATGGTCATCTATTTCATTACCAGTATCCTTAAGAGCTGACCGCGCCACTAAGGGTTGATAGAATGTACTGCAGATCTTAGGATTGTAGTCTATTCTGTCATCTAAGTATATGGAAAAGGAATGGGATGGATATTTGAGAATATCTCTATCAACAGTGTTCAAAAATATTGACTTACCTCGTCCCAGACTCCTGACACTTTCAAGAATTTGAAATAAACACCATGCACGTGTTCTTTGTCTTTTAATTGGTTGTACAATAACAGTGGTAAATTATCTGGAAAGGAAATAATCAGTTGAATAGTCATTTTTAGGAATGCTTGGACAATGTACAGTTTCCCGAGGGCTGCACTGGATCACAATGTATATAAGGGAAGAGCCATTAAGGTCCCCCTACCTCGGATGTTTCTCAAAGGGGTATAAAACCATAAAAAAGCAATAAAAAGCCTATATAAGGGTTCCAATTAGACTCAAATTCGAAATTCGGAAAAAAGTTTCCCAAAGGGTCGTGTAAAAATGTCAAGAACTGGATAAAATTTTCAAAATTCATTCTCTATAAGGGTTGATTTTCGAGCTTCAGCTCGGACATTTGCGTTATCTCGCAAAGTAAACTTCTGGGTACAGGTTGCATGGATTAAGAAAAGGTGTTATTCTAAAGCCCCTTGAAAATAAAAACAACAAACGATTTCATCGTCACAAGATATTCAAAAGCCTTTTTTTAGTTATATCAGTTTTTGCTTCGCCTAATGCAAAGTACCAGAGTGTATCTCACTCAAACGGCAAAATTTCCACAGATATCGGATCTGTTTACAGACATGACGCAAAGTTTTCATATAACCTCTGTATCCATTAAAAACGAACGAACAGGAAATGATTACCAGTAGTTTTGGCTCCAGTGCTGCTCCATCTAGGCTCAGTGGCTGGCAGACTGTTGAGGATGGTCTCACTGACTGTCAGCACAGCATCACACACCTCCGAAACAGAGAAAGCTGACCACCGTTCACTTGAGTAAATCTGAAAGTAAAGAAGATCAGAAAATTGATTAATCTCTTCTCCTGACTAAAAATGGCTGAAACAACGGAAGGGATATAGTTTCATTTCTCTTTGAAGGTTTCGAGATTCTAAGGCTAGTAGGGGTTACTAAAACATTTGAAAACATTTAAAACATTTGAGTTTTGATCAGCCCGGGTGTCACAGATGAAAAAGTACTCCCGGGTATAAGTACTTCCCAGTTCATATTTCCTAGGACAAAGGCAACCCTCCTGGAAATAAATTTTCTTAGGAAATTGATACATTTCTCAAACTCTACCGCTTTCTTTTCAAAGGGAAACCTTTTTTATTGGAAAGAGGGAGAAAGAAAATTAAATTCTGATAGTTCATTCATTAAGTTACACCCCTGTATCAGCGACTCCGGTCAGATCCACCCCGGTGAAATTTTAAGGCCAGGTGAGTTATGGTTGGTATTGGAGATAATGCGCAAAAAAGACGAGCGATGCTCTTTTGTAAATCTTGTTGCACTTTTTTATAATCCTAATTAAGTGAATTTCTTTTCTTTAGTGAACTTACTATTATCGGGAAAACGAAAGTCGGACTGAGAAAGTCGGGTAAATATTTGGTCGCAAAATTGATTGGGGAAGAACATATTTTGCTTTGCACTTGTTCAAGTATGGTACAAAATTAGACAGTTTCTAAATTTCGGTACTTTTAGATCTTTACTCGAACAAGCAAAATCAAATAGAGGGGATAACAAATGTCATTACTTATGAAAGTATAAAGTTCAGTCGATATTTTATATGTCTTTATATTTTCATCACTCTTGAAAACACAAGAATCTTTGTCTTCAGTTCCCCATATTCGATAATAGCATTGGTATTCTTGCAAAATGGCGAAATCATATGAACATATAAAGTTGTTGAGTTTCCCATCTAAGAGATGGATAAAAACATTTCCATTTGATGTGTAATCTAACGGCGGTAGGTAGTCCAGTCAAAACCTGCAGATCCTTTCCACTGGATACCCACTCACTTGATCGAAACGAGATAAAAAACCTCTCAAATAATGTGAATTAATTTTCAAAGGTTCTGTTTCTTTGCGCAGAGAGTTTTCTTTTCTCAAAATTGTGGGCATCATAGGCAGATAATCAATACCCGCTTGTTTTGGTTCCATCCAGACAGACATTCTTTAGGGATGAGTTCTTTATAGGTAAGAATAGATTGGTACACAAGCTCATATCGATCAAAATCTATCAACTCCTTGAGTTTCTCGGCATAGTATAAGTCCGCTATCGAATCCGTTTGAATGATACGTTGACAAGGAAGCCGGTCTATCGGGTGATTACCTGATCGGTAGCGGAAAACGACAACGTCCCAGCCTTTCTGCTGATCTAGCTCCTTCAAGGAAAGTCTGTCTCATTGCTACGGTACCATATTGAAGAGCCGCTTTTTAATGAAGTTGTCCAGCCAGTGGGAATCAAAATAACTGACTGAAACTCGATGGGGATCGATATTCCCACATTTTCTATGACCGGGGATTTAAATTCTTTTGTTTTCAAGTCAGAAAATTCAGTGGGGACGGGAAAAATATTTTGCAGTGAGGATTGGTTTATTTGATTATTTTTAGTGGGGACAAAAATTGGAGGATAATATTCCACTGGGGACGATATTTCGGCCAATTTTTTCCGGTGGGAAGAAGTCCCAGTGGGCCTGTGAGAAGAGGGTGTCAAAATTAAAGTAAGGATAAAATGATTCTTCATGTCATTGTTGGTTTCAATTAATCAAAATGTTTTCTAGCTTACAAAACTTCAAATCAGCTAAGAGAAAAATGCACATACAAGCATCTTTATGGTTAATAACTTAACAAAAAATGTTTGATTTTTATCAGCATTATCCGCAATAGAAAATCCATGCCAACCTTTTGAGGAGATTAAAGAATGACATGTTCATCAGACATTAATTTCATAAGCCGGTTTTATACAATGATTCTCTCACTGTTATCTACAACATTTTTTTTCTCTAAAAATTACGCTTCTTGTTACGATGTAGAGCCAGTACTGTGAAATACGGAAGAGAGAGGCTATCATGGTACAGGCTAACTTGATTAGCTCTGCACTCTTAACGAGCATCGTGACACTTATTTGGGGAAAGAAAACATAAAATCAATCATTTAGAAAGACGTTATCATTTTGAATTTTACTTACATAGTCGAATTTTGTCAGAAAAATTTATCCACAAGAATTAAAGGGCGCAGAAATCCGTTAACTTTCCGAGTTACTTAAGATGCTTACGGCCGTTCCAGAGGAAGGGGCACGTTACATCACGCTTATTTTTTACTGGAAACCGTAAGTAAGGACCTAGGAGCGCCGCGACCCACGCACTAATCAAAAGCACCCACGGAGGCGGTTAAATCGGACATAGACTCTCTAATTATCTCTAATCACGGTTGAGTGACATTCTCTCGGAATGGCCCTTTAAAATAGAGAAATTACGATGAGGAATTTTATTGGAATCAAGTCAAAATTGGAATCCGGGAAATTCTTTTAAAAAATGGAAGTAATGCGACGTTCTGTTAGTGGAGAGATTTATACCTATTAATAAAAGCTCAAAAGAATTTCTTTATATGGGAAAATATTTCATAAAATTTAACGTACAAAAAATAAGTACAAAAATCTTGATAAAAATTTACATGAGTGAGCAGTTGCTATTGTCTGCATTGACCAAAAAAGTGATTTCTTTTTCACCAACATCTTTCAATAATGTACCTCTATTGAACCTGTTCTTCTTCATAGTCACGTGACCTTCCCCTTCCAATTCTCGCTGGACGCCCTCACAAAGGGTTGCGATAGTGTCATAATCATAATATCGAATGAGGTGGCTTTTACGTTGAACTTCTTCACCTTTTCGTTTGATTAGCAGTAAAACTTTCTTGTTAAAGTCGACAGGGAAGACATATTGGAACCCAGTCTCCCAGATCTGTACATGATCAGGTTCACCTAGATAGCTACCAGCGACCATCAAAGAAGCAGGGATCCCTGACCTCTGACTGACCATTTCTTTGAGGTCAACAACCGTGTCTGTTTCGCACACTTTAAGATCCATGTGCAAACCGTCAAGAAAAACACAATTGATGAAAAGCTCTACTTCCTTGCTTGGTTTAACGACCAGATTGAAAGTGAGAGATTCTTCATGGTGGCTCAGCGAAGTGAGATGATTCGAGTCTGACAATTCGGCGTTTTGATAGAAAATCATTTGCAAGTGAGGAGGCATCCGTTTGACTTTATAAATCTGATCTTTCAAATCTTTGATCGTTCGCGCCGTGATCAAAGAAAGATCGATGGAGAACTGACCAGTCAGAAAATTAATATTGGCATTTTTCAAGTACTTGATTGCGTGTTTTTTGCAAAATTCTTTCATATCCTCTCTGATATTAGGTTTAACAGCTAGTGTGACGACGAAATTCTCCTCAATTGAACCGTCACTGAACATCAAAGCCAACCTATCCTCCGCCAAAAATGCATCTTTCAGTTTTTTCTGCTTGTGAAAAAGACTGATACAATCTGCCGCTAAATTTGGGCAGCGATCGGAAATTACTTTAATAAGTGGTTGCCTTTCGTTGAATTTGGATAAAGAGATATCGAAAAGGACGGCGTCGGTGTGCGGATGTTTCACAATGACGGGGCGCATTCGACGGATACGATATTGCTCCGGTGTCCATAGCAACCCCGTTGCCCCATCGTCCACTTGCACGGATAGATTAACTTTGAACGGAGCTGAAAGATTGTGTTCCCTCAACAGTTTTGCCAGCTCATTGTGAAAGACTCTCCTGTTGTCGATAGTGAGATATTGTTTTGATTGTGGTATTTCTAAAGAATCTTCGATGAACTCGTTTACAGTCTTCCCCACTTCTTCATGATAAAAGTATTCCGCTTCACGTTCATTGTCGAAACTGGTCAAATGGACTGTTGGCATTGTTCTTATATTGTTCTGAAGGTAAAAAGAGTTCAAGTTCTCATCTTGCGTTGGAAAGACGCGCAATTGGACAATCTTAGGCTCGGGTGAATGGTAACGCATTTTACCAGGGAAGTTTTCACTTGAAATGACCTTCCCATTGCATACCAACTCTTGTTCTTGGCAGGGAATTTGATGGATACTTTCAATCCACGATTTCATGGTAGATAAACTGATGTGACCAACGTCTAATAGAGGATACTCAACAGCGTTAGTATCTACGTCAATCTGTGGAATAAGTAATTGAACATGTGGTAGAGTGTAAAAACGCCTTCCTTCGCGGTCTAATTCATAATACTTCTCTATAAGACCTAAGGTCAAGTATTCACAATCGAGAAGCAAATCAGCTATTAATTGGTCTTCGTTCAACACGATGCGATCATCCAGCAAAAATACAACATTATCTAGTCTTGGAGTTCGAATCAGTTTCTGATACTCCTGCCTCAGATCTGATATAGTTTTTTCGCTGTCCCCTCCTGCTACGAATTCACGATCTTCAAGCTCAAGCCATGGAATATCAACTCGACCAGAAGGTCCCTCATTCATTGAAACTCGTTTTCGTTCATTCCGAATCAATGAAATGTCCAAAGAAAGAGCTTTCAAATCAATATCTTCTGTGAAGCGATTTTTATAAAGTTCCCCATAAGAGTTTTCGTCAACAACGTTATCTCCATGTTTAAAAGTTCGGTCTTCTAGTTGAATTTTGAATCGCTTTTGGATGTTGTCTTTCAGTTTTTGAAGAGAGTCAACATAATACCAATAAAAGAATGATGTAACATTATCACCAAAATCCACCACGATGTGATTTCTCATGTTTGTGTTATTTTTAACTAAAACCAAAAATGTTCAGTCAGATATTATTTCAAAGTTCAACGAAATTATCTTTAACCTTCAACTTCCTCTTGTAAACTCAAGAGTTGAAAACAGGAGTTCCTTATAGTTCATCAAGTAGAAAGATTTTTGCTTCCCCTTTAAACCTGTATGGTGGCCGAGCGCTGCCAAGTGATTTTTTTTCAATTTTCTCACTAAAAAATTAAAACGAATAAAATGAATTCAACTTGTAATCTATTTTCGTTCATTTTCATTTTTGTGGCGATTACTTTCAATTTAGAATCAAAAATATATTCGATTCAATTCAATTTCAGTTTTGTTTGAAAATGATTTTCAATTCGAATAGGACTTTTGGCTATTGCTCAAAACTGAGTATACTTCAAAACAACCTATGTGGAATTTCCCAATGGACAAGGGAAAGTCCCGTTCAACCTATAAAATAAATATTCGACAGGACGCGAGCTGTTACTTTCTATTCTTTCTTATGATAAAATGGAGGGAAGTTGGCCCGATAATTTCAATCTTAAAACAGATCTTGTAAAGTATGTGAAGCAAAATTTGAAAAGAGACGAAGTCTTGGACTATGTTCAACGAGATTATCCTATGTACAGATGGAGCTTGAGAACCTTGGACAGAAGACTGAGGTTTTTTGACATATACTACCACGACTTTTCCCAAAATGTAGAAGAGGTAGAAAATATAATACGTGAGGAACTGACGGGACCAGGGAGATTGCTAGGGTATCGTGCTATGCATCTAAAATTACGACAAAAATATGATGTCAAAATTCCACGTGATCACGTGTACGAAATTATGCACAAAATCAATCCAGAGCTTTTGGAGGAGCGACGACCCTGTTTCAAGAAAAAGAGAAAGAAAACTCACTTCGTCACTAAAGGGCCTGATTGGGTCTTTTCACTTGACGGGCACGACAAATTAATGGGTTATCAAAACTCAACATTCCCTTTGGCAATATATGGCTGCATGGACACCGCAAGCAGAAAAATGATGTTTTTAAAAGTTTGGGTGACAAATTCAAAACCCGAGGTTGTTGGTAGATGGTATACCGAATTTCTACTTGATAACCAAATTGTGCCCGATTATTTGAGAATGGATAAAGGTTCAGAGACAACCATTATGGCACAAATTCACTGTCATTTAAGAGCAGGTCATGGAGATTTAGAAGACGTAGTAGAATCAGTTATATTTGGTCCATCTACATCTAATCAGGTAATAATGAAACTTGTAATTCAAATGCGTTTTTCTTTTCAGGAGCAATAAAACTTTATGTTTCTATATTCTATGCTGGATAAATATACTATGTACTGTGTTTAAAATGATAAAATCTCTATCATAAAAATTTTGAAGCAATAAAATCTTTTCTAAAATTTAAACTTTAAAAAACGTAAACAAACGTAAAAAACGTAAAAAGACCTTTTTCTTGTCCTACCAATATGATCATAATAGGCCAACGACAAACACAAGAAAATAGTAGAAGAGTAGAACTCTAACTACGAAGAGTATATAGGAATAGCAACCTCTAGTTCTACGATTTAATTTTTTCTACAGATAGAACGCTGGTGGAGGGAACTTCACGATCGACTGGAAAAGTTCTTCAAAGTTGGTCTTTGCTGGTTAAAAGAGGAAAACCACTACGACCCGCACTGTGACGAGGACAGGTTAGTTAGTTAGCCAAATCTAAAACTTCAATTCAAAATAATACTTAAGCCATGCCATAATGTCAATGATACAAAAATATTGAAAGACATATTATTAGGCCTATGGTTGGTTTCAGACCCACCCTCTCGATAAGCTATGTAAATAGAAAAACTAAAAATATAAACGTTTTTAATAAAAGCAAAAGTGTAAAATATATCCTATCTTTAGTGGAATAAAAATTAAACCGCTGAATTTTTATTTAGAGATATGTTGGCTTTTATAATGATTCCAATAATTCAAAGACATTTGGACGAATTCAAAGACTTGATATGGAACAGCCACAGAATCAGACACCAAAAGAATACTTATATGGCAGATGGTGTTCCAAACCACATGTATGACTTCCCGAGAAGATACTCGATGGAACAATGTGGTGAGTACTTTCAAAAATTGGCTCAGAGAATTTTTTCAGATTCGATTCTTATGAAATAAAAATATCACAACAAAATAAACTTTTATCAATAAAAAATAACATCTAGAAAATCAGTAGAATAATTTGACTGATTAATTTTCCACCAAAAATAAGAACGTATCTATATTTATTGTAGGAAAACCACTCGACGTAGACAAGCTTGACCAAGCAGTTCAAATTACAGACGTTATGAATTATGGAAATGATTTTCTCAGCCCAGACCAACGAAATAATTACGAACAAATTGTAAATAACGTTGTTACAGAAAAAAATTATGTTCAGTGCTATCTCGAGCTTAAATATAGTCAAATATAACGACGAAAAATATATCTTTAAGTCTCTCATTTATTTTATAGCAATATATTTTGCAGGTCTATTGACCTCTATCATTTACTTCTACCATCTTCAAGATAATAATTTCAATGGACATAAAAGCTCCCTGGGAATTCTCTAGCCAAAGTATCTTAAATTTTAGGGTTTTAAAGTTTAAAAAATTAGCCACTTTCAGGGATCATCCAGATAAAACGTGCATAATTAAGACTAATTAATTAACATAATTAAGAAAGCCCCCGGCTAGTACTTACTAGTACCTAATTTTTCTATATTCCACTTTTAGAAGCAAGTAATATATACCTTATAAAAAACTAACAAGGTAACTATGAACAGAGCTCAACTAAAATGTTATCAAATACAACAAGAGAAATCTTTTAAATAAAGCAGTTGAACATACCAAAAACAAATAACCAATTATAAAAATGAAGAAACGTTTGAATGGGGTGGTTGCTTCAAGCCAATCATTTTACAAAACCTGTTACAAACATGCCCTTCCATAAACATATCAATGGCAGCCTTAGAAAGATTGCCTAAATTGAAGTTTAAACGACTCTGTTGTATGGCATTTGAACTCGTAGCAATTTCTGGATCATAAAGCTTGTAGCCAGAACCCTGTATGTCGACAAGCATAAATTTTTCATTTGATTTTACATGAGAATAGTGTGCCAGACATTGGGCCTTCAACTCTCTTTCAAGGTTACTGGCATCACCATGGAGAATCTTTCCATCGTTATTAATAAATTTAACAAATTCACCGTCAACAAATTCTTCCACCATAACACAATCTTTCTCACCATTAGCTTTTACCATGGTGCCAAAATAAGCACGATTATATTCAAAGAATTCTCCAAAATCACCAGCAACATTCTTTTGAATGCACAATTTTTTCAAGCTTGATGCAATATTCTTTGCTAGAGCATGGGTCTGAATAGCCTTTTTTGCTAGTGTCTCCTTTGTTTCCTTCTCACAAACTACCTTGTTGACTTCTTCCATAGTTGTAATAACTTGCGGTAGGAAGGTTTTCACAACAAATTTTTCTTTCGAAGATTGGTTGGTAGCTTCAAAAACCTCACGGAACCCACCTTTGGTCAAGGGAGTTTCTGATAAATCAAATTTTTGGATTATTGGAAAAGACCATTCTTTGTTGACTAGGTTGATTTCCTGAATCTCAATTGTAACAGGAGGTTTTGCCATTGAAGAGATTGCAGTTCCAAATTTCATCATGTCAGTTATTGACAAACTTTTAGGATATGACACAGGAGGGGGCCTAGGGGATAAAGCCTTTGACAATGTTGGTAATGCTGATGACGACAAGTCTTTCTTTGATTCATAAGGCTTTGGTCGAGATGGCATTTTGTCAAAATATTTTCCAATTGATATGGATGGAGTCATCGGGACAAATCTTACAAAAATTGTTTTGAAGTCTTTTATCTGTGTTATCTTAGTACACGATGGTCCATTTTGTCCTTGCAAAATATCACACTTTTCGTTTTCTTTCAATTGATGTCGGAAATGAGAAGTACATGCATCAATTAAATTTTTAATAGACATGCTGTTGAAAGGAAAATTTACAAATTCTTTGGAGTCTTTTTTCTTGTATTTCATAGCATCACCAGTGGGTTTGCTTGCCAGTAGCTGTACAACAAACTCACCCTCAGATACAATATTTGAGCCAAGGCCTGCACCAGGATCGCTCTTTGCATTTTTAGTACTGCCTCCTTGTCTTTTGTTTTTCAATGCTTGTGCACGTTCTTTCCATAACCTTTTGTCAGCCATCTAAAAAATCGAAAAAGTGAATGAATTTACATTTTTCTTCAAATTTCTTGCTCAAATACCATGGTAATTATGTCCCTTGAGACATTTAAAATGATTTTTTTTCATGAATAGAGGGCAGTTTTAAAAAAACCTCTACTGGGAGTTATCACCATGGCAATAATTTCAAAACAATACAAGTGATGTTCGTAACACGTAATTTATGAAAAGGTCTATAATAATATCAGTTGACTCTGGTCGACTAAATTACTTTGAGCATACAAACTTTTTATCAAGCAGAAACTCTTGCGAAAAACACCATAATTTGCAAATGAACTATTTTACCTATTATTTTATAACTTGTAGTAATTTAACACAACTTGACTGAGTGTAGATATTTTAACTACTTAGTCTTTTAGCATTTTCTTCAGGAAATTTAAAAATGTTTTCTTCATACTACTCTTTTTTTATAAGAATCAGCAATTTTTTATGGAGGCTTAACCGTTCTTATTTTTAGACACATTATTGACACTTATTTTTGATAGAATTATTCTATAACTTCTATTATAAAGAAAGAACAATGCTAAAAAATGCTAAGAAATAGGAGTACTTTTAGAACAACCCCCAGGCCTTCCACATAGTACTACACACTAAGGGGGAAGGGGAGGGTCGATCAAAAATGTATACACAAAAACAATTTTTGGCCCTTTTTGCATGTAAAATTGGGTTAAATAAAGAATGAATAGAGTGAATTGTTACCCTGTTCTCGTGAAATTCTGCAAATAGTAAATAGAACACGAAGACTCTGGGATAAGGTGTACATATCTGCTGAATGCTTAATGGGACACTTATCTCACCAGACGATTTGTGCTTTAATTTTTTAGGTGGGGGGGGGGGCTTAATGGAAAAAGTACGTACTAACCAGCAGGGGGTATTGGCAAATACACAACGCTTGCGTACATTGAGGGAAGGGGTACTCAATTTTTGACATCTTAGGACAGCCCCCCCCCTCCTTTAGCCTGGAATGGTGTATTTTCAAGCAAATTAAGGGTCAAAATAGTTTAGAGAAAAAAGTCTAAAATGCCTCAACTTTCAGGATGATAGCAATTTGAGCTGAAATTTCCAAAGAACAGCCAAGCACAACAAACAAGTGGGGATTGTCAGGCTAGAACACTTCTTTCTGACACTCTCCTTCACACTTCATCATACAATTGTTCCTCTCTGTTATGTGAGACTGTGAAAAACTTACCTTCGAGTCTGTCTTCTTCAACCAGTTGGCCAGAGGGAAAGAAACGTGCATATGTGCAAAGAAAATTTGCAGAGCGGAATCGGGAAATCGAGAAATGAGGTTTTAATCAATAGCCAAAGTGTTTTGAGCAATGGCCAAAAGTTCAAATCGATTTGACTTTTAAAAAAATTGAAAACAAAATCGATTTGAACTTGAATGATAATATTAATTGATTGTATTGTAATTTTAATTCGATCGCAAAATTGTTTTCAATCTGAATCTGATTCGCTTTTAATCTTAAATTGAATTACTTTTTTGTTTGTTTGTAGAATGAGAAAAAAATTATCTTTTAATGTGAAAATTGAAAAAAAATCATTTGGCAGCGCTCGGCCACCATAAACCTGTATTTTGTAACTGACTAACTTTTGAAATAATAATGTCACTAGCAACCGACGTTATTCGTATGAGTTAAACCTTCACATCGGCCTCTCAAATCCTTGAATAATGTCCTAGTTCAAGTATATAAACTTTTGCATGAATTAGTATAGGAAGAGTGCATTATGAGAAAAGAAAACCACAAAACATTCAATTAAGAGACATCGTTGATAACTCGTTTGTGAAGCCCTTCTATAAAACAAAATCCTAAAGAAACATCACAGAAACATCAAACGATCACTTTATAATGACAATATCATCCCACACTTAATCAAACATGAAACTATTATCACTAACAAGCATATCTTATTAATGTCTTATTAAAAAAATGCTGCCAAAGCACATTTCAAATCTCGTATAACATTCAGCAAGGGAATCACACTTAACACATCATGAGTCAAATTCTTTGAAATCATATTTCATTCCGCTAAATACTCAATCTTTAAGTATTGCATAGTTAATCAATTCTATATTTAGCGAAATAAAAAACTTAGATCAGCATTTTTAAGACGAACAATCGATGAGAAATGATCGACTAGTAATCATTGCTACTACACTTCGACCCACTGGTTTAAAAGCTCAATCATAAAGAGAGCGAAATAATTTGCAATATGAAATGAAAAGCCGAGATGATTCCATACTCTGAGCATTATCTTTATATCTTTCCTGTAGCGATGAGGTCTAGTATTTTTAATTTCGCTTAGAGAAAGTATTACGATAGCCTTTCTGCGGCGGCGGCGGTGTCATCGGAAAAAAAATTAGAAAACGAAAGTGCTTGATACGGTGGACGAACTCACTAAATTTAATTTACAAATTACACGCTCGTATAACCACGGACGCGGGTTTTCTTTGGATTACGTCATATATCTTTGTGTCTTTAGCTCCACAGTTTTGATTTTTTCTTTATTTTCTTATAAGCATATACTTTATAAGAATCAAATCAATAACTCTTGATAGACGGTAATATACCTTTCGGTAATTAGTTCTTACAAAGTAAACAAGGGATGACGCACAATATGAGCTTACTTATTTTTCTTATAAGCATATAATTTATAAGAATCCAATCAATAACTCATGATAGACGGTGATATACCTTTCGGTAATTAGTTCTTACAAAGTAAACAAAGTGAGCATATTTATTTTTCTTATAAGCATATACTTTATAAGAATCAAATCAATAACTCTTGATAGACGGTGATATACCTTTCGGTAATTAGTTCTTACAAAGTAAACAAAGTATGGCGCACAATATGGTTATATTTATTTTTCTTAAAAGCATATACTTTATAAGAATCAAATCAATAAATCTTGATAGACGGTGATATACCTTTCGGTAATTAGTTCTTACAAAGTAAACAAAGTATGGCGCACAATATGGGCATATTTATTTTTCTTATAAGCATATACTTTATAAGAATCAAATCAATAACTCTTGATAGACGGTGATATACCTTTCGGTAATTAGTTCTTACAAAGTAAACAAAGTATGACGCACAATATGAGCATATTTATTTTTCTTATAAGCATATACTTTATAAGAATCAAATCAATAACTCTAGATAGACGGTGATATACCTTTCGGTAATTAGTTCTTACAAAGTAAACAAGGGATGGCGCACAATATGACCTTATTTATTTTTCTTATAAGCATATACTTTATAAGAATCAAATCAATAACTCTTGATAGACGGTGATATACCTTTCGGTAATTAGTTCTTACAAAGTAAACAAGGGATGGCGCACAATATGAGCATATCTATTTTTCTTATAAGCATTTAATTTATAAGAATCAAATCAATAACTCTTGATAGACGGTGATATAGCTTTCGGTAATTAGTTGTTCCAAAGTAAACAAAGAACGGCGCACAATATGAGCTCATTTATTTTTCTTATAAGCATTTACTTTATAAGAATCAAATCAATAACTCTTTATAGACTGTAATATACCTTTCGGTAATTAGTTTTTACAAAGTAAACAAGGGATGGCGCACAATATGAGCTTACTTATTTTTCTTATAAGCATATACTTTATAAGAATCAAATCAATAACTCTTGATAGACGGTGATATACCTTTTGGTAATTAGCTCTTGCAAAGTAAACAAGCAATGGCACACAATATGAGCATTTTTATTTTTCTTACAAGCATTTACTTTATAAGAATCAAATCAATAACTTTCGATAGACGGTGATATACCTTTCGGTAATTAGTTTTTACAAAGTAATCAATGGACGGCGCACATTATGAGCATATTTATTATTCTTATAAGCATTTACTTTATAAGAATCAAATCAATAACTCTTGATAGACGGTAATATACCTTTCGGTAATTAGCTCTTACAAAATAAACAATAGATGGCGCACAATAGGAGCATATTCATTTTTCTTATATAAGCATTTGCTTTATAAGAATCGAATCAATAACTTTTGATAGACGGTGATATTACCTTTGTTTATTAGTTCTTAGAAATTAAACAACAGTTGTTCTTAAATTAGTCTCTTTTTTTAGCGATTTTAAGCCTCGTTGTTCTTGTAAAATTGTTTCATCAAGGCTCGATGTAAAGTAGATTTCAAATTGGCTTCAATCTCTACTTCTTGTTTTTCCTATGTAGTTTAAATTCTAGGCGAAATTTTCGACTTTAAGTCGTCTTGTTTTATTTGCGGGAGGTAAGGAGCCATTTAGTGTCCAGGGATTCTATTTAGAATTAGCCGTAGATACTGGGTCTGTGTACAGACCATTTCGCATCTCACACGATACTAACTTTCTTTCACAAGCCGTCAAATGAAAATAGTTCGCACTCAGCTTTGTTTTGATTAACTTTGTAGTGTAACAAGGAGCTTCTACCTCCCTCTTGGTATATCCAATTTTGAAAGCCCTTCTTTTCAAAAAATATACAACACTACAAAACTTATCAAGTACCTTTTGATAACTTTTATCCTTTGTTAAGAGCGTCAGGAGGCCATTAAGTAATGATTAGGGCCGTTTCCCGATACTGTTCAACACCAGAAAATCTTAATACACGATATACACGATTGCAATGTCTTCTGACATTACATCACGGACCCAACAGCTGATTGGTTGTAAGTGAGGTAAAGTCTTACGTAAAATAAACCACTTTCAACCAATCAGTGGTTGAAAGACATTGCGATGGTGCATATCATGAATTACCGAGCAAAAGGCGTACAAACCGTTTCACTTTTAGAGTAATCTTTGAAAGCTTGGGATAATGATTGTTGAACATCCAGTAAAACGTCTTCTTCTTTCTCGACTTCCATTTTCTGAAAAAGAAGACCATAGATGTCTTATTCGAAACATTAATAGATAGAGCTTTTCTGTAATTCCAAAGCTACGGCAGTTGAAATAAAGTAACACACTATCTTTGCTGAGTAGACCTAAGTAGTTATTTTGCTTCAGCCAGAGAGAGAGAAGCTCCCGCTAGTGTTTTATATAAGATATCTGGGTGGAAATATGAAACCCACTATCAAGAGTAAAATATTTTGATTTTTGAGTAAGTTCTGCACGATTTACTTACTCTACTAGAAACAAGAAATAAAACGTTAATTACAATATTCAAGCTTTCGAAAACTTAGTAACTGAAGGTCCCTGACTCTTCAATCTTTTGTCAAAAAGAATAAGTGCTTCATGATAAAAATAATCAATTTGATTTTTGTTTTCAGTTTCACTGTTTCTACTAGGGAAGACTAGTAGCCGGCAACAAGAAGCTCTTATAAACAACGCTCTACTATTCGATACGCTCCCTTATTCGATGAAAATCAAGTTTCCCTTGAAAATCGAATTAGTGAACGTCAACTGTAATCTATTTTTGTTACCTTTTGTTTGTGCTGCACTGTTTCTCTTTGTTTGAAAGAATTTCTAAGAAAACAAAAGGATGAGCAAAAAGGAACGAGTTCATTCCAGTCTCACGGTGACACATTAGGTCTAGCGAAAGAAAACAACGCATTTTCATTTCATTTGGGGGTAAATTAGCGATCTTTCAAGTAAAGTACTATACGTTATTTCAAATGAACTGTCTCAACTGTTCATGATATGCCATTCATTATATGCAGTGATGTATTTCACGAATAGAAGAAAAGTTTGGCTTACATGATTGGTTCGTGTCGATCAACTTTCAAAGATATTAAACCGTTCCTTCGACATAAAAAGACGGGATCCGTTCCAAAGTAACCTTCAAAGAAAGAAAAACAACACATTAAAAGGGCTTCTACTTTTTCAGTCCCATTTAATCGCGAATCAGCATAACTTTCAGAAAATTCAAAAAGAAGAGGGAACCAATATCCGGTGGTTGGAAATTCCACTTAAAGATCGCGGTGAGACAATAATAAGTACATGGCCCCCGGCGTGCGAATCGAATTGAGGGGGCCAAAAAAAATATGTCGCCCACCATGGTTGGGCGACGTAGAAAATTTTCGACTTTTTACCCTTATTTCACCCCTCTAAACGGTATATATAAGATTTTTTAAATTAAAAAAAAATTACTTTGCAAAATATTGGAGGGCGGTGACGGGGGCCACGAAGTAATAATATAATCAGCGCATGCATCGAGTTTTTTGTCACCAGTGTCATTGAGCTACACTTAAAGCACACCTTAAAATCATACTTTTCTGATACTGTAGTATAACTTCCAAACATAATCCTTTTGATTTTATTGACTTAAAGAAATTCTTCCTATGGCTAGATTGTCGGCGGGAAAACGGGGAAAACAAACCAATCATAGGAGTTCTCTTGCTGCAACATGAGGATTAGTGTGAAAACGGAGCGATCTGACGAAACACGAGATTTGGTGTCATGTAGTCATGCACGACCTACTTGACCAAAGTATGACAAGTCATTTCCAATAACAAAAGTAAAACACATATACATATTATTACCTGTTCCCAAAAGAAATTGGTTCCCTGTGTCAAAGTCGATTCGGGCGCTATTTTGATTTGCTTTCGATACTGAAAATAAAATAAATCATTTCATTAACCCTTTGAGCACCTTCCTGTTTTTTTTTAGGGTAAATATACAATTCGACAGCGTGTCTGGTTGGTATTTTATAGACAACAATGTAAGTTTAGCTGAAATTCAGATTAGCTGATATCAAAACATTTTTAACTTGAGATTTGCGCCACTGATAATATTGACCTAAAATTGTGTGTAAAGTTTTTAGTTTCGTCACGTGGGCATTTAGATATTTTACGTAGATAGTTCAGTAATCTAAGAGTTTTAGGCAGTCGTTCGATTCGATTGTTTTTAAAGGATCCACATACAGCCGAATCAGTAAGTAAGTAATGGACGGAATATTAGAAGGACCGAGTTTGAAGTACTGACACTTTAACCGCTCGACCGTCGCTCCACTTTTTTACAGACTGGTATTTTACACAAAATGCACCAAAATGTTCACTTTCAGCATAATCGACAGTCCAATTTTATTGAAATGACTCTAAGTAAGTATAATATGATCAATCCCTAATACTTGTCAAAATTTCAATTCGATAGCATTTTCCGATCATGATATACAAACACCTTGGGCTGATTCAGGCAAAAAAGGGCAACTTTTGGCCGGTCTGTAAAATACATGAAACCGACAAATGGTAAAAATCTTCTATGTCAATTGGAGTGTTGTCTTACAAATCATGAGCTGGAAAATTAATGAACGGTACTCGAACATTTTCCTATTCTCACTGGCCGTTCGAGTCGGGGAGATTACTGTAAAAAGAAATAAATATTTGATTGCAACAGGCCGACATTTTGTCTTGGTTTGCCAAAGAGTTTCAAGGTTGAATAGTCTTTTTCTTACATTGAATGGAGAGTATGGTCTTGCTTGTTGACAAGTTGGCGCGATAGCTGCCCGGTGGAACTACGAGTTTCGGTTGCTCAGTGAACTAAAAAGAAAATTCAAGTAAGTACAATCATCGAAAGACGTTGATCAATGTATAAGTAGACAGGATACATAAGACCCTTTTTTACAAGAACTTCCAAAATTTATCAAGCCTATATTATATTCTTGATGCTTTAGATTCAGCAAAGCCTTAAAAGTGTTTTTGGCTTGTTCTTAATATCTTTATAGTTTGTTCGTATAAAAATACTGTGTACTGTGTTAGGAGAGATTTTGTCTTCAAGGGGTAGAGGATGAACAATTTGATCATTTTCCCGCGCGCATACTAAGTTGTAGAGGTGTGGAACGAAACTTTGAGGAGGTAAGGAAGGGCCTGGGCGAGAGTTTGGATTACAACCAATCATAGAGGACTAAACAAAAACTTCACTGTTTTGTGATTCAAGTTTTTAAACGCCTTGTTTTCTACTTTCCATACTATTTATAGTCCAATCATCTAAGCAGGAGGTCCTATTAGAGATGAAGCGAAAGCGAAACATGTTTTTCTTGGTATATATAGGATATTTTATTGATTGAAAACGGCTATCAAAATGTTCAAAACACGGCTATTTCCCTTCTAGTTATAGTCAAAACTTTTTGTTGAAATTTTTCGTCATCTTTATTTCATCAGTAAAAGCTCAACAAAAATGATATCCTTTTTTTCTCATAAGAGAAGTTAAAAAATTGACATCCCTTAGCATCCGTTACTGTTGTAACTTACTAAGAAAAACATGATTTTCCAGTTACCATAGCAACCGTGGCTATGTAGAAAATTTCTTTCATTCATTTCACAGAGTTTCATCCAAGGAACAATCCTGCCAAGCTTCAACTTCTAACTCTAAAGTTATCTTGAGAAAAAATGTCGCAAAGTTTTTTTTTTTTTTTGGGGGGGGGGGGGTTGCCGGGCTGTATACCCTAGCAACAGGGTGCAATTTTGAAAATAAATTTTGAATTTGTTATTTTTGTTATGTATCAACTTATACCAAAGTTGTTCATAAAAGGGTCTTTTGGGTCGATAACCACCATAACGAAATCGAAGGCTGTTCATCAGCGGTTTAAAAAATTAGAAATCTTTCTAATCTTTCAGAGAGAAGTCAGAAATCCCGGTCATGTACTGTAATCTTTCCCAACCATGAGAGAAATAATATATAATACCTGTTCCCTTGTAAGTTTATCAAATTGTGTTTTACTAGAATCACGAAAATACAAAAAAATAGCTTACTGAGTGACAGTCCAAATTAATGACGAAATCGAAATGCCCAGCCATTTGAAAATTGCCTATAGAAAATCAAGAAAAGAAAGTCATACCAGAAAAAGCTAAACAAAGTTAAAATTCAGTATTATCTTAGAAACTTCGTTTGATTATTTTTGTCTGATAATATTTTTGTCATACCATACATCCATTAAGCATTTTGGTTTTTATTTCTCAAATTTCAACGAATAAATAATGATAACGGAAAAGTTAGAAGAAAAACCGGAAATACAATTTTTACCGAGAAGTAAGGACTGTTTATTGTCTACACCAGCATACATCAATAGAACGATACCAGAACCGGTATTCTTAGCAGCAACTACATAAATCTCATTTGTTTCTTGGTAGGAGATCTAAAGAAAGGTCATAATGCATGGTGAATCAACAAGTGATGATGATTATTTTATGGAAGTGGTCTTTACAATACTGTAGGAGTTTTAGCCCTAAAATTTGCAACAGTGTCATCGACTTACGAATGTCGAGGCTTCGGTTTGATCGACTTATGAAATGTCGAGGCTAAAAGTAGTTCTCACAATAAAGGGTACATCGAATCTATTACGCAATATAAAAGAATATAATTCTTAGCTCAGGTATAGTCTTGAAGAATTAAAGACACTCTGGTTAATCCTTAATCGTGATCTGCTACCGAGGATCGGTGGAAAAAGTTTGCTAAAAGAAATACCTCATCACGATAACTTTTCAAGAAATGTAACAAGTCCAGTTGATTGCTCATCTACAACAAAACAAAAAGGTGAAAACTTTGTCACTATCGAAGAAGAGAAATTACCTAAAAATACCCACTGATTTATTGTATAATATTAGCCGTCCCGGCGTCATCCGACACGACTCTTTACCATAAAAATTAAGCTCGCTTCGCTCACCATTATTGAAAATTAAATGTATTTCTTACTTGTGAGAAATATGTAAATGATATGTAAACGATTTCTTATTTTTTCAAGGAAAATGAATTACAATATTTTCTTGTTTATTGAATGGAACATTGATTAAAACATTTTCCTGCATTTTCCAAGGAAATTATGTACGTCTTGTACTTTCAAAGGAAAATTAGATCAAACACATTCATGTATTTTATATGTATGTAGCAAATTCATGCATTTTTCAAGGAAAATCGACCAATACAATCTCTTGTATTTTCCAAGGAAAAAATTACCTAAGATAATTTAAAAATGTTTCAAGAAAATTTTCTAAAGCAATTTTTTGCTCTTTTCACCAAGCTAATTTTGCGAGAAAGGTAAAAAATGGAGTTATTTTGAGAGCAAATCGAATCGAAACTGCCATTTTTTTCAATGTAATGGCAAGGAAAGAAGATCTTGCATTGCTAAAAAATACCACAATAAGAGTATCTTCTAAAACTTGTAGTTTAGCCATCGTGGCTAGCCATTGTGGGTAAACATCCGAAGGTGACTTTGAATAGCTTTGAAAATTTGATTAGCTTTGGAAATTTGATATTTCAAAATGAAAAAGAAAAAGATAATGAGTATTGTCTTGAAAATGTTCAAAAGAGAAGACTACAAAAAGGAAAAATAATACTTTTACGGTTTTCATTTTAAGGCTGAAAATTGACCAATTGAAAGATCAATACAGAAAAGGCGCTAAAATGATTTGCCGGGTGCTTAAAAAAATCGCTAGCGAAAAATGGGAGAGCTTGGATTTAAGCGTATTATAATATAGACAAGTGAAAGAATATTTAATACCTTGATTGCAACTTTTAATACGTTCCAAGTTCCATCTTTATGGAAGCGTCAAGTATCAAAAGGTAGGTTGAACTATTTAGAAGTGAATGAAAATTGACGCCCAAGATGTTCTCGTAAACTTACCTTAGAGGAGCCGTCAGCTGTCACTTCCCATTTTTGTAGCATGTTATCACTGATAACAAAGAAATATCTGAAAAAAGATAAAGACTTTTCGTTATTTGAAAATTTTCCAAATGTATTTTTCAAAAATTTGAGTCTTTTCAAGTCAAATAGGTGAACATATTGACCAGCACCAAGAAGAACTTCTCTAAGAAGTATTACACAATATTAATTTTTGAAAAAGAGACTGTGTAGGGGAAATAAAGTTTTGGAGGGAAATTCTTTATCAAAAATAAAGATAAATTAATCGAGAGGGAAGAATCAACTTGCATCTGATACGCTGTAAATTTTGTAAAAATGCTCAGGTCAAAAATTTTAATGAATGTTGCAATACTAAAGCTCTTCACAGATCAGCTTATTAAAGTATGCTTCTAAAAACTTCCTTCAGATGAAATACTACCTTACAAGCTCCATAGACTTCCATTTGGAGAGCTTATACAGTATTTTAGTTAATTTACCCTACCTTTCATCATCTGCATAGTCCAACGTACCATCGAAAATACAAGGAGGATACTAAGATGAGAATGAAAAGAAAAAGTCAAGTCACCGATGATCAGGATCAACAGAAAAACAAAATGCTGAGAAAGCAACAAAAAAACTGTGGAGAAAAGTAAAGCCTCAATCCGTTGGGGAGGGGGTACCTAGGCAAATGAAGGGTACGGGTAAGCGTAATCTTATGGGCACGTTTTTGGAACCTGGCAGTCGATGTAAGGGTTGGAGAAATCAGAAAATGAAATCTTAGTCCCACTAAAGGGCTGGAGAAAAGGAAATTTTCCACGTTTTCAAAAGAAGAGAATTCGGTCAAATTAGTCCCAATAAGGGTCTTAAAATTCACAAAATTTCCCTATTTGTCCTCGTTTTTAGTCCCACTAAGGGTGCCAGTCTCAATATTTTGATTTAACAGGTTACCTTGTTGGTAGAGGGGGCGGGAGCCCAGAAACTCGAAACTCGCCGTGAAATACTTGATAACATGCCAGCGTTCGATGAAATAGCTTGGTATTGAATCGATGTCTAAAGAAAAAAAGTGAAACCATGTTTTTCAGCGATGGAGAAGGTCAGCTTGTCTAGAGCTTGACCTACTGGGGACGACAGCACTAAATTTTCGTTTTAAGTCTAAAAAAAGATTTAATACTTACGGAAGAAGTTGTCAGTAGGTATATTTCATTTGTAGTTGTTGCAAGAATGAACCCATGTGGCTGAAAAAAAAGAGAAGACAGTTTTCCAAGTAAAAGTGGGGAAACGCAAGTATATTGACTCAAAAGTATGCCATAAAGTACAAATCAAAAGCTGTGAATAAATTCATTTTAAAAATTTTGAATGAAAGATAACAAAGATAAACACACCTTCAAAGAGAAGATTGAATGACAAGATTTGCCAGACAGGTTCAAGTTAACTTCAGCGAAGATGGGCGGTTTTGTGATATCAGGCCAATACCGGATATCACCCTCTGGAGAGACGATGACCATGCAGGTCTTAGACAGGGAGAGACCATCAGTGTTCGATTCAGATAAGCAGACAAGGGTGGATTTGTGGTGAAGCTCAGTGGATGGAAGTTGAAACTCAAGACATGAGGTAGCCTAAAATGCAAAAACGTAATTATAAGTGACAAAAATTTCACTGTATGATAGTGGTTTAATACAATGAGATCAGTAAAATCACAAAATGGCAAAGAAACTTCATGAAAAACTTGATCAAAACAATTGAAGTGCACAGTCTACAAGTTTGATTTTTGATAGTGAAGTATACAATCCATCGTATTCCTAATTGACCTTCAGTGCTGGATCGGCTGTGAGAAGAAGTATCAAAAATACAAGTGTACGATTGCTTTTTTGAAAATGAAATATACACAATTAATTAAGGCGATAAGGTGTGCGTCAATTTAGTAAAGTTTGTTAATGCTAAAAAGTTTTAATCCATCAAATTTTTCAATTTGATAGATGAAAAACCTGTCGTATGGTTTATCACCAGGTCTTTTTAAGTCTAGAACCTGTCGATAATTTGAAAAAAAAGAAGACTTTTTACCTTTCGAACGAGTGAGGGTGAGGAGAGACGCCACAAGAACAACTTGTTTATGCTTAACAGAAAACACCATCCATCTGGTCGTATGATGCATGAGAGTCTTTCTGTAAGAAAACAAAAATATCAAGATCTTTAAGACGATACTGGATGTTGGGAATTATTTTTTAATTATTTTTATTTAAGATAAATAAAAACTAAAATAAACATTCCTAAAAAAGCTTCTCTTTTAGAAATAGTGGATCTTTTTCAATGACCTATATAAACCCAGCACTAAGCTATATTCACAATCTTTGATCAGAATTATTTTAAAAGCCGTACCAGCAAAGAAGCCAATAAAGTGTTAAAATTACATCAAACGGCACTACATTATCACAAATGGCAATGGGTACCACTTTCAAAAAACTCTCAGATCAACGATTTTGATTGGCTGGGACTGAGAAACTGCATCCGAGGTTTCCATAAACGCCAGTGATCTTTTTTAACGGAGAGTGGCAGCTAATAAGAAAAAGATGATTAAAAGCATCGAGATAATGAACTTACCTGCATTGACCTTGGCAATTTCTTCGGAGACATTAACAGGTAATCCACTACTCATACGAACCAATTGATGATTTTCACCTTTCTCGATCACTTGGAGTGACCTGAAACAATTTCAATAACCAAATAAATCATAACAAATAATGTAATGTAATTAATCATTTATTATACATGATTGTAGACAAAATATGATTTCTCAGTGTTGTGCATATGTCTCTCATCTAGATTTCCATCCATGGATATACCGGGTGCGCCACAAAAAAGTTTCTCTCTTTGAACCTAATTTTCTCGAAATCTAAAAATTTTAAAAGAACCATTTCTTTTCCATTGGAAAGAAGAAAGATAAACTTAAATTTTGATGGGTCATTTATTAAATTCGATTCATTAGATCAAAAGTTATGCTCAATTGAATAAAAAAGTTATTTTCAGAAAGTGCTCGAAAACGTTAAAACTAAACACATAAATTTTGAGACTGAAGGGTCGATAGGGTTTAAAATCTTCATCAAAATCAATTTAATTTACTTTTACCGAAATTTTCCTCAGGTTTTTGGTGCTTGACTGGATAAAGTCTTTGTAAGACTGGATCTACCTCGAAACCCATATTTGATGTATTTTTATGAATTTTACCAGATTTTTGGGCTTTTTCGACGAATTTTCTTCTTTTCATTGAAATTCAATCTTCCTTTATATAACAAAAGGTCATTTAGACAAGTAATTATGATTTTTAATGACTGAAGCGAAAATACTAATGTATCATGTAATTATGCTTCCGTTTAATTTGATAGGTCGATTTTTATAGTTTTTGAGCACTTTCCAAAAGTAACTTTTTATTCAATTGAGCATAACTTTTGATCTAATGAATCGAATTTGATAAATGACCCATCAGAATTTAAGTTTATCTTTCTTCTTTCAAATGAAAGAGGAATGGTTCTTTTAAAATTTTTAGCTTTCGTGAAAATTAGATTCAAAGAGAAAAACTTTTTTGTGGCGCACCCGGTATCTATGGCAAAGTTACAACACTAGATTACCAAGTTTCCAAAATTTCTCTAAACTGCTCTAAATAGTAAGAAATCACTGGATTTACAGTGTACAAGAAAAAATAAAATTTGAATTATAGTACTTAAAGTTTGCAAAATTTCTCTGGACCGCTCTAAAGGGTAAGAAATATCAAAAATGAGATGCTGGTTTTTTGGTGATTACCCTTTGTTGATGGAACCATCATCAGTGAACGGGGAAGCAAATGATTGTCTTGGTGTTCTGGAAGTTTTCTCCTTCAAGTTGATCCTCTTAGGTGTGTACATTTTTTCTTTTTACTTTGTATTTTGTGTATTTAGATTGTTAATTCTAAAACAATGTTGATTTATTTAACTTACAATTTCATGACTTTGACCTTATTGAAGAAAGAACATGTAGAAAAACAGTCACCACTAACTTTAATATGGCAAGGACATTTCCACTTAGCTGATTACAAATCTGACACGAATACTGCTACACAGTTTTTTCTTTCCAAGAATTTTTTTATAGGAATTTCAAGGCTAAAGTTTGTAAAATTCAAAGAATTTTTTAGATTATTAATGCTTAGCCTCAAAATATTTCTCAATCTTTTTCTTCAGTTCGAAATTTACATTTTTTCGTTTTTTTGATTTGTTTTTTTATTTCTTTTTGAAACAATGTTTTAGAATTTTAGTTCTCGTCTTTAAAATTTAAGAATCACTATATGAATAAAGCTTTATGTAATTCTTGATTAAAAAAACTGCCTAATCAATCTTTATGATGATTAAAACCCTTTCAACAAGGCTTACTTAAAAAGAGGACAAGTCAGAACGATAAAAACTCAAGATTATGGGCGAGACAAAGTGCATGGCAATAATAGTGACTAGCCTCTTATCTTCATGATAGTAAGGGTCAGAGCTGTGCCTAGAAGCTAAAGTGCTCTCTGCAGAAGATATAATAATTATAAGGTTGTAGAAGATTATCTTATAATCATAATAAAATTTGCTACCGGGTGCGCCACAAAAAGGTTTCTCTCTTTAAAACTAATTTTCTCGAAATCTAAAAGTTTCAAAAGGACCAATCCGATTTCATTGGTAAGAAGAAAGATATACTTAAATTTTGATGGGTCATTTATTGAATTCGATTCATTAGATCAAAAGTTATGCTCAATTGAATAAAAAAGTTACTTTCGGAAAATGCTCAAAAACGTGAAAAATTGACCTATCAAATTAAACAGAAGCATAATTACATGATATATCAGTATTTTCGTCTCAGTCATTAAAAATGATAATTAGCTGTCTAAATGACCTTTTGTTATTTGAAGGAAGGTTGAATTTCAATGAAAGGAAGAAAATTCATCATAAAAGGCCAAATAATCTGGTAAAATTCATAAAAATACATCAAATATGGGTTTCGAGGTAGATCCAGCCTTACATAGACTTTATCCAGTTTAGAACCAAAAATATAAGGAAAATTTTGGTAAAATTAAATTGATTTTGATGAAGATTTCAACCCTTCAGTTTCAAAATTTAAGCGTTTTGTTACTGAAAAATGCTCTTAAATCATGTAAAGGCTATTGCAATTGCCAAATTTAAAGTAAAAATTTGATAGGTCGATTTTTAACGTTTTCAAGCACTTTCTGAAAGTAACTTTTTTACTCAATTGAGCATAACTTTTGATCTAATGAATCGAATTTAATAAATGACCCATCAAAATTTAAGTTTATCTATCTTCTTTCCAATGAATAGGAGTGGTTCTTTTAAAATTTTTAGATTTCAAGAAAATTAGTTTCAAAGAGAGAAACTTTTTTGTGGCGCACCCGGTATTATATCTTAAAGAATATTTTAACTCAAAAAGAAAGATCCAAAATCAAAATCAAGACATTTTAAAACTGAAATGAAAAGTGACGATTTTAGAAAATTGAAATTAAATGAAAAATCAATTTTGCTTTGTTTAGAACTTCAGAATATAATCCAATGTGATCCAATTCAGGAATTTTAAGAAATGGAGATTTCTAAACATTTAATTACTTACAGTAAATACAGAAAAAACAAAATCCTTATATTTAAATAATATACCTCATGGGAAAAGCAAAAATTCGATTATATACATAATACTTACTAAATCATCTGACTAAAAATAAAAGACAATAGAAAACTGTTAGTGAAAGTGTATCATAAAGTAAAATTGAATGTACAGTACCTAATACAGTACCTAAATGCCCTATGATAAATGGTGTGTAATCTGGAATAATATTGAGTTATCGTAACAGATAATGAAGATAAAACAATGAAGATAAAACAATGGAGAAATTATAATCTAAAATTTTCTTTCAGACCTTGGATATTTTCCAGGGTGTCCCTGTTCATGAAGACGAGAATATGGAAAGCCCAAATGAATATTGAAATCTTAAAATTTCATTTTCAAAACAACAATCACGACTCCAACTTACTTTAATTTAGTAATAGTATTAGTTTTAATGAAAATTCATTCCTTTGTAAAAGGTATTCTAAGCAGACTTTGCACGACAAATCATAATTAATTTCTTGATATCATCCCTTGTTTTCGCGTAAACCTCATCAGCTTTTTTCCCCTTTTTGTTTCTCAAATCAACATTAATCCCCTTTTGGTCAGTCAAGAAGCGTACCATATCAAAGCCATTATTGAGACAGGCATAATGAAGTGGTGTGTACATATCCACATCTTGAGCATTCATTCCTTTGTAATTACTTGCAATCAAAACCTTCATCACTGACACACTGTTGTAATTGGCAGCTTGATGATAAGCTGTTGCACCATCTTTGTTTTTGAGGAGAGGATCGCAGCCATTTTTCAGAAGTAAGATGGCAGCCTCATGCGAAGAATATTGGGCAGTCCAATGAAGCAGAGAGCATTTTGAAGGATCCAAGCCATGAACGTTTTGTTTGTTAGCGCTGAAGATGTCCTTCAGTTTCAATATATCCTTCTTCTTGATTAAAAGTTTCAATTCTTAAAATAAAATAAAAATTTGTTATTTCAAATGAAGTATAATTAAAATATATATTCAATGAAACGATGGCATCTTTTGCTGAGTTTAAACAACACACTTTTAAAGTTGAAATTAACCTGTAAAGTAAAAGTTAAAGGATATTATGTGGAAAATCATACCATCAAATTTCCAATTCTTTCTCAACTCATCATCATTCAAATCACTGCATTTTTCTAAAAAGAGTACGATTTTTTAAATTTGATTAAACAAATATAACTACAAAGTGAGAAAGTCACATGTTAGGAGAAAATATATTTTTCGATGCCCTTAACCTTAAGTAACACCTAGTTATTTTACTAATGAATTACTGACCCTATTTGTCCTGGTCAGAGGCAATTTCCCAAAATATTTCTATGCATCTGTATTTTGAAAGGAAAATATTCTTTTGTATTTCTAGAGAAAATTCAGTTCCTGTATTTTTGAAGGAAAATGAGTTTTTATTATGATATAAACGTTTTCTAATTTAATTAAAGCACAAAGTTTAACAAAGATAACTCTACCAATTAAAACTGAGCTCAGTCTACAAAATCAACAAAGTCACGTGTTAGGAGAAAATATATTTTGTTCAAAGTCCTTAACCTTAAGTAACACCTAGTACTTAGATAAGATTCCCTTTAAAATCCCAATTTGCGGAAGTGAAAAAAAGTTGAAAATCAACAATACAGGGTTTTCTCAAATCTGCATAGTAATGAATAAACTTGCAAATGACAGTCATTCAGAGTCGTTGATTATGAGAGTAGCAATATATTGAGGAGATTGGAAACTACACTGTTCAAACCTTTAGCTGTGCAGCCATAATATTCTATCGACTGATATCTATCTTCTCCAGTAGAAAGTAAAACACGAACATCATAATTATGGTTTGCTTGCCATGAACTTGTTGTTAGAAGTAGATTGCCTTGAGAGAATCTAACTTCGTGAGCATTTTCATCTAGATCCTGCCAACCGAGTGAGTTCACTTGGTGCTGTGATTTGATAATCTTGTACTTGTCTGATTCAAACTTAAACAGTGCACCATTGAACACCTTTTCAATGAGAGTAAATCTGAAATTAAGGTAAAAAGTAATGGAATTACACAATAGTGGTGGTTACAGAATTGTGGTTGAAGTTGAAGGTCGCCAAGAATCTGGTGTGAACAGAAGAATCTAAAACATATATGTTTATCATTTATCATAAAGTAAAATTTCACTTACGTTTTTCTTAAAACAACATTGTTTTTGAGCCACACTTTCTTTCCATTTGGTAGATTATAGTAGTAACTGTCAACAGGGCCTGCTTCTATAAAAATAATAATGTGCAATATAAAATGTTTTCTTTTTAAAATCACAGTTTCTTTTCTAGTCTTGTTTATAGATAGGCCTTGAGAATGAGCTTTTACAATCTGCCCTTTGTTCCGAAATTGTTATTTGTAATTCATTATTTTTTATGTACCTTCTTTATCTTGGTTTATTGGTTCCTCATCATCAACAACGATGCTCTCTGGTCTATTGATTGTCAACTCTTTAAACATATCACTTAATTCATTCCCAAAAATGACAGCAATTTTGCTCTTCGATCTCTTTAATATGAGTCTAAAATCCATCAATCGGTCTTTCATTGTTTCTTCATTCAAATAACCAGTCTTCAAGAGAAAGTCCAGACAAAATTCCAGTGAAGTATTCACACGATCCCATAATAATTCCACGTTATAACAAAATGGAAACTGTGGAAACACATAATCATTCTCACTTTCAAAGTATTCAAAGTTGTTATCAGCATGGCAGATATCTAAAAGATTTTTGAAAACTAAAATGGCTTCTCTAAGCTGTTGATATTTACACTTTGCATTTACTTTTCCACAACTCTCACAAGGTGACTTGGCGCAGTCAACTGTTTCACAGCATTCTTTGTCTATGCAGACATAACATTTATGTTTGCAACCACTGCAACACTTTTGTTCATCCATTGGTAGATCAAAGATTTGACTGAAATCAAACTTCTTTTTTTCAGCAAAATGAAAACCTTCATGTCGTTGGGCAATATTTTCCTCGCTTCCCCAAACAGGTGAAAGATGAAAATATTCAGCAAGGTCTGTGAGAGTTGAATATGATAAATATGCCATACATTTTATTTTATATTCTATTGTTGTAACATTCATGGTGCTCTAGATGAAACATGTTATAGCATTAAATAAAAAGGTGCAAATGCAAAAGGCTGGGTTATTAAGAGTCATCTTTCAGCCTCTTTTATTTTGCTAAACTCTGGACCACCTTTGATTACCTTTGATTACCTTTGATGTGTTTCAGCAAATTCTCTGCTCACTCAACCCGTGGGGTCCGGTGTTTGACCATTTCAACAATTGAATTCGAGTCAGCCATCCTGTAAGGGAGATAGGCAGGGAGCAGTGGCTGGTCGGGAACATCTTGCAGAAATTGATCAAGTTGTTTTTTGAAGGAATTTTTGGAACATTTGGTCATGTCACGTATTTTTCTTGGTAACACATTGAATAGTCTTGGACCGGTGTCTGAAAGGCAGCTCTTCCAAATGTTCTTGTTTGTTGTATTCACTGGTTTGAGGTGGCATTTTCTTCCCAGGCGTTGGTTTGTATATGAATAAATACCGCCTTCCCCTTCACCATAGTTAAAATTTGGCACCAGTTGTTCAATTATACACCATGTATATATAATTTGGTATCTTTCGCGTCTTCTCTCGAGACTGTACATGTTGAGGTGTTTGAGCTTCTCCCAATAATTCAAATTGGGTGGAAGTTGGATCCTTTTATAAAGGATTTTTGCAGTACTCCAGTTCTTGCATCAGGGATCGCTTTGTAGGAGACCATAGCTGGGAGCAGTATTCCAGATGTTGAAGTACCAATGTCTTCCAAAGAGTGATCATTACTGATTTATCTCTGGACTTGAAGGTTCTGTATATCCAGGCACTTATACCCTTGACTCTGTCAGTGATCGTTTGAATGTGCATTTCATATGACAGGTTGTTTGATAGCAAGATACCCAGGTCTTTCACAGCACTTTTTATTTCGATTGGCTGCTGTACATCTGATTTGTAGACTGAGTGTACTTTCAGTTGTTCATTTTTTCCGTATGCAATGTGTTCAAACTTTTTTCCATTGAGCTCCATATTGTTGATGGATGTCATAGACAACGTCTAGATCATCTTGAAGGAGACTCACATCTGCAGCGCAAGATATTGCCTTCATAAGTCTTGTGTCGTCAGCAAAAGCATAGTTTGCACCCCCCCCTTTTTAATAGGGGGGGATGCCAACTTTCTGGAGGGCCTTTGTAGGGGGGGTACCGAGATCTGCCGAAAAACTAGGGGGGATGGGAATGTAGGGGGGGATCAATAAAAAAGGGGGGGTTTCAACAGAACACACACATTTTAGATTAGATTTTAAAATGATCAAGATTAATGAAAAACGCTAGTTATATTCTGTCATTGTTGGCTCGTGACTATAATACTTCATACTCTTTCTTGTTGATAATTTTGCTGGTAGGTGGGAAAGCGAGTTTCCTTCGAAACGGATTTTCTGTAAAAAAAAAGGGGGGATAAGATTTCATTACAAAAGGGGGGGATGGGTATATAGGGGGGATGAAATAAACCTAGGGGGGTTCATACCCCTCTGCAAACTATGAAAAGATGAGAGGATGGAATGTTTAATCTTTTCGACCAAATGATCTATCATGCAAGAAAATAAGATTCTAAAAATTTCACCTTGATTTGTCAAGTAGTTTTTATCAAGAAACAGTATCTCAAAGATAGAACCCTAAAGAGTATCCTAAAAGCTTTTTATTGAAGTAAATTAAAAGGCTGATTTATAGTGGATTTGATTGATGAACTTTTTGTTAATAGTTTGTTTAATTGTCTCTCATTCTTCACTTAAACAATGTCTTTTTCTATTCTGTTTTGAGAATATATATGGGAGAAATATGGCTTCGAAGATTTGAAAAATGTAATCGGGCATTGCAATAAATTTAGAGGGCGAAAGGAGACTGTATTTGGAAATTCCTCTTGCATCGTGTTCTACGAAAGCCAATTATATAAATTTTCGTTTCAATAGACGAAAAATGCTTCAATAGACGAAAAATGTTGTCTATTGTGTATTTTCTTTCTAAAAAGTCATGTGCGTTTGCGTAGGATAAAATGACGAAATCCAAAACAAAAATTGATTTTGGAAATCCATACATAAATTGCATAGCTTTTACCAAAAAATAGCACTTTAGGATCAGAAACAGTCACAAACCAGCTTTTTCCAATTTTCTTCGAGTTACAGGAATTAATTCCTTGTTTGTTTTTATCTGAAATTTTCAGTAGGGGTGGGCAACATGGTTCCCTTGCTCATATCAGGGGGAGCGCAAGACGGGGGTAAGAGAATTAAAGTTTCTAAGTAAAATCTTAATTATCACCCAAAAAAGTGCCTTTTTTTGTCCATATCTTTTAAATAGATTGTCCCAGCCTTATCCCTCTTTCAGTAAAGCTTCCTATACCTTTTGTCCTTCAGAAAAACCAAAAATATTGGCCTTAATTACTTGCTTTCAGTTCCTGTAGCCAGTAGTGTGACCCCCTGTATTTCTATTTTAATTCGCGCGGGTTTTTTAATAGAGATGTCACATGACTCAAATCCCGCAGTCTTATTGGACTAGAGAAAGCGAAAGTGAAATCTCGCGATCTGATTGGATGAAAAAAATTCCGAATGGAATTCTCTAGAATTCTCATTCTAAAACAAGATGGCGGCGAGAAAAGCACGTCTTTTGCTTTGTGTACGAGAGGTTGTAAATTCTGGTTGATTTTACTGTAAGGTTTTATATTATCTTATCTTATCTCATTTAATTTAATCAGTAGAGGCTTCTTCAATGTTTGGGGAAGGTAAGTCTGTAAAAGTTATTTGTTTTTTGGTGGAACAAATTGTTTAAAAAAGCATTTTGTGCTCAAGGTTTATTTTTCTTCGCAAATTTTTGTCTTCAATCTTAAATAGATGAACGAGTATTTGACTGATGGTTATGATTTTTTCACAGAACATAGTAAAACTATTCAGGAACTTACACCTTTTTACAGAATTTCAAAATATCTGTTAGTTCTGGAGATATATTGAAAAGTTTAGACATGGGTAGTTCGCGTTCGTGTTTCGCGTTCCCAAACCAAACGCACGTGGACAATCGAATTGCAATTATTCAAATTGTATTCAATTGTGTTCAATTCAATTGATTCGGCTTCCGATTCGTTCGATTGACCTGCGATTGACACCGTCTGGTTACTATTATGTTTGCTACATCGTCTATGCTAAAAAAGTGCGAAAAGACACCAACGCTTATAATTTAATGAGTGATGTTATGATTTTTTTTATTGCGGCCGCGTGCAGGAAGTCGCCAAATGTTCCTAACTGCAATATGCCGATAAAAAATTGGAAAGTTTTTTGTCAAGGATCCCTGTTTGCCTGGGTTTCCATAAGTTTAGAAAGTCTGTCAACAAGGGTTCACACACAGACTGTTTATAACATTTTCTGTGTCAGACTAATCTACCTGCACCAAGCTCTATAATCTTAGAACTGTGTGAGGTGAGGTACTTTTTATATTATATAAATGTACTAAACCACTATGATGTTGGAAACTCTTACCTGAAATTTGAACTTACAATTGTAGAATCAACGAAGTAGTAGTTGTAAAAAAAATCATTTTAAAACATTTTCCTACAAAACTGCGCCATCTTCGATCTTGAAGAATTGATCAATTAAGTGACACCAGACTGAATTTTCCTAGTTGCTTAAATAATGAAAATACTTCAATGGTGGTACGTATTTTTCCCCATTTTTTCCCGCGCCTTTCGCGGATCAGGACTCTTGAAAGGTCTGAAAGTTTCCAGAAGCAGCCACCGGGGCAAAAAGGCGAAATTTTCGCCTTTTTGCCCCGGTGGCTGCTTAGCTGTTCCGATTTGCCAGCTAGGAGAATATTTCTAAAAAGTTAACATATTTAGCTTCTTCAGAACAGGGCCGGCGAATCGGTTTTAAAAGTGAGGGGGCTAAATGATTTACTGACTAAGGAGGCCCCACCATGCTTGGGGCCGACGGGTCGGAAAATTTTTGAAATTATGGTACTCTACATTGGCCTAGAAGTGGTCTAAATTTAATTTTTATGAAGTTACTGGAATGAAAAAATCAAAGAAAATAGGCGTTTTTTTATACTGATAATCAGCAAAGAATATACTATATAATAACAAAATGAAACTAAATAAAGCGGACTTTTACATGTTCAAAATTCATAAGTAAAAGTAGATTGAGGGTATGCTTTAACAGACAGTAATAAAAATTAAAATTGTCCATAGTATTTAAAGCGATGTTCTCGAGTCGACACAAACTCTCTACCAACTTCATCTAAATCAAGTTTATCCGTTAGATTTTTATGGATATGGAGCAAAGAAAGATTGTTAAACCGTTTTGCCTTCATTGTTGACCAATTCTTTTTTTCTCTATCTCACCCTCTCTTTTTTTTTGTTGAAAAAGTGCGGGGGGCTACAACCCCCCTAGCCCCCCCCCCCCCGGGTTCGCCGGCCCTGCGGAACAGCTCCAAATTTCCAGCTGTAAAAGTAAATTTTTTCTAGAAAAAGTCCCACATTGCCAGGAACAGCTCTGCAAAAGAAGTTTTTGCTTTGTTCCTTAAATTAGCTGTTCCGATTTGCCAGGAGCAACTTTGTAACTTCTTTAACTCCACAGGAACAGCTCTTTATTTCCAGCTGGAGATAAAAAGGAAAGTATCTGTTCTAACGCCAGTGAGCAATCTTTTTATTTCAAGGGGACAGCTCTCTATTTCTAGCTGGAGATAAAAAAAGCAAAAAATTGAGCTGTTTCTGTTTGCTGTTAAAGTACCTTAAAAACAATTCAGTCTCCATAAGGCTCGAAATTGCGAAGATAAAAAATTGTTCAAAGGATCGTAAATTCTTGAAATTCAACCAAAAATTTAAAACTTCGTTTCGTGAAAACTATTCAAAAAAGGAGGCGCTGACGAGATCAACATTGTTACAACGCTTCCTTCTTACCACACTTGTACGCTGATAAGTTTGACAAAATGTGTAAAAAGGAATGTATTAGATATTGTCTTACATAAGAGTTTTGTTTATAGGTCATTGACATTAATACTTATGAAAAGTAAACCAACATAAAGCAAAGATAGTTTTAACACCCCATTTACTTCATAGAAGTGAAAAAATTGGCCGCTACAGTGTGGATTGATCCATTGATACTTAAACAAGACAAAGGTAGGGAAGGTTTCCAGTAATTCCCTTGACTGTAAACTTTAATTCTAAATTGTCAAGATGTTGATTAAATCGAGTAGAAGTTTTGTAGTGCCAAATAAACGGGGGGGTTCGAATAAACGGGGGGGGGGGGGTTGGAAAATTTTCGAGATCTTAATAAACGGGGGAGACCTAATACACGGGTTTCGAATTAAATCTGGCGCGAGAGAAAAAATCAAGTAAATAAAAGGAGCGATAAGGGGAAATGCCTTATAAAAGGTTGATAGATTTCCTTTCTTCTCTTTTGAAAGCCAGGTGTTCATTCAAAAGATGTTTTTCTATTTTAAATTCAATAAAAGAAATATGATTAAACGATTGACTTTTTATTTTAATGTTTTTTGTTTTCATAATGACCCATAAAGTCTGTCAAAATGGAAAAATGAGCTAAAATTGCTTGATACACGGCCAATTTTCGTTCTGTTTACTTGATATTTTTCGTGCAAATTTACATGGGATCAAAGCTAAAGCTAAGCAAAAATTTAATTCGAAACCCGTGTATTGCCGGGGGGTTGGAAATTTTACTTATGAAAACCCAAAATAAGGTAAATATAGGCTAAAATCAGGCTATTTAGAGCAAAATAAGGGTCCTTCTCTTTGACAGCTGAAAATATTCTTTAAAATTAATAAACGGGGGTCCTAATAAGGTCCGGGGTGGTTGGAAAATTTTCGAAAAATTAACAAGCGGGGGGGGGGGGGGGGGGGCCGTTTATTTGGCACCTAAAAGAGTATATTGTGATGAAGGAAACAAATATCTCATATCAAATAAAATTTCGGAACATTTGTAAATTTGATTACATCACATTATTCTAAAAAAAAATTGATAAAGTATAAATATATTGTAGTATACTATAAGAATATGTACAAATTCACTCAATTATGAGAAATCCAATCGTTTCTTTTCAGTTCGTTGGCTACTTTTTTTTACAATGTTTTTTTAAATTTAAAGTATTTGTTCCAGCCAACTGCAGCTCATCTAGAACTGTAATTGAATTAAGTACTCGTGTACCTTTCCAAACATCTTTCGACTATAGTCTTCGCACCAGCCGTTAGAATATTTGTCAGTTTTTCATTTCCTGTTATAGTCCATTTAGCCTTGGAGCTGTTAGCGGCACTAGCGAGACCTCAACGAACGAGGGAGTCTTTAAGATTCAACCAAGAGCCAACCGTTTCCACTCAACTGTGTATAAAAATATAATCTTTATCAAACCAATCACGTAGACTTTTCGTAGTTCAAGTAAGTCTCATGAAATAAGTCATAACAATTGATTTTAGCTTTCAGTTTTGTTGACAATAAAAATGCGCCAGATAGTTTACGGTGAAGGGAGTATGACTCTTCGGGAGGAGGAGTCAACCGGTGCCGCATCATGACGGGAATCAGGTCGCGGATCTTGTTGGTGATGTCTTGTTGTGTGAAATCGAAAGGTTCATTGACGCGGAACGGTTCGCCTAGGATGGTCACTGCATCAACATTTGCATCGATGAAAGCCTGGAAATGTTGAATATAATGGTTGAAAAATATGTAGGATGAAAATGTCGAATGAAATTGTTGAAAGCGCTGTAGAAAGGTTTTTAAAAGATATACTGGGGAAAACGCATAAATTAAGAAGGAATGAAATAATCTGGAAGCTTCTTAATTTTAAATCATAAAAGTGAAGTTGAGTTAAAGAGTTACTTGTGTTTCATAGCCTGTTTGAAATCCGAGGGCAGTTAAGCCATTACTGACGCCTTCACGATTGCCAGTAGCTGCAGAATGAATGACCTGAACGGAAAGAAAAAGAAATCGAAAGTTGAAAGTGTGGTTGAAAAAAGTTTTTCATAAATAGCCATGCTAAAATTATCACGCATATTTTTCGTTTTAAACTTTTAACAACATAAGACCTCCCTTTAGTATATTATCTAAATTGGCAAACTTCGATGCACAAAACTGAACCAAGAACGACAAACCTCGATATAATTATCCACAAAGTTGGGAGCGTATTCACGAGTGGCACCAAAATCAAGAAGACAGAGTTGGTCGGTCTCTTTATTGTACAAGAAGTTTGACCAGTTCGGATCGGTTTGCATTAGTTTCAATTCGAATAGCTCTTTCAAGCACAACTTCAGTACACTGTGAGCAACCTGTTAAGATAAAGGGAGTGTGAAACATAACTGAGGATTTACTTTACATAACAAAGTTACATTGGGCTCTTCCAGAAAAAATTCGTTCATGGGGGGTGGAGGATATATTATTTTGTCTTTGATCTACCCCTGGACATTTCGATTTTTCACCCCCTGGACACGTGTTTCACCCCTGGACAAGCATCAAATTGACCCCCTGGACACAAATATTTACCCCTGGACATCAGATTCACCCCATGGACATGGCAGTTTTTCAGGGTTTTTTCAATACCCCTGGACAATATATCCTCCACCCCCCCCATGAATGGTTTTTTTCTGGAAGAGCCCATTCAACCTTTTTGTTTGAACTGTCAATTATTTAAGACAACTCTTGTTTGACTTTATGACTAATGTTGAAAAACGCTAAAAAAGGAATTTACTGAATGATCTTAAAAACCATCTAGGTGGCTGGTTGAGGTTTGAGGAATTTCTTTATGATCTCTTGTCGTAAGAAAAAGTATACCTTGTTTCTAGTTTCTTGGTCCATCTCCGCGACAGCATCTAGAGGAACGCCCTGAATGAGCTCTGTTGCTAAAACTTTTTTGGATGACACTTCAGGGAAATACTGTGCAATAAAGTATTCATCTTCGTCTTTCAAAAGCTCCCTAGAATAAGTAAAGTTTGTTAAGATTTTACTCCCCTGTAACTATACGTATCTATTCCATCGCATAAAACTCTTGTATACGGTTCTTTGGGTAAAGCATCAGGGATTCACATCATCTATTTTCCTTAGTCAGATCCTAAACATGGTTTTCCACTTACTTGAACTTCATGGCACATTCAGCTTCTCTGTAGTAATCCACTTCCCATGAAAGTTCTTTACGTGCCACAGTGGCTGCTTCTTCTAAGAAGAGTCCTAAAGGTGGAAGGACAAGCAAAAAGTTAAATACTTTGAGGGAACTAATTTTTGGCGGCTACAAGCTTTATTTAGCGAGGCAACAATTTTCAAACTTGCCCAATTTGCCACAATTAGTTCTTACCAAAATGATAATTTTTCCATTACCGTACTTCAAAACAGTATTTAAGTTCCATCAGCTCACTAACCTCTGAATAACTTTGAGGAAGTATCCATTGCTTTCAAGAAAATATTTCAAGAAACTTTCGAGAAAATGTTGTTTCGTTGCAAGCAAGAATATCGACACAGGAATCACTCAAGGAAATATTGCTTGTCAGCAAAACATCGTTCATTCACTTCAAGTGTGCACTACTTTAGGCATACAAACTTTCGCGAGCAGAAACTGGCGATTTTCGCGAATTTTGGCCCTTTTCGAGAAAGTAAATGTTTTTTAAAATTCTAGGAAGGGCCATTCGCGAAAGTTTATGCACGCGAAAAATTCTTGACAAAATAAAAATCAGTAAAACTTAAAACTTTTTAGTCTGTTAAAAGACTAATAAATTAAAGGACAAACGTTTCGAGCCAATCCAAGAAGTATTTGTCCCTCTAAGCCATTTTTTCATGTGAAAATTTGCGAAAGTAAATGTCGTGAATTTCGCGATTTCTCGTCCTCGCAAAAGTTTCTGCTCACGAAAGTTTGTACGCGCCTAAAGTAATCTTTGTTTTGTTTGCCATTTTTCAATGAATGCTTTAATTCTAATCCATCATATACTGTTGAAAAGATAATTCAAAACAAACAGTTGGATGAATCATATCTTTTATGAATTTTATTGTTTCAGATTGAACATTGCATACCGTCCGGGAGAATCTTTGAGAAGGCCAAGATAGAGAGAAGTGCATCGACATCACTATCAATACTTTCTGCTACTCCTGGGTACTAAAGAGAGAAAAAACAGAAATAAAAGTTAAACATTTCATCTAAAGTCACCTTTTAATCATTCAGGAACAAAAGATTTAATCAAAGGATTATTTTATGAATCTTCCCATGTCCTTCAAAAAATCTTTAATCAAAATAATATTATGACAATTCCATCCTATGAATGAAGATTTGCATATCAGAGAATGGCATTTATAATATATCATACTTTAAACTCACCTGAATTTTGAGTGCAACAGTTTGTCCATCTTTTGTAACCGCTTGATGAACTTGTCCAATAGAAGCTGCAGCAAATGGTTTAACGTCAAAAGTTTCAAACTTCTCTTGCCAATTCTCACCAAGTTCAGCTGCCATCATTTCCTGAAACCAACAAGAAAAACAGTATTTCTAGACACAATTTATTATTTTTGATTGACATTTGCTTGTCCTCATTGGATGATAATTCAGGATAATTTGACAATTATAACAATAAAGCAACACTTAAAGCCAAAACCAGAGGCACCTTGACAATTTTTGAAAAAGAGTCTTCCAAAAAATTAATTTTCAGTCAATCCCAGTTTTGGGGCCTATTTGTTTCATCACTATTTTTGCTATGTTTACTACAAGTGCACTCGATTCAATTTTTTCTGTCCAGATCTGTAGCACTTTTTGTAAATAAACTTGCAAACTCCCTTTTAGCAAAAATAGTAAAAACATCAACCTTCTGCAAGCAAAGCAAAGTTTGCAATTTCTTCACAGTAAAAATTGCATCTAAAATTAGACTGGATGATACTTTCTTAGCCTGATTGCCGATTTTAAACCAATAAAATTAGAGAAGTGAAGAGCTGAAACTGTAGCTTGCTCCACGCACGGGTCTATATCTGAAATCAAAATAGCAGTTGTTTTCATAATGGCAGGATGGTGGTCACACAACCGTAAATAAACAGTGGATTGAAAATTACTTTTCAAAATTCAAAGTACAACCAGGGATCATAAAGATGGCAGACAACAAAACTTGCAATATTTACTATCATTTTCAAAGTTTTCATGGAATTTCATAGCACTTTTAGCAAATAGCATCTACAGCATTTATAGTAAGTGAAACAAATAGGCCCGTAATCAAAACATGACGTCATTTCAAAATTCAAATTGTGAAATTCACAAATATTTTTTCTTTAACATGTAGCATATACAAAAGAATTTCTCGTTCTTTAATAAAAGAGGTTTAAAAATACGTGTTTTCATGAAAACGAGGCGGAGTGTAGAAGATTAACGGTATCTACAAAAATAAGAGGCACTTGACAGAAAACGAAAGTGAAATATCTTTTGATCTAGTTGATGAAATCTCTTGAAATTTTCAGGGATGTTTTTTCAGACTAAAACAAACTAAAATGTTGTGTTGGAATGTTCAAAATTTACAGTTTACAGAAAGTAATTTTCTTGAGGGTTTCAGGAAAGGTCTATTCTCGCATGGACCTAATTTTGCGAATCGAAAATTTAATTATTTAATTTCGCAAATTCCTGTTTTTGACTTAAAATTTATTTTTCCTGGGGGATTTGACCAAAAGCATGAAATAAAATATTTTGGGAGGATTAAATTTCGGGAAAATACCTTAAAGGAAGAAATTTTGGCGGGAATCTAATTTGGCGGATGGCCAAAAAGGTTTTTCAGAGGGAATTTAATTTGGCGGTTGCTGAAAATTTTAACCTTAAAATGGCGTCAAAACAGCGAAAAAAATAGCAAAAACACCTTTAAAGAGATCGTATTTTCAAAAAGTTTAATTTGGCGGGAATTTAATTTGGCGGATGGCGGAAAAAAGAAATTTTGGTGGGAACTTAATTTGGCGCAAATCCGCCAAATTTTCTTTCCGCCAAAATTTCTTCCTTTAAGGTAGCCAAAAATCACGAAAACCGCGAAAATTAATCCACTTAAGGTAGTTTCTACAATGCAGTTTTAAAAATCGGTGATATTCTTTGATGTGAATTTTCAGGACCTAAAATTAATACCTGTTGGTCATTAATTAGGCTGTTCCAGAAATAAAAGTATGCAGGAATTGGAGAAGAAGCTTCCTCTCAGAATTTACCCCAAAGATTTCCGACCCCTAGACAAGCATCAATTTGCCTGCCTCAGACATGAACAATTTCACGTTACCCATAGACAATATATCCTCAACTCCCCGTAAAATTTAATTCTGAAACTGCATATTTCGTGAGTGAACGGGAGCCCCGTGTGTAAATGTTATTAACTCATAAAATTAAGTCTAGCAAGTTACATCAAGTAAAAGTTGTATGTCAGCATTCACAAGTAGCGATGTGTATAAAAACTTACTGGCAACTTCCCGAGTAAACTTCACGAATTTGGAATACACAGAGTCCTGAAACAATCTTTTATTTTGTCCAGCCTCGGCAAAATCTGGTTTTAGAAGATTGATAAGCTTCTTGTGTGTTAAGAAGCCCGTATTCGATCGAAATATATGCAGAAACACAGGACAGGCTCGTGCAATCTAAAAGAGGGAATTTTTTGGAAGATTTAAGGACGTCATAAGATTACAAAAAGTATCATCAATCAATGTATTTCAATCATACATCGTTTTACCCTTTTAAAATTGATATCTCGGTAAACCTTATATCGAAAATCTTCAATAAACAGGGGGGTGTCGAAATAGGGGGTTGGAATCTCAACTCTTGAAAACACTGAAATAGGACAAAAATAGGCTAAAAACAGGCTTTTCACAGCAAAATAAGAGACTTTACTTTGGTACTTTGACATCTGTAAAGTCCAGTTTGAAATTTTTAATTCTCAATCTTGTTTTCGATACACCTTATTTAGTAATTTTTTGAGTGTCTTCAATGTAATTCTACCGGGTGCGCCACAAAAAAGTTTCTCTCCTAGAAACTGATTTTCTCGAAATCCTGTAAAGCCTATTGCGATTGCTAATTTAAAATTAAATTTTGATAGGTCAATTTTTAACGTTTTTGAGCACTTTCGGTAAGTAACTTTTTTATTCGATTGAGCATAACTTACGATCTAATGAACCGAATTTATTAAACGACCCATCAAAATTTAAGTTTATCTTTCTTCTTTCCAATGGAATAGGAATAATTCTTTTAAAATTTTAACGATTTCGAGAAAATCAGTTTCTAAGAGAGAAACTTTTTTGTGGCGCACCCGGTATATATATAAGTTATACTGGCCCCTGGCCTGGAAACTCTAATTGGCCTACTCCTGTGGATTTGTGAGAAATGTATACCAAGCTGACAAAGTAAGATAACTTTTCAATCAAGGTGACACAATGGTTTAAAATGAAAGAGTTTGAAATCACTAACCTGTAACAAACCAAACTCTTCAAATGCTTTTCTAATATCCTTGTATCCTTCTTTTGGGTTTGGAAAGGTAAAAATTTCTTTTAAGCCGTGTTCGTTGATGAAGCTGGGAATATCACCGTTTTGAAGGATGCTGAGTGCTGATTTATTAATGAATAGTGAAATATCATTTATCATCAAAGTTTCAAGATATTCCTGATTGACCGCCAGCCTGATTTGTTCAAACTCCATTTCGCTAATTTGCCGATTTTTATATGAATGAATTCTTCATTAACTTAGGGGATTAGGGCAAATAGCATGAAATCAAAGATTTCGCGGGGATTTAAATTCACGAAAATGGCCCAAATTCACCAAAATCGTGAAAGTTAATCACCTTAAAGGATAATTATTCATTAAAAGTCCACACACAAAGTTATCCTTTTAAGGTACTCTCCCCTCTTAAATCCCTCACTCTCCTTCCACTTTAATAACAACATCAGATTACACTATGCTTGGGACAGGAAAACAACAAAAGAACCTGGTATATAGTAACGTACCAAAAATAACGTCAATCAAATAGAAGTTGTTCTCTTAGACCGTCATCAGTGTAGTAATTCTGCTTGATGGCTTTCATGATAAGATTGAAATTTTTCTCCTCCAAAATCTTCCGCAAGCTAAAAATAAGAACCAGGAAATTAGTAAAAAAGTGTTTGTAGCCCCCTCACTTTTTTGCAAAATAATGTTTGGTTAATAAGTTAAGGATTTTTCTATCGAATTCATCTCTTAAATTCCCGGGGGGGGGGGGTACTAGGATTGATGGGTGTCGGGTATGTGCGTGCCAAACCTCTGGACCCTTACCCTTAGAGAGACTTTTTCACAAAAAATTTCTATAATGGGCCAAAGAAATTCGATTTTTAAAAGAATTTTTCCAATTTTCGAAAAATTTCTCTAATTTTCCCACTTTTTTGACTTTTGACTTTTCTTTAACCCGAGTTTGTGAAAAAAACCGACCCTTTGAAAGAGAGACTGATTTTGACTTCTTGTTTTTTTTGTTTTGGTAACCCTTAGAGAGACTTTGGGAGGTTGAAAAACCCTACCCATTTTTGCCTAAGTACCCCCCCCCCCCCCCCCCCCCCCGGGTTTAAATCTATCAAAATGTAGGTTAAAATCGTTAAAATGGCAGTTTCTACCCTTAAAATTGCCAAAACATTTTCACGCACATACCCGACACCCATTTTTGCCTAAGTACTCCCCCCCCCCGGGTTAAATTCTATCAAAATATAGGTTAAAATGGCAGTTTCTACCCTTAAAATTGCCAAGATTTTAACGTTGCACAACCATGGTGGACCCTATTTGGACCCCTACATAAAGAATAAAAGTTCTTCTAACCATCATGGTGAAATAATCAGTACCATGTACCGTTACTCTTTAGGTATTGAATGTTGAGGAAATCTTACCTCACCATAAAACTGCACTTCCAGAAAAAGAAATTTGTTTGTGTCTTCCTTTTCCAATAAGGAACCAATCTCGTCAAATGTTGTTTTGATAAGATCTGCACGGTTAACAAGAATGAAATTGGTTTCACCTAGAATGGCAGTGTCAGCTGAAGGAATTTCTAAAGCTCTTCCTCTTGTTTTTGTAGAGCTCTCAAAATTTCAACTGGATTTAGAGAGTCTGTTTTTCCTAGAACTTTTGTAACTTCCAGACCAATGTCTTTTACAACTTCTGCCTTTGGTGCTTGCAATATTTTGGCTCCTTCAATAACTATATCGGAGGCCGAATCTTCTTCATTATCAGATTTTTCATCCTTTTTCGAATCTTCTTCACTGTCAGTTTTTTCATCATTTTTCGAATCTTCTTCACTGTCAGTTTTTTCATCATTTTTCGAATTTTTTTCATCTTCGTCACTCTTGTAAATTTCATTTTCACTACCACTCGTACCCATTTCCATTCCATCCCCACACATTATAACATGACTTCGCATTCTTGACAGTAGTACATTGGTACTACATTTCAAGCATTTTTCCATTAGTTTTGATTCTTCACTGTCCAGAGAAGCTGTGTCGAGACTTTTTTGGATGGGTCTAATGTAAACCCTTCCTTGTCCACCACCAATTGACTCCTTGATTGATTGGGCAGACATTTGGCAACCAAGGACAGTTAAGTTTTTGCTATGTGCAGGGCAGGTCAATAATTCAATACCACCTCCTTGATTCAAAGCAGGGTAAAGTTCTTTGAGTTTTTCCAAGACAACCTCCTCATTGTCACCCAAGTGGCATTTTAGTTTTTTCAAACCAAGGCCTGCCTTTTGTAGCATTACTTTCTCCATCGAATCAGGGGTTGTAGTGGCGTATCTGCTGGAAAGGCAATAAAAGTTTATGGTACATGATCTCCCACGACTGGTACTGCTAGCCACATCCCCATTTGATGAATGGTTTCTGATTCTTCTGTTCACTTTGCTCTTTCCCCTGCCTGTCGATCTGCCTCTGCCAATATTAAAGAGATCATTCCTACGTTCAATGACCCTTCTTCTACTACTTCCACTATCATCATTTTGCAAACGACATGCCTCACGTATTCTGATTCGATCACCAATTATTTCAACTCCAAGGGAAGTAAAAGTTGAATCAGGAAGACCAACGACAATATCGGGGGTTATCTTTTCATTGTTAAATGCTTCCGTATACTTTTGTAAGCCCAAACCTTCTAATATCTCTTCCATGATTTTTATAACTTGTTATTAATCTATATGTTTAGAAAATAAACAAATGGTCTCTTGGTACAATTTTGTTGCGAAAAATGTTTCAGTTGAAGGTTAATAATTCTGTCACAAATTGTTGCTGGTTTTAAAGACGGTGCTAATCAATAAAATCCATTACTTTAATGGGATAAAATATTGGCTCTATCCGCGAAATTAAATCCCCGCGAAAATTTTGAAAAACGTCCGATCAGTGAAATTTTGTCTTTTTTTAGGAAAAAACTGATTTGAAATTCAGTCATCCGCGGAAATAAATTCCCGCGAAATATTTGAAAATGGCTCATCCGCGAAAGTTAGTCCTCGCGAAATGCTGAAATTTCGCGGATAGCCTCATGCGCGAAATTTTATCCCATTGAAGTATCAATTTGCAACCGAATAACAATCGACAGATAATCAATTAATCAACAAATCAATTGTATCGATTATCAATATTACAATATTATATTTAGTTAATTGATTGCAATCGATTAGCACCATCTATTATAAGAGACCCCCAGCGGTGACCCTGACCCTCACCATACTGTGTACAGTATTTTAAGGTTTGAGCAACAGTGGGTAAATTATAACCTCTAAATACCACCATACCATGTGCAGTGTTTTGTACGATGGGAAATATTTTTACTGTGTAAAATAGCAAAATATGGTCTCTAATGCTAGTCAAAAAGAGCGAGGTTTGAGAAAAACAACAAAAACAGACTGAATATCTCTTGGAATAATTTTCAAAGAAATTAAGAAAAAAGGACATATTTGGTGGATAATGGAAGTTAACAAACATCTGAACTAGCATCATATAAAATTTAGAATAAGCCGGAAATGCTGGGAAATATTTTCAATACTACAATATAGGCATCTTTTAACAAGATTGATCAGAACAAACAGTTGTTGACTAAACTAATCAGAGGTGACAAAAGTTGTTGCCTCTTGAAGCTTTGACTTCTAATGTTGATTTCAATTTCACAGACTGATTTGCTAATTTGCCACCATTTTTGTACATTTTTTAAATGCTTCTCCACCAATTGAAAAGTTACACCATTCTGCTAACATTTGAAGAAAACATATAATTTATTAGTTTTCTCTATTCAAGCAGGAGGACACATTGGAATTATCTTTGCAAAACTGTATACATATATTTGTATAATAAGTATAAGTTTGTATCGTCAGCCACCATAGCGCACATTTTATTATTTTTTAAGACAAAAATAATTATTATAAGAAAAAAACTTTAACTGCTAATTTCAATAATTTTTACAGGCTAACTACCCTAATTTGCTAGGTAGCCACCATTTTGGTACATTTTATGTCCTTGTTAGCCACCAAAAACACCCAAATTGAAAAATTATACCATTTTACTAGCAGTTACAAAAAAACAGAATTAAGTTTTCTTAATTCAAAACAGAGATATTGCTATTTAAAAAATAGATGTAATGTAATCCACCCGGTGTTTCTAATCCGCGGATACAGCCATAATCACCCATAATCATCCATAATCACCCATAATCAGCAATCGGCTACCTCATTGGCTGTTTTTTCGTATATAAAGGAATGCACTCGCTTATAAAATCATTCTAATACACCATTCCCGAGGTGTTGTTTGGGATTTTATGTTTGAGTGTTTCCCTTACTTAGATATAGATTATTTCCATAGATATAACTAAGATATAACTAGATTAATTATACCTCACGGAAAATTTGACCGGCTAAAAACGCCGTACTGCCCGGCAATCGTCCGTACGGGGACGTCCTGCAGCGTACCTTGCACGGCCCATAGCCCGGCGACAGTGGAGTGATGAAAATTAGCATGCTTTCCCCTAGTCTAGCTTTCCTCCTTCAATATGCTTGACGTCTCCAGAAAGTTTCAAGTCGTGAGACCTACCTAGTCCGGCGCTAGGGGAGGGGGTCATTTACTGTCCCGTACGGATCCTTTACGGTCCCGTAGCGCCCTTCCATCAACTTTTCAGGAGTTCGGACCTATTATTTCGGAATCTACACCCAAAAATACATGAAATATCAAAACCTGGATAAAAAAATTTAAAGGTGACCTCGACCCGATTCGATCCGGGGATACCTAGTGCGTGAAACCAACTCCTTATACCACTGGGCCAACTTCTGGCCGTTCGCTGATAAAAGTTTTCAGGGATGTCATACCTTCGCTAGCTTGGCTTGGCCTAGAGCTCAATAGGGACCCCTCAGAGTATTTTTTAGACTTGGCTGAAGGTGTACGTCAGCACCAAGTGGTTCACGAGTTGTAGAAACTAAGAAAGGTCTCACTGATTTCCATCCCACCGGGGACTCCAAGCTGGTCTGGTACGAGTTCTAAAGGACTTTTCAGGACTTCGAACCACTTTTTTTGGAATCTACACCCAAAAAACACATAAAATATCAAAACCTGGTCAAAAATTGGGACTTTGACCCGAACCCTGGACGTGGAGCATGCCTGGAGTGCTTTTTCTGGCTATTTATACCTTACCCAAGGCCCGACTAAGCAGTCAGGTAAAGTTCCCCAGTGGGACCAATTGAGGCCTCTACAGCCCTCCATACAGCCAGGCCTTGTTTTCATGTAATTCTATTTCTAGTTATATCTTAGTTATATTTAAGGGAAACACTCAAACGTAATATCTCAAACAACACCCCGGGAAAGGTGTATTAGAATGATTTTACAAGCAAGTGCATTCCTTTATATACGAAAAAACAGCCAATGGGGTAGCCGATTGCTGATCATAGGTGATTATGGGTGATTATGGGTGGTCATGGATGATTATGGGTGATTATGGCTGTATCCGCGGCTAGAAACACCGTAATCCACCAGCTATGCAGCCGTACATGAACTGAAAACTGATATCTTTTCATGGAGTAAGCCACCATTTATGAAAATTATATCAGTGACTGGAAAGCTCAACTCTTCATCTTATTAATATTAATAGGATCTTTTCTAATTGTCAGCCACCAAACTACAACATTTTTTAATGAATGAAATGGTGACTGACATTGGAAACCTCTTAAATATATAGGGGGTTTATTTTTAACTGGCATCTTCGTCATAAACAGTGGATTATAAAGAGACCATATTTTGCTTTGGTGTAAACACCTGTGTTGGGTGTACAGTGGATTTTAACAGTAATAATACTTCACATATACACCCACTGGCCTAGACTGGCTGTCACCTGATTCTAGTGGCCGTAAAAATGTACATCGTATAATGAACAGTGGGAAAATGTACCGTCAGGTTAATCCTGTGAGTATATACCCCTAAAAATTAATCAAACTTTTGTTGCTCGATTAAGTTCGATTAATTTTATAATGTATGTATGTAGGTTATATTTGATATATAAACATAAAAAAGCAGGTTGATCCGATAAAAAATGTAGACTGATCCGATAAGATAAAAAAAGCAAAAACATGTCATACAAACATACCGGTACAACAGAAAACCCCATACAGGGGTCGTTACAGAATGAAACAAATAATAATAACAAACTTTACAACTGAAGGATTGAGAACCTAAACTTGGGTAACTAAATTCTTTGTTTTTTAAAGATCATGGCCAGGGCAGGGGATTAAGACATAGAGTGTAGTCTGAATATTTTAAGGCCTCACATTGAAATAACAAACGGCTACAAAATACCATACATGAATTCATTTTTTGAGTCATTAAGGTGAAAAATTGTGACAAAAACTATAAAATGTAAGGGTACCAAACGCATAATGTATAAAAGATTCCACCACCACAGCCGTCCACAACCTGACAGCACGCAGTGCATTATATCCTGAAGAATTCAAAGCTTATCTACCATTTTGATTTTATGTTAATGCTGACTCGGCAGGTTAATCGAAGGCGACAAGCGGGTGGTACACGGGGGCGATAATTATCGAGGCGCTCAAAAGAAGTCGAGAAAATTTTTTTGACATAATGAAAATCGACATAAAGTTTTTTGACATAACGTAAATCGACATAAAGTTTTTAGACATAATGTAAATCGACATAAAGTTTTTTGACATAATGAAACCTCGACTTTTTTTAAACATAAAATCGACATAAAGTTTTTAGACATAATAATGAAAATAAAGCTATTTGCGATCATGAAAAGCCTTTTGAGAAATAATGAAAATCGACATAAGTTTTGATAGTATAAAAAACCTTTTGAATAAAAATCGACATAAAGTTTTGAGATATAAAAATTGAGCAATATGATGAAAATCGACATAAAGTTTTTGAGATCATGAAAGCGTTTTAAATAATGAAAATTGACGTAAAAAATGCTTTTTTAGATAATGAAAACGTTTTGAGTTGAACAAAATCGAGATAACAAAAAATCGAGATAAGTTTTTCGAGATCATATAAAGTATTTCGACATAATGTGGGCTATTTTAGTTCAATATAAAGTGTTTCAACATCGTGAATGTTTTTATCTACAGGATATTTTGTCTAACATAATCTTTTTGGATGAAACATAACGCTTTTCGATATAAGATAACGAGTTTAGGCTCGACATAACGACATAACGTATTTAAGAATTACGGTAGGTTACCGTCATATGTTAATCAGTATTCTTGAAAAACTGTATGCATACACAAGCCTGACGTATGAAGGCGAAACATTTCAAACAACTTCGGGTGTCCGACATGGTGGTCCAGAGAGCCCCTTCCTTTTCAATTTATTCATTGACTTTGTGATGCGCGTATTTATCGAAAAATCTACCAATACCCAATTCTTCCAACACAAGTATCGTATCAACCCCAGGAGTTTGACAAGGGAAGAACGGTACACACTCAGAGAACAAAATATTGACTTGAACGGCTCCTCCACATTACCCTGGTGTGGATATGCCGATGACTTAGTTCTGTTTATCACAAATCTCGTCTGTCTCAACAATTCTGCGAATATTATGAACTCTGTATTCAAAAAATTGGTTTGACAATAAAACCCTCTAAACGGAGACAATGATTATCAACGATGAAAACCCAAATACAAATGAATACCCAGCAACCATAATTTCGATTGATGGCTCTCCGCTGAAAAATATTAAAAAATTCAAATACCTTGGCTGCCATATAGACTATTTGGAACCAAATTCGGGTAACGTCGAAATAATTCACAGAATTCAAATTTCATCCGTTAAGTTTAATGAATTATCAAATTTACTACAAAACTTTCAAATCAACTTGAAAACGCGTGTAAAATTCTTGAACAGCTTCGTTCGTAGTAGATTGACCTATGCATGTCAGAATTGGAATATCACCCAGAACCAATATGATCGCATTGATGCAACATATCGTATGTTCCTTAGACGTATGATTCGTAATGGCATGAAACACGTAAACGAAGTGGAGAATGATTTTCGAATGATGATTAGTAATGTTCGTTTACATGAAATTTGTGACACAAAGGATGTGAGTGTATTTATTAAAAATCAGCAACGCAATTACGTTGCTCATGTAATCCGTATGCAAGTGAATCGAAATGTCAAAAAGCTTACTTTTAATGATGACAAGTACACCAGAAGAGGCCGACCAGTTAGGTCTCTGATGGAACAGGTAATGGCCAATGAAAATTTGGGCATTGATGGCTTATGTAATGATGCATTGAAAAGGAGAAAATAGATATTATTTTCTATGATGAGACTGGGTTATCCAGAATTTTATTTATTTACATTTACATTTATTTATTGACGAGAATTTGATGCAAGTCTATTTTGATATCAAGACGGACTTGCATCCTATTCAACCTAGGAATAGGGAATAGTAAATTTATATATTGCATCACAGCGAAAGATTTGTTTTCATTTTAGTTTGTATCTTTGAAAGACCTCATCGGATTTAGGCAGGGCTGTCAGATTTAGGAAATTTCCTAAGAGGCCACTCACATATCGATTTTTCCCCAGCTTAGCGTCATTACGACGCTATATTCACATGGCGCTTCTTTTGGCACCTGTGTGGCCTCTGTGTGCTTTGCACGACGGGCGGCTGTAAAATCCCACCGTCCATATATTTGTTTCAATTCGTGATCCTAAGGCTTAGTTTTTCTCATCTTCAATTCTCTGAAGAAAGCGGAAATTTGATGCGAGAGTTAGATTGTCAACGAATTGCCGTAAAAAATCATTGAATAAAAGAAGAACTTTAAATCTTAACTATTTTCATTTTGAAGAATTGTTCAGGGTTCGAATTATAAATTTTAAGAGCTTCGCCATTCTTCCGAGCGAAGCGAGGTAAAAACAGCGGGGCAAGCAAATTTTTTTTCAAATGTTTGCGAAGCATTTTTAGTATTTTGCGATGTTGTTTGGAAAAAAATGCGGAAGTATTTTTCAATGCACTTCTTTAGAAAAGCAAAGTAAGAGATTGTAGAGGAAGCAATGTATAGAGCTGATAGAAAGCAATAGAAAAACGGACGAAGAAAGTTGCAAGGTAGCGAGTTGATAAAGTTGCAAAATAGTGAGTTGATAAAGCAATAGATAAACGAAGGAATAAATTTGCGAAACAGTGACTTGATAAAAAGCAAAAGATAAACAAAATGAAGAAAGCTGCGAAGTAGTGAGTTTATAAAGCAATAGACACACAAATGAATGAAGTAGCAAAAAGTGTTTTCTTGTAAGTTTTAGCTTCACATTTTTGAGTTTGGAAATCTTTTTGGGTTGCTACCTACAATTCACTTCACATTTTGCGAAGAGCGAAGTGCGAAGCCATAATTCGAACCCTGTTGTTGGAAAAAATGAAACATTGAAAAGTTTCATTTTTTATTGGTTCAATCGAAATAGGGATTTGGAAGACTCCCCTAATTTTTAAGCAAAGATAATTTTAGCTTGGCTAGACCAGAAATGGATAATATTTAAAAAAATCAAGTTAAAAATAATAATAATAGTAATATCATGGTTTGGAGGGTGATTTGGGAATAAGAGTCCCAAGGTTCATTGAAAAAATTTCAAAATAGCCTGAACGTAGTGAAACAAGGAAATTGCAAATTAAAAAAGTAGTACAAAAGAGTACACTAAAAGCACTGATATAATGTATTTTCTGTGAAAATAGACTCTAGCAAGAACTATAGCTCTCATTCAGAAATCATAGAACAAATATATCTATTTCTCAGGGATGAGCTGGAGTTTTTATAAGATACTTAATTTGTCAATTGAAGTAATAGAGATGAAGCGTTCTTTAGAAAAAGTAGCAAAATTGTTTTACTACATCTTAACGACCAACCAAATCGAATAAGAGCTTGTAAAAACTCCAGCTTGTCCCATTTCTCATGCTCTGCCACCCAAATCTCCTGAGTGAATATAGTTGGACAGAAATTCTTATNACTGTTTGAACTAAACAACACCATTCCCTTTGGGACCCTGTGTGTTAACACATTTATAATTTTGGAGAAATTATGATATATTCAATTGCATTCCAATTAAATCTCTTACAGAAAAACTTTAATAAAAGAGATTTAATTGCAGAAATAACTGGGGAAGAACTTGACTGACTTGATTTTCACGAAATCTTGTAACATGCTTTCACGCGAACTTTACAGTAAGCCAAAGTGTGAAACAAAGGTAAGAAGTAAAGACTTGGCGATAAATATGCGTCAATAATGTTAAAGAGGCCCTGCAATGATCATGTAAGTACACTTTTTTAGTTATGTTTGGAATAACCTGTCTAAAACACATAATTTCTTTCTTTCTTAAAAGGGCAATCAATCTCTTTGATAATCTTGTTTAAGAAGTAGAGTATAATTTTATCAGTTTCTCTTGACAGAAAACCGAAAAACGTATTGTGATCCCAGCGGAGAGAACTGAAACATCAATTCTCTGCAATGTCAAAGACGTGTGGAGAAAACTTATCACAGAATGAACATCGTCTCATCAGAAGACAAAGAAATAAATGGTAATAAGAAAAGGAAGTAAATATAATAACAAATTTGTTTCATCCAAGCTAGCTGAAAGTCCTACCGGGTCTATGAGAAAGGGGTGTCAAAAATTCTAGTTCTTCTTCTTTGCGAGTGTTTATATAAAATATGCTGTGTTCAGGAGCTATAAAATTCTTCATTTTTAATTATTTTCTGGACGGTACATGATCAAATAATTTTGATTTTATAGGATTACTAAATAAATTTGAAATTAGCATAAAATATCATAAAAGAATTTGGAAATTTTGGCTGAGAGGCCTGCATGAACATTTCTTTCCTTTTTCTTAAAATGGTTGGGATTTGTAATTGTAGTGAAGTTTTTCCTCTTAGAACACTAATTCAATTCAATTTTAATAATTCAAGTGACTCTTTAATAATAACCTATTTTTCTTTTTTTTAGCTACCTACTCAACAAACGGAAAGTGGCAGCAACTGCTATTGCAGAAAATCTAACAGAGGAGGAGGGGAATATAATCAACAAACTGTTGCCAGAATGCATGACCGATGAGGAGAAAGAAGATGCGGGTGAAGGTGAAGAAGAAGTATAAAATACTCGACCTGTGCCGTTGCTGACAGATGAAGTAGTCGCTGTGAAAAGAAAATTGGACGAGTCTTGTAATCAAAACAAGAACTCATTGAAGCGCGCAAGAATACCGGGGCCGCCAACCGAGAGACGGCCGTCGCACAAAGTGCCACGAGAATTTTTATTCGACTAATTTTTCCTTTTTATTTATTATTTTGATATTTATTTTTTGACTAACATTTTGTAAAAATATATAACCTACAGGCTGTAAAATATTTTCTAAAGAATTTTTAATCGACTAATTTTTATTTATCTACTAATATTTGTAAGAATATTTAGCCTACAATATGTATAATACTTTCTAAAGTAATTCAAGAAATGAACTATTACTAAAATTGAAAAACTAAATTTTATCTCAGTGTCCTACTCAAATGATTATCAAAGTAAAGTTGCATTCAACGAGAAAAATCCAGAATAGCATCCAAATTATCCTATGTTCGATTGATTAGCATAAACTGGCACACTAGGTAGTACACCTGAAATGCTTTATTCTTATAAAAAAAGTTCCTTAGACTCGACCAATCCATTTCCTCGTTGTATCTGGTTGTCCTGCCCACTAAAACACGGTTGAGCATAGTTGACCTGGGTTATCCTGTTTGATCACTCGACACGAGAGAAAGTTGTATATAGTTGACCTAATCTGTTTTCTAGTTATAACATGGTTGTCTCGCTTGGATTCCTAAGTTATCCGTGGTAGGATAAATGTTTTCTATAGTTATAACATGGTTGTCCCGCTTAGATTCTTAAGTTGTACGGATGGGATTCCGAAGTTATCCATGGTTGGATAACTATGGTACAACAAGAGTCCGATTTACGAGGTTGAACAGCTTGTGTTCAACTTGGTTGCGCGCCCTGTATTACCGTGTAATTCCTAGAGTATCCTTAAGATAACATCGCGTATTCCAATGACTTTTACGCAGTGTATTTTCTATGATGAGACTGGGTTATCCAGAATTTTATTTATTTACATTTATTTATTCACGAGAATTTGATGAAAGTCTATTTTGATTATATATATAAGTTCCAACAATTCTTCACGAAAACTGTTTCTTGAATAATCAGGTGGTTTGTTCAACATTAAAAGTTTGATAGGTCGGTTACTGAAGGTTTCTTTTGAAAATTCGATACAAGTTTAACCTGCCGCTCTATTACATTCTAAAATTTAAATTGAAGAATTAAAACAACATTCATTATTTTGGAATCGATTAACAGAATTGTTGTTGTATTCAATATTGAAATCACCAAGTATTTGATCAACTTCATTTGTATCACTTGACGGTGACAATTGAGTTTCAGTAGGACATAATAAGTCACTGCTCATAAGAGTTTTACACTTTGTAATGTCAATTGCATGTTTCTTCAAAGAGCGAACATTAAGGAGTGAAATTTGAACATATTTGCCTGGAGTCAAAGCAGAAGAAATTCAAGTCCTGCCTCGTTGTTTGCACGGATAGCTTTTCTATCGTATTCACCTGTCAAAAACAATCCATTTATGTTTGTTACTCTGGATAGACTAAAATACATTTGACCTTCATTGAAATATCTTTGCGATAATAGATCAAAACTTACTACTGCTGATTGAAGTGTTAGTCCTTGGACTTTATGACTTGTACATGCACAGGATAAGGAAATTGAGTTCTTCGAACCATTAAAGGTTTTTCCTTTTTCTTTTGATTTTTCTTTTCCTTTCTTGTGTTAAAAGTGGCTTCTGCCCTTCCAATCAATATCCAATCATTTTCTCTACAGACATGATCTAAATTAGGTCCTTTTTTGCCTGCTAGAACATCATCAAGTTTAACATAGACACCTGGTATGGTATTACCAGAGTTATATTTAAATCCCATTACTGTTCCAACTTGACCGTTAACCAGTCTATCAGTAATGTCAATATTCTTGCAAATTAAAATTCGGGCACCTACTTTCAATTCTAATACACTGGCAAGACCACCTGTTTCTCTTGCTTTTGCAGTTTCAATAAATCTGACATCTTGGTTTGTTAAACAGTCTGTGCCACTAACTCGATCAGAAATGGGAAGAATCCTGCCGAACTGGAAATTAACTTAACACCCAAACGGGTTAACGGACTTCCAGATCGTACAGCTTCGCCAAGATTCAGTCAACTTCCCAAAGAGGAAGAATCTTCGAAAACGGGCAGAAAAAAATAGAGTAAGTTCTTCCCGTTCAGGAAGGTTCTTCCCATTTCGGAAGAATCTTCCCGATCGAGTTAGTGGCACAGACTGTTAAATACTTAGGAACTTCATCTTGTGCAATAATCAAATGATTTTCAGTTGGTAATTCATTGAGTTTTTCTATGTTATATGCATCAACTGGTTTATTTTCTGCAAAAATATGAGTCACATCAGAGGGATAATCTGGACTGTCTTTTGCAATAAATCTAGATTTTAAAAGTTCTTCTTTTTCTTTGTCTAGCTCGCCTAAACGAATTTGATTCAAGAGGTCAATAAAATCAATATCATCTCTCTGTCTCCACCTTTTTATGCAATGAGTATTTGATAGATATCGTAACACCGCATCAAAAGGTATGTGATACATATCCATACACCTTCAGTATCTGAATTTCTGGGGTAATGCGCACAACGCACTTGTTTCTGTTAGGCTGATGAAGTCGAAGTACAAGTGGAACTTTGCGGCATTTTAGTTTACCTTTCATTGAACAAAGTGAGAGATGGTTTGATTCTATCAAATTATCATCCAATTCATTAGGCTGGCAATCATTTTCACTACATTCTTTATAGACAACACTGTAGAATCTCAAGAATTCCGCATAACACATTTCAGCAATAGGTTTATTAGGTCCAGTTCTTTCTCTTGGTCTATCACAATACCGGTCAAGCATATTACTTTTGAAAATTGAAGTACTATCTTCAGGCAACTCATTAATTTCATCTTCTCTAAGGCAAATTCTAAATCTCTTTTCTGGGGCATTAGTATTTGCAAAAGTTACACCTGGATAGAGCTTACGAAGCCATAGCTGTGGCATACTGAGATAAACTACTTCTTGCACTGACACTTCTCGCTTTGACACGTAGGCATGCGCAACAGATTTCATTTGTTCATGTTTGTCACCGCCATTTTCAAAAGCATATTTAACAGCTTTGGTCATAGCATGAGATATTTCATCTTCAGTTTTAGAAAGATATGCACACATGTAAGTTGCAGCTTTGTAATAATTAAATACTGGTTGAATATAACAGATTTGCTTGCCAAGCTTTAAGACCTTCGGTAAAGTAGTTATTGACAAAGCATGCATTTGTATTGCATTTCAAGTAAATATGAAAATCTTCATCTTCAGATACAGAGAGAGCATATTCATAATCTTCCTTTGGAATATCTAATTCAGCTAGGACTTCATTGATGGTAGGAACTGGATTAAAATTTTCTCCATCAGGGCTGAAAAAGTTTCTTTTATCAGGATTAAGGTACTCATTGATGTATGTCCTTACTTTTGTAAAAACTTCTTTTCGCAGAGCAAGTATGGCTTCTCTTTCCTCATGTGGTAGTTCTTGTGGCAAGGGCTCAGAAACTATTGTTTTCTCAGAAAAAATTTACCAAAATAAAACCTGCAGGGAGTGTTTTTATATTTACGACAAGTTTTTGAATGGCGGTGTAGTTGTTATGTCTACACAAGGTTAAATAATTTGTACTCATCTTTTGTTTCCTTGGTCAATACTGGTGCATTTAAAAAAGAAAGGAATAAATAGCGCTTCCGCGTACTTGAAATTCTACTCGATTAGCGTAGAAAGTTGTTTTACCGAGTGGGCCGTCCAAAACAATCGTTTTAAAAAATACTTCTACTCTGTATTGAAAATGCCCTGCTACAAGTACAGGGTTACTATTTGATAAATCACACCTTTCGTTATAAGAAAGATTCTCGATAAATTCATCGGTTACGTTTTGACCCTTGAGTTTGTAAATTATGGAGATGAGTTCGTTCCAACGAAGGTCTGCACAACTCAATGTCTGAAAGAACGTTGGTGGTCCTAATTGTTTAACCATTGCTAAAACTTCTTGCTGGAATTCTTTTCCAATATGCTGGAGTTCCTTTAACAGTACTCATGAAGGCAAAAGCTTTATCATTTGCTATGAATTGCATTACTGTTTCTTTGAAATTCTGACTTAACATACCAGCATTTAAATTTGAGCCAGCAACTTTTCTCATTGCGACATTTATCTGATTGGTCAAAGACACTTGCTGAGTTACAAAATTAGCAAAAAATATGTAGTCTGGGTCTGAAGCAAACTTTTGTGTGTAGTTCAACAAACGCTGGTTGAAGTATTTGGATGGACTTAGTTTAACATCACGTTCAACTTTGTAACCAAATTTACCTTTAGGAAATAAATGAGGATGTGCAAGCATTACACAATTTTCATCATTCAAGATTGAAAAAGTTTTTTTACCCTGGCCAGGCGCTAGCGACAAAATTTCATTATCTACTTCTGCATCAGAAGGAGTGTGAGGCATTAGAGTTGTTTCATTTGAATTTGAGTGATGAGCTTCAAGTGGGTTGTCAGTTGTCTCAAGCTCTTCAGAATCTGAAGCATTGATGTGTGGTTCATCAGGTTCAATGCTATCGTCATTGGAAGCAATTCCACTCAATTGGTCACTTTCATTATAATTTGTTTCCTCATTATTTGCAGAATTTTGTATAAGTCTCATCATTTGAAATATTTCTGACATTAATTTCTATGTCTTGATAAAGAAATCTGTGAAATAATTCAAAACGCGCTGAATGAAATCAGGTCTGATTGGCTCAAAAACGACATGTTCTTTATCTTCCAATTTTCTTTTGAGTTTAACAATGACTAATCCATTATCATTTGCTCTTCTTGGTAAAGTATTAGCAATATCTTCAACATCAACAGGTACATTACAAATAGTACCTTTTGGCATGATTGCAATTTTTTTGAATAATATTCTGCGAGAAATCAAAATCTTTTCAAGCCTGCGAAGAGTATTAAATTCAGCAGGTAATTTGTCAAGGCCAAGTTTATTTTTGACCGATTGACATGGCAATTTATTATTTTTAAGTTTGCTATGGCATGTTGTGCAAATATATAATGGCCAGAAATAACTTCAGAATAATAACATTCTTGCGGCATATCATACTTTTCAGGTGAACATTTGTTGACTGTTTTTCGATAGAGGCATCTGTTACAGCAAACACAGATTTAGAAAGGACCTTCTTAATAAGTTTTTAAAATGTTGATACTAAATCATCTTTTTCATTTTTGCGCTTTTTGTTTGCAGCTGCATTATTTTTCTCATAGTGTAATTTTTTTATTTCACATACCCGCCCGCCCTTTGTTATTTTGATAATAGAGTCTATATTTTTCATATATTTTCTCTTTGTTTTGGGAACGATAGTTTTTATTTTCTTCATTAAATTTCTCTTTGTTTTTGGAACGATAATTTCTCTTAATTTGATTTATTTTTTCTTTGTTTTTGAGATGGTAATTTTCATTTTTCTTACTTATTTTCTCCTTGTTTTGAGACTGATAGTTCTTTTTGTTTTCAAGAATTGCTTCTTTGTTTTTTTTATACCATGCTCGATTACTTTCTTGGTGTTTTTTACGCTTACTAGAAATATTTCCATTATTTTTGCGCTTTCTGGTAGAATTTCTTATGAATGCTGAAAAGTCTCGTTGGAGAAATTGTTTGAGCTCTACTTTTAGTTCAGAAACTTGAACGAATTGAATCTCAAAATAAGTACTCTCTTTTTCCATTTGTTGTAAATAATTGGACGTATTTCTCAATTTCAGAAATGTTGTGAAACTTCAAGAGACAAGGCTTTCCGTTTGAGGGATCAAGCAATCCCAGTTCATTTCGACTATGTGAGTCAAAGATAAAGTAGCCATGAGTGAGACTCATAATTGCAATAGTAAAACCATTTATGATCATTAAGGCATTGAATTCTAAGTTTTCAAATTCACTCAGAGGGATTTGAAGAAAAGGATAATCATTAATCAGTTTTGCCTCGCCATTTGGAAAATTCAAAAAGTTGAAATCGGTTATAATACCATTTATTTCAATGAAACGCGGCATTTCATCAACAGAAAGATGGGAATTCGTATTAAGTTGTTTGTACAATTTGTCTCCTTCTACTAATATTCTGTCAAGGTCTGTAGTCTTCCAAAGATTAACGCGGCGAAAATCAGACGAAAAGATAGCATACAGGCAATTGACACTATATTGAGTCCCAGCTGTTTGGCCAAATAATTCCTCATTAGCTTGATTAAATGAACCTAAAACAACTTTTGAAACTTGGTATGTTGGCAAATTTGACATGCTTTTAAATTGAAATTGACTGGAAATATATTCCCTTGGTTTGGCAGGTTTAGCAAGCTTCGTAGGCTTAACAAGTTTGACAAGTATGACAAGTAGTTATGGGTGTTGTAGCTGCTTGTCTGATATATATCACAGGCAAGCTTAATGCTATCTTTTTGATAATTTGTAAGTGAGGTAGATGTACCAGTGTACACTTACTGCTATCTTTTTAGAAAATAACTTTGAAAAGGATTTAACAAACTTTGAAATTAATCAATAACTCTCACCTCAATATGATGAAAGTTGGTTAAAGACTGCTTGAAATTTTCTCCTTGTCCAGGTCAATCATCAACCATCACGACAGCATGTGAAACAACTCAGCCAACTACTACTGCGTACTGGGAATTTCATAATGGACCGTCAATGCGCTCAACTTTCACAATTAACCCAATCTGTTTGGCTCATTCGTGAAATTATGCGCGCATATTCGCCAATTTACGCCATCGGAATATCAGATATAAATACCAAAACATACACAGGGGTGGTGTCAAATATTCGGTGTTCTTTGGACATTTCCGATAGGAAAACGACGTAGTTTTAATTTATGCATACTAAGAATATAAGCCCGAAGGACTAGAAGCTAATTTTCAACCTTTCCCAGGCAAGAAAAAGTGAAGCCACTTATTCTCCAAACAGAACGCACCATAAACATGACGACGGATTGCGTACGTACTACCTTATTGACCCTTATTACACCATTTCGATGATACTTTTCGTATTTTCCTACCCAAAAATGGCACTTCGATGGAAATTTTTGTCACTTTTTGCTGTTATGATATTTAGCGTTAGCCCAAAAATGGGCAGTGCAGTGGCGTAATAAGGGCCGACAAGGTATATGGACGATCCCACTTTCGGGTCAGGGATGACATAATTTGTCACTCTTTTCATGTTCTGGAATCATTACATTACAGTCTCATCCCCCTGCTAGACTGTAGTCTTACTCTCTTTATCTCCTTCGCTCCCGTAAGCACGTATAAACAAATTTTATAGAAAATCGAACTGAAAGAAACTTTAAAAACAGGAACAAAATGGAATATTCTTTTTGTAAAATCAGAGTTATTAGTAGAACTTTCAAAACCTTTTGTTGGTTTGTTTTTGTTTAAATGGAAAGTTTTTCCAAAATTCCGACCCAGGCAGGTGGCAGAACCCCCTAGTCTAGTCCACTCAACTCAACGTCATTAGAAATTATCAGGAAGCAAAGTTCAGTCAAGAGCAGAAAATTTAATCTTTGGTCAAATTATTTTCCGTCCATCAAAGTTTAAACTTGCAATTGAGACTAATAGAATGACGCCACGTGCAATTGCACCCATCCTCAGGCCCATAGTTGTCAATTTATCAGCCTAGGTACACAAGATGAAAACGACTTGAAAGAAAATGTTGTAGAGTTTTGTTTAAAAACAATAGTTATGGCTAGCATAACAACAAAAGATCAAAATCCTAGAACTAAAATAAAAAATATAGTTTTAAGATATATACAAACTATGAAACCAAAAACACCTTTTATGGTCTTTGGATAAATTGGATGCTGATCGAAAATTGAAAATCATTTTCTTGTAAGTCAATTAGAAACTGTTGGAAGGTGAAAGAATGCAGGCGTTCCATAGGCGTTTTAAAACAAAATATCAAAATCTTATGTTTTATAAGAAATATTATAAAACTGAGAAACCAAAAATGTTGACTTCAGTTTAAAAAACAGCTATAGTCATGGCCAGCATAACAACAAAAGATTAAAACCCTAGAAAATCCTAGTAAAATAAAAAATATACTTTTTTCGAGATATTTACAAACTTTAAATGTCAGGAATCCTAAAAAATGTAGAAACTCTACACAAAATTTCCAAAAATATCAAAAACAGGCTCAAAATATCAAAAGAAAATGAATGTTAAAAGTATAAATGTTTTGTGGACTTAATTGTCTTTAAAGTTTTTTATTGATTTTTTGAGCTACTTTGTTCCATTACAGAATCTAATTTTTCTTTGTCCAATTGTTCACTGTCCAATTTCTTTAAGGTATGTGTTCACCTTTCTTGACACATTCTCTTTAATTGATCATATCTTTAGAACAACAAATTTTTATATATCAAAAGTATATATTTTCTGAAAGCCAATAATGTTCTCTTTCTAATGGTAAAAGTTTCAGCTGAATTTAAAAAACTGGGCAGGATATAATTAAAATCTTAAGAATTTTAACCTTACCTACTTTAAAGGAGTTAAAGTCACCCATAGCTTTTGAATTTTGAAAAAATAATTTAGATACTATGTTCCCAATAGATCGAACTAAAAAAGTGTCTTGGGTTTTTTTTTGGAATTGACTTTAACTCTTTAAATCCTAAATTCTGTAAAAATATCGATAAAAAAGTAAATTTAAATATGATTTTTTCAGTTATCTGTAAATTGAGGAAAAACAACTCGGTTAGAAATAAAATCCGAAGATACTTTTAAGTTTGATCTTTTGGGAATCTCATAAAAAAAGAATGAAGTCGATATCTAAATGCTATGGGTGACTTTAACTTCGTTAAAAGTAGTATGGTATGGTAAAATTTCGTTTTTTTTCTACATCAATTTGAAATTTTTAACGAGATGATTGCTGTTTATTTTGAGTAATCAGTGAAATGTGTCAAACATATTACTATTCAATAGAGGTGAGAATAAACATCAGCTGAATTCTCTCTTTTGTCTTTGTTGTTTCCGAAAGAGACAATTATTTGAGTAAATAATCCATCATAAGACGAACTTTGTTTTGAAATTTAAATGGTTATAACTCTGAATCAAAAAAATATTTTAAGATCGCGATTTTACCAAAATGAAATCCAGTAACTTTTCTTCCACTTTGACTGAAAAAAATTTTTTTGACAAAAAATCGGAAAAAAGGTGTACACATACCTTAAACCAGGAATAGTATCAGTGTCTACGAGGTCAATTACTTCATTAACAGAATTGATGGTACGATATGTAATTTTAACATTTCTTTTTAAGAGCAACCGAATGAAAACATCATTACTGGTATTCTTGCCAACAAACATTTCCAGAATTTCAGGCTTGGAATTACACGAAATTTTAGAATCATCCGTGTGAATAGTGAATGTGACGTTCTTCTTCACGATGACTTCTTCTTCAATGAGATAGTTTCCACAGCATTGAAAGTAGAATCTAGACTTTTGGATCTCATTATCACAAGCTGTGCAACAATCGTGGTGTAAGGGTTTTTTCTTCCACCATAACGATCATTCCTGAGCAATTCAATGAGTTATTTTCAAGAACGGGAAGTTCATTCAGAATTTTGTCATCTTCGATTTCTGTGATAATGGCATTTTCTGATACTCTGAGAACTTTTTTGCCGTCAAACTTGGTTACAAGGATGTCTGTTATTTTTTAAAAATGTCCTTCTTGGATCTCATTGAAATGATTAAAAAATGTTATTTTGCGAACAACGTTGGATTGATCGATAATCTTACATTCTTTAAGTTTTTAATTTTGAAGCGAAGAAGTCGACATGTCTCCAATGTGAAATAGACGGCCAATCATGGTAACACGAGAGTAGAGAGGGCAAGTTTGCAACACCTCAGTCAATGTGTGATATTTGGCTTCATTTTTGAAAGAGACCTCTTTTTCTTACACAATGGTGTTATCACCAATAATGATATCGTCATTGGAGGATTTTTCGCAGTTAATGAAGCAACAAGATTTTGATCGTTCATAAATTTTTGGAGCAAGGGTTTCCTGTCAAGATCGTAGCAAACAGCAAAATTAACGTAGCACTCAATGTCAAGAAGATCTGAAATAAAATAACAAAGAGAAACTGAGTGAAAGCCTGAAAATTGTTATGTGAAGACTTTGGGAACAGCTCTCCCATTGCTATCAATAAATGCACTGCACAATATTTACATTACTATTTATATTACTATTATTAAATTTTACTTAATGTTTAAATTAATCTTGGGTGTACCTAGTAACAAGTCTCCCCCGCTAATTCATTTTTTGAAAACTTTCCACCTAGGACATTCTTATTCCACCCCCCCCCCCGCTTATTAAATTCTCTGCTTTTCAGAAATTTTCCACCCTGGAACCCTCCCCCCGGTTATTAAGTTTTGAGATTTTTTCACCAACCTGCTTTTTCCTAGCTTTGGTTTATTAGGTACCAGAGAGTACATTATTCTAAATTATATTTTGGGTTAAAATAAAGAAAATTTTTGCTTATTAAATAAAACAACTTAACTTTTACATATGGTGAAAAGACCATTTTTTAAAGAAAACAATTTTTTAGTCCAACAATTAGTGGCAAAAAGATTACGTAGGGCTTTATGTGAATTACAATAAAACAACCCCTATTTCACAAAATTTCATTTTCCAGAGGGGTGAATAAAGTTTGTCAATACCCTCATATAATTTTTAAGGAATAGCCCATTCCATGTGCAAGAGTAAGTGTTTACATAACATATACAGAGTGTGGACTAAACACAAACAGAAAATTTTACCTCTCTATGCCTTTTTCGGTGTTGTCGCCATCTCAATCTAAAAAAACAAAACCATTTTTGTATAAAAAATGGGAAAAAATACATCTTCTTAAGTGAATAAACTTACGTCAGTTCAAGAAATTACACAGATCTGTAACGTTGCAAAATTCATGAACCAACAACATTGCATTTTTTTGCAACTCTTCTTTCAGCGCGTGCTGCAATTTTTGGCAACATTCCCGACGGAAGTGAGTGATTAGAAGCGCTATGACGACCAATTTTCTCAAATGGAAGCAAAATTAGGCAAAATCTTGCATATTTGAACAAAGAAGCCTTTCTGCAAAAATAATTGTGAAAAAGCCCAAGGGAGCCCTGCAAGAGCTGCTGCGAAATTTGATAATGAAAAAGCTGCAAAATTTTGTAACATTTTGAATCTCTGCATTCCCCGAACTAAAGTTTTGATGTACACTAGCATGAACAACTCTTTCCGACTAAAATTTTAAGATAATAAGGATAGAAATGTTATTTTGACAGCCTTATGATCAGAAAATTGTTCACTATTTTAATATGAAATCGTGTGCTATGATTATACATTGCAGCTCTGTGTAAGTATTGGATGTTTCGCCAGTTTTTATTTTAGAAGAAATATCAAACCAACTCATGAAAGTCAAGCAGTTACAAACATTGCTGTTTTGATGTAAAAATGGATATACATATACCTTTTAATGTGGAGAATATGATGAAGAAACGCTGCAGTGTGACCGGCCCTCTGACCCGGGGGGGGGGTACTTAGGCAAAAATGGGTAATGGGTATGTGCGTGCCTTAAGGGTCGGTTTTTCCACCCTTCTAAAGTCTCTCTAAGGGTTGGTAAAAACACCCTAGTCTCTCTAAGGGTTGGTAAAAAACACCCTAGTCTCTCTAAGGGTCACCTTTTTGCTGTAAACCCGGCTGCAAATCAGTATGATTCCCGTAAGCCGTATGATTTTGCTCGCCTGGTCAAGGCGGGACATGGGCGTGCTGACGGAGGCGCGGGCGCATTTCTACCAAAATAAGAGAAATTTTAGTTTTAATGTAAGCCAGGTCTCCCTGTTTCTTTTTTGTATATAATTCAAAAAGAAGATAGGGTCTTATATCGTTTTGTTTATAATAATGGCAGACTCAAAAGCGAGGACTAAAAGTTTGGCTGTGAAATGTTGATTTGTGGATCATTCCTGATATGCTTTTGCTTTTGCTTTTGCTTTTGTTCATCTTCGAGCTTCAAACTCTGGCAAGGATCTTGGGATCCACACCACGATTGCTGGTTCCCTGTAAGGAACTTATTGAAACTGTTGAAAGTATTGACTGATATTGTGTCATAATATAAATCAAAAAACATTTTGTGCATTTTTTGCCATGCGCCCTTTATCTTATCTTGTATCTTATCTTGTATCTTGCTTAACTTAAAACTAATGGGAAAAGGGCTTGTCTAAGATTTCTGCATTTTTCCTACTACAACCCTGATTATTATTATTATTATTATCATTTATTAGGTTCAATTTCATACAAAATTGTTCTTCCCCCTAAACATAAATATCAAAATAAAAAGCACTAAAGAATAAATAGTATTAATAAATATAAATATTTTTACAAATTTTCTGGATAAAATTTTATTAAAACTAGACCACTAGATAGACATGAAATGGAATTGGAATAACTAAGACAAAGGCTAAATGTAGATTGTATCAAAATAGGGACTAGCAAAAGGATAGTGGTAATAGTAGTGGAAATATTTAGTAAGTAATAAAGTAAAAATAGATCTTCATAAAGTTAAAATTTTATTGTTGTGTTGCACGAGTATGTGCCCTAGATTTAAAAAACAATTTGGATTCTTTAATAAATTTCTTTCAGGTCTTTGATTTCCCTGATATTTTTCGGGAGTTCGTTAAAAATTTGAGCTTGGTCCTGAAATGTCTTAGATAAGCCAAAATCAATTTTAATACCATCATCCTGTGAGCGAAGCTTCCGAGGCTGAGTTACTTTCACCAAAGAAAGATATGAAGGCCATTTTTTATCATTAAGGGCCTTGTAAACAAGTTTGGAAACATTAAAATCAATAAGCTCTTTTATTGGTAACCATTGCAGATCGACAACGTCTTTCAGTGTGGCATATCGGTTTAGGACATATCCTGCAGCAATGTTCTGTATACGTTGCAGACGATTTAATAAGTAATCGGGGATCTGTCCGAATACGACTATGGAATACGCTATTTTCGATAGCACTATAGCTTCAGCGAGTGATTTCCGAACTTTAAATAGTGTGAAACGTTGGAAATTACGAAGAGCTCGAATGGTACCATGACTGGATTTTATAATTTGTAACCCTCCAGTTCGGCAAGGCTTATTTGTTTTTCATTGTTTTGTAACCACGATTCACTAATGGTATAGATATCTAAGTTATATTTATTGACGACAATTGAGAATTCTCCAAGACTGGGTAGAAGTGATTGGGTGTTCAGGTGACCAATAGAGATGCGGTTTTTGTGATTTTGAAGAACTTCAATGTGAGGATCGATAATATCTTGCACAGGGTTTGGGTTCATTACTTTGTGTATGGGAAGTTCCCTTTCTTTGTAAAAGGGTAGTTCACTACAGAAACAATTTGAGCATATCCACGAATAAGGTTTGATAGCATTGTAATGTTTCTGCTGAGCTTTTGATATTTCGGAGCAAGTAATATGGGTCATTGAGAAGCAGATTTCACATTCGAATCGTTTACGGTTCGTTCCGACAGTTTTAGAGCATACCGTACATTTCGGTTTGTTATTGGGAGCTGTTGGTCCAGGGTTCGTTTCGATATCACCACTTAGGACAATACTAAAAGTGGCAGTTGAGTTCGAGTAGTAGTTGGTTCTCGATTTAGCATATTTAATCGTCGATGGTGGCGCTGTCACAGTAAAATAAATAGTATTAATAAATATAAATATTTTTACAAATTTTCTGGATAAAATTTTATTAAAACTAGACCACTAGATAGACATGAAATGGAATTGGAATAACTAAGACAAAGGCTAAATGTAGATTGTATCAAAATAGGGACTAGCAAAAGGATAGTGGTAATAGTAGTGGAAATATTTAGTAAGTAATAAAGTAAAAATAGATCTTCATAAAGTTAAAACTTTATTGTTGTGTTGCACGAGTATGTGCCCTAGATTTAAAAAACAATTTGGATTCTTTAATAAATTCTTTCAGGTCTTTGATTTCCCTGATATTTTTCGGGAGTTCGTTAAAAATTTGAGCTTGGTCCTGAAATGTCTTAGATAAGCCAAAATCAATTTTAATACCATCATCCTGTGAGCGAAGCTTCCGAGGCTGAGTTACTTTCACCAAAGAAAGATATGAAGGCCATTTTTTATCATTAAGGGCCTTGTAAACAAGTTTGGAAACATTAAAATCAATAAGCTCTTTTATTGGTAACCATTGCAGATCGACAACGTCTTTCAGTGTGGCATATCGGTTTAGGACATATCCTGCAGCAATGTTCTGTATACGTTGCAGACGATTTAATAAGTAATCGGGGATCTGTCCGAATACGACTATGGAATACGCTATTTTCGATAGCACTATAGCTTCAGCGAGTGATTTCCGAACTTTAAATGGTGTGAAACGTTGGAAATTACGAAGAGCTCGAATGGTACCATGACTGGATTTTATAATTTGGTTGATATGGTCGGACCAGGATAGACTTTTATCAAAATGAAGACCAAGAAGCTTGACGACATCTTTTTGTTCAATTGATTTTTTTGAACAAGAAATAAGATACGAGTAGTCACTACATAATTTGTGATATGACGCTAGACGTTTGGTTGAAAAGATGATGTATTGCAGTTTATCAGCATTGAACAAGAGATTATGATCAGCTGACCAGGTGGAAAGTGATTCGATATCAGTCTCGATTTCCCGGATGCATTGAAGTATATCACGAATTTTTGAGTGACGATAAAGCGTTGTGTCATCAGCATATTGGATACTGAGAGAGGAGATTTGGTCAGATAATTCGGTAACATATAGGTTAAATAAAACTGGACCCAAAATACTGCCTTGAGGGACACCAAAGTGAATGGGTTGAACGGGTGATCTTTTATCGTTCACTTGCACAAATTGCTGACGGTTTGTGAGATAGCTTATAATGATTTGCAATGACATGGAACTAAAGTTTAACTTTTTAAGTTTATCAATGAGGGTAAAATGGTCGATCGTATCGAATGCCTTGGAGTAGTCGATAAGAATTGATAGTGTAATTTCACTTTTATTCATAGCTTTGATTATATCATCACGTAGTTTTAAGAGTAGCGTTGTTGTGGTGTGCCCTTTCCGAAATCCAGATTGATTTGGACGGTAAAGTGAATTCCTTTCAATGAAATCGCATAATTGTGTTAAAATAACACGTTCGTAGACTTTCGATAAAACCGGTAGGATTGATATTGGTCTGTAGTCTTTTAATTTCGTTGGATGGTCAATTTTTGGGACTGGGCTGACTCGAGCAATCTTCCACTTATCTGGGAATAAATGTTATCAATTGAATTGTTAATAATGTTAACAAGAGGAGATACAAGATACTCATTGACTGGCTTCAGGTATCGTACCGGTATATTGTCATACCCGCTTGAGCAATCATTTTTCAGTTTTTTAAGTATACTCAAGACCTCTTCATAATTCGTATGCTTGATTGTAAAAACATTCTCATCATTTTCGATGGTTGGGTTACCCAGTAAATTATCATAATTTGCAGGTTTATTAGGTTTTTTTGTGAGGTTAGAAGCAAGATTACAATAGTAATTGTTCATGTCGGAAGGTTCGTGGTTTATTTTAGTGTTCTGCTTGGTTAAAATTCGGTCAATTGTTCTCCAGACTATCGATGGATTTTTCGAAGATAGAGCTTTCCGAAGAAATTCGTTTTTTAAGCTCTTTACAGTTTTTTTGTATGCTTTAAGAATCTCTTTATAGCGTGCATGATGATCATTGTTAACGTTTTTGTTCGCACGTGCATCTTCGAGTAATTGACGTTCTTGAATAATTTTTGGATCTTTCATCCACGGTGCAATCGGCCTGGTTATCCGTACTCTTTTCAATGGAGCGTGTGATTCGATACAGTCATATACAAGTTTATTGAGAATCGATATCTGATCATTGGGGTCGTCGAAGCTAAATACAAGGGATAACGGAAGTTGTTGAAAGTCGGATGTGAAAGAATTGATGTCAAAATTCTTTTCGTCTCGAATGTATTTATATCTCGGTTGAAAGCGTTCTTTTTTTATGTTAACAATAACGTATGGCATATCATGATCACTTACTTCGTCAGTGTGAATTACATCAGTATGGATGATTTTGGTTGAGATATTACTACTAATGTGATCAATTAAAGTTTTCCCATGTCTTGTAGCCTTGGTGATATGTTGCTTCAAATTCATGGAGTAAAGAATGTCTTTATATCTCCTGGTAGATTCTTTGATCTCTCCAAGCAGGTCAATGTTGGTGTCTCCTGCGATAAAGATTGGTCCGTTCCATTTAACATTCAAATCAGCCAATAACTTATCAAACTTTTCAAGCCATAATAACTTATCTTCTTCTTTGGAACTTGGCTGATACACAGTTACGATCAAATACGAATTGTTTTTATTTTTGCCTTTAGCCTCAACAATAACTACCTCAAGGTCTTTATGGTTTTTGGTAATATCTTTACGTTCGTGACGAGTAATCGTATCTTTGACATAAATGGCTACACCTCCTCCACGTTTTCCGACACGGTTTTTGTAGAAAAGTTTGTAACCCTCCAGTTCGGCAAGGCTTATTTGTTTTTCATTGTTTTGTAACCACGATTCACTAATGGTATAGATATCTAAGTTATATTTATTGACGACAATTGAGAATTCTCCAAGACTGGGTAGAAGTGATTGGGTGTTCAGGTGACCAATAGAGATGCGGTTTTTGTGATTTTGAAGAACTTCAATGTGAGGATCGATAATATCTTGCACAGGGTTTGGGTTCATTACTTTGTGTATGGGAAGTTCCCTTTCTTTGTAAAAGGGTAGTTCACTACAGAAACAATTTGAGCATATCCACGAATAAGGTTTGATAGCATTGTAATGTTTCTGCTGAGCTTTTGATATTTCGGAGCAAGTAATATGGGTCATTGAGAAGCAGATTTCACATTCGAATCGTTTACGGTTCGTTCCGACAGTTTTAGAGCATACCGTACATTTCGGTTTGTTATTGGGAGCTGTTGGTCCAGGGTTCGTTTCGATATCACCACTTAGGACAATACTAAAAGTGGCAGTTGAGTTCGAGTAGTAGTTGGTTCTCGATTTAGCATATTTAATCGTCGATGGTGGCGCTGTCACAGTAATCGTACTGATGAACGTTTCAATAGGAGTGACGCAACCCTGATGGCTTTTTGAAAACCTCGTATAGGTTATATCATCAGGGTTTTTATTATTTTGTAGTAGATATTTCGAAAATCTTAGAAAGACAAAAATTCAAAATTCAAATTCAAGTCAACAGTAGGAGCAGCCAGATTTTCATTCTACTCAAATTTTCTTGCAATTTTTGATTTTATGACAATTCTTGACAACAAGATTTTTTTTTAAATATTTTCATTGTAAGTAAGGTAATGGTTAACTCTTGACTTTATTCTTGAATGAGGTTCACCAAAAGTGAGGCAGGTTTTGCCTCCATGTTGCCATATTGCATATATACTCAAATTTATAGGCGACAATCGAAAATATGTTCCGTTCGCGTCAAAAATCTTCTTAAAATTTAGTCGGTCATTCGGTAGTAAATTTAGTCGGGTTTTTTGGAAAATGGTTTCAAAGTATAGTTTTTAATATTTATTCTCTCGCTTGATGAAAAATTGCGACAATTTTCCGACTCATCATCCGACTAGGAATTTTTGTCTGCCAAGTTGGTCGGTCGGGACCCGGACGGAACATATTTTTTACTGTCGCCATAGCAAGAATTTTCAATTCGGTTGAGGTTACAGGGGTTACAGTATGCATTCATTACACTGTTCTTGGTCATCATATCTCTTTTGAATATACTCCAGCATAAATTAGAATATTATACTCCTGTAACTTTCACTTGACAATGAGTGAAACTTTCACTTTCGAAAGTGATGACGCACGAAAAGGAGTATTTCCATATCCAGACCTTGGTTTGTGTTTTCATGAAATCTTGGTAAAAATCCTGACACACTCAGGACCCCCAAATATGCCTAGGTGTCAAGATTTTTCGGCGATACAACTTGAGGTTGGAAATTTATTTCTAAAAAATGCATGGATATGTATGTCTGGGTGACTTCCAGGCAGCATCTCATTAAAGATGCCTGAATCTAACCTGGAACAACCCAGTTGTAAATCGGGGTGTTTAAAAAAATCCATTTACATTTCCACCCAAAAGACATTAGCAGAAAAATCTGGACATCTTCGGGGGTCGGGTCGGGGGTCCTGTACTATACTCACCCATGTGATTTTAGCTTTACTAAACAGGTATAGAATAAATAAAATGAAAGATAAATTTGGTGATTTACGTGGTGGCTGCAATAAATGTGAGTGTAAGGAATACACAGCACCTGAAAAAAAGAACAAACTGAAATGTGCATTTTGTGGACACTTCCCTATTAAACATACAGTCATCAAACAACCTTGCAGCTCTATTCAACTTGATCACCCTAACCAACCTGATCCTATCCAACTCGATCACCCTATCCAACCTGATCCTATCCAACTCGATCACCCTATCCAACTTGATGATCCTATCCAGCTCAATCACCCTATCCAACCTGATCCTATCCAACTCGATCACCCTATCCAACTTGATGATCCTATCCAGCTCAATCACCCTATCCAACCTGATCCTATCCAACTCAATCACCCTATCCAACTTGATGATCCTATCCAGCTCAATCACCCTATCCAGCCCAATCATCCTATCCAGCTCAATCACCCTATCCAACCTGATCCTATCCAACTCGATCACCCTATCCAACTCGATCACCCTATCCAACTTGATGATCCTATCCAACCTGATCCTATCCAACTTGATACTATTGAATCTAAGTCTATCGACAGAAGTATGAGTGAAGAAATAAATCATGATACAGAGGCCCATTTTGTAGTTTCATTAGACTTGACTGTAGAAAAAGAGATTAATGATAAAGAGCTGGATGACTTATCAAAACTTGAAGGTGGTATCCCAAGGTATATTAGACACAAGAACAAGATAAATTGTAACATATGCAAAATTGACGTTGATTTGAAAGAGAAACACAAAGGATTATTCCACTTAAAGAGGCATATCGAAAGTGATATCCACAAGCTAAACGTTGAATTAAACAAAAACCCTGACATAACACAATCTGAAACATTGCTTGAATTAAAAGATAAATACCCTGATCTCTTAATACAGAAAAATTCTATTGAGTGTCGAGTTTGCATGACTTCTTTTAAGTTGGCATGGAAACTTCTTAGTTCAAACATAAAACAGCACATGGACTCACTGGAGCACACAAGATTGAAGCGTAAAAGGTCACATTCTACAAATACTAAAGATATTGTATCTTTTTTCACCAAAAAAAAGATGGACAAGCCACAGTCTGCAAAAGTGTGACATGGTTTTTTTGCTAAAACTGTTCGAATTAACAATATTGATATTTTCACCAATTCATTGTTTCAAGATTTAAACCAGGTATGGACAATGGCAAAACTACTTGGTTTTCAGAACCCCACTATTCTTTTGTTGATGTTAATGGTACTTCCTGTTGTGGAACATTTCGGAGTATCGATTGTAAGAAAGTCTGGACAAGTTCAAGCTTTGATGGAGAAACGTGTAGTAATTGTCTTAAAATTCCAACCTTAAAGTCATTTCGATTACGTTTATCACGCAGACATTTAAAAAATGATGAACCTAGAGACATAACAAAAATTCGAAATGAGTATCTCACTTTACCTGAGAAAGATATCAGAATAAAAACACTTCAACAAACGAAGATTGAGAAAAAGGATGCACAAATCTTTTTTGCCCTCAGGGCAAATCTACGTTTAAAAACTCGAACTTCAACTTTAAATGAAAAATTGGCAGAATTTAGCAAAAGGGGCAGTATCAAATCAATCTGCTTTCAATTAAATAAAGCAGCAGAGGAAAATAAACTTAAGGACATGACAGTTCTAAAAGGAACGCTGGAAAATTGTGCCAGCAATTTCCATCGACACAAGAATGGAAAAAGATTTAAACAGTCAGTAAAAGAGTTTTACGAAGTAATTATGTATTGGGCTGGACCACGCCTCGCAACTTTTATTGGCCTTAATCTCCTTGGACCAGAAGTGCACAGCATTTATCGATGGCGCAAGCAGTACTCCTTAAATTTAGTTGATGGACAACATGAAGAAAATTTCATTAAAATTGCCTCCATATATGAAAATGCATTGAAAAGACTTGATTTAAAGAAGGTAATTTTTCATACCATTGAATTAATAAGATCAATAATTTTAGTGTTTCTTTCAGGAAATTTTTCTTACCTTAAATTTTTTGACATGAGATCCCCATGAGATTCAATTTATTTTTACTGAAAATTTAATCACAGATAAGATAAACTCTCTTATAGTGAATGTCACTTCTAGTGTCATTTGAGTACACTAAACCATGAATTATCTTTAATACAAGCCTTGGAAAAAATCTAAATATTCGATGATTAGAAAAGTAAATAAGCAAGGAAATTATGCATTCTTTTTTTTTTTTATTTGTCCAATTATATTGTTTTCTGGTTTGAAAAAAGTTCAATTTTCCTAACCTTGTTGAATTTGTTTCTATAACTAGTAGTAATCCTTTTTGCGAGTTTCTTGTGACTGTGAACATCTTATTGGTCCTTGATTTAGGTATTTTATGTTTTGTATATAATTCTGATTTTAAAGGTACCAGTGGAATTTTCGGAAGATGAAACAGCCATAATAAAACGAATTGTTTACGATCAAGGTAAAGATACTCTGGTTGGTTTTTGTGGCGCTGAACATGATCATGAATGTCTTCAAATTTTACAGTTTGTGTTGGAAATGGAGAAGATGGATATAATCAAATTTTTAAGGCATTTGAAGAAAACAGAATTGGAAGTAATGCCAGATGCATCATGATAAATCCCATTTATCCTGGACTTCCAAAGATTTCTATCTTTACAATGGTCACATGCAATTGTTTTGACAACCAAATGGTTCGTGAGCAGTACAATTATAACAAGGAAATGTATGAGAAGCACATAGAAAATGTTTTGGGACCTGTGATTGGAATAAGCTCTGATGGAGACTCTCGTCGACGTAAACTCTTCATTGAACTTTCAACTGTATCAACTGGCTCACGCTATCTTCCAATCCCAAGAGAATATGGTTTCATTTTTAGTGCAAGGCTTGAAGGAGACAAGATAAGTGATCTATGTGACCAAGATTATATCCACAACCATAAGAAATTGATAAATCACTTAGACCACAAGGCAAGAACATTACAAGCTGGGAAGTACTTAATCCATCTAAATCAAATAAGAGAGGTATTTGAAATTCATCTTCAACACTGTTTCTATCATCCATGTTATGCAAATTATAGACATTCAAATTCTGTTAGATTCTCTTATTAAAATGCATTTTAAAATTTCAGTTTTTTCAAATTTTTCAGTTTAAATTTTTATTTTAAAAAATTCAGTTAATTTTTAAACAACTGAAACAACGTTGTTTTTCAGGTATACGAGAAGTTCCCAATCGAAATACATGGATTACGTAAAACAGATATTAATCGGGATGATCGTCAAAATTGGAGATCTGCACAAAGATTGTCATTCAAGAAAGTACAAGAGCTGCTAAAAGAAATCAAAACCGAGGCCAACAAGGCAACCCTTGTTTATTTGAAAGTTGTTTGGTACTATGTGGAAATTTTTTGCAGTGACATCTGTTCTCTGGTGGATCGAATCAAATATTGTGCAACAGTTTGCTTCTTTCTTGGTATATTTTTGTTCTTCCATACTGTCACATTTATCTTTTGGCTGACTGGCTCAGAGTCGACTAACACTTCTCGATACATTAGAATTTTTAAAGTTAAAGGGTGTGATATACTGGCATTATGTTTTTGTCCATTGTTTTGTGCGGTTTTGTGTTACTGATTACTAACAGATTTTTAATTTTGGACGTACACGGTGTTATTTTAAAAAGTAAAGATATTAGCGTTTTATTTTCTTTTACTTAGGTATCTGGAGAAATTGGGTTCGAAGAAATAAGTCGACCACTTTGGATACCAGTTTTATATCTCGCCAATCATACATTGACACAATAACTTCATGTCATTTTGCCACAACATTTGTCATCTATTGTCGTGACTTCTTTGACAACATGGAATGCCATTTGGAAGAGTCTGGTACAGACTGTTGCGAGAACTACTTTAGTTGTCTGGGACAATGGACCGGCAACAAACACAATTATACGTACGCTGATATGACCCGCAATCGCGATCATTGTACTAGACTGGAACAAATTCGCTGCAATCCGGATGGACCTAAATTCGCCAAGCCTCATCCTAAGAGTGAGTCTATATGGAAACAACAATATGAATCAGGATATACAAAATGCAATCTAAAATCGTACCCAGCAGTTGGAGAAGAGTTAAAAGCTTGGAAAAAAGGCATTGTGGAAGCGCGCAAACTAGCAATCAGTGTTGGAATGTCACCTGCGTCGAGCAACAGAATTGATTCAGTCCTTCCGTTTACGAAAGAAAACGACGATACCTGGTTTTTCAACCCATTTCATTTCAAGGGAAATACATTTCAAGATCTGTCTTCTTTTCCAACAGACGGAGCAGATCCATTAGATGTTGACTTCGAAATGTTATGTAAGAATTCATTTTTTCAACTTATCTCCCTTCTTTCTATTTAGCTTCTAATGTTATTACCAAGAAATAAAGAAAGAAAGATAAAAAGAAAAAAAGAGCATTCTTCGAATTACACGCATAAGAACCAGTAAATTTTGACTCGGGTTCGGTTGTTCTTAATTTTTCGATATTTTTAGGCTCGAATATTCTTAATCTGTTCTTAAAATTCAAACTTTTTCTTGACTTTGAAAATTTGGACGTTCCCAAATCAAAGCTTTATTCACAAGAAAAACAAAATTCTGAGTTGAATTCTGGGTTTAAAATGGTCGTGAATTTTATAGATGAGGTTAGTAAAACGGTTAAATGCAAACTTCTCTTTTTGATCCAATTTAGCGAAAGATGCTGATAGTGATGGTACAAACGAAACCGAAGACGTATCGAATCAGGAATATCTTCCAAACTCAGAGCTCTCCGTAATGTAATGTTGAGTCAAGACGCGGAAGCAGAAGTGTTGGAACCTCCACAACACCAAGAAAATCAAAATGAAGAAGTGGCTGAAGCAACTACACCGAGGTTATTATATTTCCCTTACAGTTTTCTTATAATTTCTTTTATTTCATCTGAATGCTTCTAGAACATTTATAAACGTCATATGAATGAAGGAATATTAATTGAATATTATAGCCAATATCGAGGATCAAGCTATGCATAACTTAACCATTCTGATTTCCAAATATATTAATCAACTTGATTTTATCTATTTAGAATTTCCAGTCAAGTAACAATACCTAACTCAAACGGTAAACTAATCTACAAGTCTACATTGATTCAATTGCTGAATGACGACCCAAAGTTATCTCACGATAGGTAAGAATATGAAAATTTATTTGTAAACTCGTTGTCATTTTAAAACTATTTTTATTTAAATTATTATTTTATTTCCATTGACGTAGTTCAGTTCAAAGGGGTTGAGTTGTACTCTTTTTAGTCTTGAACACGATCTATTCTGAAGATTGATATTTGTAACTAGTTTCCTACATAACTTGCACTCATTTTACCAAACTTTACATACCGTACTTTACATTTTTTACTACAGGTTGAGAAGAGTTCGCCAACGAAATGAATACAACTCAAAAGAAATTGAAAATATTAGTTCACGCTCCAATTCGTCAGTCTGCCTTTTCAACGACTATGCTGTTTTGGATCGAAATGTCAAATCATTTTTTGTTGGTCGAGTTGAACGCATGATATTTAAAAAAGAAGGCAAAAAAAGTGGAGTACAAGCAGCCCGAGCCGTTGGCTTCTGAAAAAGGTAACAATATCACAGTTTTACTATCGAGGTATCAAACCGATGGTGACAACTTCAATGAGAACACTACACTCTTGAAAATTCCTTTCAAAGATATCATTTCTGAAGTAAACCTCTTGGTAAACGAGGACAAACTTTATATTAACAGAAACTTCTCGAAAAGCTGTAACCGACTTTGTCGAAAAGTATTGTCAAAAGCAAAGAGATAAGGCTCAAAACTTCTTTAACAAATCTAAACAATCTACTAGTAAAGAAGCTTCACATTCAAATGACTCAATTGATGGTAAAGTCACATTAGTTTGTGGACCTGAGGCTAATACGTCAGGTAACCGAAGATCTACAAGAACAAGAAAAGTAATCATCAGTGATGATTAGCTTAAGGGAAGAAATTTTCGCGGAATTTAATTTCGTGGTTCAAGGCTCAAAATTCCCAAGTTTCACGGAAATTAATTTTGCGGTTGAGGGAATTATTTGTCTACGAAAAGCCCTATTTTCCCTTAAAAAGACCAATTTTAGGACTGATTTTTTTAATTGTGAGAATATGCCAAAAAACCGCGAAATAAAATTCCGCGAAAATTTCTTCCCTTAAGGTGTTTTTATCATCACAATAGGCTTTTTCATAAATTATTTTGATTGCAACGACTGCCTCGTTTTGAAATGATTGTCAGTACTTTTATGAATAGAATATTAACTTCTTTATGAACTCCTCTGGGAATCAATTAACATGGCAATATCTTGAAAATGAGGCAAAAGCGTTGCTCGTGACGTAATTTATGAAAAGGCCTTTCAGAAATTAATGATATTTTTTAATCAGAACACAATATGCTCACATTTATATTCCATTGATAGTTTAATTTACAAGTTTTCTTAGAGATATGACTATACCTGAAAAGAGGTTTTCAACCAACATTGTTTCTCGTTTATAAACACAAATAATACTGCAGTCCTGATTATCTCGCAATGAACCCAATTATAGTATGGTGTGGTAATTATCAATTTTATCAGTTTGGGCATTTTCAAAGGAAATTCTTTCACTTTTTGTTTATAAATCGTTCGAAAACACCTTTCGCAAAAAAGATATTTGAAGGTATCTTGTCATGGTAAGGAAAATTCCTCTAAAACTCGTGATGGTAAAAAATCTTTTGTTATTTGCTATTTTTTGTTTGTTAATTTTTTATATACGCCGTTCTAATTTGAAAATTATTTATTATGATTTATTATGAAAATTATTTCCTATGATTTGTATTTCATAAGGAAAATATTTTAGCGTTTTACAATGATACTATTGAAATAATTCGTTGTGTTGCTTAAAAATGTGTTATTCATTTGTTTGAAAAAACAATGAAAGAATATGCTTTAAATTATGGGAAGTCTCCTTATATTAAAGATTACTTTTTGCGTCGAGTCTCTCTAAGGGTTGGGTTTTTCTACACTGAGTCTCTCTAAGGGTCACCTTTTCACCAAAATTCAGTCTCTCTAAGGGTAAGGGTCCAGAGGTCTGGCACGCACATACCCGACACCCATTAATCCTAGTACCCCCCCCCCCCCGGGTCGGATAGCGACTAAGAGCCCGCGAAAAAAAAACAAGAAATAGAAATGTTGTCGAAGAAAAAAGAAAAAGTATACAAAAGAAGAAAACACAGGATCTAACTTGCAACAAGGTGCAAAAGTCGCCTTGGCATTTAAAACGTCATGTTTTAACAAATCACACGGAAAACATAGAACTGCACCCTGTGTGAAAAAGGCTTTGCATCAAATTCCCGAGTCACCGTTCATTTGCAGCAAGTACACCAAAAAACATCGAACCATCAGTGCAAAACCTGCAAAAAGTTCTTGTCAAACAAGTCGCGATTAAAGAAACACAAAAAAGCTTGCAAAGAAGATTAAATCTTTGCGCATTTTATAAATAAACATTCGTTATATTTTACTGGTTGATATTGCTTGATTTACTGTACACATCGAGGTACATATTCTGAGAGAATTTTGCATAACTAATTGACTATTATGGCCAAATAATGTCAAAACTAAACTTGCCTGAGCCTCCCTATGTTGCATTTGACGAAACAAATAATCATACTGAAATTTGTATTCAGAAATATAGACAACACCCAAGTGTCACTGAAATCAAGAAAACTGATACTAAATAAATTTTCTTTTATACCAACAACGAAAGAGGACGTAGGGAAATCGTTAAGGACTTAGCGCAAGGAAAATCACAGCCAAGCTCAGATATTCCAGTGAAAATCATAAAGGATAATTGTGATATGTTTTCCAAGTTTTTATGCTCAGAAATAAATGCGTCATTCGAGTCAAACTCTTTTCCAAAAGAATTAAAAACTTGCTGATATAACACCTGTGTATAAGAGAAAAGGTTCAAATAATGACAAGGGCAACTTCAGGCCGGTGAATATTCATTCTCCCAGTTCTGTCAAAAATTTATGAAAAGTCATACATACCCAAGTCTCAACCTACTTTAACAACATTTTGAACAATAGACAATTTGGATATAGAAAAGGAATGAGTACACAAACTCAATTTTTAGTCATGACTGAAATTTGGAAGAAAGCTACAGACGAAAAGAAAAAGTTTGCAGCGCTGCTCATTGACTTATCAAAAGCTTTCGACTGCATCTCGCACGAACTATCTTTCTTCTTTCCAATGAAATAGGAATGATCCTTTTAAAATTTTTGGATTTCGAGAAGTTCAGTTTCAAAGAGAGAAACTTTTTTGTGGCGCACCCGGTATAAAGTTAGAACTTTCAAATAGGGTGGTCAAGAAAAAATCTGGAAAATTTTAGAAATACTGAGGACCCATGCAAAAATATTGGGCGGTTTCGGTGCACTTAATATAATACCTTTTTGCATATTTGATTTAAATACTTGTTTTGCTCGACCTTTTTTTCACTAAGAAAATTATGTCTTATCTAGAAAGCAATGCTCTCAAAATAATACCCTTGCATTGCTTTATAAACCACAATCAGATTTCTTACGTACAGCTTCATGGTAAACAAGGGCTGCCTAGCCATCGTGAGTAGAAATTTGAGTGTGACTTTGAAAGAATCAATTGAAATGTTTGTCTTCAAAAGTTAAATTGAAGTTGATGTTAAATTTTAAGAAATTTTCCATAAGATGAAGAATTTGGTGGTGTTTTCAAAAATTTAAACAATTTAATTTTAACTCAATTACATAAAATTTAGAAAGTTTGAAACTATAAATATGTTTGACTGAATTTGTCCTTTTCAACCAGTTCAACATTGCATCATTCTTGTTTTGTTTTAGATAACAATTTGTCTTGCATATTGCAAAACTTCCAAGTGCTATTTCAAAAATCAAAAAAGAAGTCGTCAAAATCAACTTTATATGTTGAAGTTGAGGTTAGTTACCTAACTGATCCATTCTTTTGTGTTCCTCACAAATTTTTCAGAAACTCTATTCAACCTTGGAAACATTTTGATTTATCTGGGTACACAAAACAAAAAGGAGAAATATTTATTTGAACATGGCTTGGGATGTTTTCTCTACTAGTCGCAAAAAAGCTTCCCGTGTGATAAAGCCTGTGCAAAGGGATTTTATGATTTATTATTGTTCCTCATATTAAGAAGATCAAAATTTGGGAGGTGAGGCTCGGGACGACCCCCCGTTGCCATGGAAAGCGACGTCATTGGTTACCATGGCAACTGAAAAAAAAGTTCTTCAAAATTGAAGAACCTTTTTTTTTATCAGTTTTTCATCAAAAATTTTCAATTTTGACGAACTTTTATTTGGTTGCCATGGTAACCAATGACGTCACTTTCCATGGCAACGGGTGGTCGTCCCAAACCTCACCTCTCAAATTTTGATCTTCTTCATATGAGGAACAATAATCAATCATAAAACCCCTTTGCACAGGCTCCATGGAACGGGAAGACATAGTGGCCCCTAAGGTTAACGAACACTTCACTTTTCTTTACAATTTATTTGAACTGGTTAATATGGAATGTCTTGGGATGTTGCAAAAATTAATTTACTGACAAAATGCAAAAAAGTAAATTCATCACATAATTTTGGACAGATTTTTACCAGCCCTTATTTTGTATACAAAGATAAAAGCTCAACAAAAAGTGGGTTGATTACGATCGAAATTATTTCGAATTTCGGGGTTTTAACGTTACGATTTACACTAAGTTTTAATCCTGGCGTCAATTTGTATAGCTGTAACACCGCTACCTCTCACGCTACGGAAAATGACCTCAATCGGCATTTTTGATAGCAGGAAAAGTAATAATATTTGAGAATTTGAAGTTTTAAAAATTGGAACTTGCATCTATTTACAGACATTACAGTAATAAAGCTGTGGAAGGATCACGACATCACCTGAAGAATACAGTGAGATTCTTACTATATTTTTTACAAAATTATTTAGACTTGGTTTCGAGGAGATGAAAAGCTGGATAATCACTAATTAAAGATAAGTTAGAACTTCGTTGAAATCCCATTAATATAGCAGGCTGAGTTAATGTAATGTAATGTAATTTATCATTCCAGATGATTCTACCATGTTTGATGCATTGAAGACACCAAAAACTAGGAAGACAAAATGTAAGTTTTTAAGATTAATGGTAAAAAGTCACTTAAAGACTAGATTGAAAATGAGACTAAATCTATACCTGATATCTGATTCTGACTAAAAATGATTCTAATCTTTAGATTCAACAAGCAAAGCTAAAACACCAACAACACCATTTGGAAACTTAAGTCTTGTAACTCCTCCATCAACTGAGCAAGGTAAATTGATTCAATATAGATAAAGCTACTCCTCAATTCCAAAAAAAGAATGATAATTTAATTAATTCAACTCAACTTTTAGGTAACAAAAGACCTCGTCAGCTGCGTCCAAAAAATTCTGCGCAAGCTACAACTTCAACTCCTTGTGATTTAAGACAACCCTATTCTGAGTCAAATTCAAGATGATCTAACTTAGCATAAATTAAAGACTTAAATTTTATTTAATCCCATTTTTACTTTATTTGTCAGTGATTGTGCTGGTTAAATGTTTCTTTTTGCTGATTCATTTGTCTGTCTAGGAATTCCCTTTTTGTCCTGCTTCATGAAAATTTCATAATTTTTTATTTTACATTTCAGCACTAAATCCTACCAAGAAACAGAAAGAAAAACAAAGTAAGTTTGATTTCCAATATCAACAATTTTAGTACTTTATTTGTTGAAAATTTCCCTTCTGGCCAGGGGGGGGGTCATGCAGTTAGTACCAGACACAGTACTACTAATTGATTTTTTGAAAAATTCTGCCGCCCCCTTTCAGCAGTTAGTATCCAGTAAGTACTAACTGCAAAATCCTTAAAATGAAAATGACCCACCACGGTACTAACCGCCAACGTGTCTGGTATTGACTGCATGACCCCCCCCCCCCTGTTCTGGCACGAAAACACCCACAGACACCTTGAAATTTCTAAGAAGAATCATAAATCACACATTTTGAATTCAAAGTTTATATTGTTAAAATCAGTGCACCTAGCTATAGCTTTTCTGTTTTAGGATTAATATCAGTTTCAAGGAGCACTCTTAGTCAATCGAAGACTGTGGTGCTTTTAAGAGAAATGTTTCCAGATGACCCATTCATAAATGATTATGACAACTGTCGCAGTAAATTTAAATCCAACAAGACCCTTTACGGAGATGAGTTTGAAGATATTTCTGCAAAGCTCTTAGTGAAGCTCAAAGTAATGGAGATGGAACTCAGGACAAATGGCAGCATTTGAGAAGAAGGCGTTCACAGAAAACTCTTCTTTTACTGTTTTACCAAAAGATGAAAAAGATTTGCACGAATACAGAAAAATCATCCAAGATTTGAAATATGTCAAGGTTTTGCAACGTCAATGCGACGTTTCAATAGGAAAATGATGAAAATTTATGGCACCTACATTTTTACATATATATTATTATAGATCTATTAAAATTATTTGAATACCTTTCACATATTAAATTATTTATAAGTTCTCTTACACAAAATTTGTAATTTCATTAGTCTTAATTTTTATGATGGTTCCTTCTTTTTATACATTTACGATATATAATGTGGTATTTTTTAATAATCTAGAGCTTCACTACAAAATATATTTTTATTACTTTAATCGTAGAAATTTTAGCGAGACAAATTTTAGCGTATATTAGCGAGCCAGGAAAATCTTGATTTTTTTTGGATTTATTTTAGCGAATCACAATTTCAAAAAATTGTGTGTGGATAAATTTTAGCGAATACTCGTATTACATTATTGATTGAATTCATTTTCTAGCATTTCTTTGCACTGAAACCCTTCCTATTGATAAAATGTATCAGGCAATATAACCAAAGATTTTGCGTGGATAAATTTTAGCGATCTGGCGATTCGGCGTAATTTAGCGAGATTTATTTTAGCGAAAATAGGGAAAACTCGCTAAAACGTTAAAATTAGTCTCGCTAAAATTTCTACGATTAAAGGAGGCATTGTAATGATGGTTCCTCATTTTTCTTGTTCATGTGTAATTTATTGAGTTGAGATTTAAACAAGTAAAACTAAAAAAAAAATATTGTGAGAAAAGTATTTTAAAAATAACTTTTTGAACTTGCTTATTTAATCTATATTATTTATCTTTTTAATAATTTGAATTACAACGAAATACAAGTGCTAAGCACTGTTATTTAAAACAAACAACCTTCAACCTTCATTTGTGGTGCCAGCACATCAATTGATAACTGATCGATCAATTATGTATTGAATATCGATATCGATTAAATCGATACATGTTTTTTCTTTTAGAAGCATAACGTTTATAAGCATATGCAGTCTCAGTTTTTGGTACCTAAACAATGGCTCTATTCTTTGAGAACAATATAATGCTAAGCATAATGCAAGCCTGACATAGGGACAGACACTCGCTTATAAAAAAAAAACATTTAAATCGATAACGATGATCGATTTTATTGATTACGACCAGACGATCTCAATCGAACGGAATCGACGATCGAACCAGTCGAACCAAATCGAGCACAATCGACCGATTGAAATTTAATTGTCGAACGCAATTGAATCTCAATGGGCCATTCCAGAAAATTTTTGTTACCCAAATAATTTTTCTTTTCCAGTTGTGGTCGAAAATTCTGATAAAAATCTATCTACTTTTGCAAAATGCATCAGAAATTCCACTCTTTTTTGCCTTTTTTAATTCAATTGCCTTGGAAATTCATACATTTTCTTCTCTTGCCTGGGAAATTTCGAATTTTGGTGAAAACTTTTGCCCTCGATAGATACGTTCGATTGTATTCGATTACGTTCGATTCTTCGTTTACGTTTGATTGATTCAATTGTATTAGATTTTATTCGCTTTGGTATGGTACTTCAAGCACTCGGCCGCCCACACTAAAAAGCTGTAACAGAGTGATCCAATTTAATTTAATCGCAATCAAACTCATAGAACATAAACGTAATCGAACGAAATCGAAGATTAATCAAATGTAATTGACAATCAATCGAACTAATCGAACATAGTCAACTATCAATCGAACCAATCTAATCTTACTCGAACGCAATCAAACACAATCGAATATTACCCAGGAATCGGCCGTTCGATTGAGATTTGATTACGTTCGCTTGAGATTTTTGTTCGAAGTTGTTCGATTGACACCGTCTGGTAATATCGATTATCTATCGATCTCAATTACAACTGTCTGGTGTATTGGTTAAAAGCAGTGTGCTATCAATTCATCTGATCCTTTTTGATCAACTTATTGATTCCTGTGAATAAACACCTTACTGTCTTAATGTTATTTGGGGTGAATGTCACTAGTCGGACACTTTCTAGTACGACAAAAATACATTTTTACTGTCGGACTAGAAAGTGTCGGACTACTAAAAATGAAAGCCCCTTTATTCATAGTAATGTTTATCTAGTACATGATGTATATCACCAATCAATTATTCTTGCCCATACAGCCTTATGCTATGACTGAACTACTGAATTATGACTTAGTAGGGTTTCTTTGAGACAAAAAGACAAAAGGTCAAGACACACAGAATAAGGCCTCATATTGTCACTGGTTTTCTAGGGGAAATTTGCAATAAATACCAATTTTCTAAGAAAAATATGATCTACATACCTTAGGGTTAGCATCGAACCATCTTCTGTTGAGTTATTTTATGATTATCAAGTGTTCAATGATAAGATTTTCCAGGATATATCAGCATCATAAAAAAGTCTTCTCCTTTACAGATTCATCCGCCATTGTAAAAGTTGTTCATTAGTTCGTACGGGTGAAAAAAGGAAAATTCAACATTCACGCATCTGAAGTCACTACTAGGTCAAAAAACATTGATTAGGCCAATGTTCAATGCTTTTCATTGACTGTCAGCAAGTTTTATTGACTGTCAAAATCAAATTATTGAGAACAAGTACTTAACGCTGACTGTCAATCAATTTTCTTGAAAACTAAAAGAATATATTGACTGTCAATATTGACAGTCAATTTTTTGTACTGACCGTTCATTACTTACATTGACAGCTGGTAACAAAATAATTGACAGTCAATAAAAATCAACGACTGTAAGAAAGGAAATATTGATGGTCAATGTAAACAATTGACAGTCAATAAAACTTGCTGACAGTCGATGAAATACATTGAACATGGGCCTAATCAATGTTTTTTTACCTAGTAGTGAGTGGTGCTATGAATTAACAGACTTGACTCGGTGTGTAAAAACTACTCGACACCGTGGTCAAATGCCGTATCAAGAAAAAACTTCAAGAAACTTAAGTCAGTGTGACCACGATACTAAATTTTTCTTAACACCCGCTAATCATCTTACCCGCAAACATCGCACCCGAGAAACCGAAACATCCTGCCTTACGGGAGTTGAGAGATGTTCCACCTTTTCTTCCTCCTGGTCTTCCTGATGTTGTTCCTGTTGTTTCTGACGACAACCAAAATATTCAATTTCTTCTTACTTTCTTTCCTCGTTCTGATTGTCTTCGTAAATGTGTAAATGTGTTATATGTTGTGCTGATTTTGTGTTGTCTGTTTTATAACGTGTTTCGTCAATCGTAACTGTTTTTCTATGTCGTTTATTTATGTCGTTGTAATGTATTGTTCATGAATTTATATCTTTTACTGTAAATAGCATACTTTTTTAATGCATATTTTACTATATATATATACCACCATCCTTCTGAATAAACATTTGAAACTGTCAAAAAATGAGCTCTCAGTCAAAAGACTTAGTAAATTTTAGAGTGGTCGTATTTGAACCGTTCATCGTTGTTAATTACTTCAATGTTGATAACGTAAGTTTGTGAACAATTATCAATTTTTATGTTTGTTGGCATCAATTTTCTCTATCTTAATATTCATCATAATTTGCAGAAACTTTGTATGTTTAAATCTAATGCGTCATTAGAGAGTGTTTTCACCGGCTAATGGTAGGAGTAGTTTTTAGGAAAAGAAACTTTATAGCAATCAGTAGTCATTATTTCGATTTTTAAGGCTTAAACCTAGGAAAGAAAGTTCTTGATGTCATATTCCTTCATCATCTGATGAAAAATTTTGTTCTCCAACCCTCGATTACATTACAGAGGTAGATCTTTAAATGTAATCGAGAGTTGGACAACAATTTAATGTTTGAAAACTCATAAAATAAGTTTTTATGATTATATCTTGTTGCTTTTTTTAAAATTAATTGTCAAGATTTCTACTCTTTGGCGTCAAAAATGGCAGGATTTATAATTTAGAAAAAGAGAATTTATTGTAGAATAACTTTTGTTCTATATTGTAGGGTTAGAAAATATTACTATGCTTTAAACAAGTAGCAACAAAGACAATGGAAAAGTTTCAATGTTCTTTATGTGATGGGTCAGCTTTTCGGCACATGGGTTTAATGTAATGAATGTCTGTAGGACGAGCAGGCAAGAGCTTTGAAAAAAAGTGGCAATCAGAAGCCAGAAGTAAAGCCTTCAATAGTGTCATGCTAGGAGAGGAGCTCCAGAAGTTCAATGACAAATTGGCAAATTCAAAAGATGGTATGAGATAATATTATTTACACTTTAAGCTTCATTACTAGAATCACAATGATTAATTGTTTCAGTCTCCTCATAAAAGGAAGAATCTTGATGATATTTAGTCGTAATTATTGCTTTTCTCTATTTCAGACTTCCTTTTTAATGCTGCTAGAGATGAAAGAGGGATTTAATTTTATTATATTTGTGCTTTTTTTGTTTTAGTATAGTGTATTTTCCTTTGACTTTGAAGCTTACTGATTTGTGTTTTTCTTTGTATTTATTAGTTTTGTGCTTCAGTTTAAGTTTCTGTATTTACTTTATATAATGTTATTTTTCTAAGAACACAACATTAGATTACAGCGATTAAAGATAATGGGCTTTGTATTAAAGGTTCAGACCAGAGTGACGATGTTGATCCAGATTTTATTCCACCAACAGATTAGGAGGGTTCTGATGACTCTGATTGTAAAACTTCATCCAAACCCGGTAATTTGCAGAAAATATTTCCTACAAGACTTTTAGTACAATTAGAGCAAATCTTAGTTACAGTTAGGGCTACTAAATCATTACTTTTTTGAAGCAAATTTAAAGGAATGTGAATAACTACATATCCAATGTTTTATCTAATTTTTTGACATCAGCGAGTGGAATCGTGTTAGAAGGATTCTTATCCTCTTTTACAAGCTAATTTCAACTTTTTCTTACTTTATCTACTTAATGTGATGAATAGCCAATAACATGACTCTCACTTGACTTTATATAGAACCTCCTAAAAAAAAGAAAAAAGACGACGGCAACCTTGAAACATCTAAGCCAAAAGAAGATTATTCAAAGGGTTAGATTTTACTTGTTGAAGTTTTTATTTAGTTTTATTTACATGTTATTTCTGACCACTCACAAGAAATCGTTATTTTAACTAGTTAGTTAAGCTATCCAATTTTACAGGTCTTTCTAGCTGTTTTAGAGGCAATGATAAAGGGTCAATATTAAAAAATATCAATTTTATTTAAGAAATGAAGAGAAAAATTGAATCTAAAACAATCGAAAGAGGGGCAAAAACAATCGATCGCCTGGCAATGAAGCTTTTGGCATTGAAGGTAAATTTTCTATCTGATTTTTTTTGCTCATTAATTGCCGTCGATTTCAAACTTATATTTGTAGTATTTTCTTTATTCATCAGAATTTGTTATAAACTTCAACCAGGTAAAATGTATTTCCACTGTGAAATTCAGCTTATTTATCCCATTATCGTTTGCATAATGTTTTTGTAAACAGTCTGAACCAAAGGAAATAACAACATAACTAGGTCTCAACCCTAAAACTACTGTTTTGTAAAGTGTGATATCTTTTTTAATTGAATTTACTTTCAGAACGACAACAAGGAAGAACAGGTTCTTCTTTTTGAAGAGTTTGAGGTGTTAAAGATGGATTTCAGGATGTATAAAGAATCAAAACATGTTAAAAATTAGCTATTCACCTTAAAAAGGTATTCTAAAGACCAAATGTTATATCTTGATATTTCATATTACTATGCAAGCAAAATTCTTTCAACTTTCTAGGAAACATTGTTTTGATCAAATGTTCAAAAATATTATTAACAGTGATCTTATAAATGTCTGTTGCAAATCTTCATCTATCAAAAGTAATCCTTTCACTATTATAGATCAGTAGAACACAAACAATCCATGAAGATGTGCGCTATATGGCAATGAAATTGCGGGAGCGCTTACACGCTGTCCTTCAAACAAGAAATGGTATCTATTTTTCTGTTTAAAACGATTAGAAAAAGTCTTTTAGTGCTCATAAGGAGATGAAATTTGGTATATAAAGTGTAAAAGCAGGAAAAAACTTTTTTTGATACATCAAACTGTTCACCAGTTATTGGGCACTTTCGTTTTCGAGAGATCCCTCTATCCCATCCTCATCCCGGTTGAGATCCCTCTAAATCGGAATCAAGATAATTCCAGATAGGAAAGTGCTAGAGACTTGAAATTTTCACAGAATATACTTATATTTGTCCTCTAAAGGATAAAAGAAAAAGAAAGCATTTTTCCTTAGTTAATTTACTAAAATTTGGCTAAAGCAAGAAAATTTTAATCCGATTAATCCTATCAAAGATCGCCATGCCGCTTTGTGATTTCTTTGACACTCAAGGGGCTACCTGCCTAATATATTTAATTGATTCATATTGAGTCACTTTTATTTGTATTTATTTATACTTTTTTCACATTGAGTTGCTTCTTTCGTTCTGGTCGATTTCCCTGGTCAAAATTCTTGTTAAGATCTTTCAAGATCATGTATACTCGTGCAAGTTCTTGAATTATGAAAGAACTTACAAGATCTTAGTAATTTCTTACAAAGATCATGGAAGATATCACCACAGCAAACACAGTGGAAAGATCATGTAGGAAAATTTCTAAGAACTTGACAAGATATTGTAAGAACTTATATGTCCAAGAAGTGATTCATGTGATATGATCTCACAAGATCTTTGTAAGATCTTAACTAAGATCTTTCAAGTTTAATGTGATTTTGTAACTTTTTGAAAATTTCATCCAAGATCTTTCAAGTTTACTTGAAAGTGATTACTTGCATGATCTTTAAATTTCCATCTTATAGAATTTGAAAGATCTTGCAAGTTTACTTTGTTCATTATTCTATAGAAGCTGTGTAGAACTGCACAATTTTATCATAAGAATACCTAAAAAACCTTTGAAATACCTGATTCGTTTACGATAATTTATTGTAAGATCTTACATTAAATACTCTTATGTGACAAATAAACGCCCCTTGTTAATTTTTCGGAAATTTTCCAACCACCCGGACATTAGTAATTTTAAAGAATTTTTTCAGCTTCAAAAAGAAAGCTTCTAACTTTGCTCTAAATAGCTTAATTTTAGCTCACATTTACCTTTTATTTTTGGGTTTTCAGAAGGACCATTTCCAGCCCACCCATTTATTTGGACCCCCCCCCCGTAGCTCAAATTCGGAAGTTTCGCGGTTGAGAGAAATTTCTATTCATAATATGGCCTTTTTGCCCTAAAAATACCAATTTTAGGGTAATGTTTTGAAATCCTGAAACTATTCGTGTTTTGCGAATTTGCCGAAAAACCGCGAAAATTTGTTCCCTTAAGGTAGTATCCTGTTCCCAGCCTAATAGACTCCCCTTCACCATCGAATTCGGTTATAGTCTGAAGGGCTAGAGACAAGTCTCTTGGATGGGAAACGAAACCACTTATTTCGGATCCAAAACGCCCGCGTGTGGCTTTTACTCAAACGCCGGATAAAACTAAAATCTATCGCTAGATTGCAAAATATATAGTCCCCTATAAAACAAAAAAGTCACTGTCATGATTACGGTGCGTTCTGGATGGGAAATACCTTAACCCTTTAAGTGCCGATGTCGTATATATACGACATGGGCTATATAGGAGGGCGAAGCCCTCCTGTAATGCCCAGTTTGAGTTAGAAATCGTTATTTTTGGTCGAACTCGTAGGAATTAGATTGTCCTTTATGGTCAAGCAAAAAAAAATTCAAAAGTGAGTCTTTCCAGCGAAATTTTAAGCAAAAAAGTCAAAAAAATGCAAAAAATTGACAAAAATTCACTTTTTTGAGATTCTGACCGTTTTTTGACTATTTTTGGTCAACGAGTGATCCAAGAACCTCCAAATTTGGCCCTGTTTTACTTTATTCTGTCTTCTAGTGAATTGATTTGAAATTTTACCACTGGGCACCTTTTCATCAGTTCAGTCAGGTCCGCGCAGCGGGCCTGACTGCTTTAATTCCCTAACCTACCCCCCCCCCTTGGCCGCCGCCCACCACGCCCTTCCTAAATCGGGCGGCGCCGAAGGCGCCCAAAAGAAAGAAGAGACTCTAAGCTATCCAACGAGCTATATACGAGCTTCTAATTCCTTCTAGATCAGGAGATATAAGACCTTAAAGTTTGAACTAGCGATTTTTTAAAAAAAACTTAGAAAAAAGGACCCTGGCACTCAAAGGGTTAAAGAAAAATTGCAAAAATTATTTTTTTTTTAGATTTCTCAATTTTTGGCCTAAACTCACTCAAAAATGCTGAAAAACACCAAAAAATCACATTTTCAAAATTTTTTTTTCACTTTGTTTAACCCTTTAAGTGCCGATGTCGTATATATACGACATGGGCTATATAGGAGGGCGAAGCCCTCCTGTAATGCCCAGTTTGAGTTAGAAATCGTTATTTTTGGTCGAACTCGTAGGAATTAGATTGTCCTTTATGGTCAAGCAAAAAAAAATTCAAAGTGAGTCTTTCCAGCGAATTTTAAGCAAAAAAGTCAAAAAAATGCAAAAAAATTGATAAAAATTCACTTTTTTGAGATTCTGACCGTTTTTTGACTATTTTTGGTCAACGAGTGATCCAAGAACCTCCAAATTTGGCCCTGTTTTACTTTATTCTGTCTTCTAGTGAATTGATTTGAAATTTTACCACTGGGCACCTTTTCATCAGTTCAGTCAGGTCCGCGCAGCGGGCCTGACTGCTTTAATTCCCTAACCTACCCCCCCCCCCTTGGCCGCCGCCCACCACGCCCTTCCTAAATCGGGCGGCGCCGAAGGCGCCCAAAAGAAAGAAGAGACTCTAAGCTATCCAACGAGCTATATACGAGCTTCTAATTCCTTCTAGATCAGGAGATATAAGACCTTAAAGTTTGAACTAGCGATTTTTTAAAAAAAACTTAGAAAAAAGGACCCTGGCACTCAAAGGGTTAAGGGAACTTTTTTTGGTGAGTAATAATTTTGGCGCACGGTCGATGCAAAAATTTTTTTCTTATTTTGACGAATGAACGATTTTTTTTTATCTTGGTGAGAACTAATTTTAGCGAATGACTGCGTAAATATGTTCTATTTTGCCTTATTTTGAGCAATTTTGTTGAATTTCAATTTTAAGCAAAACACCAAAGGAATTAATTTTGGCGAGAACTAATTTTGGCGATCCAGGCTTTTTTCCAACTTCGGCGAGAACTTAATTTGGCAAATGACCTAAAAAATTAATTTTGGTGTGAACTAAATTTGACGAATTTCAATTTTGCTCGCCAATTTCGCCGAAATTAGTTCCACCAAAAAAAGTTCCCTTAAGGTAAGTAGCTTCAATTTCTTCCGCCTGGAAACTCACAGCTTGTTAATTTTTGGACCTTTTTAGGAAGCAATTTTCAGTTTAGTTGCCGAAAGAAGAATGTCATAATTTGCTTTTTAATTAGTCAAGTTTATTTCCTCATTTTTGGTACTGACCCCCTTCCCCGTTTTATGAACATTCTGCGTAGAAAAACAAGCTACAGATTAAATGAAATGGATGAAACGATCGATGATCTGTCACTGACAAAAATCTATAATTACGTCCCGCGGAATTATGATGTTGCGGTGCCAGACTACACATAAGCAGGGTATTTGTAAATCGGAATTCAGATGGGCTTGGCAGCTCAATTTCTTCTACTCATATAAAGTACGGGAGTACAAACTGTAAATAAAAATAGGCAAACGTAATAGCTAGAAACAAAATAAATAAAAAAGAACTAAGCTTTAAGGCTAGAAAAAGAATGATTCAGATTCTTTAGGAAATGGCTATCTGTGGAAAGATGTTTAAGAAAAACTATTAAAACTTATCTCACGCTTTTTTAAATAAGAATGTCTTCTATAAGAACATCAGGCCAAATCGCAAGAAAGGCTTGAATTTAAACTTTGAGGCAGAATTGTTATTTTAGCTCCAAATGTTCATTCATAAGTCTCAAACTCTCAAAGATCATTTCTCATATTTGTAAACTTCAAAAATATATATCAATTTAAAAATATAAACGTTTTGATGTGGAGAAAGTATTTAATGAAAAATGTGCTTATAAACGAAATAAGCTAAATTGCATGTTTTTATTTTCTCTAATTATCAGATTCTAACAAAACATTTTCATCTTACAACCAATGTCCGAACCATGGTCCGAAAAAAGCTTGGGTTTGAGATACAACGCATTAATCAGCTTTTTGCTGTGTCAAGTTTTGGATCGAATTGAAATAAATAATTCTACAAACAAAAATTTCGAAAATAAACAAAGCAAAGAACAGTTTATAAAAGAAAAAAGTTAATTCCAAGAAAATTAATTTTCAAATTTCAAAAGATTTCAATACACCAGAGAGTTTACCAAAAACAGGCTATTTTTATAAAAAATTACTTAGTCGTGTTGATATGAAAAAAGTTCCCTTGAAAGAAATCCATTAACATCATCTACGGATATAAAAATTACACGTCTCAACAGTAAGCGTGTATTAATACGATCACAATCGTTGGTTTTAGTGACGTGAAGAAAATGTTTACCAAGTTTCTTTGCATCAGCATACCTCTGAAGTTTAGCACTCATTAGACCTCCAACTCCATCATTCAAATTCAAGTTAGTTTGAATGTATCGTTGAATTAAACAGATTACCTCATTTTCGCGAAGTTCGAAGCACAAAATAATTCCAAAATGAGTTTGATGAGTGTCCTCCTTCGCATATTCTACAAAGTAGCTACAACTTTTTCCCCGACGTTTGTAGCTCAAACTATGATAAACCACACCATTTACCATACAACGAGAACAGAATTTACTATCATTGGTTACTGACACAGGCAAGACGAAATCAAAACGTGGTAACAAAGAGAAGGTTGGGCCCAAAATCGAAGTTTCATCATTGACCTTCACAGCTTTCTTCAATTTACCAGTTAGTCCAAGAACATACCTCTTCAGAGTTGGATCGTTTTGACAGGAAATTTCTTTAACATGAAAACTTAAGTTTTGCGCAGTTCGAATATTGCGAATCATTTGCGAAATTACACCCCTGGAACCATGATACTGCCTTTTGAGGGTAGCAATGAAGCCTTCAAAAACGAAGTTTGACATCAGCACGAGGGGACATCCATGAAGTTGCCTTTGCCTTGGAAGGTGTAAAAGAGCATGATTAGTATACGTAAAAAATTGCCTCCCGTATATATCATCAGTCAAGCGGTGATACTCATCGAGCATGTCATGAGCTTCTACAATATCATTCAAATTACAGTAATCTTGGTTAAGTGTTTGAATTGCTGTCACGAACAACCCAATGTGAGCGAATACATCATCGTCTAGATAGCCCTTTAAGATTGGTAAAATTACATGAAATAAAAGAATTTGCTGCTCTGTAGCTTTGGCTCTCTTGAGACTTTTCAAACTTATCTCGGGGGCTTTCTTGTGAAAGTCGTGAGGAAACTTAACAAGGGAGACAGATTCATTTATTGCTTTTATTTCAGTGACATCCAATACTTTGTTGCTTGTATTAAAGAGTGTTAACATTTTTCGTTTCCAGTCTCCTTCAAGCACAAGGTGCATGTAATCTAAAGGCAGTTCGTTCGGTATCTCCATAATATCTAAAACAACTGACCTCCCCTTAAAACCAAAATGTCTTTCACCGTCAGATTCAGCATCATTAGCATAGGTCAAAACCTCTTGATGTGTTCGAATAGCATACTCCACATTATACGGGTAGATCCAGGAATTAGAATCTTCGTTGTGCTCCCCAGGATGATAGCACACACTACAACCGTAAAGTCCATTAAATTGGGTCTTCATTAGTGAAGCTGCTTTGGCTGGAAGGTCAGCAAGTTCAGCCTGCAAACGAATGTAGAAAACCTCACCATTCACAGAAAAACCGTTTCGCATGAGGTGACCAGCTTGTTGAGTAAATGATATTTGGAACAGTTCATAGTCTGGTTTATCAGGGCCATACCAGAGACCACACAATACAATATTGGGAAAACAGTATCGAAGGCGTATACCAAGTTCAACAATAAATGCTGATAATACCCATATTTCTAGGCGTTTTGATTTAACAGTGGGTGCTCCATCAAGATGCCAAACTAATGTGACATATTTTTTATCCTTGTCATGTTTTAAATCATAAATTTCTCCGTCTTTAACATCACAATAATACGGTCGGTTGTTATTTGAGCTGTAATTGGATATAACTTCACGGTGTTCTATAAAAAAATATAGCTGTCATTATGGATTGTTCACAAGATCCATTCACTAGTCTAATCAATAAACTGTCTCCCTACCACCTGCTCCCACAGCAAATGTGCTTTCTAATTGAAACTAATCAAGAAGTTTATTTCAATATAAGCCAATTTTTAATAAAGGCGTATTAAAAAATTGGCTTATATTTGAAATAAACTTTAGTCTCAATTGGCGACCTTTTACAGTCAGACTAAAGACCATAGTTCGCACCCCCCCCCTTTATAAAGGGGGGGGGGGTAGCGATGTTCAGAAAATCTCAGAAAGGGGGGGGGGTAAGAGAATTTTTTCTAGAAAGGGGGAAGTTTTCAGAAAGGGGGGGTTCATCTAGAAAGGGGGGGGGTAAGATGTCAGTGGTATGTTTTTTTTGTGTTTTCCCAAATTAGAAGTTTTATTTTTAATTTACAATGCAACGTCTTCTTTATTAATTGTTTAGTATGTTTGAAACATTCGATTCAAAATGATTCTACCGGGTGACCCACGAAAAAGTTCACACGTTTCCCGACGTCTTGAGGCCGAAAAAATGCCCCAAAGTGCTTGGAGTTTTGATATTTAGAAAGTAGATATCCTAACTTAAAATTTTAGCTATCACTTTTTAAATTTGACCAACTTGTTCTATGCTTATGAGCTTTTAAAGTCAAAATTCACTTTGCGGAAAGTGTAAAAAACACGTAAAAAAGGGGTATCAAATTTGGTATTTTTAGACGTTTTTGATATACATTTTTTGAAAAAAATCTAGGAAAGCGCCAATTTTTATAAAAACTAGTCTTGTTTTAAACAAAAACTACTTTCAAAGGTGTTAATTACGTATTAAGTAATTAATTAGTAATTAAGTAATTAATTAAGTATTAATTACTAATGTCATAAAACTCGTTAAATAAGTCAATTTGTAAGTGATTTTCTAATTGATTGCAAGAATTTAATACCTCTTTTTTACGTGTTTTTTACACTTTTCGAAAAGTGAATTTTGACTTTAAAAGCTCATAAGTAGAGCACAAGTAGGTCAAATTTAAAAAGTGATGGCTCAAATTTTAAGTTAGGATATCTACTTTCTAAATATCAAAACTCCAAGCACTTTGGGACATTTGTTCGGCCTCAAAACGTCGGGAAACGTCTGAACTTTTTCGTGGGTCACCCGGTATTTTTTTCGCAATGCAGTGTGTTCTATTTTCTTTTGTTTAGAATTTGGGGGGGGGGTAGCATCAAATTTTAAAAGGGGGAAGAACCTAGGGTAGGGGGGGTAGCTCTAGGGTAGGGGGTGTAGTGACCCCCTTCCGAACTATGAAAGACCCAGTTGAAAAAGTTTTTTTCAGAGGGAATTTAATTTAGCAAATGGTTTAGAAAAATCAAATTTGACAAAAATTTAATTTGCAGACCAAGAATATTTTTGCCCATCCTTTAAGGCCTGAAATATTGGCAGGAATTTAATTTGAAAGAAAAAATTAAATTATATTATTTTGGTGGTTTTTGCTAAATTTGCCAAAATTTGACCCAATGGAAATTTGAAAAAATATCACTCATTGTAAACATTTTTAAAATTCAATTCCAAAAAATGTCAAGACCAGTTTTAAAATATTTTAAATATCATCAAAGAAGCACTAATAATACGTACTTCACATCCAAAAGGTATGGTTTGGCAGTAAAATGGCATAAATGATGAAAAATTTCAAAGTTATGCAGATTTGGTTGTCATTAAAAGCTAAGTCCTTGTGAGATCTTCAAATTTTGCAAAAACGTTAAACCGCAAAATTTTATCTAATTTAACTATTCATTCATTTACCTTGTATGATCCTTTTAAGTGATTCTTCAACATTATTGACATAATAGGAAAGTTGGTCCTTTGCTTTCAACACCCGTCCAAATTGATCACAAATGTCATTTGAACAAACACAGTTCACAACGTTTGTATGGCATGATTTGCATAGCTGATGGTGAGTCATTTCCGGAGAAATTTGTTTTTTCAACTTATCCAACAAATAAAGTGATGTAGTGCAATTGTTTGGAGTGGGAAGTACCAACTGAAAAAGTGTAAGAAGATCTTTCTGTGCCGAGTCTGAAAGACAGTGCTTGGCAGAATAAACGATGAATAGATGGTTGAATGATTTTAACGTCATGGAAGACCCTTCTAATATAGGAGATTCATTGGTGTCAGCATTGTCTATGTCAATGTCGTCTTCATCAGAAGTTGAATCTAGAAATAAAAAAGAAAAGTTGAGCCATAGAGTCACCATTTCTAGCTAATATTGTAAACTTTTATCTATTTAACCATATTCATACTAGGAAGGGATGTTTCTGTTTGGAGTTTGTTTCTGTTTCTGCCCTAGCCCCCTTCTCGTTCAAATTAATGATAATAGCTCCCGAAAATATAAAGCTTTTACCATTAAATTTTTTAGCTTCAAAATAAAAAAAAAACCTTAAAAATTTTCACACTATGACATTTTTACAGTAAAGTGTCACAAAATTGACACTTTTCCAATTCCATTTTTTTAAGTCAAATAAACTGTCCACTCCTTTTCGGAATATTAAGGATAAAATAAGCATTTTAAACTCAGACAACATGGTAAACTCAGACAACATTTTTCTAGAGCCTTTGTTAGAATGTGATAGATATTTATAAGAAGGAAGGAATTTTTGGTTTTTGCTCATTTTGGGCATGATGAGATACGTCATCAAAAAAACTTTTTGTTAAAAGTTACTTTTGACAAGGATCTTGTGTGCCATATTCCATTCAAAAATTCCAAGTGGCTTTGAACACTCTCTTTGGAAAACAAAAAATCAATACCAATTAGAAGTTACCTTCACTCTCTGAGATATCAGAATTGTATTCACTTTCTGAACTGCTGCCTTCGTCTTGCTCAACAACAACACTAAAGAATAAGGTTTTTTTAATTAGCACCTATCCTCTAATAATGCAGTGGACTATAGACTTTTTTCAAAATTAGCAGCTCCAAATTTTTTGGTCCGTTGGGGCCCATATATCACAAATCTGAAATATTTTTTGATTTTTTAATTTTAGGCGATCTCCGGCCATTTTTGTGCCCGGCCGAAATAGGTCAATTTTGGGCATTTTTGCCAGGAAAAAAAACTTGAAAATTGGTTGGAGAACCGCCAAAAATTGAAAAAAAATCAAAAAATATTTTAGATTTGCAATATTTGGGCCCCAACGGACCAAAAAAAGCTGCTAATTTTGAAAAAAATCTTCATAGTCCACTGCTACTAATAAGCACCGCAGCACTTGTCAAACCAAGGCGAACCCAAAAAGTTTTATGTTTCCGGTCCACCAGCCGGGTGAAAATTTATTTCTTCATCACCTGGCCAAATTTTTTTTTTCGTACATCATCGTTCCATCAGCAATTATCTTCTTGAGTTGGAAACTTTTGAAATTTAGCTAAAAATATATTTTGCCGGCCGGGTGAATGTATTTTTCGTTACCCGATGGACCGGAAACAAAAAATGTTTCAGGTTTGCCCAATCTAACAATCAAACTGATTTAACTCATCGCACGGTTAAGTTCAAGTAAACAAATAATCAAACTCTAACATTTTTCAAAAATTGATAAAATTTTAGGTCCCAGTATAAGGCGAGGCCAAATTAATTTGTTGTTTTACGGGCCAAGCTACCCAAAAAATTAAGGGAGGCATCCAAATTCAGACTTGCCAAGAAAAATGTTGATTTGACGTTTTGCCCAGACGGTTGTAATTGATAAAATTGATGATTACGATCGATAGATATCCAGACGATCTCAACCGATCGGAACCGACGATCGAACCAGTCGAATTAAATCGAACGCAATCGAATGATTGAAATTCGATTGTTGAACGCAATCGAATCTCAATCGAATATTACCGCAATTTTCAGATTCAATTGATATTCGATTGTGTTGCGATTAATGTTCGATTGCGTTCGATTAGGATTTGATTGCGCTCGATTAGGATTCGATTAGGATTCAATTGCGTTCGACAATCGTGTTTCAATCGGTTGATTGCGTTCGATTTGGTTCGACTGGTTCGATCGTCGATTCCGTTCGATTGAGATCGTCTGGATATCTATCGATCGTAATCATCAATTTTATCAATTACAACCGTCTGGGCAAAACGTCAAATCAACATTTTTCTTGGCAAGTCTGAATTTGGATGCCTCCCTTAAAAGAATTTAATTAAGCTTTTGTCGCACTGTTTTTCCAAAAATATACTGTGCAGCCAAGAAAGTTCCTGCCCAGAATGAAAGTAGAAAAATGAAACTTACATTCTAGGTTGTTTTCTTGGTTCAATTTCGGTAGTATCATCACTATCTTCGTCAGTTTCCGGAAGTACTTGTTCCAAATGTTCATTTCGAAGAGTATCGTCTAATTCATTTTCACGACTATGATGGAAGTTAACAATGTCTCTTTTTTTGTTTCTTCTGTGTGGGTTTTCCTTTGCTACCCTTTCATAACTGTATTGACTTCTTTCAGTTCTGAGATATGAAGAAGTTTTTTCTTCACAATCTTCATCATAATCTGTACAGGATGACGAAGATGACGAAAGATATCTTTTCCTCCTTGAACAACATCTCGAGCTATCCGCCATTTTGAATTCTAAGTTTGTGTTCCATTGAGCGGGAAGAAAGGGTAGATTTAAGCCGTGACCTTCAGGTTTCCAGCAAAGGTACATATATTGTAAAACTGAAGAGTTGTTTTTATCCTCAATTCAGAAGAATTCAAATTTATTTTTCATTAAATGCGATTGAAATAGTTTTCATGGTGTCAAAAAAACCAAAATTAGCGTGTTTGAATGTAAATCATTCAAAATAAAGAAACGCTCTCAGTCATGATAATCTTCTTTGGTCTTTGTCGAATTGCATTATGGGAGCGTCTGCCTAAAAGTCAGACTTCGAAATCGAACATGTCTTTTCAAACTTTTTCGTTGTGCAGATTGGTCAGGACGGAGAAATCACAGCAAAAGGTTAGTGCACGTTTTTTTATAAGAAAAGTGTTTATTTGCTTAAGTAGGAATATTTTTACACAATATGCCCGAAATTAGGGTGAAATATTTTGAGCATATTCTTGTTAAAACAAACTGGTTAAAATATCTTACTTATTTCTTCTGAAATAAAATCTCAAAACTACTATTGTACGAATAAAAAAAATTGTGAAAATAGGAGGAAGACAAATTTGTATACCTTTTTGAAAACAGTTGAATAGACATTGATGCGTTTAAACTTTGCTTTTTTTCTAGAATCATTATGGCTGATGCTCGACCCAAGCGATCTACCAAGTCAAGCAAATTTAGTATGTTTTTTACTTAAAGACCGCAGCAGTCAGTCAGGGATATCCCTCAATTGCGGTATACCACAATTGCGGTAGCTTTTTTTCGTGGTTAGCCTAGAAAGCCTTACAACGGATACATATAGCGCTGGTCGACAAAGATTTAAACAATCATTGACTGTAAAAAATTATACGAAAAGAAATTTTGTCTTTATTTAAAGAATCTGATCTACGGAAAAAATATTTTGTCTATGCTTTAAAAAGATATGGTCAATTATGTACAAAAATAGTCTATTTTCTCCTTCAATCTCGTATTTTATATTTTGAATAATCTGCAATTGCGGTATATAAAAATGTAAAAGTGACGTTTTTACCGCAATTGCAGTATACCGCAATTGAGGGATATCCCTGACTGGCAGTGGTGTTGTGGCAGGGGGCTATGGCCGAAGGGGGTGCCGAAAGAACCAGGGGCGCCAAAATCAATAAATAAGACTAGGACAAAATTTGATGTGATTTCTTTCTTCAAAACCTTTGCGTGTCGCCTTAGGCCAATAGACAGTTGGGTGTTTAAGCTATAAACTGTAAATATTGTTCTTGCCGAGTCAGCAAAAAATACCGTCCTTGCAAGGGCAAAGATGTCTGAAGTGTTTGAAAATTGTAAAATTGCATCGGTTAAAGAATTTTTCCAATTTTCAAAAGTCAAGTGAGGATGTCAAATATCACGTGTACAATAATAAAATAAATTTGATTTCTAAAAACGACAATAATTTTCGAAAACAACATTTTTCATTTATTTACTTTTTTACTTTTCTGCTGACTTGGCCAGTGTCGATTTCCGATGTCGAAAAGTATTCTTTGATTGCACTGGACATTATGTCCGATGTGAGATATATGGTCAATTTACACAGCGTCCGGCGTTGTCAATTTGTTTCCGTCTCTTTGTATCATGTTTTTTTCTCCATATGTTTTTGACAGCTAAACTGACTTTTTATGGAAAACTCTAGTTTGAGTTGACCATGTGAAGTCAAAATATTTAAAAGTGTTGCATGAGTTCCACGGTGTAACGTAACTAAGTCTTAATCCTGGCAAAAAGAGAATTTTATTTTCATTTTATTTGCGCAAATATGACCTTGTACAAGTGCGTTCGCGTATTGTCCGGTGTTGAAAAATATTCAATCTTAATACCGGACAACTTAAGTGTCCGGTGTATCGGCAGGGTCGTACGGTAACCTGCCCGCATGTAAAAAAGCAAGCACCAAGTTTTCCTTATTTACTATATTTTCGAAAATTTGGCATTCATCATTTTTTCATTTTGGAGCTTCATCAAATATCCGTCTAACAACGAACCCTACAGCCCTACCATCCCTATAAAAGTGCGCTTCACTGATTTTTATAATTATGGAGATAATTTTTCTGTGCACAACTTATTGTGAATTGTCTTCTCATTTGAGATTTTTAAATTGACTGCTGGCAAAATTTCTTCCAATGAGGTAGCTTAAAACCTTGGCTATTTAATGTATATTGCTTCTTTATTTTAGATGGGAAACGTATTGTAGTTTACTTTCCTGAGACGTCAAGCTATAGCATCCTATCAGAAGCATCTTCCATCAGACGACTAGAGGCAGGGGCCCGATTAGGTGACAACATCACGGTCAAAGACAAGGGTGTACCTCACTCTTGCGTGATTAAATTTATTGATAAGACACTGTTATTCTCTCAATTTGTCAAATGCATTTGAATCTAAGTTTTTCAATTAATATTGTTTCAGGAAGTCAATTTTTCATGCAGGGTCAGAGAACGTTAACAGAATAATTTTGTGAATTGCCAAAGTGATAAGTTGAATAACAAACTGCCTTTTCCAGATTTTTACCCCTCCGTCGCACAGGAAAATCAGCAGAAAATATGTGATGTTGGCTAGTGACGTTTAAAAAACGATTATTTGATGACCGCCTTAGTGAAATTTGAATTTGAAATCCAAAATAATACAACATTATATTTGTATACTGTTGTTTTCTCCAGACCCAGTCAATTGAACTTGTCTAATCCAATAAATTAAAGGTCAATTAGAAAAATAATCGGACTAAAGAATTTTTAGAATTGTGATTTTAAGTCTGATATGATTTGAGCTGTGTGCGTTTCCAACTCTGCAGTCTTGAGAGCACTTAGTCTAAGCAGAAACTTACCAATTAAAAATATTATTTACATTAGGTTCATTTGACGAGTGTGAATCAAGGTGTTATGAAATGGAAAAAGAAATTCGCCGTGAAAATAATGAATCAACAATTGATAGTGAGTTTTATGATAATTTGCCATTAAAATTCCAGGTCCTCGTTTTTTTTTCAAATTTTAGGGGACCTCTCTTTTTTTTGCTTACCAGCAAAAAATTAATGCAAATTTTGCCACGATTTGCAATATTTTACTCTGCAATTCTGTCATTCGCAGTGATATATTTAGCATTTTCGTTGATTCTGCCACTTTCTTCCATTTGACCATTTCGTTAATTTATTTCATGGGGGAATTTGGATTATTTTGGTTATCATCCACTTAATGATTTATTCTTATTTCTTTCATTGCAGCTGCTTCTGTACGAGATTCACCCAGTTCACCTACCTGTAAGTTACTAAGTTTTATTTGTCAGTAGTGCCTTATTTTTATTTCCCCCTAATTAAGTAAGTAGACAATTGAAATTTTATATTTGGCGGTTATGACAGTATTCTTATACATACCCCTTACATTGACAAGTAATATTTTTTTCTCCAGTTGAAGATCCATTGCCACAACACAACACAACACGAACATTTGCGCCACCGCCATTACCAACTTTGCCAGGTGGTCATGCGTCCAGTCCAATTGGTCTAATGGGTGAATTGACCAGGCAATCCTCCAATAGAATGAATAGAAGGAAGACTTCTGATTCTGATTTGTCAGTAAGTAACACAGTGGTCTGCATCAATTCAAGGTCTCTTTTGTTTTGCTATCAGAAGGTAGTAATTATTTGATATCTTGCTTGTAAGGTTGCTTAAAAACTTTCAAATTTAAAATGGTTGAAAAGCACATTTTTGCATTTTTCAATAATTTTTCAATTTTGAATGGGCAGTAGAGGCATTTTTGGAAGATTTTCAAGGCTTTCTTTTAAAGCTGTGTCAAAAATATTCTTTATTGTTGGGGAAAAAAGTTGCTAATTTGGATTTGAGGCCTCAGAGTTGCTAAGCAAGCTGTTTAATATTTGGGCCATTTTGAGGCCTGAGCCCTTGGCAACTTGGTTGCTTATAAAAAAATGTGTATACAAGAAACATTTTTGGTAGTCTTTGTTACCAATCCCTTTGCAAACTAATACCATAATACTATTTTAGGTGAAACTTTTGGAAGATGTCCTTAAGGAGGCCCAAAAAACAAATTCACTTCTGGAGAAGACCAACTCCTTGCTAGAGAAATTTTCGGTAAGCTTTTTATGTAACAAACCTGATTTATTGTCTACAGAGTTAAGAAAAAAATTCTTAAAATCTAGGATTTGAAGAATGAGATTTTAAATTTATTCCTTTATTGATTCATATTATAAAAAAATTGGTTTAAATCTTGAAGTGTGTATTCCCCTTTCAGAACTCGCAAAGTGATACCGCATCTGGCCCTTCTGAACCAACATTAAACCGTGAAGAATTTGTAAGTATTCCTATGGTTTTAAATATTCTTGATAATAAGTTGAATCACATAGTGTGGTAGAGTCTTCCAAAAATCATCAAATGGGAGGGGTAGTGAAAAAAATGATTTTTAATGGGAGGGGTAGGCAGGCAACTTTGAGAAGTTATAATCACTTCATGGTGCAGGTTATTTTTCAAATTACATATAATTTCTTACATAATCAGCAGTTTTTGCAAGTAATGTAATCTTTTCTTTCACACATGATACCTGACCATGATGCATCATTCTATCACTTTTTCTGATCTAGCTGCCTGTGAGTGATACCCAAAATCCTGGGGGTTGATAGGTTTCACAAAAAGGGGGATACCCATCAAGGGAGGGGTAGAGACCCCTCTGCACACTATAAATCAAGTTTTGTTTTTCATCTTAGTAATTTCAATTTACAAATAACGCCACCCTCCAAGTTTGCAATGAAATTTACTTTCATTACCGTGTAACCATTTTTTTACAGATGCATAACAATGAATGCCTATTGGATGTTGCACGTGAATCTAAGCCGACAAAATACGCATTGAAATTGGCCAGAATACTTTGGAGTGAAGATGAACGTCAAAATGGGATAATCGAACCAGGGAAGTCGACGTATACTGGGAATCAGCTCAACGGTCAACGCCTGGATTTGTTAAAACGTAAGTTTTCATGACTTAAAATTAATCATGGCTTATTGGAACTGAAGCTTATTTATCACCAATACAATGTTTGATCTAAATGTGGTCAAACATTGAATAAGATTTGAAAATTTTTTAATATTTTGAATTTAATTTTTGGAAATTTAAGTTTTGCCATACTTAATTCTCATCTTCACAGGACTTCTTGCTCATCACTATCCCCGCAACAAAGAAAAAACCTGGCGTCAATGTAGAGAGTCGATCAACCAGGCAGGGCGCACGGCTAAAAAAGTGAGTTTCTCAGAGTTTGGAGAATTCAGGATAATCGATGGAAAGCGGAGTTAAACGGCGTTTTACGGACATAGAGTTTCCTAATTTCGGTAAACTCCGTCAAAATAATCGTAAATTTTCATCGTAATTTTCCTCAGTTTGCATGCGTGTCTAAAAGTTGGTTTTATGCAAGTGCGTGTCGTGAAACTTCGGAAAACCAATTTTCGATTTTCATAACATCGGGAGATGAAAAAAATAGTTTTACGGAGTTTTCCTGATCAAAGTTTATCCGATCGGGATATTGGAATAAAGACTGATTTTAGTTCCCATTCTTCTGAAAACGCGGTTCATTCATTGAATATTGTTTGGCGCCAGAGTTCATTCAATATGGTGTTTTCAAGAGGGGAAGTTACAAAAAGTCTACGAAACCAACAACCAGGTAAATTTTCTTGTTAATTTCTAATTGTGAAATAAAGGAAATTTTCTATTCTTTTAATTGACCAATTTGCTTTTTCAATTGAAAAGTCTTTTAAGTTATAATTTTAACTAGGAAATGTTCAAGACTGACAAAGTTTTCTCTATCTTAGATCTTAGCTCGCAGATTATTTCTTTGGACTTTCCTCGCCACTGAGAACGTATCAACTTCAAAAGCATACATCAAAAACCAAATGGACAATAAAGATAAGTATTTTCGTTAGCATATTTATTTTGATCGATAATTTCACTTTGGGTTAGTGTAATAACCAGAAAAAAGTTTTTTATTAGTACGTTGTAATCCAGTCATACATATTTAGCATCAACAAATTTATAGCACACTTGTTTGATTTGACGTTTTAAGACGGGCGAAATCTTCTAAAGAACTACCCTTTTGGAGGGTCGGTTCGGTGCTAGTATCTTTCTGTCTTTTTGAAAATGAGAGTTTTTTATTGGCAAGTTTTAATCCAGTCATACATATTTTGTATTAAAAATATATGTAAGCACACTTGTTTGATTTGACGTTTTAAGACGGGCGAAATCTTCTAAAGAACTACCCTTTTGGAGGGTCGGTTCGGTGCTAGTATTTTTCTCTCCTTTGGAAAATGAGTTTTTTATTGGCAAGTTTTAATCCAGTCATACATATTTTGTATTAAAAAATATATGTAAGCACACTTGTTTGATTTGACGTTTTAAGACGGACGAAATCTTAAGTACTATACTACTCTTTAGGATATGAGACTTCTTCTACATATTTGAAAGTTCTGTTGCGTAGACTGAATTTATATCTGATTTTCTTTCAGATTGATGACATCACTTTACATCAAAGCACGTAATTGACTTATTTGTTGACAAATCAAAAACAATTCATCACATTTCACGCCTTCATGTCCCAAAGGTAAACAATATAAAATTAAATATAAAAACCAAGTAATTGTTTTAATTGAATCAAGTAATTGCGAAAAAAAGAATTATTTAATATCATATTTTTTTAAAGTTTAATTTTTACGTCTAAGTAAAAGTCGATCATCTATGCATAAATCTGTTTGCTTAAAACAATACACAAATCCCTTAAAAATACAGGCGATTCATTTCAGTTCTTTATCAACATTTTGCCACGCAAACTTTCGGGTTGTTAAAATCTAATTTATAAGAGAAACTAAACAATCAAGTGACGTAACACGGGTTCTTTTGCTTTGATGATTGGTCTGAATAACTGCAATGTTTTTGCAAGCTCTAGCATTTCGAAGCAGCGATTCAGACCTCGATAACAATGAAATAATGTCAATCTGGTTTTACAAATAAAATTTCAATCCCCATTTTTACCATTGAAAATACGTAAAGTGCAAGTAAACTTTTTCAGGTCTTTACGAAAATTCGGTTTATAATTACACCCCTGTCTCAGTGACTCGTTAAGATTTTGTGACCGGTGGGGATCAGTCTTCTTGTTCTAGTAATTTCCTTACTTTAACTAACAATATCCTTTAAAATTTATCTTATTTATGAACAATATTAATTTTTGTGACTAAATGATGTAATTAACAATTTTATATTTAGTATTTATTATATACAATTAATTGACTAAATTAAAACTATTTAGTATATTCACAATATTCATGTACCAAACATTTATTTATTTTTTCAACTAATAAGATTAATGACATTTTAGAATAAGAGAAAATTTAAAAATCTATTTCATTTATCTACATTTTCATTTCTCAATCCAGTTCCCAAATGCAATCATTTAGATTGAAACATCCTTTGAATTAAACTTGCAATAGTATCAACCGTTTCTGAAAGATACAAAGTCCATAGTTTTTACAAACGCATCCTATTTTCGGTTGTCTGGTTTTTCACATGACTGCAAACCTCGTTAAACCTTGTCACTTTTTACACACATCGTAAAACTCTGTGTAACTCTGTCGGTTTTACGTACGTTGCTAAACTATGTTACCTAAGTATACCGCAGTCCGGAAAACTGTGTATAACCTCTTTTTAACGCTTAATACAAGGCAACGTTTGCAAAGTTTTCCTATGTCCGTAAAACTAGGTATTGTTTTACGCACTCCGTAAAACTCAGGATGGACGGGTTCATGGAACTCAGGACAACTCCGTGGTTCGCTTCCTGAAATAGAACGATGTCAGGTAAAACTACGTCAAACGGTGTCTTATAACTCCGGAAAACTGTATTTTTACGGAGTTGTCCTGAATCGTAAAACTGTCTTTTTCTGCCGTGACGTTCACTTATCTGGCAGCGCAATTTGTTTGTCTGGGATAGAAATATTTCTTTCGTTCGACAGGGTCGTCTTCGATCAGGTTCAGTAACCAAATACATATAGTTTGATAAAATTTGATAGTTCAATTACGAAAATTTGGATCAATTGAATTCAATTGACATCGCCTGGAAATAAACAGAAGGTTCGTTAATGGTGGTATGCAAAGTTTTTTCCAATTTCTGATAATAATTATCCAAAAGTAACAGTAAAGTAACTGATGCCTGATTATACAACAAGGATACAAAGCAAAAAGAAATTCTTTAAAATAATTTTCAATCATACATCCTATCTGAAACATTACTTTTGATAAAATAGTATTATACTTACTATCAAAGTTGCAGAACAGTATGGGATTCTACCTTCTACTTTCTGAAACGAACTGGTCCCAAGTTGCTTCGTTGCTTTTTGTTGTTGTATTCCAAGCTATGACTTTGGAGCGCTAAAGACGCTAAATGTCTGTTCACCCGGTGTTGTTGTTTTCCAAGCTATGACTTTGGAGCGCCAAAAACGCAAAATATCTGTCCGCGCGGTCGAGCTAGCTTAAAAGCTCACCACACGGCAATCTTTTAGATGTGGTCACTAGGTTACATCGTCCCTTTTTCTTGAACAATTTTTCGCCAGCTCGATCCCCACCACCGCCTCGTGAAGCAACATAGGCTCCCTTGTGGAGCAATAATTACAACATTCCAGAAGCAGCCACCGGGGCAAAAAGGTGAAATAGCTGTTCCGATTTGCCAGCCAGAAGAATATTACTAAAAAGTTGACATATTTAGCTTCTTCAGAACAGCTCTAAATTTCCAGCTGGAAAAGTAAATTTTGTCTAGAAAAAGTCCCACATTGCCAGGAACAACTCTGCAAAAGAAGTTTTTGCTTTGTTTCTTAAAGTAGCTGTTCCGATTTGCCAGGAGCAACTTTGTAATTCCACAGGAACAGCTCTCTATTTCCAGCTGGAGATAAAAAGGAAAGTATCTGTGCTAACGCCAGTGAGCAATCTTTTTTATTTCAAGGGGACAGCTCTCTATTTCCAGCTGGAGATAAAAAGGCAAAAAATTGAGCTGTTCCTACTCCAGTAGGGCACTTTTCCAGGAGCGTCTTGTTTTAAACTGGCTAAGGAGCAGCTCCGAAAAATCGACCCGAAACAGCTCTAAATTTCCAGCTGGCTAATTCAAGGAACAGCTCAATCTTTGTCCAGAATAAAAAACTTAATTTCGACCGGAACAGCTCCAGATTTCCTGGAACGCATGTGAATTTCCAGCAGGAGAGCTGATATAAAACTTTTAGGATTTTTCCAGGGAACAGCTATGTATTTCCAGGAGCAAATTTTTTGAAAATTTTTAGGAACACCTAGGCCATTTCCAGCTGAGGGGGGTCTCCGGAACAGCTTTTTCGTCTTTTGCCCTCCGTGGCTGCTTTCGACATTCTCATACGAAGTATGCCAATTGAAGAACAATGATCTATTTCAACTTTTAATTCAAGCTCTCTTCTTACACAAATGTAAAAACTCTAGGTATTTAAAATTTACCTTGACAAAATGAATATAAACTTACTCGGTCATTATCTTTCGAAATGGTATACAATGCTTTTAAGAAGGACGTCTCTGAGCTTCCCGGCATGTATTTGCGGAATTTATCTCACAAGCGAAAGACTTTTTCCGATATGAAATAATTCACACTGTTTGGACTGCCCGGCCAATAACCAGATTTTAAAAGGATTCGAAGCGTGAAAGGGTCTACTTCTCCTGAACAATCTTTACAAAGAACTGTGTACCTTTGAAGATCAAATCTACCTAAGAAATAATTTAATACAGCGAAATAAAAAGACAGAAAAAAGCACGAAGATGAATATAGGTATGACAAAACCTAAAGTTTAAGCATCAGTTTGATAGGAAAGCGCCTTATTTTCATTTTGAGTGAAGGCATAGGTTTAGAAAATGATTTACCTTCCAAAGTAATGAGAACAACAAACTCGTACCCAACTTTCTTCACTGTTTCGCTACTTTCACACACTGTACACCTGAAACAATTTAGTTTCGGAAAGCGATCTAAAACATAATGAAGAAACGCAACTATTTAAAATGATCATATTGAATTTTATATTGAGTTCTCCTCTTTAAACTATTGCGGACTCTACTAAGGAAGTTACTGAGTACAGTTAGCTTTTTCAAAGATATCAGAGGATATTCAAAATTAGAGGAGTAACTAAAGGATAAAACTTCAATCGAAATCAAGCTTTAATCAAATCTGGTATAGCTACAAAGAAAATTCTAGCAGCTTGCTACTTATTTCCTTCATCCATGATGTCAAGAGGAAGAAGTTTCTTTCCTTGGAAAGTCTTGTCATAACAGGGCTCGGTTGTGTGGACAACATCACATACGAATCACAAAGAATTTAGTACACAATCTTGGCATTGTATCTTTGTCGGTCTTTCTTAGCACACGTCACAAATTTCATCAAGCTTTTGATTGGTGAGCATAACTGTCACAATCACGTCACATACGAAGCACAAAGAATTTATTACACAATCTTGGCATTGTATCTTTGCCGGTCTTTCTTAGCACACGCTACAAATTTCATCAAGCTCTTGATTGGCGAGCATAACTGTCCAGATACTATTTCTTTTTCTGCTCCACTCTTCTTGAGTTGCCTCTGAACAAAAAAATGATGGCACGAAATTTGCAGTTGATGACTTTTGCCTTATTTTGCATTGGCAAAATTACACTGCCCTCTAACTCGAAATGGTTATTGCAGTAATCATTTGTTTTTGGTTTACATAGTTTGAAAAAATGTCCATTTCTTGCTTGAATAATATATTTAGCTTTTTATTCTTATACTTATTACTCTTACTTTTACTTTATCAGTTTGGAAGATTTCTGTAACAGAAATACGATACTGCGGCACTTAGTTTCAAATATAAGGGATACATTTTGTAGCAAGATTTTGAATATTTTTGTATGGGAAGGGTATTCAAAAATGAAAGCCATTCACACGTCAAATTAGCCACCACACAGGAAAATCTAACAGAGTGCCCACTTGCGGACCTTGAACGTATCCATCCTAGACATTTTTCTATTCCTAGATAGAACCCTCTTAATCGGAGTTTTGAGGCAAACTGACTATCATAAGCGATCGAGAAAAGAGGGATAGAAGTAAAACAAAAATTACAGTACCTTATAAGTCAAAATAACATTAACATTGAACTGTAGATCTTAATAAGGCTTATGTTGTCTTTTTTGCGCATTTCGCCGTTCCTGGTCTTGACGGATTCCGTGGTATTATTTTTCCTGAGTGAAAAATTAGTAAGATCAACTAAATATCAGGTATGATAACAATAAAGTTCTATTTCCAACAAGTACGATAAATCTTGATTTCCTATATCTATCAATTTATCATACTTACGGAAAAAAATCCACAGCTATAAAGGAAAGATTTACATTAACTTTTCGACACTGCATGATTTTTCAAATATAATTGCCATCAGAGCTTTCGTTTAAAAAGTACAGTGTACGTAAAGGCCTATGTCACGACGAGAAAACAAAACAAAAAAAACTACCGCTATCAATGTACAGATTGGCGTCACAAAAGTAGAAATTGATTTCAGGGTAAAGCTAACTCTATAAAAGCGTAAAACTCCAAGATAAGCTTTTTCTTTAAAGGGGACGTCTGCTTTGGTAGATCATTTCAGTCAAAATTCTATGCCAGATAGCTAAATTAGTAAAAAAAAGTTTACAGAAAAAACGAACTCAAAATCTTTAGTTTTGACTGACATAATATTCAGATTTTAGTGTTTTACAATTTCCTCTCTTTTACCTGATTTTTGACGTAACCTTTGTTCGTAATTTATAAGAACAGAAGTCTTGTCTGTAGTCTAAAGTACTGTATTCAAACAACTTTTGATAAGAACATTTAAATTCAAACTTCTAATTTCGATGATTTTTCCAGTCCACAACTATATAAATATTTCAGTTTTGTACGAAGATGTTGGAGTAAGCTTTCATTGACAAAATGTTGGGGAAAAGATGTTTTAACGACTTTAAATGCTCTTGCACATCTCTGACTTACTTAAAATTTTCTTATAAAAATGCCAGCTGCACAGAAAGAGGAGTTAATCTTGTTTACTTGAAAGAACATAGAAAACATATAACATAAGAGGGATTTTTTAAATGGCCATAGAAAGTGATTGAAAAAAAATCTCTTGAAGTGCGAGATAGCTCATTTTAATCTCCCTGGAATAATTTTTCCAAAAATTCCGAAAAAACAATACCTAAAATGAGACCAGACGTCCCCTTTAACTTAAAAATAAAAAACTAAATATCACCTACCTTCTTTAGCCTGGATCCATCCATCAGATATTCTGATTTGTTGGGTCCAAGCAAACCAGAGATCTGAATGGTGGCACGCGCATAAGAAATTATGCGAGTCGACTTGAAGTGGTCGCTTAAGTATTTACACGCGTACGCTGCTTTGCAAATCTCCCTGATTTTTCTTTTTCGAAGCAAATAACAATAGAATGGCTAATTTATCTCCCTTGAGTGTCTGACCACGCATTCAAATAAAAATAACAATAATGGTAGGGGAAGAAGTGGGAAGATCGAAACATGCGAATTTTTAGATGTTATGGTTGTTTTCTTTTCATACTTGCTTATTAGATATTCTTGTTTTAATCTTTTTAAAGACTTGGCTGCATTCATTCTGTAAAGAACTAAAGGTATATCTTTATTTTGCTTCCATTCTTCTTCTCTGTTTGCCAATTTCGTAGTGCTGTTTTGGGTTGGAAATTTTTTTTCTCCAAAATTCATTTTGAACTTTCTGTCTACTTTCTGACTTTCCACCACACTGTCTATATTTTATGGTCAAGGCTGCCATTCTAATTGATTTATCACTGTTGGGATATCATCTTGAAATTATGCATGTCATTATGTGCATATATTTATTTGCAGCTATGGGATTCATGCAGGAAAATCTGTCAACAGGGGTTCACCTGATTTCTAGGTGAACCAAGCTCTATAATTTTAGAACTTTGTCTGGCTGAGGTAAAACTTATTTTTCCTAAAATTCAAAAAATTTTGAGCTTTGATATCCAGGCTAAAGGTGGCAAACCTTCTTCTCTGAGATCATATTGTGCAATCATTATATCTTTACCAGTTAAGTTAAAATAAATAAATTGAATACATCAACACAATTTTGTAAAATAGCAAGCTCCAGATCGCCTTCCACATGACTGAAGGCTCAAAATGATTGGAAAGAACTGCTTCCTGATTAGCCATCCAAAAGGGATGGGTTGTAATTAAAGAATTATCAGCAAACCTGTTTAGGGACATCGCCTTTTTTCAAGCACTGATTCACTCTTTTTCTTGGATTTGCTTTTGGAATGATTGGAGTGATTATGATAGATTTCTGCCATTAGGTTTACTGGAAAGGAGATATAAAAGGAAAGATTATAGATTACCTTATTACATTTATTCATGATATGCACCATTGCAATGTCTTCTTACATTACATCATGGTCTCGATAGCTGATTGGTTCTAAGTGACGTAAAATAAGTCAATACGTCACTTTCAACCAATCAGCTGTTGGGTCCGTGGAAGACATTGCAATGGTGCATATCATGAATATAACTACTCGTGTTATCAATGACAATTGGTTAACCTCGCGTTAATTATAACCGTTTAACAAAATTTGAGCTAAGGTAATTTTGGAAAACCCTGCCTTTCAGGTTAATTGATTGTCGCACTCATTTTTCCCACTTTAAAAATACTTGATTAGTTATATAAGCGTAATAAGGTAGGCTATGCAGAAAAAATTCATTACCACCTAAGCGTAATGCAATGAGCAATACTTGTGCTTTACAACATTCAAAACGGTACCGCATTCAAAACAGATTTCATTCATGACTATATAATTTCATCTATGATTTTAGTCCACTCCCCTTAAAGCTTCTTAAAATTTACCCCCGGTTTTAAAGATCAATTGAGAGATATCACGATGATTAACATCGAGAGGAGATAGAGGACCAGACTTTTGTATACAAATTTAGCAAAACACACAAAAACTTTCTACTCATAGATGTGGTTCCACTCGATACTTTTTTACGAACACCCTTTACCTGTATATAAATTTATTAATAATAATAATAATATTAATTATTAATATTTTTTTCAGACAGGGAAAAACACCATACATTTACAATATCTTTCGCTCATTTCTTAGAGCATTATCTAGTCTAAAAGTAGAAAAAATTAACAGATTAGTCAAATAAATCAAGAAAATCAAAAAATAACAAACTAGTAATTCACTATGCCCTCTTCCACAAAAACATCACTTAAACTAGTACAAAGTTACAGATTTTTTCTGCACGTTAATAATGTCAGGTCTGTCTTTAGAAAATAATGTCAGGTCTGTCTTTAGAAATTAATGACTCTTTGAGTCTCAAAAGAAGTCTCAAAAATTATTAATATTAATATTAATAATATAATTACGAACACCCTGTACCTGTATATAAAAAACAAACTAGAGCTGTACAAAAAAAATTCAAAAAAAAGCTCAATCTAAAATTATTGTCAGTTTTGTCATTAATAAAGGGGCTAAAATGCTATTTACAAAAGAGATTTTTTATATTGAAGATAGGTGGGTTTTTCTGCAACAGTTCGAATTTGAGTTCAAAACTTTTTATCGTGAATTCTTTGAGTATATAAAAAGGATAATCAAATGGTTTGACATTTTTAGCCCATAGATTCCTTGTAAGGAACTGAGGAAAATTTCTTTTAACCTAGGTTTTAAATTTTTGAACTTCAGCAAAAAAAACAACAGAATTTCAACACAGCCCTGTTAGAGCCCAATTTTAGAAATTTTGACTTATATATATTTTATTAGGTTTTCATGGATTTTATTTCATCCTTTAGTTCTACTGGGAAATATTTTAATGAGATCTAAGTACCTGGATGTCTATAACAGTGGCGTCACTAGGGTGTCGCTCCTGAAGACTCAGCGACACCCTTTTTGACAAACAAAAGTTTTTGAAAGACAAGAAATAAAAAGCGCTGGTAAGAGGACGACGCGCGGCGACTAGCGCTCGCACGGACACGCGTGGCGTGCGGCTTTTTTTGAAAATCACGTCGCCTTCAATGGGCGGTTTTCAATTGGTGGCGATGTTTTAAATTGGCGGAGATATTTAGATTTTAATAAATTTACGGCACCGAATCAAAATTCAGTATTGCGATTCCTTAGCTTAGTAGAGCTCGGTAGAAATGAAGACAGCTCCGGGACCGTAAAATAAGAAATTTTTCTTCACTTTGGCCTTCATCGTCTGCACAAAAACAATGACACGGCTACCGACTTTAATATTTATTGTTATCCTCTTTGTTAAATTATTAGCAGAACAAAAGAGGTCTCGTCGGTGACCGTAAATTATAATTATTTTACTAGCCATAATTGTCATTAAAATGCCACCGCAATAGCAGATTAAAAAAATGATTTTAATGCATTTTTAAACTTCAAGCAGCTTAGTGCTAATTTATTACCCAGTCATGTTAATAATTGAGTTGGAGACAAATTAAAAACAGTGTGTGGACGTAAATTTGAACTTATTTACAAGAGACTTTTTCTAACTTTCATTGGAATTTGACCAATTAAAAGGCTTGGCATCACAACATATTTACAATTTACATTACAACATCTTGTGCTGGGATTTTATAAATGATCGAAATAATAGTTTCAGTCTTTTCATTTGCGTTTAAGAATGCAGTTAAAATATTCGGTAAAATTTTTTCTTATTGACGCGCACCCGCATGCTTATGTCTTATATTGATACAAAATTCTAAGGAGTGAGTGCTGTGTTTCAAAAGACTGAGTGAGAAAATAATAGAATATTATCTTTAAATTCCAATTTATCGAATTTTTAATTTTATTTTGTTACTCTAATTATTTCAAGTGCTTTTTTAAAAAGAGTATCAAAATTAACCCTTTCGCAGCGAGGGGGTCCATATGTGGCCCCCCTCAGCTTTAGCATCATATTTTCGATTCAGATAAGATTTAGCACTCAATTTTTTGCACAATTGTTACCAACATTATAAGTACCTTTTCTGCCAAGTTTTTTGAAAAACAAACGAAGTGCTAAACTTTTATGGCATTTTTATGAATTCATGAAATTTTCTGCAAAGGAAATCTTAGGCCAAAAATTTTTGCTAAAATTTGTCTATTTTAGGTTATTTTTTTTCAAAAAATACTCAGAATGACAGTTTTTCTTGTTGAATCGTGAGGTACTATGTCCTACTTTATTTTTAGGAGATTTCAGACGTTCTTTGTGGTTTTTCAAAATTTTAGACCCCCTCAAAGGCAAAATTTTTAAAAATTTTAAAAAAATCCTAAAATTTTCAAAAAATTTTACATTTATTTTTGAAATATCACCAAATGCTATATAGATGATTTATATACCAAAAGAAAGCTTATTTCATATGCTTTCCAAAAATGTATAACAACCCTATCTTTAAATAAACACAAGCAGCATAAAATTCGAAGCAAACGGTAAAGGTTGAGATTTCTAAAAAAGTGCTAAAATATATTCGCTGCGAAAGGGTTAAATCGCAAGCTGTGAAAAGTAAAGTTCACCCAAATGAAAATGAAAAGACTATAAATACAATAGTGCAGATTTTTTTAAAGAATTATAAGCGGAGGAACGCTTGTTCAGATAATAGAAAGATTCACTGTAGAAATTAATATTTAGTTGGCTGGCATTTTTAAATACGTCTAATGTTCATTTCAAACCAGTTCAAACAAGAAAGTTTAATCATAAAAAGAAAGATTTCTAACACAACTTTCATTTTTCATCACAAAAACAACTACAACGAAACAAATAATCTACACAAACTACAAATTTTGCCAATCAATTTTTTAAAACAACGATAAAAAAGTATAAAATGCATTTCAATGCTTGCAAGCTTCTGTCTTTGCCACTATTTGTTTTGAGTTCAAATGAACATCTATGTCACACATTTGTAACAGTTTTTGTTTCAATTTTGTATCATCCATGATTTCGAAGAGAGCTTTTAAAGTGTCTTTGAAAAATGTTGCTTGCAGTGTTATGTCTTGAGAATTTTTAAATTCGATGGTTGCAACAACGTTTTTGAATTCGTCGCTTGAGTTCATTTGGTTTGTATCGAAAATCCTTCCACAAACACAGTCGGCCATGCCAGTACCACTGTTAATTTGAAGTCTTCGTTTACAATTTTTGCAACATTGGTAGGTTTCAAATTTCTTTATGCACACCACGCATTTTACACACTCAATAGAATTTTTAGGAACAATTAAATCCTGTTCGTAATTTTCAAACCCACATGTAAGTTCTTCTGTTAAAAAACATATGGCAGAATTGGGATCAGTAGTGAGTTTAATTTCATTAGAGATTGTTTTTGAGTTAATGTTAGTTAACTGAATTAATTTATCCTCTACTATATAGTCGAGAAAATCTGCCCAAAACGTAATCAAAAGGCAGGTGGATCCATCGGAGATAACACATTCCCGCATCTTGTCCGTTCTTGCCTTGCCACCCCTAGTGGTATAGGGCTTCACTTGAACAGGGCCACGGAACCTGAGTTTACCAACTATGGACTCAGTGATTGAATTTGATTCGATCTCGTTTAATGGTGTAGCATCCGCATCATTTAAGTTAAAAGTTAACTGCCTTTCACAAGGTTGTACAAAGGAATATGCATTGAAAAAGTTTCTACCATTCAAGGGCAAGCATGACTTGATTGTGACGGGCTCCTTGTTGTGAAAATAATCGAGAAAGTTTTGACGTATTGCGGAAAATTGTTTGTTTGTGCTTGACACTGTGACTTTTGCAAATGAAGTTGGTTTGGTTTTGATGAACACATTAAAGTGCTCCTTCTTCGATTGATAGGATAACCGTACGGGTGACACACATGCAATGAAGCCAGCAAAATCTTGAATAAGGAAAAAAGAAATTGGTCAATTTGTTTAAACAAAAAAACAGAAATTTCTACATTCACCAAACCAGATTGCTCAGTTTCTAGAGGGGTCAAAACTTAATTTGGCAGAACAAATTTTGCTGTTGACATACACTTTTTGCTGAAATTCTGAAATTCTTTCATTTTCCTAGGGGTTTTTATAGATTTCAATTAAAAACTGCGCGGTAGACACCCAAAATCACAATATTTAGTTACCACAAAAATTAGTTCTATAAAAATTAGTACCAACTTAATGATACCATAAGTCTAGATTAGGTTCTTTCAGAAATTTGGTGAGGGCGTCAAAATATTTGTTCAAATTTTCTAGTTAACATTTTGACAGCCAGAAATTTAAAAATTAGTATAATTCTTAACCAAAAACAATACCTATCGCATTTGCAGGAGCTTTGGGTTGGTATGCTGTTCCCGAGCAAAACAATTTGGCTTTCTTTGGTGAACCAGTCGGTGCACTGCTAGCTTTTCTTTTTGTTTGTTCTTTTTTGCTTTCATCATCTGTACCAGCTCTTTCACTATTCTTTACTTCACATGGCATCTCAAAACTCTCATCTTTACCACAAAACGGTTTAGAATCTAAGGTAAAATAAGTGCATGATATTTACTGTCATCTAAAAATGTTTAAATTAGCATTGCATTTTTATTTCCCATATTCTTTAGCCCCCAACTCAAAAATAAACTGAAATAAATAAATTCCACAGGGGCATTCAAAAATTCAACTCCAGAGGCATTTTTGTCTATGTATTGTTTAAAAAACGTCATTTGAAAAAAATGCGCATACATACTATATCCCCCTAACCACACAAATTTCAAACTTTTTAGACTCAAAATAGTGTAAAATGAATTTGGGCAAAGAAAAAATTTCGAAAAAAGCAATTCAGCCTTTCTATAATCCACATTTGTTTGCATATAGTAGGGGGCTAAGCCTGGGATCCCATGACATCTTTTAGGGCACAGCCATTATTAGTCCTTTCAAAAGAACAGTATATTATTTTTAAGATTACGAGACGGGATGAAGAGGATTAGGCCCGGGAAAACTTTACGATTAAAATAGTGACGCTATAGACGGGTTTCGTGAAACGTCATTTGTTTAGCTTTCGCTTTTCAGGGTTGTAATGAGCTATTCGCTTTTCATGGTCATAATTTGCTTTTATTTTCACAGAATGCGAGTCGTAAATTTTTTTATTTTCTTCCTTTCGTTTCAAAATTTTAACCTTTTGGTTGATTTTCTCAAATAAATCATCAAATTTACTTTTTTTGTTGCTTGTACTGCAAAGACCTTCATAGTTTATTGGATTTCTCTTTCGATTAGGATATGTTTTTTTGATCTCATTTTCTTCATTATTGATAGACAATTCTGTGTTAAGAGGGTTAGTAGTATCTATAACAAAGTCAATTTTTCAGAATCAGATTTTCTATAAAAGGCAAAAAACCAACCTCCTTTGTTTTCAGAAAACATTTCATTAATGTTTTGAAAACAAATTTTTTCAGGATTTAAATCATCAATGTAAATCCATTTATTCTCAATAAATATACCACATGCAAAATGGGCACCACAATTCCTTACAATGGCATGTAATGTGTAGCTATTTTCTTTTACTATAATCTCCTCAAAAAATCTACAATTGTTTATACATACTGTTGTACAGAGTTCTATAAGAAGAAAAATAGGCAAATTGACAACTTGAATCTGTGCTGGTATGTTGACAGAGCAAGAATCACAATTAATTTCTGAGCTTGGATTAAGAGAATTTGATACACAGTTTGGCCACAAACTTGCATCAACTAAAATCTCTGGATATAAAAAATGCGAAAGAAGACTGACAATGCTACCCGTTTCTCTTTGTTCCTTCTCACTACCACAACTATTACAAGTACCCTGAATTACAAAACTTGTTTCAAAAACATGTCTCTCTTCTTCTGATAATTCTTTGAAAATATTACTTCCAAAAATCTCTTGAAACTCTGCGTCGCTATTTCTTCTCACAAAGGTACCACAATTTTCAATAATCTTAGACCATACCGGTTCCCTAATTTCATCCAGCAGTCGAAAAGCATTACTTTTCATATCGTAATCTTCAAGTGAAATTTCCATTGATCCACTTAATTGAAGCAGCTTAAAAAAATCACTTGATTTTTCATATGATACTTTAGCTTTCATTTCTGGAAGAAGCAAGCGGTAACATATTTCAAGAAAGCAATCAACAGCGCAAGAATAGGTACGACTGCCAGTTGTCCTGCTTGAATTTCGGAAATGTGCAACATTCAATGCAGTGTCTAGATTAATCGCAAAGTCTTCCTCTGCCATACTGTGAAAAATCTTCAAATTATTTTAGGAGCAAAAAGCAAAAAATGTAATTACAGTTGACACTGTCTAATTTGACGTTCTACTATTTGATAAGCCCGTTTTGGATAAAAATTTGAAGTCACTTTAAAGGTTTTGAAAAACCACTCTCTTATTTGATTTCTAGTAACAAAAAAATGCCAGATATTTTGAAATTCAAATGTTCGATTTTGTTGCGTTCAAATTAGAAACTCAAAATTTGACTCCTCAAATATTGCAAATATCAAAGATTTCTTCCAAAAAACTTATATAAATTTTCAGCAAGATCTTCGGTTATTGTACTGATTCGACGTTCAAAAACCAATCGCAATAATCAACCTTCGCTTCGCCTTCTTCTTCCCGTGTTACTCTATAATTCAATATTTACTTTAGGGATTTGGGAGACTTTCTCAATATTCAATATGCTGTGGTATTCGATGAGAATCCCTTGAAATTTGAATTAGAGAGTGTCAACTACTGTATATATAGATTTTTGCAAAATGCAAACTTTCCTTTATGGAATTTCCCTTTTATAGGGCGCCTTGTTTTATACTTTAGTTCAGTTTCAAAAATTCTTTTAATTGTCAGCTGTGTGCTGTTCTGTATCAATAGTGTTAGAACGATGATGGAAAAAACTATATAAATAACTGTCAGACTGTTGTTCTGTCAGTCTGTGTTCTGTTTCGCTGGAAAATATAAATCAATCTCAATGTCTAAAAAGGATTCAAATTGTTTAGTTTTCCTTTCAGCAAACTCACACTGGATTGTTGGGTTTATAGAAAAGTAGTGCGATTGGACTACTGGACTGTGCTAATAACTGGAATAAAACAGATTTAAAGAAACAGGGAGAAATTCAAGATGTCTGCCACCATCACATCAGGTCCACCAACTTTCCTTTTTTATCGCTGACATTACCTTATACCTAAAGCCAGAGCCATCGGCTGATCGTTTGAAACATAGTCAATAGAAGAAATACCAGATAATTCAATTGACATTGTTTGAAAGCTCCGACACGATAGGAAGAAACAAACGTCCGCCGTGCAAGCTAAAAAAGAGCTATCCTGTAAAACACGGCTTATCGCTCTTCATTCCGGGAAATCAAATAACCGTTAATTGATAATGTTCCGCTAAGCGGAACTAAAATACTGAAACGCGCGCGCAAAATTATGAGATGTTTTCCCAACTTTCCCTCACGAGTGAAGCTATGAATGCCATCCTCGGAAGCTTTAGGCTTCCTGCGGTGGCAATCAGAAAACGAGTAGAAGAGGAGGTAGGCTGCAGAGGAGGGGACTCATTGAATGCAAGATCTTTCTTCGATTATATTATGATGTGAGACTATTACCATGAGAGAGCCGAGAGATATATTTGGAATACTGTATCAGAAAAAGTTTTCAAGACCTGATAGTGCTTCTCTTGTTTTTGGGAAGAATTGTACTGATGAAGAAAAAAGAATGCTATTCGTCGTAAAGACAGCAAAAGTTGCTTGTTTCCAGAATGGCAAATAATAAAGTAAAGATTTGTGATTGAACATTGACTATCGTATGTGGCAATATATAAGAGAGAGTACTTGTACAGATCCTATGCTGTAGTTCTGTATTCTGATTGGATTGCATGACATGATATTGTATTATACTGTAATGGATAGATGATAGACAGTTATTGGTTTTTGACTGGTTGTGGTTTCTTGTTGTTTTATGAATTTGAGACTTTACAGACAATGACATCTTTCGTTTTCGAAGAACATAAAATTGTCGGTGCTTATTTTCAGTGACAGCTATACGAGATCAAGACTCAAGAAAATGTTTTTTTTGGGGGGGATTGATAAGTTTTGTATACGGTATTTTAGCCTGCTAGTCTAAAGTAATTTTTATTTATTTTGTTGAAGGTTATTTTTATGATGAGCTTTGTAAAAATCATACAAAATACTTTTATGTCAAATCACAAAATTATCACTCAAGAAACGAATTTCTCTCTTGTTGACTTTTCTATATAACACGAACATAACATAACTTTTTGAAAAAAATGAACAAATTTTTCCTTCACTCTCCATCGGCACACTTTACAATAGAATTTCATTTTATATTTTACAAAAGGAGCGCATAAACTGTAAGACGGAGAGTTTGTTTATCCGGGAATTTCCCTAGGACAAAAGGAATTTCCCAAAGGGCAATATCATTCTTTCAGAAACCACAAGCTATTATTACGAACGAGACACTCACTCTTTGTATATTTTCGATCCAATGTGTGGCTCTGCCACCCATGCAACAAATGGTAAACTCGTCTAATGGTGAGTTGCCGGTTAACCACGTGCAACGTGGCCTGTGTTTGGGGTTCACAGGTATTGGGATCTGCAGCCCATAACGTCCCCCGGTTGTTTGGAAGTATTTGGGCGTTATATTTTAACACCGCCCTAATGAAATTAACAACCGCCCTCTAACCGCCCATTTGAAAATTGAAATTTGCGACACCCCTTGAAAATCCTGGCTACGCCACTGTATAAATTAACTTGTACTTTGTCTGTTATTTAGTTTTTTGATTTTTGTATTAGATATGCCCGAAATATGTCCGATTCCGATTTTGACGAAATTTTTTACGGCTGAAAATGACGAATAATTTTTTCAATGTTCGAACACGTTCAAACTTATTCTTAAAAAAAATTTCTGTTTAGAATGAAAATTCTTGAGTTTTACTCTCTGACATCAACTGAAAGAAGTCATGTTTCATTTTTAGAAACATTGGAAAGCATCTTAAGAGGAAGATTGACGGCTGGAGCCCATACATTTATTTCAAAGTCTCCTTTTAAAGCATTCATCCGGGCTCAAATTCACTTAATGAAAAACACCGCTTTCAAACATGCAAAGCGAAAGCCATACAAAAGTGAGCTTCTCGAAATGGTGAAAGCCGTTATTATCAAGTTTCCTGCCCTAAAGAAACACAACGAACACGATCCAGCCCTAAAGAAACACAACGAACAAGATGACAAATGCATCCCAGATGAACTTAAATATGTAAGTCTATTTTAATTTTTTCCTAAGGCAAACTTCCCTTTATTGTTGGTTGACCCCTACAGATTTGAAAAAATTCTGGTTGCACCCCTTTAAACCCCCTCCCTAGATTTTGAAAAACTTTTTTGCACCCCCCCCCCTTTTTCAAAAAATTTTCGAAGCCCCAAAGTCCCCAATTTCGTGCGTTTTTGACTAAACATTAGCCTGGAGGCCACTTAGAGATTTTAAATGACTGGATGACGCTGATAAGTGGCCTGGAAGTATAAGGCAACATTCTGATTTTTATTCTGCCCACGCCTGACCTCAAAGTGGTCTTAAGGATTTCAGTTGTTTTTGGAAGGTATAAACAAAGATGGAGTAGTGTTATTTTTTCATAATATGGCATTGTAAATCTTTAGGTTATGTTTGTTTTTCCCTCTAAACCTCATTTTTCAACCCTAAGTAGTTTTTTGTTATTTGGTAATTTTGGTCAAAATGGCGATTTTGCCAATAGCTCCTAGTCTACTCCACTGAACTCAGCGTTATCAAAATTTATCAGAAAGCAAAGTTCAGCCAGGGAGTAGACTCTATTCTAACTTAACATTGATATTTTGGAGTTATTTCTCTGAAAAAGGCATGTGCTTTACACTTTTTTTCCTATAAAATGCATAAAATATGCAAAATAATTTACTGCTTAAAAGCCTGAAAGTCTTTTCCACCTTCTGCAGTTTTTTTCAGGGCTGGAAATTCAAATTTGTGCAAATGCTGGCCTGTTCTTTGTGATGGATTGTATTTTTCTAAATTTCAGGGATGGTTGTACAAGAAATTGAAAACAAGATTGAAAAACGACAATCACGCCTCAAGAAAGCAGCCGAAAGCAAATTCAATTGAAAATTCAACACACAAGAAGAAAGATTTGACCAAAAGTAAAAGGAAGTCAACACCTCAAAAGAAAGGCGTAGACCAAAACGAAAGTGAACTGACATGCAACAAGGAGGAAATGGACCAAAATGATGGTGAGCTGGTGCGCAATAAGGAAGTCAACAAGAAAGATGTGGAAAAAAACAAATGTGACAAGGAAAGAGTGGACAAATGCAAAAAAAATGAAAATGTCACCACAGAAGGTGAAAATTAATTTAATTACATTTATTACCTTAAATTAAGCATGTATCTGGTTTTTTGACAAAAATGCAATTTTTAGCAGGAATTTGCTTTGGCAAAAAGGGGATTTTAGGCACTTAAAATAAAAATGACTTTTTAATTTGGAATTGTTTTGCTGATTTCTCAAATAAAAGCCTCATTATTTTGCTGAAAATGAGTCTCTTAATTGATCACAAAGAAAAGCAACTCAATCCAATTTTGTTTTTACTCACATCAAAAAAACTGTCAATGCTTGAATTGTACTTCTGAATTCGCAAGCTACATAGGGTTATCTTTTGGAACCAGACATCTTCATTCTTTGAAAATTAAGTCTTTATTTCTTGTAGCCATCCAGTCCAAATTGATGGAACGCATCGCTGGAGAGTCGAAAAAGCGGAATCCGAACTTTGAAACACTTAAAGTCTACTTGGACGAAAATTTTCAATATCGCCAAAACTATATTAAGGAGTTGTCAAAGGACAAGGAGATGCACATCAAGCTTTTAAACACTTACCCATGCTTCAAGCATGATCAATTGGTAAGATATTTTAAATTGTGTGATTGAAAATTCGTAATTATTCGTGACCATGATTCGTAATTATAGACCAATCACGACCACCAGTTCCACTCACTCTAGAAATGTCAAATATAGCTTTAAAGAAGCACAGTTTCATGTAGATTAGTGTGATAGCCGTTGGAAAAATTTAAATCGAGGCTATGAGGAATTATATTGCCAAAAACTTGTTTTGTGACGTCATAAACATTACGTAACATTACGACCTAAAAATTAAGATTTGAATGTCTCAAGAAATAAAGTTTCAATTACCTTAAGGGAACTAAATTTTAAAGATTTGGCCTGAAACCGGAAAATTTAGTTCCCGTAAAATTTCTCAAACCAGAAAAATAATGGTTAAACAATTTATAGAACTGCTCAAACAATCCGCAAAATTAAATTCCACAAAAATCTCAAATCAGCACACCACCTCAGGTAAGTTATGGCATGTCTCAAAAACCTGAAAATTACCATAATTTTTGAAGGCCATTAGCCGGCAGAAAATGAGGAAACCAATGATTTGCAACGAAGGATACCATGATGAAGTTTCGTTGTAGGGGTGTTACCTAATTGTTTACGCCCTTATTTTCGCGAAAAACCGCAAAAACCAAAAAGTGCTGACGTCAGCAAAATTTGTTTTTTAAATATCTCCAGTTTGGCTAATGTTAGAAACATGAAATTTGGACCAACGTTGAATATCATTAAAAGGATCATTTTGCAAAAAAAAATTTTTCGAAATTTTGCTGTCGTCAGCAGAAATCAGCAAAATACGAAATTTTGCAATAAAGTGCTGATGTCAGCAAAATTTCAAAAATTTTTTTTTGAAAAATGATCCTTTAAATGATGTCTAACTTCAGTCCAAATTTCATGTTTCTATCTTTGGCCAAACTGGAGTTATTCAAAAAACAAGTTTTGCTGACGTCAGCACTTTTTGGTTTTTGCGGTTTTTCGCGAAAATAAGGGCGTAAACAATTAGGTAACACCCCTACAACGAAACTTCATCATGGTATCCTTCGTTGCAAATCATTGGTTTCCTCATTTTCTGCCGGCTAATGGCCTTCAAAAATTATGGTAATTTTCAGGTTTTTGAGACATGCCATAACTTACCTGAGACAAAATTTATTTCCCGCTAAAAATTTGTTCCTTTAAGGTAACATGAAATTTTGACCAACGATAGCTGATATGCATTAAAAGGAAGAAAAACTTTTCTTTGAAAAAATGATGGCGTCAATTTAATTGAAACTTTAGTTCTTAATACATTCAAATTTAGTTTTAAAATTACGTGATGTTAGGTAGTGTATATGACGTCACAAATAAGTTTTGTCAAAATTGGTCATTAGGTGCATATTCTGGAATTGTCTAAAAAGACCAAAACCATTAGATTAGAATCAAGTTCCATTACTTTGTCATGGATATTGAAATGTTTTTTTTGCCACATAGAATAGAAATTACTCTCGTAATTTTCAATTTTGACTTTTAACATTTTCAAGGTGCTGCATGAAGTCGTATTGTTATTGAGAAACAAATCATCATCTTCACCAGACTAACCTGATAACAGCTGTTCATAATTTTCTTACGTGCACAGTAAACCTCTGAAGGCACTTGAAAATTATACATCTGAGGAAAATAGTCCTCCCGCGGAAAATTTTACAACAACACAATCACGCAACTTTGTTGTCATCCCCAGTCCTGTTAGACGAACGCTGTCCTTACGATTTTGAGATACCATATTCGTCAGATTGTATGTTTTCACCCATCCCTTTAGAGCTTCAGCGTGGTGGGCAGAAAACGATCACAATCTGATCTCAGGTTACACCAGACCGGTTCGAAAAAGAGCTGGACAATATGATTTATTATGGAGTGGCTAATTGCTCGTTAATGCCTCTCAACAATGACACAGGTTTGTCCAAATTTTTACAGGAAAGCACAAAAAGCATTTTCATCCTTATCTCTTCTTGTTAGGAAACCTCTCTTCTGTGCCCAATGTCAGCCTTATTTTTCAATGTTATGGCTTTCTTTGAGCTACTTCTAATGTACGAAATTCTTTCATTTTTTATGGAACTTTATGTGAGAATACTTTCATTAATTTTATTTTTAGATACGCGTCGCGTGTTGAATTTATATTCAACAATTTTCCAGCCATTGTCCAACCAAAAAAGAAAGTATGTGGGAAAGTTCATCCAGTGATCTTCACTAAAGAGGTGAGACTCATTTTACATAAGACTGACTGATGTTTAATTTTTTGCTCTGGGAGCAGATAGCCCTAGAGATTAAATGTATCGAATATTTCGAAATTTATCGAGATTATTGTTTACTGACTCAGCATTTTTTCAACTTTATTGATAAGTTCAAAACAAAATATCTTGTGATCTAGATGTCAGTACATAATGAACTATACCTCTATTTGACACTATGGGGTCAAGATTTCTTGAAAATCTTTGCATTAAAATGCTATTGTCAGCAAAAACAAACTTTCAGTCTGAAGAAAAGCTATACCGGGTGCACCAAAAAAAGTATACAACTTTGTCGAGATATTGTGAGCTTCATGATTTAATTTGTTCGTTCTTTTTTTATTGTATAGAGGATGCTCTAACTTGAATTTTGAGCTATTATACATTAAATTTGAAAACGAAGTTCGAAAATTATTTCAAAAAAACTGACTTTTTTTTAATGTCGAAATTTCAAAAAACCGTCAAAAACGGCGAGCAAACTTTTCTCTTGACACTTACCTTGTTTACACATAAAAATACCAAAAAATGCAACTGTGTTCATCAAAACTCGTCACGGAATTTAAGAATATGGTAAAACAAGCTATTCCCATGTAAATAATATTTTTGGAAAAGCTGAAATTTTTCTTTGGAAATCTCCAAGGTTTTGATGTTATGCTATGTGAGAAAATTTTTGAAAAAATAGATCACCATTCCTCGACTAGTTGTTCAAAGAACTTAGGTCTGCATTGAGTTTGATGGTGTTGGAAATGTTCATGACGTGCAAATAAGATGGGCAAACTGTTGGATATGTTGCAAAATATAAGATAAGAGAAAAAAAAATAAAAGAAACAATGAAATTGTTTTTTTGTCATTTTGTCTTATTTATAGCGTGATTGCTGTTTTTAATGATTTTTTGAAATTTCGACATGGAAAAAAAGTTAGTTTTTTGGAAATAACTTTCGAACTGCTTTTTCAAATTTAATGTATAATAGCTCAAAATTCAAGTAAGAGCATCCTCTATACAATAAAAAAAGAATGAACAAAAAATTTAAATCCTGAAGCTCACAATATCTCGACAAACCTGTATACTTTTTTTTTGGGCACCCGGTATATTACCACCAAATAAACATAGCAATTTTTACATCACCACATCTTTTGTACAATTCTCCCAAAATGACAAGGGGATCGGTCTCTTAACCTAAAATCAGAATGGGAAACCCCTTTATTTTCATACTGCAGGATTAGCCTGAAACCATCATGAGTTCTGAAATATAAATATATCGGAACTTAAGTACCCTTTTCACTTGCAAGATGAAGAGAAAAAAGGTGGAATTCAATTTGATGTATATATGCTATGAACACTAAGCAGTAATTAAGTGAATTTAGTTTCTCCTTTTGTTCTACAAGCCGGCAAAGTTGGATATGGATGGTTTGTCAAAGCTCAACCAAATTATCATCGTCAAAGATGATCAATCCATTAGTTTGTTTCTTTCGGGCACAAGGCTTTGTAAAATGCCTTTGGATGCAGGCCTTGCCTACACTGCAAAAGTCATGTTGGCATTCTACTACCTATTAGATTTGGACAATCCCAAATTCTATGAGCTAAGTTTTAGCATATTTCAATGTTATTATTTTAGAGACACGAGTGTTTCTATTGAAATAACGAAAGATCTCGATGCATTCATGGCGAACTTTACCGACTTTAAAATTCAACGTCAGAAATCAACTGCGTGAGAAGACTATAATATTTTGATATTACGATTTAAGTTGCTCTGTGTACATAACATCATGTCTTTTTCTTAAGATAGTTTGTGGGTGGATAAACCATTCGTCACTGTAGCATTCTTACTTTTCCCCCATCGTCTCAGACATGGATGTGGGACGTTCTTTTGAAATTCGTGTACATTAAAGATTTCCTAGTTTTGATTAAAACTAGCTTTTTAACACGAAACTGGCCTTTCTGTCGAACTAACGGTCTTGAAGTTTTGAACCTGTGGTTTTGGAGAAATGGAGTACGCCAATTGCGATAGTTATCTATATTGTCAAAATCTCCTGATTTTTAACTGCATTTTTCTTCTCTAATAACACTTTTACTTGTATATAGCATCATATAGCATATCTTTTGAAAGACATTTTGTACGTTTACTCTATAAAATCTTTACTTATATCTTATAAGTATTGTCTTAGTTATATCACTTCAAATGTATAATACAAATAAATAAAATAATGCATCAATTCCCTACGTACCATTCATGTATGAGGAGTAGGGAATCGACGCATTATTTTATTTATTTGTATCAACACATATTTGATGACACGTTGAAACAAAACCAATTGCATTTGTATATTTATTTCCCTAATATTATGGCGCGAAATTTTTTTGTCTACCACATTGTTTATTAATGATAATGTCTATTTTTAAGGCAAAATAGACTTAAAAAAAGAAGCTATAATATTCTAAATTCAAAACAAATTTTCTTATTATTCGGAGAAGTATAAAAATGTTCATCTTAAGAAAAGTTTGGCTCAATTTCAATTTTTTTTTCTTGTTTTAAAATTGAAGAATTTGCTGTGCAGTACTCTATTATATGACTACTCCCTCCTTCTTTCTCCTTGATTTTTTCTCTTTCTTTGTATCTGTACATCTATTGTTTAAGTTTAAAAACAAAAGTAATGCAAACTTAAAATAGAAAATGATGTGATGGAGATGTTTCATTACAGTAGCCATATATAAATGTAATTCATTTGAGCTCAGGACATTGCTATTTCTTCAATTTTCTCAGAAAACCTGCTAAAAATGAATAACAAAAGAATTAAGAACAAAGGGTATCGGGAAAATCAACAAGACGACTAGGTAGTCGAAAATTTCGCCTATGCTAGTTAATTTGTAAATTTAAGTAATTTTAAATGAAAGTAATATATCTTTGCGATTTCAATTTTTATATCGCCAGGTTAGCAGCACTCACGGTCGACAATGAATATCAACAAAATCTTGACAAGAAGAAACTTGAATATGACCAACTACAGCGAGAGGCAAAGATCGCAAAGTCTCGAGCTCGACTCCAAGCCTATGAATCTGGGCTAGAATCTGATGACCAAGGTGGTATGGACGAAGCTCTCAAAAATCTACCAAAGCAGAACCAATTCTCGTTCATTAGAACGTACGTCAATTAAATACCACAAGACAGCCCAATCCCAAAAGAAGATGATCCTCCGATCCTGCCAAGTACCACCGGCCCTCAAACCAGCAATAATTCACCATTGCCCTTCATACCAACGACAGGTATAATGTCTTCAATCTATCACAACCAAGACTTTGCTTACCAAACGGTCCGACTTATCCGATACCGTCAAACTCTGGAGTGTTGTCGTCCACTCAACCACCAGCACATCAAATGGTTTACAGTTCTACACTACCTAAAGCTACATTACAATCATCTCATCCAAACACATACGGTTGGGATCCAGCAACATTAGTGACATCAACTGTCCATAACATCAGGCAAGTGCATCCCTCGCCATCCGAACAAAAGACCTCGTTCACCATACCGAATCTCACTGAAGTGAAGTCATCAACCTCATCACAAGATCTTGCATCAATCGTCAATGAGATGCGGGCTCCTAATGTCGTCATTGAAATATTCAGTGAAAACGCCACGGATTTTCCATTTTTCATCACATCATTTGAGGAGGCTGTCGAAAAGAAAGTTCCTGATGGGAAGACCAGACTACAACACTTGATGAGTCATGTTAATGGAGCCGCCAAGGAGCTTGTCGAATCCTGCATATACCTCCCATCACGTGCTAAGGACTTACTGACTGAAAGATATGGTAATCCCTACATTGTCAATGCTGAATACAGAAGACAACTGACATCTTGGAAGAAGTTGAAACCCAATGATGTCGCATCCTTCATCAGTTTTGAAAACTTCCTCATCAAGTACCAGTCATCCATGCGTGCAGTTAGACGAGAATCAGATGGAAGTATCGAACTGCTCCAATTATTGCAATCCAAGCTTCCATCATACCTTCAAGACAGATGGGGTCGTAAAGCATATCAAATTCGCAAAGAAAAGAAGAGGGAAGCAACCATCACAGACTTCATCAAACGATTCCATGAAGAAACCGAAATCATCAGCGACCCTCTTTTCTCCAGAGATGCAATCACTGAGGCATACAAGGACAACAACCGAGATCCACCAAGGCGTAATCCGAGGGCAAGATCATTTGGTACCGGAACCAAAGAAGTTGTTTGCGTCTGCTGTGGAAAGAAAAATCACGTCCTCGAGAAGTGCTTCAAATTCAACAAGCTTAATCCTTCAGAGAAAAAGAACCTCGTATTCAAGAGTCGTTTGTGCTTCCGTTGTCTCGAACCAGTTACCGATTCTCACTTGGGCAAGACCTGCAAGAAGCCAAAGAGATGCACTGTATGCAACCAACCACATCCAACATGCCTTCATCAAGACAAGCCATCTGCAAATGACGATCAACAAACCCCTGAAGTCAGACCACGACCAGAAGTTAGACAACGACCAGACCAGACCATCACCTCCTGTGATATCTGCATTTGTCAACCAATCAAACGATGTTGGTCTCTGTATTGTTATGGTGAAAGTCAATCACCCCGACGTACCAAATAAATTAGTTACAACGCTTGCTCTTCTGGACAATGGGTCACAAGGGACATTTGTCAGTGATGAACTCATCAAAGAGCTTGGCATCAAAGGATCAAACACGTGCTTGGAAATCCAAACAGTCAACGGCAAATCCTATCAAGCTTGCAAATCAATCACTGGTCTGAAAGTTTCACCAATTGAAAGCAACAATGTCATTATTCACTTGCCAAAGTCATACAGTCGTTCTGCTATACCAGTCGAGCCTGATGATGTGCCAACAGCTTCAAAGTTGGCATCCTGGAAGTACCTACATCCAATCCTTCAGCATCTACCACCTGATAGAAGAAATTCGAACGTTGGTATTCTCATTGGATCAAATTGTCCTCGTGCATTGGAACCCTTGTGCGTCATTCGAAGTCAAGATGGTGGTCCTTATGCAACCAAAACAAAACTGGGTTGGTGCGTCACTGGCCCAATGGGAAGTCAAACCTATCAACGCCAGATCAGTTGCAATCGGGTAAACGTGAAGTCCGACGATTCAAGTCATTACTTCAACTTCAAGGGGACCATCAAAGATGTATTCATCAGAGAAGGTATGCTCGCTATGTACAATCTTGATTTTCATGAAATAGCCAACCGAATGGGTTTATCCATCGACGATGAAAGGCAAGCATATCAACAACAGATCCCACTTGCCTCTTCCATTACGTAATCCAGACAAGATCGTCCCAAACAACCGCTCACAGGTCCTACAACGAGCCTACTGGTTCAAGAAAAAGATGATCAACAATCCAACCAACTTCATGAAATCACTCATTGACAGAGGACATGTCAAAATTTCAGATAAGGCTCCAACACCAAACCGAACCTGGTACATTCCTCACTTTGCTGTGTACCACCCTAAAAAGCCGGACAAAGTCAGAATCGTCTTTGACTGCAGTGCAGAATGTCACAATTACTGTCTCAACAAAGAGTTACTTCAAGGACCAGACATGACGAACCAGCTGATTGGTGTTTTGACAAGATTTCGCCAAGGACCACTTGCAGGGATGGCAGACATAGAGACAATGTTTCACCAAGTACGTGTCGAAGAGGAATATCACGACTATCTTCGTTTTGTTGGCTGGTCAGATTGTGACTTATCAAACGAACTTGTCGATTATCAAATGTGTGTCCATCTTCAAGGAGCAACATCTTCACCCAGCTGTGCCAATTATGCACTACGAGAAACTGCCAAGTTGTACAGAGATCAATTTGGCGAAGACGCTTCTAACACCCTGATTCATAATTTCTATGTTGACGACATGTTAAAGTCATTTCCAAGCACCCAAGAAGCTATTGTCACAATTCCAAACATTGTCAACATGTCAAATGCTGGTGGATTTAGATTAACGAAATTCCATTCAAATGATCGAAATGTCCTAGCAACCATCCCAGAGGAAGAGAAGTCAAAACGCCTGAAGAATTTGGATATGTCATCAAATCCCATCCCAGAGGAACGTGCACTTGGAATGAACTGGGATCCAGAATCTGACCAATTTTTCTTCAAAATCGAACTAAAGGAAAGACCAGCAACTAGAAGAGGAGTCCTGTCAACCATTAGCTCCATTTAGGATCCACTTGGTATCGTTTCACCCTATCTACTTGAAGGAAAGAAGCTTCTCCAGCAGATCTGCGTGGAGAAGGGTTGGGATGATCCACTGTCGCCAATGCAAAGTCAACAGTGGGAACAGTGGAAGAAGGAAAAAGTTATCATCGACCGATGCTTCCCTCCAAGTGGATTTGGCCAGATTATCGATTCATCGCTACACCATTTCTCAGATGCGTCTTGTGATGCATATGGCCAAGCATCATACATCAGACTTATCGACACTGCTGGAAACATATCCATCAAGTTGGTGATGTCCAAATCAAGAGTCGCCCCTCCAAAACGACCAACCATCCCACGATTAGAATTAACAGATGCAGTATTATCAGTAAAGATTGCCAACTCACTCCATAATGAGCTTGATATCCTCATCACAAACGAATACTTTTGGACAGATTCACAAGTTGTTTTGGCATACATCAGCAATGAGGTTAAACGTTTTCATTTATTTGTTTCAAATCGCATCAAGTTCATCCGAGAAAATAGTGCACTTGATACGTACCATCCAAGGAAAATCCTTCAGACGACACCACAAGAGGATTGAAGTTCAACAACACAGCAAAAGACAAACGTTGGATCCATGGACCAGAGTTCCTCTACAAGCCAATTGAAGAATGGCCAGTACAACCAACCAAATTGAAAATTGAAAACGATGACAAGGAAGTCAAAAGAATTAAATGCAATGCTGTGATGACCATAACAGAGCACATCCTATCAACCTTGGAACAACATACATCAAAGTGGCACAAGATGAAACGAATCGTTGCAACCATGCTCAACTGGCGTTACAAGTTGAAGTCACCCAAATTAATCATCATGGTAGAAGACCTTGAACGAGCAGAACGTGTCATAATTCGACTTGCTCAGTGCAGAGCATACCAAGAAGAAATTGCAACATTGGAATCCAATCAAATGAATTCCCTGAAGAAGAGCAGCCAATTGATTAATTTGTCACCATTTCTTGACAGCAACAATCTTCTTCGAGTTGGTGGACGTATCCGCAATGCTGATATACCATTTGAAAGCAAGCATCCAATTATTCTCCCAAGGAAATGTATAACTACCAACCTCATCATCGAGCATCTACATCAGAACTTACATCATGCTGGACGCACCTCAACTCTTCATGAAGCACGAAGGTGTGGTTTTTGGATTATCAATGGGAACTCCCTCGTTCGATACATCCTTATGAAATGTGTTCGTGAAATGTCGTATCCTTCGAGGAAAAAGCTCAACACCAAAGATGGTTGATCTTCCAAAGGATCGATTGGAACCTTCACCTCCATTCACGTATTGTGGTCTTGATATGTTTGGACCATTTATAATTCGTGAACGTCGTTCAGACCTCAAGCGTTATGGCATCATTTTCACATGTCTCAACAGCAGAGCTGTTCACTTCGAAAGCGTATGTTCCATGGATACTGATTCTTTCCTCCTCTGCCTGAGACGTTTCATTTGTCGTCGTGGTTCAGTTCGTACCATCCGCTGTGATAATGGCACAAACTTTGTTGGTGCTAACAACGAATTGCAGAAAGCCCTCCAAGAAATGATAAAATCAAAGACAACCTCCTTCGTTAAGGGACAGATTTCGTCATCAATTGGATCAATAACCCGCCATATGGAAGTAACTTTGGCGGAGTGTGGGAACGTCTCATTCGGTCAGCACGAGCAATTTTGAATGGTTTAATGTTAAACCATGGTCATTCGTTGAATGACGAGTCATTTCGTACATTCTTAGTTGAAGTTGAGGGAATCATCAATTCTCGACCCCTCACAACTGATGGACTTGCTGACCCAGAATGTCCCAACATTTTGTCACCTATCAACCTGTTAACCATGAAATCCAATGTTATTTCACCGCCACCTGGAGTATTCCAACGTGCAGACATCCACTGTCGCCGACGCTGGCGACGAGTCCAGCATCTTTTTAACGAATTCTGGTCGAAATGGAGAAAGGAGTTCCTTAGTCATCTTCAAAGTCGTTCCAAGTGGACCAACTCGAAACGAAACATGAAAGAAGGTGATGTTGTCCTTCTTAAAGATGATTCCTATCGAAACGAATGGAAACGAGCTGTCGTTACGAGAGCACATGAAAGTGATGTTGGTGTTACTATTAGACTTAATAAAACTGAATATATTCGCCCAGTGAAAAAACTTGTGGTATTGGTTGAATGTGATTAATGGTTTGATTGATTGTTGTATTCCCAGCCGAGGGAGCCATGATATTTTTAGTATATTTTAAAAAACAAATAAAATATTTGAGTCTTTCAGTGTAGACTTTTGTGGGATTTTTTCTTTGTTTTTTTTTTGACAGTTTTTTTTTGTTTTTATTTTTCAAGATGTTTTCAGCACATCTTGAGGGGAGCCAGATGTTACAGCTGAGGCACAGTTTTGTTGATTTTGGCTCCTTTCAGGATATTTCTTTGTTTTTAGGTATTTTGTGTGAGTTCTGTGTTTTACACTTTTTGTCATTTCTCTTGTCTGTCTGGGGTCTTAAGTTATAGCTTATAGTATAAATTCAGCCTTATTTATTTGATGTGTCATGCCTCTAGTGTATAGACATGCACACTTCTTTATAGTTTATTTTGTCTATTGTTTACATATAATTGGTTTATAATTGGTTTATAATTAGGAATAGGAATGAGAGATGTATAAAAGAGCTTTGATGTTACATGATCAGTTGTGTTACAAAAGTTGTCAAGTAAAGACATCAAGTAGTGAATAGTGAATTCACAAGTTCAAAGTTGGTTAAAATTATGTTTTGATTTTTTGATTTTATGGTAACACACCTTGATACATGCTGGCTTCCTAGCATATATTTACACATCTTGCTTACTGTTGCAGCAGCAAACTTATAGTCAGATATTCAATGATTTGGAATACTTCGTGCAATGTTGTTAATTGACAAACCGAAATAATAAGAATTTGATTTGTTGAGTAGAGTTGGCACGTCAAAAAGATCGTGTACATATATGGTATTTTTACGTAGAGTAGAGTGTCATGATTTGTGAGAAGGGAATTGTTTTTCAGAACTTTTTCTCTATTTGAAAGGGTAAAATTTTTCATCAAATTGTTACATCATATAGAATTGTTTTTATTGTCTAATCACCAATGGACTTATGTTGAATAAAAATGTAGATTGAACAATTTTCGGTTTTAACTTTTCTGGGAGAACATATCTTAGGCTTATTTATTATTTTGGCTTACAATTCTTATATTTTCTGCATTGGGCTATTCCAGAAAGAGAATTGTATGTGGGGGGGGGAGGATATAACAATTTTCAGTGATTTACCCACCGGACAAAGTGACTTTTGAACCCTAGGACAGAGAAAAATTACCCCTCCCCCCGGACAAAACAAATTTTGAAAAATCTTTACTACCCCCTGGACAATATATCCTCCACCCGGGTTGTACGAAACATTTTCTGGAAGAGCCCATTGACTGTTTTAATTCGAGAAAGCCTGTGTATAGTATTTATATATTGATATAAAATTTAATGAAGTGATGAAATATCTCAAAAATGACATAAAAATTTTACTACGCTTTAGGAATGCATTCTGGAACTAGTAAATTTAGACTCAGGCTGGGCTGTTCTTAATTTTTGAATTTTTCAGACCTTAATTTTCTTAATACGCTTAGTTTATTAACTTTAGAACTTGAGATGGGCTCAAAAATCTGTTAAAATCTGTACTTTTTAGTAGTTTCTGAAATCTGAGGCTCGGATTGTTCTTAGACTTTGACCAAATTTCAGTCTCATGTTCTTATTAAAAAAAGCGTGTAGTCCTTGAATTTTACAATGTAAATGAAAATGCCAATAAGAAGACCCCTTGTAACATTTTCTAGGCAAAATGAAATATACTCATCGGCTCTTTTTACGCCAGCCCTTATTAGTCTTAATGGGGTAAAAAATGACCATATAAAAATAAGGTGGCCATCGAAAAATTGTTCTAATCGAGTCACCCACCCGCATCAATCATATGTTTCGGTGCAGAGACGCGGAAAAAAATCCGGGAAGAGCAATTTGACCTTTCTAAGCATAGATAATATTAAAACAAAAGAATGTATTTACCATATAGAGTAAAGTAGTTGCTAAAACAAAAGATATTTTACTTTTAAGGTATGTGTTCACCTTTTTGACACATTCTCTTTAATTGGTCATATCTTTAGAACAACAAATTCTTATGTAGCAAAAGTATATATTTTGTGAAAGCCAATAATATTCTCTTTCTGCTAATGGTAAAATTTTTAAATTTATAAAACTGGGCATGATATAATTAAAATTTTAAGAATATTAACCTTACCTTCTTCAAAGAAGTTAAAGTCACCCATAACTTTTGAATTTTGGAAAAATTATTTCGATACCATGTTCCCAATAGATTGAACTAAAAAAGCATCTTTGGATTGACATTAACTCATTAAATCTTAAATTCTGTAAAAATATTGAGAAAAAAAGTAAATTTAAATGTAATTTTTTCAGTTATCTTTAAATTGAGGAAAAACAACTCGGTTAGAAATAAAATCCCAAGACGCTTTTGAAGTTTGATTGAGCTTTTGGGAATCTTATAAAAAAAGAATGAAGTCGATAGCTAAATGCTTTGGGTGACTTTAACATCGTTAAAAGTAGTATGGTATGGCAAAATTTAATTTTTTCTCATCAATTTGAAATTTTTGATGAGATAATTACTGTTGTGGTCGTTAACACTTCTGAGATAGGATCATCTTTTTCCAGTCGATTTTTCAACTTTTGGTTTAAATTAAAGTTTGAACCTTGCTAAACAATATCCCGAAGTTTTATTTCATATAAAGAGGAGGAAAGTCGAAAACTTTAGGTCTTTAGACACGTATCTGAGCATATTTTGTGGTCCGCCCCAAACGCCCACCCCGCCGCCCGTCACGAAAATCACAATATTAGCCCTTCTGGTTTTTAGAGCGACTCCAAATTTTTACTGTCGCTACTTAGAGCCACAAAGAACATTCCCGGAAAATTTTACACCGGTACTGTTAATAGTTCCGGATTTATTACAATCAAAACAAACCCGCCATCTTGAATCTTGTCAAATTTCAAATGTGGATTTTTGGTAAAGGGAATGGCTGTTTCATGGCTTATTTTCTTGTAGTAAGTGATGGTTTGATGCTTCCTTTTTATATAAAGAGCTTCTCAAAACTCCAAGGAACATTTTTACTTGATAAACTTTCTAATTTCCTTCCCATTGGGATCAAATTTCAGCGCCACACAATGTGTGACAGGTACGTGTAATGTTTCTTCTGTTTTCTCTCTCTTTTTAGTTATTTAATTGATAATTTATTGTTTAAAACGTCCATAACTTCTTCTTGAAGCTATCCATACACATTTAGTTGGATTTTGATAGTGATATAGTTGATTTTGGTGTATTTCGGGGTTTTCGCAAAAGTGAAAGTGAAAGTGCTCTTTATTAGACTTGAGCGCAGCTTGTATTTCAAGTAATAGGGTTAAAAATTTGCTTGTTACAGTGAAATGTGTTACCTGAACCAATAAAAGGGTTAGGGAAAACTTTTCAATCACTTTTCACCAAATTTAAGCTTTTTCGCAAGCAAAAGTAAGGTTTACGCAACTTTTTTGTATGTTTGCGGTAATCTCAGAGTTCTGCGCGACACCATAAATTTGCTGAGACATGCAAAAGAAAATGGCTTTACTTTCTTTCTTAAGGTGAAAATTGGATCAGTGCATCAAGTTCAACTGAAATCGGTCAAAAATCCCATATTGAAAGCTTTTTTTCCTCTTTCTACAGCAAAAAATAGTTTTAAGGCCAGTTTACGCAAAACAGCAAAACCGGGGGTTTTCAATCTTGTGGCGGAAGAATCTCAGGATTGACTGTTCCGATTTACTTGGAATTTTGTACACAGCTTTCTCTTAGTGCAAGGGGTGTTTTGAGTGAAACAGATTTTTCAAAAAATGTTTTGTTGATTTCAAAATTAAAGAAAACAGTTTTTTGCGTTTTTACCCCCGGATTTTGATTTTTTTTTTTAATTTTCACTCAAAACACAGTAGATCAATATTGTAACATAACTGCCAAATATCAAAATCTAACTCCATCTGGTTGTTGAGATTCTTCTGCCACAAGATTTTGATATCTATTTTTAGAAATGACATCATGACCCCCGTCTTTGAAATTTCTAACATTTTTTTCTATTTTTAGATCAAGATAATAATGAAGTATCATCATACAAAATTTCAACAATATATCATTTATACATTTTGAGATATTTCAATTTGAATATTTTTTGACATTTTCAAAATGTTTGTTAACGACCACCTTAAGTAATCAGAGAAATGTGCCAATAGATGTGAGAATAAACATCAGCTGAATCCTCTTTTTTCTCTTTATTCTTTTCGAAAGAGACAATTATTTGTGTAAATAGTCGATCATAAGAAAACTTTGTTTTAAATTTTAAATGGTTATAACTCCTCTGGATCAAAGAAAGATTTTAAGATCACGATTTTACCAAAATGAAACCCATAACTTTTTTTATACTTTGCCTGAAAAAATTTTTTGCAAAAAAATCGGAAAAAGGTGTACACATACCTTAATAAACATATAAGAGAGAAATCAAAAACTCAGTTATAGTTGTTTATCAGGATAAAACCATGTTTCAAAATTCACAAAAGTGTTTCCTCTCACAGAATTCCAAGTCTTCAATGCAGCCTTTTAGAAGGTTTGCAAAATACACAAGCTTCAAGTCGAGCAAAGAATCTACAATATCAGATTGCTTCTAAAACTATATACAAAATATAATACAAAAATATCAACTATGAAAAAAGACATCACGGATTTGGATGCATGTCATAAAAATACAAGGCATACATTAATAAACAAAGACTTTGCAATACCAGATTGCTTTCAAAACTATAGACAAAGAAAAATATCAACTATGAAAAAAAGTACATGCTCAAACTTTCATGACACTTATCACAGATTTGGATACAATGTCAAAACTAACATTGATAATGTCTGGGAATTGTAACAGTATTTTTGCCATTTCACTTTCCACGAATGGAAATGGGATAATGTTTTGAAGTTGCAAAACCTTATCCATATTGAAAAATATGTTATGTCTGGCATTGTCAGCAATGTTGCTGATGACAAGGGTGAAATTGACACTTACTCGACAATTTGCAAGGAACATGTGAGCTTGCATACACTGCTGCATCTCTTCAGGATCACCTGGGGTATCAATTCGTTTGTTACAATCGACACAGAAGTAAGACATGTTGATGGAATTTATGCCAATGATTTTGGCCATGATCGTTATTTCGGTTGTGGCACTAAGATCAATAGCTTTGATTTCTTCAATTTCTTCTTTCTCGAATGCCCTTTGCTGAGTCGTGTTAATGTAAATTCGCACATTGTATGAATTCAGGCGAATATTCTTGGGCAAGTAAGATTTGTTGGCCACCAGACTGTCAACATCATCAGCTTAATGGAATTTGACTCGTCACTTACGATTACTTCTTAATGATCAACAGCAGTACCTTTTCTCGTTTTGTGTTCAGCAATATCAAAAACACGGGTAACATGGCACTTAAGATGTCTAACTAGCTGGCCTGGAGCTAGGCTATATAGATCAGTTATTGTGTTGATAGCATCGGTGGAAAATCTCTCATCCGGTTGAAATGAGAATCGTCCACGAGACAAAATGATTTCAGCATCATCTTTCACGACAATGTCATTATTATTTATATCTGAGTGAAGTTTTGTGATTTTAACAGGCGACTTGGACTGATATCACACATTAACTTGTGTTTTTAGGTGAGTAGCACACGGCTCTGAGCGATGCTGACGGGCTCTGCAGAATACAGTTAAAGTATTCTCTTTTGTTCTGTCCATATGTTCTGAGACCCGTGACATTGTGGATGAAGAAAATATCTACAAAAAAGAACAAAATATCACTTTAAAAAAAATCCTTCCTTTGTCATGACACAACCAAAAATCCTTCTTTTCAGACTAGAAATGCTTGCAGGGTCTGAAAGTCTAATGAACAAGATTGACAAAATTTCCCTTGAGACACCTAGTTGGCCTAAATGGTTCAACATTCACAAACTCTCCTACCAAACACTATATACCGTCAATTGGGGTTACTTTCATAAGTGAGGGGTAACATTCATCACCCGCAGACTACAACATTTTCTGGTCCTCAATTTATAAAAGTCAAAAGTCATGACATGAATTGTCTACATTCTAGCTAAATTTGCAAATTGCAGACCAGAACAGTTTGTTGTTTGGAAGTGATGAAAGTTACCCATTGCTTATTAAAGTATGTAACCCCAATTGACGGTACCCTACTTAATTCATGCTTTTACCATACCTTCACTGTCGTCTTCATTGTCTGTCTGTCTTTTGTCTTCACTTCCACATACTATTTTTGTTTAATATCAGCATGACTTTAATCGCTTTAAGATTTCACAGTATGTGCGCGATAAAGGCACCCTTACTGTTAATATCATGCACTATGAATATATCTGATATTGGGAAAAAAATCAGTGTAAATATGTGCTAGTATGTATATAATCCTAAAGTAAATAGATAAACACAAGAAAATGATGATACTGTAATCGGGATTCTCAGGGTCTTGAGTAGGTTATGTAGAATGAGGCACAGTATTAAACTTTTAAGTTGAAGGTGCTTAAGTGTATTTCGATGCCATAAAGTGTGTTTGTTTTGTCACCTTTCCCTCTTTTGTTTTGTCAACAAGAAATATTTTATAAAATGTTTTGTTCCTTTGTTATATACACTATATAAAAGTATAAAACACTAGATATTTTTCATAGAAGTTATTAAGCTTTTTAACTAGTTCTGTGAAGTAGTCTTTATCAAAAGGAGTTCTTATGATAATAATAGTTGTAAATGTATCAGCCACAAAGTCACAAAAATTTATACCACTAAGCCCCATAGCCATGAATTTGGGTATAATAGCCAGAACCATGTTTCTTTTTCAAAAATAAAGTTCCATCCTTTTCCTTGCCAACGAAGAACGATTTATCAAGAAGAATCGGATCGAGAGTCTGGTTAGCTTTAGATTAAGGGCATTTAATTACAATCAATCCAACACCATCTAGATCAACAACAAGACCATCAGGACTAGCAAGTAAGTAACCAGGGCAAATTGGGTTGAATTACACACCCAGCTTCTCTGACTGTGCAATTTCTGTTCAATTTTATAATTAAGAATGTTAGGATAAACTTGCCTCGCAACTCCCTCATAGTTATTACCATGTTCAAAGTTATTTCGCATATTCTTAGATATAATTGCAGGTTTCGGTTTTGTAAAATCAGCAAGAAGGGTTTCGAAATTCCTTTGTATAGACTTTGTGGGATTTGCTTGATGTCAATTTATTCCTTCTTGTAGAATGCCACAGTTCACAAGACGATTGTGTTACTGTTTCGCGTTCCAATTTAACTACCTCTTCGTTAGTTTTAATAATCCCCTGAATGTACTTGTTACGCGCGCAGCGCGTCTCCTTTGGTATAATGTGCGCGCGGTCGACTAAGTTCCTGTATATCGCTCAACCACTTTCAAAATTCAAGGTTCGTGTATGACTACATGACATCAATTTTCGTATCAATTTTTAAATCCTCAGATCACTCCGATCGCAAGTGAAGGATCCTCAGTGCTTTATATTTTAAATGATGAGATTGCTCAAAAATGCTCATCCGTTACCATTAGTTACGTAAAGATGACTGGTTGACCAATGACCGAAGCAATTTCTGTTGAAATTTGTGGAATTTTCTCCTCCGAGCTATTTCCATCAATGTTTAGAAAAAGGGGTTACGCGCGCTCCAGAACGCTTAAGTACGTTCCTCTACTCTGTTTGCATAGCAAAGACATGTGAGAGTGACAAAAACAAGCCGTAAATGTCACGAATTTAAGTTGCGAAGCGACCCAGAACCTCCTCGATTTGCAAGTTGCAAACAAAAAAATTGAATGACAAACAAACGCCGTATATTAAAGTAAGATGAAAACACTAGACACTCTCAGAGGATCTTGAATTTAAAGAGTTGTCGCAATAAACAGACTGTACCCTTATAATCATAAAGGTTGGTGAGTCCAGTCAAAACACAGATTTGATCTGTAGCGTCATGCTTCACCTTACACCTTTACTTTAGAAAATGGAGAAAGTTTGACAATAACCAAGAAAAATATCAAAATTTCTGAGAGATGGAATTTTTTGGAATACTATCATTTGTAAAATGCTGAAAAAAGGAAGAAAAGTTTAGTACAGACCTTTTGCTATCCGCAATGTCATGTCTGAATGAATAAAAAACTCAAGCAGACTTATGATAATATTTAAAATCCACTTTAACTAATTATACATTAGTGAATTAAATGTTTTAATGTTGAGTTTTTAATTATTTAATATGAAATCGTAAATAGCAAAAGGTCTATTTCCAAAAATAATTCTTTTAAATAGGGACCACAAATACAGGAAGGCCTTCTGAAGAATATGGGTCATACCTGGTCAGCAAGTCAGTATATAATAAAACTAAATCTCTGAAATCTAGGATCAGAAGGTCAAGATCTAAAAAATTTGTGACATTTTAAAGCACCAGACTTTTTCCTCTTTATTGATGAATGATATTTGTGTCATTTTCATTGTGATATTTTGAATTCATTTAAGTTTTGAGATGAATTTACAAATACATTTTAAAATTTTCAACTTGTTCAGTTGCAAATTCAATACTATTACTTTTCTATTTTGAAAAAATAGGGTCGGTCAGGCCTGCAAACAATTAATTTGGTCTCACCTAATGCCAAAAAGAAAAAACTTTCAAACCAGGAAACGATTTCATTCTTCCAAAAAAATGCAAAAAAGGAAAATTCATGACAAAAGTATTACAGTAAACCACATTTTAGATGCATGCGAAGGAAAGGTCATAAGGCGTCAATCACATATAAGTTGTGTTCACATCATTTCCAGCCCCAAAAAGTGAGTTGGTCGGCACTAAAATCGTCGGCAAAGTGCGCTCTGAACCTAGGCAGTCGGTCAGCACTAGAATCATCGGAAAAATGCGCCCTGAACATAGGTTTGTTCGCGCGGCAAGAATTTTCAAGCGCACTAGCTGCATTATGATCTTTGTTACATATCACGGTTGCAAAAAACAGTTGCATAGCGTTTTTTAACGCAAACAATCTTTGAAAAATTACGGACGGAAAGCTTATTTGAACTAACACTGGATGATCCAATCGGCGACTAACGATGAATGTATAAAATGCTTTGAAAAATATAGGTAAAAAATCCGATAGATTTCCCACTTTCCGACTGAAAAGTGTCGGATTTTTAAGATAGAAAGTGAGTCGGTCGGACGACGCGAACACAACTTATTTGTGATCTACGCCTAAGTCATAATTCACGACAAAAGTTTTCCAAGTTTTAAACACCCAATGAAAGAAATCACCAAATTCATGACAAAAGTTTTCCCCATTTTAAACGCATGCGAAGGAAAGTTCATAGTTCACGACAAAAGTTTTCCCCATTTAAAACGCATGCAGAATAAAAGTTAATAGTTACGACAAAAGTTTTCCCCATTTTAAACGCATGCAAAGGAAAAGTTCATAGTTCATGACAAAAGTGTTCCCCATTTTAAACGCATGCAAAGGAGAAGTTAATAGTTCACGACAAAAGTTTTCCCCATTTTAAACTCATGCAAAATAAAAGTTAATAGTTACGACAAAAGTTTTCCCCATTTTAAACGCATGCAAAGGAAAAGTTCATAGTTCACGACAAAAGTGTTCCCCATTTTAAACGCATGCAAAGGAAAAGTTAATAGTTCACGACAAAAGTTTTCCCCATTTGAAACTCATGCGAAGGAAAAGTTAATAGTCCACCACAAAAGTTTTCCCCATTTTAAACGCATGCAAAGGAAAAGTTAATAGTTCACGACAAAAGTTTTCCACATTTAAACGCATATGAAGGAAAAGTTTATAGTCCGGCGGCGATCCAGGATCACCCTTACAATTAGTAAATATGGGTTTTTATTTTATTTTCCCATCATATGGTCCCTTGGGACCCCAAAACCAGTTTTTGCCAGGCTGGCAAAGCTGGGGAAATTTTTTTATGGGGGCTTGAAGGGGGTAGGGTCATTTTAGCCTGGGGGTACTTAGAAAGTCGATTTTTGAAGTTCTCATTTAGCTAAAACTGATTGTGCCATCAGATAGAGCTTGAAGAGTAGATCTCCAAAATGGGGTCATTTGTCTCATTTAGTGGACTTAGTCCCCCGGAATTGGCCGATACGTCTTCAAAAATGCAATATTTTGTGCTGACGTCAGCATTTTTGAGAAAATTTTCAGCGAAAGATACCAGTTTTAACAGATGCGTCTCGAAGAGTACTATCGATAAGAGGGGTCATTTATAGGGTTTCCTAGGCTAGATCATGAGATATTTGAGTTTGAAATTTTGCTGACTCAGCGTTTTTCAACGTTTTTTGCCCTTTTCTGCTGAGTCAGCAAAATTTCAAACTCTAATATCTCATGATCTAGCCTAGGAAACCCTATAAATGACCCCTCTAATCGATAGTAGTCTTCGAGACGCAACTATTAAAAGTGGTATCTTTCGCTGGAAATTCTCTCAAAAATGCTGACGTCAGCATAAAATATTGCATTTTTGAAGACGTATCAGCCAATTCCGGGAGACTAAGTCCGCCAAATGTGACAAATGACCCCATTTTGGAGATCTACTCTTCAAGCTCTATCTGATGGCACAATCAGTTTTAGCTAAATGAGAACTTCAAAAATCGACTTTCTAAGGACCCCCAGGCTAAAATGACCCTACTCCCTTCAAGCCCCCATAAAAAATTTTCCCCAGCTTTGCCAGCTTGGCAAAAACCGGTTTTGGGGTCCCAAGGGACCATATAATGAGAAAATAAAATAAAAACCCATATTTACTACTTGTAAGGGTTGATGCAAAAAAACCCTTTTCGCCGCCGGACTATTATAGTTTGCAATAAAATTTTGGTGTATGTGCGGTGATCTCCAATTGTCTACATCCATATTCAATGGGATTAGCTAACTTTTTCAGAAGTTAACGTTCTTCGTTGGTCATGTCCTGTGCTGTGAGCGTGATGTATATTCAAGTTCTAGTTTCAAGTTTATTTTCGTTTTAGTGAGCTTGTTAAAAATGTATTCACGAAAACCATCAAGAGAAAAGAGGGCTTGGAGAATAACTGAATTAAAGAAACAAATATTTTGTCCCATGTTTTTCAGGGGCGGGCAATGGTGAATTTCTCTGTTGTTCACGAGAATTCATATTTGAGATGGTGGATATTGAAAAACTTCGATTAATTTGTTAGCTAATAAATTCAAATACAACGTATGCATTTTATAACTGAGATGATGATACAGCTACAGGTAAATATTCAAAATGTATTTTGTATAAATCCCTTTTTTGCTTTTATTTGTTAGTTGTACAGTATACTGGTCTTTTGGGTGTTGCTAGCGCTAGCCTAGGTAAGTTAAGGCCAACAACCCTCAAGTTGGAAAATCAAGGGGCAATGTTGTAGATGAATGGCTATACAAAATTTTATACTTCCCTTTGTCCTGTTGATTGGTGCTGCCCTGTCTATCTGTTTGTTTGGTGCTGTCTACTGTTGATGAGGTATGAAGAAATTTGACTTGAATACAAGCTTCTTTGCATTGATACTCAAAATTCTATATTCAATTATAACATAGAATATGGTCCTTGTGGAAATAGCTCGGAGGAGAAAATTCCACAAATTTCAACAGAAATTGCTTCAGTCATTGGTCATCGGTCCGCAACCAGTCATCTTTACGTAACTAATGGTAACGGATGAGCATTTTTGAGCAATCTCATTATTTAAAATATAAAGCACTGAGGATCCTTCACTTGCGATCGGAGTGATCTGAGGATTTAAAAATTGATACGAAAATTGATGTCATGTAGTCATACACGAAGTCTGAATTTTGAAAGTGGTTGAGTGATATATAGGAACTTAGTCGACCGCGCGCACATTATACCAAAGGAGACGCGCTGCGCGCGTAACAAGGACCATATTCTATGTTATAATTGAATATAGAATTTTGAGTATCAATGCAAAGAAGCTTGTATTCAAGTCAAATTTCTTCATACCTCATCAACAGTAGACAGCACCAAACAAACAGATAGACAGGGCAGCACCAATCAACAGGACAAAGGGAAGTACAAGCCGTATATGTATAAAAGTTGCGAAGCGATCCAGAGCCACCTCGATTCGCAAGTTGCAAGCAAAACATTTAGTTCCAAATAATCGGAAAATTTCATATTTTCAAAAAAACGGAATAACTAAAAATGTTTAAAAGGAAAAAAAACTTTCAAAAAAAGAAGCAATTTCATATTATACTTAAGTTCAACAGATTGCAAGGATGGAAAAATGTCTTGTATATTTGGAAAAAAAGTTTTAATCTGAAAGAATGCCCTAAGGGAAAAAACTCCACTCTCAGAAGCCATTTTCCATTTCAAAAGCATTCTGAAAAGTTATAAAAACATTTTATAAGGCCACAATCACAAATAACTAGTGTTCGCGCTGTCCAACTGACTGATAATATTTTTCTTAATTTTCCGAACACTGCAATACAGTAGCTATTTATTCAAAATTTTCGTTGGATTTGATTTCTGCCCAACACATAGTTTGAAAATCCAATTTTTCTGACGTTTTATCTGCCGACCAAACGATCAATTAATTTTTTAACCTAAAAACGACGCAAACCAGCGCAAAAACCAGTAATTAGTGATGGTGGCCTATTTTCAGAAAAGATATCAAAAAGGAAAAAAAAATTCATACTGTACCAGGAATTTTTTCCTTATTTTCAATTAGTACTTAAAAAATTGCAATTGTACTCTTGGGTACTTAATAGCCGGGGGGGTTGGAATAAGCGGGGGGGTTGGAAAAAATCTCAAAACTTAATAAGCGGGGGGGTTGGAATAAAAATGTCCTGGGTGGAAAATTTTTGAAAAGGAGGCTAATACAGCTGAATTAGGACAAAAAAGGGAACTTTCAAAAACATTTTCCCAAAAATTGATAAGCGGGGGGGGGGGTTGGAATAAGAATGTCCTGGGTGGAAAATTTTCGAAAAATTAATTAGCGGGGGGGACGGCTATTAAGTACCCGAGAGTAATCAACAAAAGTTTTTCACATTTTAAACGTGGAATACAATATTTTATATAGTTGACGACAAAGGTTTTCCATGTTTTAGATGCATGTCAAAAAAAAAATTATAAGCTCAGGCGAAAATAAAAAAGTGTAGTGTTACCGGAAACCGGTCCAATGACAAAACTTTTTTTCTGACCCGGTCCAATGACAAAACTTTTTTTCTGACCCGGTCCAGCCCGGTCGCAAAAATATATACTTAAATGCGATAAACTTTTGTGGAGATTAAATTTTGCGGATTTCACGGATTTGGGTGTCATCCCCAAAAATCCGCAAAATTAAATCCCATTGAAAATTTGAGTGGGCCTTATCAGCAAAATATTTCTAAACAAAACTCAAAAAATGTTAAATAAATACTTTTTGAATGTTTACTGGCATCAAAGAAGTGCTAATAATACACATTTCAACGACCAATGTGATTTGACAAGTATAAAATTTTGTATAGCCATTCATCTACAACATTGCCCCTTGATTTTCCAACTTGAGGGTTGTTGGCCTTAACTTACCTAGGCTAGCGCTAGCAACACCAAAAAGACCAGTATACTGTACAACTAACAAATAAAAGCAAAAAAGGGATTTATACAAAATATATTTTGAATATTTACCTGTAGCTGTATCATCACTCTCAGTTATAAAACGCATACGTTGTATTTGAATTTATTAGCTAACAAAAAATTAATCGAAGTTCACATGCGTTTTTAAATGTGGAAAACTTTTGTCGTGAACTATTAACTTTTCCTTTGCATGCGTTTAAAATGGGGAAAACTTTTGTTGTGGTGAACTATTAACTTTTCCTTCGCATGAGTTTCAAATGGGGAAAACTTTTGTCGTGAACGCATGTCGTATGCGTTTAAAATGGGGAACACTTTTGTCGTGAACTATGAACTTTTCCTTTGCATGCGTTTAAAATGGGGAAAACTTTTGTCGTAACTATTAACTTTTATTTTGTTTTGCATGCGTTTTAAATGGGGAAAACTTTTGTCGTGAACTATGAACTTTCCTTCGCATGCGTTTAAAATGGGGAAAACTTTTGTCGTGAATTTGTTGATTTCTTTCATCGGGCGTTTAAAACTTGGAAAACTTTTGTCGTGAATTATGACTTAGGCGTAGATCACAAAATGAGTTGTGTTCGCGTCGTCCGACCGACTCACTTTCTATCTTAAAAATCCGACACTTTTCAGTCGGAAAGTGGGAAATCTATCGGATTTTTTACCAATATTTTTCAAAGCATTTTATACATTCATCGTTAGTCGCCGATTGGATCATCCAGTGTTAGTTCAAAGAAGCTTTCCGTCCGTAATTTTTCAAAGATTGTTTGCGTTAAAAAGCGCTATGCGACTGTTTTTTGCAACCGTGATATGTAACAAAGATCATAATGCAGCTAGTGCGCTTGAAAATTCTTGCCGCGCGAACAAACCTATGTTCAGGGCGCATTTTTCCGATGATTCTAGTGCTGACCGACTGCCTAGGTTCAGAGCGCACTTTTCCGACAATTTTAGTGCCGACCAACTCACTTTTTGGGGCTGGAAATGACGCGAACACAACTTATATGTGATTGACGCCTTATGACCTTTCCTTCGCATGCATCTAAAATGTGGTTTACTGTAATACTTTTGTCATGAATTTTCCTTTTTTGCATTTTTTTGGAAGAATGAAATCGTTTCCCTGGTTTGAAAGTTTTTTTCTTTTTGGCATTAGGTGAGACCAAATTAATTGTTCTGCAGGCCTGACCGACCCTATTTTTTCAAAATAGAAAAGTAATAGTATTGAATTTGCAACTGAACAAGTTGAAAATTTTAAAATGTATTTGTAAATTCATCTCAAAACTTAAATGAATTCAAAATATCACAATGAAAATGACACAAATATCATTCATCAATAAAGAGGAAAAAGTCTGGTGCTTTAAAATGTCACAAATTTTTTAGATCTTGACCTTCTGATCCTAGATTTTCAGACAAACACCAAGTTAATCAAGGGTGGTAATATTTTTGGTAATGACTCTGTCAAAATCAATAGGGTGGAGGTGGCATACCAAAGGAGAACCAACAATCAATGTTTAGAAAAAGGGGTTACGCGCGCTCCAGGACGCTTAAGTGCGTCTCTCCACTCTGTTTGCGTGGCAAATAATGCTGATTGAAATACAGAGTAGCTCCATCTAGTGTTTTGGATAAGATATCTGTGACCATAACAGACCGACCTAGCATGGCAAGTTTTTTTCAAAATATAAAAAAAGGCCGATTTACTAGCTAACCCATGAAAGTTCTTGGTTAACCTCACTAATATCTAGGGTAGACTCTTGAAGGAACTAAGCACTAGCGAAAAGTAAGAAAACAACAGGTCAGATTCACAGCTTTTTAGTTGGACACTCTTTTGAAAACTTTTACCCGATTTTTTATCTCCAAAGATCTTTGTCTTCATACTGATGGATCAATCAATAGTTTGCATTACGTCATCAAGCAAAGCTTAAACACAGGTACTTTCCCAGCAAAGTGGAAAACATCTAAAGTAACACCAGTATACAAAAAAGGTGTCAAATCAGACTGCTCAAACTATAGACCAATATCGCTATTGTCAATCCCTAGCAAAGTTGTTGAACACCTGCTCTGCTCACAGCTAAACTCACACCTGCAAAAACAAAACCTGCAGACAGAACATCAATGGGGATTTCGCCCCCAACGCTCCACAGAAGATATACTTCTTTATATGACAGAAAAGTGGAGGAAATCTATCGACAAAAATGAGGTAGTCGCAGTCCTGTTTATCGACTTTCGCAAGGCGTTCGATAGCGTGTCACACCCAATCCTATTAAAGAAAATGAGTGCTTCTGGAATATCTGGAGATTTTCTCTCATACCTAACGAGCTACCTTAATAACAGAAAGCAATTCACATCACTAAATGGAATCGAATCCAACCTTGAAAGAGTCGAATATGGTGTTCCGCAAGGATCTCTAATTGGACCACCAAGTTTTTCCATCAACGTAAACGATATGAGTGATTGTATTGAAAGTGATTTAGACCAGCTTGCAGATGATTCAACAACCTATACTACTGGACCAACTGCTGATGATGTTCTTGACAGCCTCCAAAACAGTGCTTGTCAATTAGAGAGTTATGCCAAACGAAACTCCTTAACGATACACCCTGATAAATGCAAAATCTTGGTCATGTCAAGAAATCGTTTCATTGGTCCATACAAAAATATTACTCTGTGTGGAGCAAGTGTTGAAATTGTTAGCTCCACCAAATGTCTGGGAGTTACTATTGATGACAAGTTGGAATGGGAGGAGCATGTTCGAAAAATTACGAAATCTTTTAGTATTAAACTGAAGAAACTTTATCAAATGAGAAACATGCCATACCCTACCTTATCAACAATATATTTTCAAGGCATATTACCCTCTGTTATCTACGGTATACTCATTTGGGGAAATTGTTCTGAGAATCTTATGTCGTATGTCGAGAATGTCCACATAAAGGCTGCACGGTTCATAAATCGAGTCAAAAAGTCTGTTCGTGATAATGCTGTCCTAGCCAGTGTCAAATGGAAACCCATTATCTATTATTACAAGCGAAGTATTGCATGTAAAGTTTACAAGATACATAACAACCTTGGTTCTCCATTACTCTCTGACCTAATCGTTAAAACGAAATCAAGAAAGTCTCGCAATACACTGAAAATCGATATGTCTCCATTCAAATATGTTGCTTTCAAACGTTCATTTCGCTACAGAAATGCTATTGTATGGAACAATATTCCAGACAGAATTAAAAATATGGACAATTTCAAATCCTTCAAGAACGCTTCCAGAACGCTTAAGTACGTTCCTCCACTCTGTTTGCATAGCAAAGACATGTGAGAGTGACAAAAAACAAGCCGTAAATGTCACGAATTTAAGTTGCGAAGCGACCCAGAACCTCCTCGATTTGCAAGTTGCAAACAAACAAGTTGCAAACAAAAAAATTGAATGACAAACAAACGCCGTATATTAAAGTAAGATGAAAACACTAGACACTCTCAGAGGATCTTGAATTTAAAGAGTTGTCGCAATAAACAGACTGTACCCTTATAATCATAAAGGTTGGTGAGTCCAGTCAAAACACAGATTTGATCTGTAGCGTCATGCTTCACCTTACACCTTTACTTTAGAAAATGGAGAAAGTTTTACAATAAACCAAGAAAAATATCAAAATTTCTGAGAGATGAATTTTTTGGAATACTATCATGTGTAAAAATGCTGAAAAAAGGAAGAAAAGTTTAGTACAGACCTTTTGCTATCCGCAATGTCATGTCTGAATGAATAAAAAACTCAAGCAGACTTATGATAATATTTAAAATCCACTTTAACTAATTATACATTAGTGAATTAATGTTTTAATGTTGAGTTTTTAATTATTTAATATGAAATCGTAAATAGCAAAAGGTCTATTTCCAAAATATAATTCTTTTAAATAAGGGACCACAAATACAGGAAGGCCTTCTGAAGAATATGGGTCATAGATCCAAAGGAAAAAGTCTGGTGCTTTAAAATGTCACAAATTTTTTAGATCTTGACCTTCTGATCCTAGATTTTCAGACAAACACCAAGTTAATCAAGGGTGGTAATATTTTTGGTAATGACTCTGTCAAAATCAATAGGGTGGAGGTGGCATACCAAAGGAGAACCAACAATCAATGTTTAGAAAAAGGGGTTACGCGCGCTCCAGGACGCTTAAGTGCGTCTCTCCACTCTGTTTGCGTGGCAAATAATGCTGATTGAAATACAGAGTAGCTCCATCTAGTGTTTTGGATAAGATATCTGTGACCATAACAGACCGACCTAGCATGGCAAGTTTTTTTCAAAATATAAAAAAAGGCCGATTTACTAGCTAACCCATGAAAGTTCTTGGTTAACCTCACTAATATCTAGGGTAGACTCTTGAAGGAACTAAGCACTAGCGAAAAGTAAGAAAACAACAGGTCAGATTCACAGCTTTTTAGTTGGACACTCTTTTGAAAACTTTTACCCGATTTTTTATCTCCGACCGAAATTGTTTATAGGATATAGAATTTCAAGTCCAAAATATTTGAAAAACACACAGATTTAGTCAAGCAGCTGAGGTTACAAAAAAATTGGACGGGGTGCGAACAATCCCAAACCATTTTTAATTGAAAATATACAACCTAAATGTCTAGAAACCATCAACCGGAGTTGTTGAAATTACTTACCGGACGTGTCCGTTAATATTTTAGGACCTGATGACGTCATGCGTGCCCATAGGCTAACTGAAAATTTTTTGAGAACCAACATAGACATATTATATACCGATCGAAGCGTTTTTTAACGTAGATTAAGAAAATGGTCAGTAACCATATCTGAAAATTTTGCTATAAAAAGTTAGAACGCTTTTCCTTTATGTCCGTAACGTCAATTTTACCTGTCCGAGACGAAAAGAAAATCAAAAATTCAAACTTATCAAAATTGAAATCTAAGACGGCCATTCGAAAGCTCTCAAAAATCGATATAGAAGACTTTTAAGTGGATATATATGATTTCTCAACCTAACTCGAGAAAATCGATCCTAAAGAAAGTGTAAATATGACGTCATCAAAACTTCGCAAGCTTTTAACTTTTTATTATCAAATTTTATTATCAAACGCGTCGATTGGTATATAATATGTCTATGCTTTTTTCATAAAAATTTTCATTTTGCTTGTGACGTCATCAAATACGAAAATATTTTCGGACGCGTCCGGTAAATATTTTCAAACTGTCTGGTTGATGATTTTGTGTTTAGAAAGGTCGCATCTATTGAAAACAACTGTTTAGAGTTTGCTCGCAAACTTTGTAGCTACTGCACTTTTTTATGTGACCTCAGCTGCCTTACTAATTGGGGGGAACTTAAAATCCCGAAACCTTGAATAAAACGACTTTAGTCAGAGCTTTACAGTTCAAAAACTAGAAAATAAAAAACGACAAATATTAAAGATAGAAAATAAGTTTCAAAGTCTAATCACGAGAAACCTTAGCCTAGTTAACTAAGCCCGTATTCACGAGGCTAGGACACACGGCTTTTGGCAATAAAGCGTTTTCGGCGCTTTAAAGATTTTTATATTTACAAATTTTAAGTTTGCCTTGAAATACTGGCTTAGGGAAAGGGCGCGTTCATAATATGAACGCAGGATTCGATGAGCTTCTAATTGGTCAGAGTTGGTAAAAAATCGGGAGTTTTCGTGAGCGATAGAAGTTTATAATTATTTTATGAGAAAACGAGTAGAAGAGGATGATGGGACTCATTGAATACAAGATCTTTCTTCGATTATATTATGATGTGAGACTATGACCATGAGAGAGCCGAGAGATATATTTGGAATACTGTATCAGAAAAAGTTTACAAGACCTGATCCCGACCTGGAAGTGCTTCTCTTGTTTTTTTTGGGAAGAATTGAACTGATGAAGAGAATAGACAGATCTGGTAAGATCACAATCTTGTAAAAAGTCCACATTACAATACTCTCTTTAAAAAGATAAAATAAAATGAAAACATATAAAATATAAACTTGTCTTAGACCAATCGTGCACCAACCCGTTTCAAAATGGCACCTTGAAATAAATCAAATAGCTAAAATGTAATAACCTTATAGAAATTAAGTTTTATTCTTGCTAAATTTTCATACCTGCTAAGCCCAGCTGATATTAATTGCTTGTAAATACAATGTTACTTGGACCGCAAAAATTAGTTCCGATAATGTAAAGGACTGTTCATGTAGTCCATATGAACATTATGTGAATTTTCGATTTTCTGCTGTGTAAATAAATAACATACAAAGAAAATGAAACTAAAGTAAATAAACGGGAAAAAAATAACAAAATCTGAACAAAAAGATGTATACATAACATAAACACTTTTTAATACGAAAGATTTTGTTATAGAATAAAAAATTCTTATGATCAAAGGAGTGATTAAAAAAATAAAAGCTAATCAAAACTGAAATAAACCAGCCAAGGCTAGAAGGTCAGCCAATAGAGCTTAGCTAGATAGCTTTAATAAGTGGGTTAACAGATGTAATTGATAACTTGATTTAAAATTATGTAAAACAAGCCTGAGAGCTCCTCCAACCCCCCCCCCCCACGAGAAGCTCAAAGTATACTTCTCTTTAGCATTGTCCATATAGTACGTACGCAAAGATTTTCCAAATATTTGACACCCCCTCCCCCCTTGTACGCAGAGAACAATAGAAATGACTTTGTTTAAACAATAGATGTACGCTTTTGCTGAACCCCCTCTCCCCCTTCACTGTGTACGTACTATATGGATGGCCCCTCCAGTCTGGGTAAATAAATTTTGTAGTTTAGTAACTGTCAAGTTACACAACATGCACACAACCATCTTGAAGACTTTGCTGGTCGCAAATGATAATCGAAAGCAAAACTTAAAATTCATAACTATGCGGGAAGCTCATTTTTCCCCTGTTTTGCTTTAACCTCGCTTTTGATTGGTCTATGAATTTGGGCGATTGATTTACCGCCTTGGTGGAATAAACACACAACCATAATAAATAAATTCAACAGGGCAGCGGTTTTTAAACTTCAAAACAATGTTAAATGAAGATCAGATGGATCTGTTTGTTATGGCTGTGCAAGTTGTGACGAGAGTGTGCACGTTGTGTAACTTGACGGTATAATTCACTAAATTCTAGAAACCATTTTTCATAACTTTCTGCAGTCTGCTTTCTGCAAGTCTGATAAGAGATATGTATAAACTGTTATCGCCATTCATGCCATTCCATCATTCAGTCAAAACGTGCGCCAAGGTTAGAAAAGGTTAGAAAAACACAATTTGCGTCCGGAACTGCGTGAAAAATAGTTTGATCAAATTCAACAAGAACTGTATATATTAATATTAATATAATTGATCAAATTCCAAAGACCATTTGTCATAATTTTGCAAGTCCAATAATAGGAGATGTGATGTCATCATTTGGTTCTCGTCATCTGACCGACCCTGATTTACGGTCACTCGGGTAAGTTATGGCATGTCTCAAAAACTGAAAATTTCCATAATTTTTAGATCGCATTAGTCGACAGAAAATGACCAAACAAATGACTGAACATCAAGGGTACTACGATGAAGTTTCTAACCTGATGTGTAACCTAATTGTTTTTTCGCTGATTTTCGCGAAAAAACCGCAAAGACTGATTATGACGTCATTATCGATGACGTCATAAAAACTAAAAATTGAATTTCTCAATAATGGTTTATCCAATTGTCTTCAAACTTTTACCAAAGATGCTTTTCACTAAATTTGATCATCAGAAAAAAAATTTTTTTCCAAATTTTGATGACGTCAGCAGAAATTAGCAAAAAACGAAAAATCCTATTTTTTGCTGACGTAATCAGAATTTCAAAAAAAATTTTTTTTCAAATGATCAAGTTTAGTAGGATAAATCTTTGGTGAAATTTTGAAGACAATTGAATGAACTATTCTTGAGAAATTCAATTTTTAGTTTTGATGACGTCATCGATTATGACGTAATTATCAGTTTTTGCGGTTTTTCGCGAAAGTTAGTGAAAAAACAATTAGGTTACATATCAGGTTAGAAACTACATCAAAGTACCCTTCATGTTCAGTCATTCGTTTGGTCGTTTCCTGTCGGCTAATGCGATCTAAAAATTATGGTAATTTTAAGACATGCCATAACTTACCCGAGCAGCAGGTAGAGTTGGAGAGTCGGAAAGTTTTTCCGCTGCTTTGCTGGATTTCCACTGTCGACCTCTGCACGCTCTGTGTTTAAAAGTTTTCAAATCGAAGTAGAGAGCCGCATGCTAATGGAGAGTAAACCGAAAACACCAGTTTATCCACTGTTTCTTAATTTTAAAATTCGGATCAGTCCACACGAATTCCCTTTCAACAAGATGTATAGCTGCTTCTTAACAGAAAAATATTTTCGACTGACCAGCTGAACGACTCCCACTTTTTAAAGTAGAAATGATGGGAACCAAACAGTTTTTTGCGATTCGCCTTTATCACAAACACGTCCAAGTCCAAAAAAGCACGGTTACATCTAGCCTAGTTAACTAAGCCCGTATTCACAAGGCTAGGACACACGGCTTATGGCAATATAGCGTTTTTCGGCGCTTTAAAGATTTTTTATATTTACGGATTTTAAGTTTGCCTTGGAATACTGGCTTAGGGAAAGGGCGCGTTCATAATATGAACGCAGGATTCGGTGAGTTTCTGATTGGTCAGAGTGGGTCACGTGGTAAAAAATCGGGAGTTTTCGTGAGCGATAGAAGTTTATAATTATTTTATCAGAAAACGAGTAGAAGAGGATGGGACTCATTGAATGCAAGATCTTTCTTCGATTATATTATGATGGATATTTGGAATACTGTATCAGAAAAAGTTTTCAAGACCTGATCCCGACCTGATAGTGCTCCTCTTGTTTTTGGGAAGAATTGAGCTGATGAAGAAAAAAGAATGCTATTCGTCGTAAAGACAGCAAAAGTTGCTTGTTTCCAGAATGGCAAATAATAAAGTAAAGATTTGTGATTGAACATTGACTATCGTATGTGGCAATATATAAGAGAGAGTATTTGTACAGATCCTATGCTGTAGTTCTGTATTCTGATTGGATTGCATGACATGATATTGTATCATACTGTAATGGATAGATGATAGACAGTTTTTGGTTTTTGACTGGTTGTGATTCATTGTTGTTTTATGAATTTGAGACTTTATGCTCGATTTTACAGACAATGACATCTTTCGTTTTCGAAGAACATAAAACTGTCGGTGCTTATTTTCAGTGACAGCTACATACCGTTGTTACTAAAAGTGGTAACACATGGTAACAGGGGGTAACACTAGGGTAACAGGGGGTAACACATGGGTAACACATGGGTAACAGGGGTAACACTAGGGTAACAGGGGTAACACATGGTAACAGTTAGAAAATGGTGGCTCTGAGGGGTCGGAAATTTGAAAATTGACTTAACCAATGTTGTTGGTGAATACAATGATAGAATGAATGATGCTGGTCAATGCAATGATGGAATCGATGTTCCTGGTGACTGAAATGATGGAATCGATGTTACTGGTGAATGCAATGATGGAATCAATGGTGCTGGTGATTGCAATGATGGAATCAATGGTGCTGGTGGCTGGTGATTGCAATGATGGAATCAATGGTGCTGGTGAATGCAATGGTGGAATCAATGGTGCAGGTGACTGAAATGATGGAATCAATGGTGCAGGTGACTGAAATGATGGAATCGATGTTGCTGGTGAATGCAATGATGGTGTTACTGGTGAATGCAATGATGGAATCAATGGTGCTGGTGAATGCAATGGTGGAATCAATGGTGCAGGTGACTGAAATGATGGAATCGATGTTGCTGGTGAATACAATGATGGTGTTACTGGTGAATGTAATGATGGAATCAATGGTGCTGGTGAATGTAATGGTGGAATCAATGGTGCAGAGGGCTTAAATGATGGAATCAATGGTGCAGGTGACTGAAATGATGGAATCGATGGTGCAGGTGACTGAAATGATGGAATCGATGTTGCTGGTGAATGCAATGATGGTGTTACTGGTGAATGCAATGATGGAATCAATGGTGCTGGTGAATGCAATGGTGGAATCAATAGTGCAGGTGACTGAAATGATGGAATCGATGTTACTGGTGAATGCAATGATGGTTACTGGTGAATGCAATGATGGAATCAATAGTGCTGGTATCTGTAGGTGGAATCAATTGTGCTGGTGAATGCAATGGTGGAATCAATGGTGCAGAGGGCTTAAATAATGGAATCGATGTTGCTGGTGAATGCAATGATGATGTTACTGCTGAATGCAATGGTGCAATCAATGTTGCTGCTGAATGCAATGATTGAATCGATGTTGCTGGTGAATGCAATGATGGTGTTACTGGTAAATGCAATGATGGAATCAATGGTGCTGGTGAATGCAATGATGCAATCAATAGTGCTGGTGAATACAATGGTAGAATTAATGGTCCTGGTGAATGCAATTTACATTCCCCCTAAATGCAAACGAAGTAATCAAAAATATGTCTCAATAGTTTAAAACTTTCAGAACAAGGAAAATGATAATTCTATAATTTAGGCTATTTTAGTAAGAAATTGTTCTACGGGATATGAAAAATCAATTAATTTTTGAAAAGATCTACCCTACATCTAAGATGATATAAACGGATAGAAAGTGAAACCCTATTTAACTTTCAATAGCTTTAAAACACGTGGCTTTTATATTTTTACCCCTCAGTCCTCAGGGCCATTGTATTAACTAGCACCATTAATTCTATCATTGCATTCACCAGCACCATTTATTCCACCATTGCATTCACCAGCACCATTGATTCCAGCATTGCATTCACCAGCACCATTGATTCCATCATTGCATTCACCAGTAACATCGATTCCATCATTTCAGTCACCTGCACCATTGATTCCACCATTACATTCACCTGCACCATTGATTCCACCATTGCATTCACCAGCACCATTGATTCCATCATTGCATTCACCAGTAACACCATCATTGCATTCACCAGCAACATCGATTCCATCATTTCAATCACCTGCACCATTGATTCCAACATTGAATTCACCAGCACCATTGATTCCATCATTGCATTCACCAGTAACACCATCATTGCATTCACCAGCAACATCGATTCCATCATTGCATTCACCAGCAACATCGATTCCACCATTGCATTCACCAGCACCATTGATTCCATCATTGCATTCACCAGTAACACCATCATTGCATTCACCAGCAACATCGATTCAATCATTTCAGTCACCTGCACCATTGATTCAACATTGAATTCACCAGCACCATTGATTCCAGCATTACATTCACCAGCACCATTGATTCCATCATTGCATTCACCAGTAACACCATCATTGCATTCACCAGCAACATCGATTCAATCATTTCAGTCACCTGCACCATTGATTCCAACATTGAATTCACCAGCACCATTGATTCCAGCATTACATTCACCAGCACCATTGATTCCATCATTGCATTCACCAGTAACACCATCATTGCATTCACCAGCAACATCGATTCCATCATTTCAGTCACCTGCACCATTGATTCCAACATTGAATTCACCAGCACCATTGATTCCATCATTGCATTCACCAGTAACACCATCATTGTATTCACCAGCAACATCGATTCCAACATTTCAGTCACCTGCACCATTGATTCCACCATTGCATTCACCAGCACCATTGATTCCATCATTGCATTCACCAGTAACACCATCATTGCATTCACCAGCAACATCGATTCCATCATTTCAGTCACCTGCACCATTGATTCCAACATTGAATTCACCAGCACCATTGATTCCAGCATTACATTCACCAGCACCATTGATTCCATCATTGCATTCACCAGCAACATCGATTCCATCATTGCATTGACCAGCATCATTCATTCTATCATTGTATTCACCAACAACATTGGTTAAGTCAATTTTCAAATTTCCGACCCCTCAGAGCCACCATTTTCTAACCTGATAGCAGCTGTGGAGTTTTCTACGCGACACGCTAAAGCTCTAAAGATCGCTGAAAACTAACATCTGAGGAAAATGGCCCTATTTCTACAGAAATTTTGAGTCAACTTTTTGTTTAGTGCCGAAAACTTAAAAATTAAAATGGCGCTCCATGAAAAGTGCGTTTTATAGATAGGAATTAAAATTCTGTCCCACAATGCTTTGCGAGTGGAAAGGTTTCAAATTGGAGGCGGAAGGTGAAAATGGATGTTTGTTATTGTTTTGAAACTCAAGTTTTTTGGTCTTTATACTTTATAAACTTCATAAAAGTATTCAGTAATGGTTTGTATTACCCATGTGTTACCCATGTGTTACCCCCTGTTACCCTAGTGTTACCCCCTGTTACCATGTGTTACCCTGTGTTACCACTTTTAGTAACAACGCTACATACGAATTCAAGACTCAAGAAAATGTTTTTTTGGGGGGGATTGATTACATACATTGTTTTGTATACGGTATTTTAGCCTGCTAGTCTAAACTAATTTTTATTTACAGTATTTTGTTGAAGGTTATTTTTAAGATGAGCTTTGTAAAAATCATACAAAATACTTTTATGTCAAATCACAAAATTATCACTCAAGGAACGAATTTGTCTCTTGTTGTCTCTTATGTTTCTATAAAACATAACTTTTTGAAAAAAGTGAACAAATTTTTCCTTCACTCTCCATCGGCACACTTTACAATAGAATTTCATTTTATATTTTACAAAAGGAGCGCATAAATGTAAGACGGAGAGTTTGTTTATCTAATCTTACAATAAGAGCCAATCAGAAGATAGAAAAAAAGACAAAATAAAAAAATTCTAAATAATGTTTTGATATTATGTTCTGTGTGTGGTGTGATTTCATATTTTTGATATGAAACGAATTAAGTCAACGACGAATAATTATGCAAATTATGTGAGTTTACGTTATCCCTCGCCGCGAAATTTGAATTGTCGTTGTTGTCAGTTGATAAGCTACCGAGTTTACTGTCCCTAAGCTAGTTATTCAGTCACAACTTAACCATCAGATTTATCCAAGTGGACTGAATCAAACTAGCTTAGATTTCTAGGCTAAGTACCCATCATGTTCAGTCATTTGTTTGGTCACTTTCTGTCGGCTAATGCGATCTAAAAATTATGGTAATTTTCAGACATGCCATAACTTACCCGAGTTGATATTTTACTAAGACTAGCTTAATAACCGTTACATGACACAAATATTCACAGTGCAGTGCAATATTGTCAAAAATGTTATCTTCGAACTACATGATACCTCACTGAGGCCATTCGCTGCAACTACATGTTACTTGTGGTTTTTAGAGAACCACAAGCGATTATCCAGATCATGGTATAAATGAAATTGCGGACGACAGCTTTAGTGCCTTGAGATCACCACAAGGCGTTTTTTAGAGGTACGGTATATAAGTAATTTAGACGCTTTGGGTGGATGATTGGTCTGGTGGGGGATGGATAATAGAAACCCACCCATTTATCTTAGTCTCTTTAATAGTTTGAGTTTTTTTAGTGATTTTCATTAAGAAATTATGAAAAAGTTTATATTTTGTTTGAGTTTTTAGAATATTTTGAAAAAGAGTGTCCGGGACATAGAGCATTGATGTCCCGATGGTCTAATAGGACCTTAACCCCTTGAGGACACGTGATCATGGCCTCAAAGAGCCCCAGGGTGGTGTTGAGCCTCTACACCGTATTTACCCGGTCGTTAGTATGTACTGACTTGCATGCAAGACCAGCAACTGACTAAGAGCGTAGGCAGTGAGGAGTTTTGGCTTAGAAAAAAAATGTGAAAAGGCTCATCGTGACACGCGACCAGATCAAGTTTACCTTACTGGAGTGACCGAGTACGCTATATAACTACTTGTGGTCTTGTGAAGGAAATCATTGTTAGTTATCGAGACAAATGATTCACGGTGTATATTTTCTTAACGGCAACAACATATTCCAGAATTGCTTTTTGTGTAAAATACATTTTAGATCAAATCTTCCAACATATATTTGCAATAAACCCCTTAAACAGTTCCTCCAAACAGATTTAATATCTATCTTTTTTTCTTAGAAAATGCCTGGCGCTTAAAGGAGAGAGTTAATCTAAAGAATCCTACATTTACAAAAAATATACAAAAAGAACGAAAAATCTTTCCACCTGATGTTTTGATTCCCCTTTGTTTAGTTTACAAAGATTAACTACGTATGGTTAAAAGAACGATAAATTACGCATGCGTGTTATAGAGCAGGATCCTTTACGGGAACAAACTATAAAGATATCAACCGAATATTGTTACCATTGCCGAAAAAACTTGGAAAGAACATCCCATTTGTACCCCCTCTGTCAGATTTAGCGGATATTGCCTTTCCATAAAGTTCAAATAATGCTTTTCTGTAAGGTTGAAAATCAAACGCAAATCTAACTCAAGAATACCCCAGGATTAGTTTTGTGAGATTTCACACTAACAGTTAGGGGGGCGTAGTAGAAAGAAAATACACCCGTTTAATTGAAAATTGACATTTTACCAGAAAACATCGTCATTCTTAAAAGTACGAAAGTCTAAAAAAGGTTACAAAGGGTTAATTCAATACTTCTTATAAAGATAACAAGACGACTTGAAGTCGAAAATTTCGCATAGAATTTAAACTACATAGGAAAGACAAGAAGTAGAGATGGAAGCTAATCTGAAATCTACTTTACATTGAGCCTTGATGAAACAATTTTACAAGAGAACAACGAGGCTTAAAATCGCTAAAAAATAATACCAATTTAAGAACAATTGTTGTTTCATTTTAAGAACTCATAAATAAAGGTAATATCACCGTCTATCAAGAGTTATTGATTTGATTCTTATAAGGTAAATGCTTATAAGAAAAATAAATGTGCTCATATTGTGTGCCATCGCTTGTTTACTTTGTAAGAACTTATTACCTAAAGGTATATCATCGTCTATCAAGAGGTATTGATTTGATTCTTATAAAGTATATGCTTATAAGAAAATTAAATAAGCTCATATTGTGTGCCATGGCTTGTTTACTTTGTAACAACTAATTACCAAAAGGTATATCACCGTCTATCAAGAGTTATTGATTTGATTCTTATAAAGTATATGCTTATAAGAAAAATGAATATACTCATATTGTGCGCCATCACTTGTTTACTTTGTAAGAACTAATTACCAAAAGGTATATTACCGTCTATCAAGAGTTATTGATTTGATTCCTATAAAGTAAATGCTTATAAGAAACATAAATGTGCTCATATTGTGTGCCATCGCTTGTTTACTTTGTGAAAACTTATTACCTAAAGGTATATCACCGTCTATCAAGAGGTATTGATTTGATTCTTATGAAGTATATGCTTAAAAGAAAAATAAATGTGCTCATATTGTGTGCCATCCTTTATTTACTTTGTAAGAACTAATTACCGAAAAGTATATCACCGTCTATCAAGAGTTATTAAAGTGATTCTTATAAAGTATATGCTTATAAGAAAAATAAATGTGCTCATATTGTGCGCCATCGCTTGTTTACTTTGTAAGAACTAATTACCGAAAGGTATATCACCGTCTATCAAGAGTTATTGGTTTGATTCTTATAAAGTATATGCTTATAAGAAAAATAAATAAGCTCATATTGTGTGCCATCCCTTGTTTATTTTGTAAGAATTAATTACCGAAAGGTATATTATTGTCTATCAAGAGTTATTGAAGTGATTCTTATAAAGTATATGCTTATAAGAAAAGTAAATGTGCTCATATTGTGCGCCATCGCTTGTTTACTTTGTAAGAACTAATTACCGAAAGGTATATCACCGTCTATCAAGAGTTATTGGTTTGATTCTTATAAAGTATATGCTTATAAGAAAAATAAATAAGCTCACATTGTGTGCCATCCCTTGTTTACTTTGTAAGAACTAATTACCGAAAGGTATATCATTGTCTATCAAGAGTTATTGAAGTGATTCTCATAAAGTATATGCTTATAAGAAAAATAAATGTGCTCATATTGTGCGCCATCGCTTGTTTACTTTGTAAGAACTAATTACCGAAAGGTATATCACCGTCTATCAAGAGGTATTGATTTGATTCTTATGAAGTATATGCTTAAAAGAAAAATAAATGTGCTCATATTGTGTGCCATCCTTTATTTACTTTGTAAGAACTAATTACCGAAAAGTATATCACCGTCTATCAAAAGTTATTGATTTGATTCTTATAAAGTGTATGCTTATAAGAAAAATAAATATTCTCATATTGTGCGCCATGATTTGTTTACTTTGTAAGAACTAATTACCGAAAGGTATATCACCGTCTATCAAGAGTTATTGGCTTGATTCTTGTAAAGTATATGCTTATAAGAAAAATAAATATCCTCATTTTGTGCACCATGATTTGTTTACTTTGTAAGAACTAATTACCGAAAGGTATAGTACCGTCTATAAAGAGTTATTAATTTGATTCTTATAAAGTATATGCTTATAAGAAAAATAAATAAGCTCATATTGTGTGCCATCCCTTGTTTATTTTGTAAGAACTAATTACCGAAAGGTATATTATTGTCTATCAAGAGTTATTGAAGTGATTCTTATAAAGTATATGCTTATAAGAAAAATAAATGTGCTCATATTGTGCGCCATCGCTTGTTTACTTTGTAAGAACTAATTACCGAAAGGTATATCACCGTCTATCAAGAGTTATTGGTTTGATTCTTATAAAGTATATGCTTATAAGAAAAATAAATAAGCTCATATTGTGTGCCATCCCTTGTTTATTTTGTAAGAACTAATTACCGAAAGGTATATTATTGTCTATCAAGAGTTATTGAAGTGATTCTTATAAAGTATATGCTTATAAGAAAAGTAAATGTGCTCATATTGTGCGCCATCGCTTGTTTACTTTGTAAGAACTAATTACCGAAAGGTATATCACCGTCTATCAAGAGTTATTGGTTTGATTCTTATAAAGTATATGCTTATAAGAAATAAATAAGCTCACATTGTGTGCCATCCCTTGTTTATTTTGTAAGAACTAATTACCGAAAGGTATATTATTGTCTATCAAGAGTTATTGAAGTGATTCTTATAAAGTATATGCTTATAAGAAAAATAAATGTGCTCATATTGTGCGCCATCGCTTGTTTACTTTGTAAGAACTAATTACCAAAAGGTATATCACCGTCTATCAAGAGGTATTGATTTGATTCTTATGAAGTATATGCTTAAAAGAAAAATAAATGTGCTCATATTGTGTGCCATCCTTTATTTACTTTGTAAGAACTAATCACCGAAAAGTATATCACCGTCTATCAAAAGTTATTGATTTGATTCTTATAAATATATGCTTATAAGAAAAAAATATTCTCATATTGTGCGCCATGATTTGTTTACTTTGTAAGAACTAATTACCGAAAGGTATATCACCGTCTATCAAGAGTTATTGGCTTGATTCTTGTAAAGTATATGCTTATAAGAAAAATAAATATCCTCATTTTGTGCACCATGATTTGTTTACTTTGTAAGAACTAATTACCGAAAGGTATAGTACCGTCTATAAAGAGTTATTAATTTGATTCTTATAAAGTATATGCTTATAAGAAAAATAAATAAGCTCATATTGTGTGCCATCCCTTGTTTATTTTGTAAGAACTAATTACCGAAAGGTATATTATTGTCTATCAAGAGTTATTGAAGTGATTCTTATAAAGTATATGCTTATAAGAAAAATAAATGTGCTCATATTGTGCGCCATCGCTTGTTTACTTTGTAAGAACTAATTACCGAAAGGTATATCACCGTCTATCAGAGTTATTGGTTTGATTCTTATAAAGTATATGCTTATAAGAAAAATAAATAAGCTCATATTGTGTGCCATCCCTTGTTTATTTTGTAAGAACTAATTACCGAAAGGTATATTATTGTCTATCAAGAGTTATTGAAGTGATTCTTATAAAGTATATGCTTATAAGAAAAGTAAATGTGCTCATATTGTGCGCCATCGCTTGTTTACTTTGTAAGAACTAATTACCGAAAGGTATATCACCGTCTATCAAGAGTTATTGGTTTGATTCTTATAAAGTATATGCTTATAAGAAAAATAAATAAGCTCACATTGTGTGCCATCCCTTGTTTATTTTGTAAGAACTAATTACCGAAAGGTATATTATTGTCTATCAAGAGTTATTGAGTGATTCTTATAAATATATGCTTATAAGAAAAATAAATGTGCTCATATTGTGCGCCATCGCTTGTTTACTTTGTAAGAACTAATTACCAAAAGGTATATAACCGTCTATCAAGAGGTATTGATTTGATTCTTATGAAGTATATGCTTAAAAGAAAAATAAATGTGCTCATATTGTGTGCCATCCTTTATTTACTTTGTAAGAACTAATTACCGAAAAGTATATCACCGTCTATCAAAAGTTATTGATTTGATTCTTATAAAGTATATGCTTATAAGAAAAATAAATATTCTCATATTGTGCGCCATGATTTGTTTACTTTGTAAGAACTAATTACCGAAAGGTATATCACCGTCTATCAAGAGTTATTGGCTTGATTCTTGTAAAGTATATGCTTATAAGAAAAATAAATATCCTCATTTTGTGCACCATGATTTGTTTACTTTGTAAGAACTAATTACCGAAAGGTATAGTACCGTCTATAAAGAGTTATTAATTTGATTCTTATAAAGTATATGCTTATAAGAAAAATAAATAAGCTCATATTGTGTGCCATCCCTTGTTTATTTTGTAAGAACTAATTACCGAAAGGTATATTATTGTCTATCAAGAGTTATTGAAGTGATTCTTATAAAGTATATGCTTATAAGAAAAATAAATGTGCTCATATTGTGCGCCATCCCTTGTTCACTTTGTAAGAACTAATTACCGAAAGGTATATCACCGTCTATCAAGAGTTATTGGTTTGATTCTTATAAAGTATATGCTTATAAGAAAAATAAATAAGCTCATATTGTGTGCCATCCCTTGTTTATTTTGTAAGAACGAATTACCGAAAGGTATATTATTGTCTATCAAGAGTTATTGAAGTGATTCTTATAAAGTATATGCTTATAAGAAAAGTAAATGTGCTCATATTGTGCGCCATCGCTTGTTTACTTTGTAAGAACTAATTACCGAAAGGTATATCACCGTCTATCAAGAGTTATTGGTTTGATTCTTATAAAGTATATGCTTATAAGAAAAATAAATAAGCTCACATTGTGTGCCATCCCTTGTTTACTTTGTAAGTACTTATAACCTAAAGGTATATCACCGTCTATCAAGAGTTATTGAATTTGATTCTTATAAAGTATATGCTTATAAGAAAAATAAATAAGCTCATATTGTGTGCCATCCCTTGTTTACTTTGTAAGAGCTAATTACCGAAAGGTATATTATTGTCTATCAAGAGTTATTGATTTCATTCTTATAAAGTAAATGCTTATGAGAAAAATAAATATGCTCATATTGCGTGCCATCCTTTGTTTACTTTGTAAGAAGTAATTACCGAAAGGTATATTATTGTCTATCAAGAGTTATTGATTTGATTCTTATAAAGTATATGCTTATAAGAAAAAATAAATATCCTCATATTGTGTGTCATCGCTTGTTTACTTTGTAACAAGTAATTACCGAAAGGTATATCACCGTCTATCAAGAGTTATTGGTTTGATTCTTGTAAAGTAAATGCTTATAAGAAAAATAAATATGCTCATATTGCGTGCCATCCTTTCTTTACTTTGTAAGAACTAATTACCGAAAGGTATATCACCGTCTATCAAGAGTTATTGATTTGATTCTTATAAAGTATATGCTTATAAGACTTGTTTACTTTGTAACAAGTAATTACCGAAAGGTATATCACCGTCTATCAAGAGTTATTGGTTTGATTCTTATAAAGTATATGCTTATAAGAAAAATAAATAAGCTCATATTGTGCGCCATCCTTTGTTTACTTTGTAAGAACTAATTACCGAAAGGTATATTATTGTCTATCAAGAGTTATTTATTTGATTCTTATAAAGTATATGCTTATAAGAAAAATAAATATCCTCATATTGTGCGCCATCCTTTGTTTACTTTGTAAGAACTAATTACCGAAAGGTATATCACCGTCTGTCAAGATTTTTTGGTTTAATTCTTATAAGGTATATGCTTATAAGAAAATAAAGAAAAAAACAAAACTGTGAAGCTAAAGACAAAAAGAAATATGACATAATCCAAAGAAAATCCGCGAAAATCGTCCGTGGTTATACGAGCGTGTAATTTGTAAATTAAATTTAGTGAGTTCGTCCACCGTATCGAGTACTTTCGTTTTCTAATTTTTTTTCCGATGACACCAACACCGCCGCCGCGAAAGGCTATCGTAATACTTTCGCTAGGCGAAATTAATAAAACTGTACAATTTAAAAAATTAAAACTTAATTAAAAATTAAAAATTAAATACCCCCTTCTCACATCCCGGTAGGACTTCTTGTGGAGGTAAAAATAACGGACAGAAACTTGATGGGGATTGATTTTTTATAGCTCGAGATTTTAATTCCATTGTTTTCAATTAAGTCAGGAAATTCAGCTGGGATGGAAAATATAGCACAATTTTTGCAGTAAGGATTTGCTTATCTAGTTATTTTCAGTTGAGACAAAAATTATAATATGATTTTCCACTAGGGATGATATTTTGACCAGTTTTTTTTCCAGTGGAAAGGGTTCCCAGTGGGTCTGAGAAGGGGGTGTACATAGATTTCACCTAAATTTTGAGCCGAAAACGGTATTGCCCTGGGATCCCCTACTCCTGAAAGAATACATCATGCTGGAGTTTAAAAAGTGGACCCTGTCAGATATGAATGTTTGGGACCATGTCGGAACGAAAAATCCAAAAAATTCATTTTCACCCTGAAAAGTGGCAAAAGTGACACAAAAGATTGAAAGATTTTCTACTTGCAAGCCTAAAAATTGTCGAAAATAACCAAAAGTCGACCGTCAGGTACACACCTTGAAAAATAGTAAACTTGGAATCCTGTCAAATATCTTCAGAGCCTAAAAAAGGTAACCTGACCAACGGCAGGTCCCCCAGGATTGAATGGCTATGTTCAATTTCGATTTATTTTTCAAAAAATATTCTTGAAAAATTATAATTTAAAGTTGAAACTGTAAACAATGGAACACCCCTGTATCACAGACTCGGTGGGGCCCTCAACCCGGACAAATACCCTACAAATTCAGCCCCATTTGGAAATTGACTTCATTCTAAATTCAATGTAAAAACCATCCCCACTGGATTCTTTGAGGTTGGAACAATAGAATTTCTATCCCCATTTTGATTTCGATAGGAATCTTTATCCCTACTGTGGGAAAAAGTTTCACCGGGGCTTTGAGACAGGGGTGTAATGAAAGTTGAAATTCCAGGTCATAATATGGGAATTTCATCCCCAGTTTCCAGAAGTTTTAAACTTTAATGAGGCAGGGTTAAATCAAGAAAAATCTTCGTTTGGGCTTCGGTACTTTTTCTACTTAGTCACTAAGATGGGGTACACTTTTTTTTTAAACAATTCGTGGGTCAGCCCTGTGGTTACTCAAAGTCTTTCTCAAAAGTATGTGGACACTTTAGTTTTTTGACTTTTTCTTAGCATTCATTCATGCTATGTTGGAAAGTCATACACCGTTGGAAAGATATTTCCAATGAGAATAATCTGAAGGATGAAATTTTTTTTGAAAAATAGAAAAATAAAGAAGTACATCCAGATAGTTTTGAGACAGACTTTAGCATTCTAGCTCAATTTCTGATAAGTTTGCTTTGATCACCCCTGATATTATACCTTTTGTTTGCTTATTGGGCCAATGGCTATCACTTGCCATTGTTAGATTGTCTAAAAAGCTTTTACCGTGAGAGAAAAATGGCCCGGGGGGGGTACTAGGTTTGCGAGGTGACGGGTATGTGCGAGCCATAAGGGTACCTTTTCTCATTCCTCAAAAGTCTCTCAAAGGGGTACAAATTCAAAGGTTAGTCTCTGAAAGGGTCCTAAAATCACAAAAATCAAAAATTTCTCTCTCAAAGGGTCACGATTTCCAAGAATTTTGACCAAAATTTGGTGAAAATCAAACCAAAATTTGGAAAAAATGGACCAAAATTTAGGAAAAAGTCTCTCAAAGGGTCCCAAATCAGCAAACATTCAATCATCTTCAAATTTTGACACGTGATAGGTATTGACAATCTAAATTTGAAAAATTAGAAAAAAATTTTTTTAAATGATGACGTCATCATTAGTGACGTCATCAAGTTTTGAAAATTAAACTCGTCTTCAGCACAAATTTTAAGATAAAATCTTCATGGAAACTGCAAAACCGGCAATTATGTTAAAGAAAAACCTTTTATCTTTCAGAATTTTTAAACAGAATCTAAATATCATTATTGGTTCGATTGTAATAGACATTTTTGTAAACCATATATTTTGGCTTTATGCCGACAGGTGGAAATTTTGTGATGACGTCATCGGTTTTTGAATGACGTCATCAAATTTTTTTTGTTCCAGGAAATTTGTGTCATGATGGAGAACATCTGTACCAAATTTCATGACCGTATAGCTCTCCTAGATCAAAAATAATCGAGGGTGGTAGATTCTACCCCCCCCCCTGGGGATACAAAAGTCAAAAAAGCTTGGGGCTAATAGGGTTAAAGGCTGAACGATATCGCAAAATTATTATGTCCAATTGCTGTAAATAGGTCAAGTATGGCGTTTGTTGAGGCGATGAGAAGATTCCAATCGATGGTTTGTTCAGCTTTTATGACGTCTTGAACGATGCCAACGTAACACTAGTAGTCTCCCCTGAATGAAATAAATTAAATGATATAAATAAGTATAAGAGAGGAATTAAGAACATTTAACCCTGAAAATCATGTAAAAAAAAGAACAATCGAGCCTTAGCTTAGGTTTTTATATAAAAAACGTGTACACGCTTTTTTATAACAACGGCCAAAATTTCAGAAGCCCTCGGATGTTCGTAACATTTTGAGTTTAAAGCTTAAAAATGTTCTTAACACACTTAATATTCTCACCATTTTTTAGCATCTTTAAAGTCCATAAAAGTATTTGACTTGTTCTTAATATTTTTGCCATCAACAATCAGGGACAAAATACTTGGCACAAAAGGGAAATTCACCGGGGTGTTTTGAAACCACAATCGATTTGTAAGTGCTCTAAAGTAGGTTCGAAGGGTAGAGTTTTAACTCTGAGTTTTAACGCACCTTAGGATCTGAGGATCCAAGAGTTTAAAAATGGTCCAGGGCTTGAAATATAGCCTAGAAACCAATAAATCCCTCCCAGATCGAAATAATCGATGAAATCAAGTTGAGGGCCTGAAATTGACATTCTCGCTCGAACTTCAATTTTCGAAAAATGGTAAATTAGCCAAATATATTATAGCACGGATTGAAAGCCCTATATGTTCTTATGTAGTTTGCGTGTTTCGATGGGAAAAGACGATAGGGAATATATTTGTGGAAACAAGGATAGATTAATAAATATTGATGACATTTGTTTTAAACACAAATTTATAACCAATGAAATATTAATCAATGTATCAGTTCTTTTAAAGTTTTTTTATAAGAAAAATTCTTCTTCTTAAATTAAAATGCAAAACGATTCCTGTTCAAACATGAATCCAGGAACTATGGTCAACCTATAAAATTACACCTCCAACTCGGCCGTATATAATGTTTGAAATTTTAAATTATTTTAAATTATTTTTCCTGGAAAAGCAATCGTAACAATTTTTTTCCCCTTATATTTGCCAATGTTTCCCTAATTATTCCACATCAATGCATCTAAATATAATATATAATTGTTCCTATGGAAAAATATTCCCAAGGCCAACTGAAGAAAGAGGATGGTTTTTTTGCATAAATTATATATTATAGTATGGATTACAAGGAGAAATTTTATTTTCAAAATTAGTGTGATTTGGATGATAAAAAATTAGAAATGAAGTTTAGTAGATAATCTGTTTACAACACGAAATTCACTTCGAAACCATTATCGTAGATAGGGGTGAAGGAACATTTGCTTAGGAGATTTAAACAACACATGCGTTTTTATACCACGAATAGGTAAGTGCTTTGTCGTAAAACTGCTCTCATACGCGGATCGTACTTCACCCCTGTCTACACTACTTGAAACACTTGATGTTTAAGCATCAACATTTGAAAAATCTGCAATGAAATTGTTGGTTTTACTCAGTTGTTGTTTAGGTAAATGTAATATTGAATGGTAAGATTATTTCTGGATGTGGAGTAGTTTATCATCGGATAATAACCATTTATGTTGAATCAGGGGGCGCGGCTCCACTTTGACCTGGGAGGAAAATTTTTGAATTTTAGCCTTTCTAGATTGCCCAAGGCAGGTCCGTTTTAAGGTTATTGAACAGAATTTGGCTTAATTACAAAATTTTCTTTTTGCTTTGAAAAATGTGGTCGGGTCAAGGCCCACAACCCCCCCCCCCCCCACTACCGCGGCTCCTGTGATAATTGACGCTCAGAAAGGTCTTTGTGGGATGTATATGCCACCTACACACTTTTTTTTTCTAAGAATATACTCTGTAAGAATCTTCATGATGGAATCGGCCAAAAAAATTAGAATATTCTATCATCAGAATACCACCATCAAGGATATGGCAACTGAACCCTAAGTCAATGCTACTTTAAAAGCATTCTAAACCGTTAATTGCCAATTATCCTTAAAGTAAGAGGAATGTATTGCATGTTGAGTTTAGGTTGAATTTGGACCTAGAATATTTTAGGGCAAAAGTTAAGAATGGAAAAACACCATTATTGTGAAAAAGAAAGCATGTAGATGAGTTTTGATTCCCTAGAATTCAAAAATTGTCAAAGAAATCACACCTTCGTTACATGTGCTTTACTGTATTTCTAAGTTGCTGTATACAAGAAAGTTTTAAAACTTTCTTGCTGTATAAGAATTGCAAATTTTCTGGCCCTACCAGATCTTTCTGACATTGGTTTAAGGATTTACAGGGTTCCACCGTATTGAAATAGTGATCCAGTGCCCATTCCACGATCAGGTCAATACAAATGAGCAGGCAGACTCTTCCCTCCTTTTATCCAACCAAAAATTATGAAATAATTTAAAATCCACTGTCATGGCCACGTGAATACCTTGTGGGTTGGCAAATTATTTATTTCTGGTTTTCCTTGTATTAAATATATTCATAAAAATTTCATTTGCGCATTTCAAAACTTGAATAATATGTGATCCCGTTATTTTGTAACCGTTAAACCAGTTTTAGATTCGATTGAGCATTCATGTGAATCTGTTTCCATGTAAGAAAACACGAATGAAAGAGAGGTCAACTCTCAGGAACAGGAAGAAAAAAAAGACTTTCTATTTTTGGGGGAAATGTTTTAGTAATTTTTGAGAGATCGTGTATATAAGTCAATTGTGTTGGTATAATTGTTTGGATGTGTTTGAACTGAATATGGTTTCTTTGTTTTCCCAGAACCTCTTAGCCCGGAAACCTGGTGACAAAAAGTCAATTGTTGACTCCTATCCGTTAGATCTTTTATTTACACGTTGAACCTAATGCTATGATGACTTCTGCAACAGGTTAAAAGTCACCAGAAGGACAGACATCGCATACAGTTTTCTGTTTTCATTTTTTTGGTTTATAAAAATTGAGAAATTTTACTACACGACTTTTTGGAATCCTTTGAGAGACTGAATTTGGACGTTTTTTGGAACCTTACAGAGACTCAATTAGCTTTTTTGTGTTTTTTGTACCGTGGCTAATCACATCATAATGTTCAGAGAAGGGTTTCTTTAAGGATTTTTTTATCGACTTCCCCGGGAATCCTTTTCTACACAATAATTAGCAACCCCAAAAACATTTATAATATGATTCTAGGTCTTAGTTTCAGTTGACTTCTTAGAAATGAAGTTTATGCTAAAGGTATATATCGCTGTTGACAAATCTTAGATTTGAGATTGGCCCATTTTGCATACTGAGGAACCCTCCTAATCAAATCTACAATCTACACGAAACAGGGTCAATCTCAAAACTTATGCTCAGACAAACAGAAAATTTTTTAGGTTTCTCAGGCAATAATTTTGAGATTGGACATTTTGATTTCTCAACGGCGATACGTATATGTAATCACATGATAACGAGTGCAATTTTCGAATTGTACGAGTTATTATGTGATTACGAGCTAATCGCACAATTTTTTCACTACTTTTTCCCCGTCGAAAGTAAATTGCACTGAAAGTTTTACATTTTTCTCTTCTCTTTATGTTTTTCTTTTATTGTTTGCTTAAAGATTTTCTTTCTCAAAAAATGAATTTCGAATGCATTTAAAACGTTCGATAAAAGAATGTAAGAAGAAACATTAAAATCAATTTTGTAAACATTGGCGCGTCATTAAAGAGTGTGATAAACGATTAATTGCTCTCTACAGGATGCAACTAACGATTAATTGCTCTCTTTGAAGGGGCGCCAAAGAAGAAAAAATAACTCATCGTGCGATTAGAGTTAGTAACGAATGCTTACATTGTAGTTTAACCGAGTCCATTCTTTCGACAATTTTTGATGGCTCGCTTGCCGTGGTGAATGTTTGAGATAACAACGTCTTGATAGTCATCCCGTACCTAAAAAAAAAGAGAAAAGGATAGCAACATTTTTGTTTAAAGGATAGCCGTAAGTACGGTATAGTACCCACCAATTTGTCGAGATAAGCTGAATACGTCACGATAATATTACCAGGCCCAGCGGAAACGGGGAAACTGGGGAGACTTTAGAGACCCACTTTTGAGCAAATGAGATTTTTTTCTCAAATTTCTAGCGAATTTCATCTCATTTTGAGCTTTCAGCCTCTTCACTTTTATGGTTGCTCCACCGGGCCTGATTAGTATTCTAAATTTAAAATATCATAGAGTTGTAACTCATTAGGAATAGCCCTTTAAATAAGCAAGCAAGTATTCTTACCGAAAATCACAGCAATCCTCTGTTTAAGATCACCAGAAAAAAACACAGTAAGAGCTGAACGTCACATTCTTGCAACTGAGTTCATTTTGTAAAAGTATTACAAATCAAACACTGTTTTTTATTGAGTATCGATACACTTTCTTTTTTTATAAGAACAAACTATATAAGAACATAAGGCTTCGATGGCCAAAATGTTAAAAAAAAGTTAAGAACATTTTATGGCTTTGTGGACTTAAAAATGCCCAATTTCTTAGGAAAATGAACAAAAAGACTCACAAAATGGCGAAAGTAAGAACATGTTAAGAACATTTTTAGGCTTGAAACCCGCGAAAAGCTAAGAACATCTGAAGGCTTCAAAAATTTTGGATGTTCTTAAATAAAAAAACGTGTATATATCAAGTATTTTTAACAGTTTATTTTACCTTTAACTAATCTCTCTCTAATGACTAATGAATGAATAGAGTAATTCTCCATGGTTTAATATAAAAGCTCTATGGGATATTATAATGACCTGACTTGACAACAATTATGAACTAAGGCTAAATGCTTAATTATAAGAACTTTCAATCATATAATTGAGCGCGGTTTGGAACTTAATGAGTTAGTTTTAGCTAAGGTTTTTATAAACGAACTACTTTGAAAACTCTAGGCCTATCCTGGACAAGAGTACAGCAACTTTGATATACACAACCCAATGTTTAAATTAAGAAAACAAAAACTTAATGCTGAATGTTTTTATAAGAATATATGTGGTGGTGACAGTAGAAACATCATCAGTTAAAGATTTTAATGCTTCTTTTATGATGTTGGTATTAAAAATCACAGTAAGAAGTGATTGATCTGTTATTGATATCAAAAAGCCTTTCAATTGATGGAAGGAAACTGGTAAAGGGCGATGGAATTCTTTTTGATTAACATTTTATGAGTTATCATCAATCCTTTAGTTTATTTCATCCGGGTTGTGATGATGTTGATGTTGTTTGGTGAGAGTGAGAGTTGGTTGTAGGTATGACTCTTACTTCGAGATTTACACTGAATCAGAAGATTTCACCGAGTTACAACTTAGTTTGTAGATAGTCAGTCATTGATTTATTATGAAACACCGACCAACTGAATTTTTAGAATTGCCCCAAAATATTGTGGGCGATATTTTTCCAGAACGAACGTCAATGGCATGAGAAGAAGACTGTATTAGGTTTTACGGTTTTAATGTGGATTTAAGTTTTGTGAGATATGAGAGTTATTGGACTTAAACTGCTTTAGATATTTCGAATCAAATTAGGATGAGATAAACGATAAACCAAGGTCAAAGATTCACTTTAATTTGCTAGTTAAGTTGAAGGCTAATCAGCTTAAAGTCATCTCTACCATCTGCATAGAAGTTTTGTGGGACGAATAGACCTTTTCGCCTTTCCGTCCGCCATCTTGAATTGTATGCAAAAATACAGGAACGAAAATGCCGTGGTTGGATTTAGTTGGAATGTATGCAAAACATATGCAAGTTTACACAAAGATTAAAAAGACAGCAACAAAGCATCTTATAAATAAATATCATAATCATTAGAACAATAAAAGATGGAATTTCTTAATTCAAAAGGAAATATTTACAGAACAACAAAAGCCTTTTAGGAATTTGTTCTTAAAGACATTGCATATTCTGTTTTCATGCCATTAAAAAAATTCCACGAAGACGGAGTACACACATCAAACTTTCAAAACACGCAAACTGAAAGCAGTAATTATGACGTCACACTTTATCAATGTTTTGATTTGATCATTTGGCAGCTCTATTCCCAGGAGAATAATTTGCCGTCAGCCGAATAAGGATTATTTTTTACCTTCGCGGGTGATTTTTCAGTTTGAGTTTCTGTCTAATGTTATGGTCTTTTGAAGTGCTTGTTCTAAGAGATGAGTGAATATAATTGTTTTTAGTTTTCAAGAGAAGCAAATTTAATCTTTCTTCTACAAGATTACACTTTAATATAATGCCAATTATGCATGTAAGTTTTTATTTAATACTTTCTTTTTGCATATGTTTTGCATACTTTCTAAGGGAATTTCACCACGGCAATTCGGCCACCATAACTTTTGCATACAATTCAATATGGCGGATGGAAAGGCGAAAAGGTCTAATTTGGGTTTAGTAGCCGGTCCATTCTCAAGGGTCCAATATAATTTCTTTTATTCAGAAAAAATATGTGAATTCATGATTTTTTGTTACTGACAAATATAAAGTTTGGATTACAGAAATGTCGGAATTCAGAGTTAGTCTGTTAGTCTCTATCTGTGTTACGATTAAAACTTTCAATGAAAATCAAATTTCATTTCAGAAAAATTGAAAATAAAAGTTACCAAGATGATGTTTTACACGGGCGAAGATTTGTCTCAACCACATGGTCCCTTGCCAACCAGTAATAGCACCCTAGCAACGCTCAATCAAAAGAAATTCCAACGTCGTCAAAGTGAAAAAGAAATGACACTCATTTCAGAGGATGGGAAATATTTTGACGATTCGCAAATATTTTATCGCGAAAAAGAAGTCAAATTGACACAAAAGGATAAAGAACTAAATAGTGATGCTGAAAAGTACAAATCAGATTTCCGGTCAACCGATAATTTACCCGATTTAGTAACCGAAAGTGAGATCCGTGCTCAATCAGTTATTCAAGTAGAGTCATTTAGCACAAATTCGTTCGATTTTCAACAAATGGATCCGATTGTAACCGAATCGGGGAAATCGGAATTGAAATTGGATTTCGGGACACAAGAATCAGTTAACGAAGAAGAGCAGGAAACGAAGCGGGGAAAATTGGTTCGCGGATTGAAAAGCGTGGATAATCCCGATGTGATCACATTTCGGGAACAATCGGAATGGCTGGATAAGTTGGTGACTGAAGAATTGAAATCTCAGAAAATTAAAAAAGAAAAAGGTGAGAAAATGTTTTTTGCAGCTAGTCTTCTTCACTGACTGAAAAGATAACGCAAGTATATAAAAAACGTACAGGCTAATGTTTTTGTAGGCTAGTACATTAAACCTTTTTATCCTAGGGAGTCTGTTTACGAGTTTTACTAGGGTCGAAGAGCGTTAAATGTTTCTATCTATGACATATATGATATACTACTTATGGCATTTGACAACATTCGGCCCTACTACACTCGAACACAGACCCCTTTTAACGTTTTAACGTTATCATATATTTTGCGAGAGAGCTGATAAATTTCCTGGTCGACTTGCCTCATTCAGAAGAGTATATTTTATTAGGAAAAACAAAATTCTATTTTAAACATAATAGAATAAGGAAAGATACGAGAAACTACCTTCTTGTCCATTAGTGACAAATTCAAAAGTTGAACTATTGGGTAAATACGTTTAGGATATGTTTCCATATAAAGAGGTGTGACCATTTAAAATAATCATAATTTATAAATAAATGAAATAAACCTTGTACGCTTTGAAAGAACTAAAACTAGGGACAATAGAAAAATAATACCTGGTATTTCAAATATGCATCATCCATCTTCGATCCAAGAATATTCCCAATGAAAAGTATCCCAAATGATGTATTGTCCAATCACCAGGAGCCAAGGGCCAAGGGCAAGCAACCCAGGAGCTATGTATTCACATACCATTTAAAATCATTTCATTTATCATTATTTGATACTTTTCAAATTTTCGTCTGTAAATATACAAAGAAAATTAAGACTAAATATTTTCAAATCAATGAAGTATAAGCCCAAAGAGCTAGAATCAAATCTCCTTGGTAGGATTTGAAGCCTACCAAAACCTACCAAAGTTGCGCGGCCTTGAGCTGTCCGCCTGTTTCTTACATAAATAAAGAGAACTAACCAGCCTTTAAAATAAACCTTAGAAACATCGGACATATGTTGAAACATAACGTAACTGTTTGCCACCTTTTTAAGTCAGCATATGAAAATGGCGTGTTAAACAGACATTCCTGGAAAAATAATCTTTATGTGTATACGAAACGGATGTACGAAGCATCCCTGTTTTTACCAGCAATGACAAATTTTAAACAATTTTTCTCTAGCGTAACTAGGGGTGTTAAACCAGACTTTCTCGGGAAATAATTTATTTTTTAGACATTTGTCTTCTTCCTCCTTAGAATCACAAGAACAAACGCCACGTTTTGTGACTGAGCCAACAATCGTTCCTACGCCTGTTAACGCATCGCAAAGCATCATGCCCTCTGACGTCACCAGCCCAGCTATAGAGGAATCCCCAATTGTTCTTCAAAGTCGGAAAGAATGGTTGGAAACATTAGCACAACAAGGGTTTTCTCCACGTTCAAACGATTCAAGTAGCGATCGAACAACCAATCGGCTTTCAAAGATGGAATCTATCAAAAGGGAGATTCCCTCACAACAATTGAGCTCCTCAACCAATCAAATTGAATTTTCTATGCAATCGACCAATGAAAATCAACATAGGGAATCAACATCCAATCAAAATTATTCCTCAGGAGACGAAGAAACACGTGGTAATGCATTCATGATGCCTTCAAAAATCAAGGAACTTCAGAGTACGACCACAACTCCAAGAGAACCATACTCTTCACACGAGCGTGGTCACACACAAGGCCCACGATTCACTGGTTTTACACATACTAAAGTTTCAAAAATACCAAGTGGAGAGCGACAACAGATCACTGCTTCTGTAGACAGCGGAACAATCTTAAACCAAAAATTCGATGGTTTAATTATTACAGACCAGGTTACAAACAACAGACCAGATTTGAGGGCTTCTGTCAATGATCATCCTCAAAAACCAGACCGAAGCGAGGAAGTTGACTATACGCCAGCTGGGGTGAAAGATCGATTAAAAGCTTTCCAATCTCCAAGAGGAACAACACAGCCCAATGGTTACTCCACCCAAACACCAAGAAGTAGTGCTGATGATTTTATTGTTCAAGTCGAAAAATCACCAAGCACAATATCAGGGCAATATAGCCAACGACCAAAATCCTATCATTCCGAAACAACCGGATCAGGTGATTACCGATATTACGGAAATGATTATGACTCAACCAATTTTCATCCAGTTGCTCAACAACAAAGACCGGATAGCAAACCCAATATGAGAATTGAACTCATCCCAAACCAAGGTAATTCCAATATCGGGAAAACTGGAATAATCCAAAATCCGAAAAATGAAAAATCGGATTCAAATAATAATGCTAACTTAGATTTTGAATATAAGCATTGTGTAAAAGACTCGCGAATCTTGAGGGAAATTGCGGAACAGGAGAATCGTGAAAACGAGATTCGTAAACAAAGGCATTATGGGAATTCACCATCATCTGCAAGGCACCATGGGGACAATCTTAGTAATGGCGGGTTAGAACAGTTTTTACAAGAGAACGAACGAAGGTGAGTATATGATAAGAAACGTTCCTCAAAATTTGCAACACAGCAAAATTGTTGTCGGAAAGCAACAAATTTGAATGAGCTGAAATTCTCAACAGATTGCACCACAAATTGATGAAATAAAAGTCTTATACCTTTCCTCTGATGATATGTTGCTGTTTAAATAAACTCTTAAGATAGACGTTTTCATAAATTAAGTTACCAACATCACTTGCCTCGTTTTTAAATTATTGCCATGGTGATTAACTCTCAGTATGTCTCAAGAGACATAATCACCATGGTAATTGTTTGAATACGAGGCAAGTGATGTTCGTGACGTAATTTGCGAAAAGGTCTATTGGCTGACATCATGAACATTATGAATGAGAGGTATCAGCAACCGATATGTTCAAATGGAGAATATATATGCGAGGTGGAGGATATAACATTGCTGGGAAATTTACTCCTAAGACATTGTGACTTGTGCCCCTTCCGGATAGTAGGTTTGACCCCCTGGACATTCAAAATTACCCTGAAATAGAGCGAAATTACCAAAAAACAGAGCAAATCTCCGGACAATGCAAATTTTGTAGATTTTTCATTACCCCCCTCTGGACATTATATCCTCCACCTCCACATTTTCTGGAAGAGCCCAATGCTACGAGTCCCTTGGACTTAATAGTTTCAAAATCTAGATCGAAAAAATAGAAATTATAGTTGTTTTTGTTTAAAATATAATTTTTACATGTAACGAAAAATATTTCAACTTGACTACTTATTATCTAATAACACAATAATATAATAATATAAAATTTTTGTATAAAATATCTTTATTCAAACTTACTTAGAAAATCTGTATAAAGATTCTTGATTGATTTATTACATAGTTATTAGTCTTTCTAACTTATTCCTCCTCAGAAAAGGAAAGCTTTGTCAAAAGTGAACATTGTCATTTTTAAGCCTTAAATTATTAGACTTCATATCTATGAGTTCAACTTGGTCAAAAAAATAAATAGCTTGACACTGTTTCAGCCCAACCAATTTTAATCTGACGTTTGGTCAAAAAATGTACCTTAAAAAGTCCCCAAAGCGACACTAAATGATCGATTATCGACATTTTGGTTGTCGATTTAATAGTTCGAACCAATCCCAGCTGTTTTGGAGTCATAAGTAGGTGAATCTTTAAACTTTGCCAAATTCTTTTGGAATTTTTATCTATAATATAACTCGCTACTTAATTTGATATTTACAAAGTTTTTATGTTTGTTTTAAAACAACAAAATCTTTAGCCGTCTATCTGTAACATTTTGCCAGTATATTCTTTGAGCTACTCTTTATCGAATCTTCCATTTGTTGAACTCCATTCCTCTCACATGATCCAGAGAAGATTGATAACGACACCACTCCTTTCAGCCTGTTGTCCTCAAAACTCAAATGCCACTGAAATAAAAGACGTACAAGATGTCTGTCTCCGTAAAAATTTGGTCGTATCTAATTTCAAAAGAAAACAAGTCATGCGAAGCAGAAATCAGTCTCCGTTTTAGAGATATAAAGCTTCAAGCACACCAAGTTGGAGATTGAAAAAAAGTCGAGATAGAAATTTTTCAAAGTAAAAAAGTTAATTAACTTTTGATTGAACACACTGTAGCTTAACTTACAATTTTCATCACCATCCTCAGTGACCATAATATCACGCTGTGGACTGATCACTGCTGTACCAGGCTGAAAGAGAAAGAATAGTGTAAATATTTCGATAAAAATTATTTTTTTCCTACCGTGGTAAAACTTCCATCGGGGCTGCGATATAGGGTTGTATGGGTACCTTCGTATATATAGTTAGTACATATTCACTGTACGTAGTGGGGACTAATTTTCCCCCAAAACTTATCGAGTGGTCAGACAAAATATATTTCATACCAAAACCTAGATATACTTGACTCTATCCTCAGCCACTTCCCAAGCGATATGCAAATTGAAAATTGAAATGTTAATTTTTTGCAAAGAGATGTTCATTTTTGCTCCTTACCTTCAGCTGAATGATTTCCATTTGTGCACGATAAGTGGCGGGCGATTTTGGTCGCTGATTTGAAGCTTTTTTCTTACGTTCCAGCTTTTCACAATCTTTTTCGAGTTCGTTGTCGACATCTTTGAAGAGACTTTCGTGGTCGAATGAAAGAGCAGGCGAAGAGAGAGACATACTTGAACTTGAACTGTTTAAGGAGCTTGAGTTTGGTGATTCAACGATACTGGATTCAGTCTAATGGAAGATGAAGAAGAGTATTATGTTATTAAACCTGGTGGAATCTTTCAAAAGAGCTGAATTAAATTTACTATAATTTCCAAGTCCATGAAACTGATATTAAGTGCAGGCGACACCTTAAGCATTGCAATCGACATATCGGCGAGATATGGCAAAAGAGTCAGCAGTGAAAAGAAACTGTAACTGTAACAAATAATCAAACATACCAGGCTTTTAACCCTAAAAGAGTACTAGTTTTACGCTCGAACGAAAATATCTATGTAATATCTATGTAGCCCTTTAGGCTACGTCATATCTATGACGTAGCCTAAAGGGCTACATACACTACACAATATATTGTCAGGCAATATATTGACGATTAAATGCTGAATGCCGGAATACATTGCTGAATATATTGAAGAGGTGTCCGCAATATATTGTCAGCTTGATTTGCAATATTCCAACAATATAGGGGGATTGTTTCTTTTTTATGAATAGAGTACCCAGTTGTTTACTTCGTACAATACGGTCCACAAACCATATTGTTGAATATTGTTCGTCAATATGTGTAGTCTAAGTACCCCTTAACTTCAACAGAATAAACAGCCACTGGAATGTAACTTAATATCCCTCGTCGTCATTAGATATAACGTAACTTACATCATCAAACAGCTCCAGACTTGACTTGGAACCTTCTTGATCCAACCTCCTCCTGCTGCGGATCCGCCTTCTTGGTTTGGGCGGTGGTGATTGGGCGACCTGGTGGGTGGAGAGAGAAAATTCTTTCAAGCTTTGATAATTTATTGATTGCGTTTTCAAAATTCTATAAGGCTAAAATAATCTTTATTTGCTTAAGATTTAGATTTTAAAACAGCTAGCATCGATTGTACACACTTCATTAAGATTCCAACCTGACTAAAACAGGTCGGTGATTAAATTTCTTATGTGAAACGATGAGTTAAAGCAGCTAACACCGACTGCGTACACTCCATCGTGTCTACAGCCTTTCTAAAACAGGCCAGCCGTATCGACCAGATCATCAGACAGAGAAAAAAATTCCAAATCAATCGATTTAATATTTATTTATCAAGAAATTCTCCTTTTGAGTTATAAGGTCTAACCTCATCTTGTTCTTTACGATACCAAGGCCGTTGATACGCAGAGCTTCTTTCCCGTACCTGAAGAAAGCGCCGTCGAATATTTTTTCAGATATTTTGGTTCAATGTTATTGTTGTGGAATGAACGAAAATGTGTATGTATATGCGTATATTTGTTGATGATGGCTTGCTTTATGCATTTTATTTTGTGATCAGGAAGATTTTCTATTTTAAGTTGATTTCATTACAATTTTGTGGTTGTTTGGATGTATAACATGAGCTTGCATGAGAAAATATTGATTGATCGATTGATTGATTGATTGATTGATTGATTGATTGATTGATTGATTGATTGATTGATTGATTGATTGATTGATTGATTGATTGATTGATTGATTGATTGATCGATTGATACAATTCTGACTTTTTTGATGAATTTAAGGTTCGCTTTTTTTACTTCCATGCATGCTTGATTTTCAGATGATATATAGTAGTAATATTAGGGTAGGTATCAATTTTCAGCACACCAGCCAAGGAAGGCTCTCTATTTCAAAGCCCCAGTAATAAAACTCAGTCGTCTCGAAGAATAGGTTTTTGGTATTCAGCTCATTTATTTACTTTATCATTGATGGTTAATGCGAGACTGGGTCATCGAGAAACCACTTGGTGGTGAAAAGACATTTTTACCTCCACCCAAATATTATTTTGAGGCAATCTTTAATGAGCCCATAGAAAAGAATATTACCTCTGGTATTTCCACGAGAACATCACTAATTTCATTAATAATTTTCGAAGGTATCGATATGGGGCGATCACCGTTAGATAATTCGTCCATCTTAATGTTCACAAAGACTGGACTGTGTTGCGTTTTAGTATGAGGGACAGGCTCTGTTCGTACAGGTTCTTTATGTGTAGATTCTGGTTGAACCTGTCTTTGCTCATCAAACTGGAATGGAACTTCACTTTCGACGTTTGAGTTGCTAATAACGTTGTCTATATGATCTTCTTGTATCTAAAACAAAGTATTCGATAATACAAAAACTTACATTTCTAATATTTAAACCAAAGATGATAGTCTAGCATTTCAGGCGACTATTTTAGACAAAGCAAAAAATTACATTGTTATATTATCCCGTAACACAATACCGTATAATCATACGACATCCATTATAACGTATTACACAAATCGTAATCGACTCTAGTCCATGAGAGCGTGGCATCACTTTCAGTGCCTGGTGCAACTAAATATTTGGGCTTATAAGTTCAATACGACAATAACTATAATCCACCATTTCAGATTATAGACAGTCAAACCAATAGCTAGAAGTACATTGAAAGCAAGAAGTACCCGAACGGTTAGATAAGATGACTGTCTATTGGTTTTTGCACAAACAAAGGAAGATATTGAAGTTAACTCTCACTGATTCGAGCTAGATTTGCAAGTCCAATTTGTCCAAAATACAGAGGTCTTTTTACACAGGTTACCCTTTGATTGGAATTGAGAATAAGATCATGTTCACACGTTACTCTTCCGTTTCGCTCCGGTATGATTTTAGTTACGGATCGAGTGTGTTCATATTGGTTTCAGGACGTTTCGGAGCAAAAAAAAACGAAGCAGTTTCGTTCCGATGAAAAAGGTGGAGCGAAACCGTTTCGATCTGTTTTGCTTTGTAACATCTTCTTTTTTGACGTTTCGAATTTGACGTTCACACTTGTTTCGGAACCGTTTCGTTTCGTTTCGAAACGGAACCGTAACGTCTGAACATGGTCTAAGTTAGAATTATAGAAAAATTCGAATAATAGAAGTTCCAAGTAGTGAAAGTACACTGTAATTCCAAACTATCAAGAAGGCTTTCTTGTCAAGTATACAAAAAGAAATTTTCAAACCTTTCTCGGTTTTCTTTTAGGTGGTCGATCCAGTAAATTTTCTTTAGAATCGTATTGGTTGACTATCAAAGGGTTTGAAGTATTGAAATTAGCTTGTGAGAATTCCTCAAGTTCTCTTTGTTGTAACGTGCCGTCGGCTTCATCGAATCGGTCGAACATTGAAAGTCTCCATGGTTCTGAGTGTTGCTCTGGAGTGAGTAATTCCTCGCAAAGAACACTGTCTCTGATTTCCGATCCCTAAAAATTCAATAGAGAAAATAAGAAGGACTCTGGAATACTTGAACCTTTCAACGAATTGATAGGATATTGGCGAAGTCGCAAAAATATGAACTTTATAGATCGAGAACCATTGATTGATAACTGATGAAGGGACCTTAGAGCCTTTTCGAGTAAAGAAGACATTCGAGTTATAGAGGTTCGTCGATTTAAAGAGACTCCACTATAATAGATTCTCACTTTTCTTTCCGAGGAGCTGATTGGAGGATCATCAATGTCTTCTTCGGCCATTTCATTGACAACAACATCTAAAGTCGGCTGCCGACTCTGAAAGTCCATCATCACTTTCAATGTATCATTACTCTGGCTACCATCTTTGATCGTTCCACGACTCTCGTCGGAGGCTGTTGTATCTTCCCGACTATATCCCGACAATGTGTTATCCCAACTTTGATCTGAGGATTTTGTTAACGAGGATATAGTGTAATCTCGACTTTCGTCGGATGTTTTTAAAGACGATAATGTGTTGTCCCGACCTTGAATTGACGGCGCCGACGATTTCAACGAGAATGAATTATCGGCAAAGACATCTTCATCTTCAATAAACGAGACATTTTCGCCGATTACTTTTGGCAATGGTTGTTTTTGTAGGACTGGCGTGTCAGTGGATTGTTGGTTGTGGTACAGCAACGGCTGTTTGTCTTCGTTGGGAATGTAAGATTCTGTAAGATTGAAAATCAGAATTTGCTACAAATAACCCTACATATCAAACCATTAATACAGCAGATCGGGGGTAGTGGACTGATGGAATTTTTATCAGGGGGGGGGTGTTTTCCACCAGGCAGGCACTATTTTGCTAATAGCTCACTGAAAATGGTTTTTAACACTCTGAAAGTTTTTGACTTTTAATATAATCCTATTACCAGCATGTATACCAAATTTTACAATTATACACCGACCAGATCAGGTTTTAAGACTTTTTTGTGCAGGCATATCATAAAATTCAGCTAAAACCCTGTAAAATCCCAAAACCTTAAATTTAGCATAACTTTTGATCTAGGCATCCAACTGACTTCAAATTTTGACAGCTTTTAGGTATCAATAATAAATAAAAAAAAATATTTAAAAAATTTTCAAAAACTGCTGACGTCATCAAATATGACGTCATTATTTTTTGAAAAAATTTACTCATTTTCTGCATAGATTTTAAACGTCAATTTTAAAAGTATGTTAAAAACCGGCAAATATGTTAAAGATATTTATTTTGGCTTTTAGAAATTCAAAACAGAATTGAAAAATCTCCATTCGTTCAACTTTGATTGCTATTTTATTGAATAGTACTTTTTCATTGGTCAGCGATAAGTGTGAAAGTTTGTGATGACGTCACCACCTTTATGATGACGTCATCAACCCAAATTTTTTTCTATGAACTTCTTTTATGGTAGAGAACATTTTTGCCAAATTTCAAGTCCATATCTTATCTAGATCAAAAGTTATGGAAGGCTGGTGGAAAACACCCCCCTTGAGAATACAAAATCCGAAAAAGCCTGATAATAATAGGGTTAAAGAACAGACCAAATTAAGACAAAGTTTAACTAAATAACGCATCTTTCCAAAGAGATGGCTATAAAAGGTTATCTAGTGATGATGAAGCTTCCCTAGAACAAAGCAAAAACTTTGGAAGATGGGAATCAGTTAATTACAGATGCATTAGAGGAGTTATGAAAAATGAAATATAATATAGCTTTATGCTTACCACTGTTTAACGAGACCTTGGTTTGTTCTTTCTCATCAGTCTAAAAAGTTATGGTAATGTTTTAACAATTTTAGAAGAGAGCTTCTATTTTCGTAAGACGTATGCTAGGGTGGCATTCTTGCAAACATGTGTAATTGTCAAAAACGTATCTTTGTGCTTTATAATTTTCACTTTGAAATTTTCATCCAATCCAATTTCATCTGAATTTCTGTCAAAATCGAAGATGGCCGAAGATAACTTTGTCAAAAAATAGACGGGTTAACACATTTAATGATAAAAAACCATCTATGTTGTTTCAACGTTCATCTAACGCTATATGGACGTTGTGAATATTAGAAAAAACGTAGACTATTATCGTCTAGAAAAAACGTTGAAACGACTTTGTGTGCCGGCTGAGTAATATTGAGTTTTGCGGGTTAAGAAAGAACAAAGTCTGTACCTTTGGGCTGGTCGACATTGAATCCAATCTCTTGTTCCTATCAATAGTGGTGGAATGAGAGTTGGAATTGGTTAGACTAGTGGATAACTTTCTGAATCTCATTGATGTGGAGTATCCATTGACTTCGTTGTATTCTGAGCGCGGTTGACATTTCAAGATGCGCACGTATTCTTGACGAATCTTCGGATCGATCAGACAATGGAATATAAAGATGAAGAGACCCTGAAAGAAAAGAATTATACAAGTTTTTACGAGATATTCAGAACTTCTTGCAGCCTTCGAATGTCCTTCAGCGCCTTAAGCTTTTGAGTTATTAGTGTTCACCAATTTGTGAGTATTCATTTGCTATTTCCCAAGAGAATTTAACTACATGGCCCCCGTCACCGGGAGGGCCAGGGGGCCATGGCCCCCCAATATTTTGCAAAGTATTTTTTTTTTACTTTGAAAAATCTTATATATACCGTTTAGAGGGGTGAAATAAGGGCAAAAAGTCGAGAATTTTCTTCGTCGCCCAACCATGGTGGGCGACATATTTTTTTGCCCCCTCAATTCGATGCGCACGCCGGGGGCCATGGGACTAGTGTACCAGGAGTAACCTAAGGTTTAGTCTTCACAAGTGTCGGGGGCACTAAGGTAGCTGGGATGCTATAAGTACACGTTTCTACTAGAGATATTGAAAATTCTTCAAATTTTATCTCAGTACAAGTTTTTTAATACGGCTCGGGGACAAAGATTTAAGAAGGTTTTGAGAACATCAGGCTTTCTTTCTTTCTTTCGTGCAATCTATCAGGGATAACAAATAAATACGTTTGTAGGCTTAAAACCTTAAAACTTAAGAGCAACCGACGAATTCAAATTATTACTTTGAGATTCTTGTATGAAATAAATGTGCAATCACATTTAAGGACATTTTGACCGATTACAAGTTCTAATAAAAAGCGTCACTTGACACCATGCTGTTTCAACAACAACAAACCACAAAAAATGAGAGAAATAATTGGATTAGCGATTAAACAGTACGTCATCTACTCAAGATTTCTACATCCTCGGTAGTATAGTGGTAAGTATCCCCGCCTGTCACGCGGGAGACCGGGGTTCGATTCCCCGCCGGGGAGGATACTTTTTTCTAGCGTCTGCGTGATAAAATATAACCGTCTCGCGTGCCCCCCCCCCACAGTAGTATAACGAGTTTATGTATGTGTGTTTTTCTGCGACGGAAACGGTAAGGTTCTAATTTGGTTAGCTCCTGACCATCTGGACGACGGTATGTCAGCACTTTTACCTCGAATTTACGGGTCAGAAGTGCGGGCTATTCCAAATCGCTTCAGTCACTCTACCGTCCTCAAAAGTGCAAATACATAAACTCGCTATAGTCTAGGGTAGTAGGAACTTGGGTTTACTTACCTGTAGGGCATTTAGTATGCTGAAGATATAGGCCAGTGCAACAGAACTACTTGAAACATGCATCAAACCGAACAGCCAGGTGACACCGAGAATAAACATCAGGACGAAACAACCTTTCATCCAATACCTAATGAAGAAAATGAAAAAGAAATTCATTACGAAGCATGTCATTCTAAATCTAAGCCCGGAAAAAATGAATGGGGTGCTTTCATCCATACATATACGGCTTTAGATTTAGAACGCCATGTTACAAAGCTAAAGGCTACAGCTAAATCAAACCTCTGATATTCAAAACCTTCTTCTCTGGTCTGGAACTCAACCCAAAACCATTCATATTCCCTTGAATCAAATTGAGATTCTCCATACTTCAAATCCTTATCCTTTCATAAAATGATGCATCAAAATTAATTCCCATACTGACAACTAACCATATGTGGGACATACACCCCTCTGCCCCAGTACAGGGTAAGCTCGTTAAGGTTAAGGAGGGGGCTCACCATAGAAACATAAATTTTTAAAATTACAACTGGAAAAATTGGCTAAAATCTCTCGAAAATATAGAATATCCCCATTAGGATTTAAATAGAAATTTTTATCCTCACTTTGGGGAAAAAAGTTCCGTCTGGGCTGTGAGACAGGGGTGTTAAAATCAATTAGTTCCATTCACTCACCAGACTTGTTGCTTGAAATCTTGGTCAGTATCTTTCACTCTTTCCGACATGATTTCGAACGCCAACCCAGTAACCATAATATTGAACTGGGATTAAGAAATGTAAGAAAATCAAAGCGGAATCAAAGCCCTAGAGTGCCCATATAGTGCTATTTGGGTGACGTTGACACTTTCAATTGCATTTTCAACCGTTAGAATGATTACCGCGTTTACCTTTAGAGGTCCCTCTAAAGAAATCAAAGCTCTACTTAAAATATCGACCTCCTCTTGAAACACATATTTAACCATATTGAATCATTGTGAGCTTGCCATGAAATGTTGTTTTCAGACACAAATTGATTCGAATAGGCCATTTCACAGTCGAAATGGATCATGGGTAATCAGGACTGATTGCGCCTCCATAACGGCTTTCTGTTGGCTAGACGCAATATATATATAAAAGTGGTCCGGATTACCCTGATTACCCATTATGCTTTGCGATAGTGAAATGGCCTATACTGACTTAGTTCGAACAGATTATGTGGTCCCCTTGAATACTTCACAGGAAAACTTTTTTAATTCAAACTAAACTAACTAATTTTTTCAACGTTCATTTATCGTTTTGTGAAATTATGGTTGTTAAATGGACGTTATTCTGACCTTTTGTGTCCATCGGGAAACTTACCAGTATAATGAGAAGGACAGGAGCAGCAAAGGACCAGATGAATCCATTCTCGTATGACAGCCAACAGCTAAAATTCCAAGCGAATGAATGAGCCTCTTTTCACGATAATTGCGCAAGTTTTGTGGAGAACATGTCAATGTGATATATTGGAGTCTCCATAACTCGAACACGCACAGGGAACAAAAATCTGTTTAAGGCAGGGCGGAAATCGAGTTATCAAGTAAGGTTTATATGGCATTTTTACCTAAAGGGATCATAAAACTTGTTCGAGTTAGGGAGGAATTCTAGTTGTAGAGGTGCGAGTTATGGAGATTAAACTCTACTAGCCCCTTAACAAAGGCTATTATCATGCAAACACTTTATTTTTTGCCACGCCCATATAATATCGAAAATCCTGGTTTTGATTTTCTAAGCGGCGAATACTTGAATGTCATCACAGTTGTGTAATCAGGAATCACTTACTAAGCCTCAGTTCCATAGTATTGTGGATAAACAACAGCAAATATACCAACATATACTGCAGGTACCACTGAAAAAGAAATAAGAAAAATGTTGTTAATTAAAGATTGTACGCCTATATGTGAAATACATGTGAATGCACGATATAGCGTTGGTGAAACCTACTCATGTAACATTATACTTTATACGTTGAAAAAACATTGAAAAAACGTTTCGTGCAAATTCAACAATTTTAAGAAAAATACACTTTTTCATAAAAACAAACTGTATGAGAACATATAGTCAGTCAACTCTCTCTAATTCGAATCTCTTAAATTTGAATTTTTCTGTAATTCGAACTAAAATATTGGTCCTCTCAGCTAGACAGTGGTGTAAATTACTCTCTGTAATTAGAGAAAAATTATAATTTGAAGAAACTGTTGGTCCCTGGAAGATGGAATGAGAATCAACTGTAAATTACTTACACCAGCAGGCTGCTTGGAATAATTTTCGTTTGAACAATTTTTGATCTTTGAAGACTTTCCTCAACATGTAGTAAAGGAGAACGCCTTCGATTGCCATCCATACAAACGAGACGAGGTAAAGATACTCCAGCAGTGCTGCTACAACACGGCAAGCAACCTGAAAATAGGGAAATATTAACAAGAAAATCTTCTTTTTCCCAATAGCCATCTTGATCAATGCAATGATGGGAAGTGATTGATTCGACAATATCGTGACAATTCATTGACCAAGCATCGGGCCTTTCATTAGCATGTGGTGGTGATGTATGTACTTTTTATGTGCTTTGTCAAAGTTCGGTTTCTTGTTTATGTTATTTTTAATTTACGATTTCATTTTCGAATAAGAAATCATGAATTGGGCGAACCTTTTTATCTGTCCCCTTACTCTCATCTCCTTATTAATCGCTTACAATTGCAGAGGAAAACTTGTGGCGGTCAGGAAGTAGTCTGTAAACAGACCAGCTATACGGAAGTTTTAAATTTTGTTGCTTTCCATTCATGACTGGGTAAAATTGTCAAAATAAACGTTACCTTATTTTGTGTTTGGTTGATACCAGCAAGAAAGACGATGCTCGCGAGTAATAATGAAATAACCAAGTTTCTATGGTAACTCGTCCTGGCCGACCGTAAGAATCTAAAATAGCAGATTTTTAGTGGGCTCCCAATTAGTGTTCATTGAATGATTTTTGTCCTTGAGGTCACCAAAAGTCTTGAGCTAAAAGTGTGTTTTTCTGTGACGGAGACGGTAAGGTTCTAATTTTTCTAGATCCTGGCCAGCTGAGGACAGTAAATCAGCACTTTTACCGTCCTCAGTAAATCAGCACTTTTACCGTCCTCAATTTCGCTTCAGTCACTCTACCGTCCTCAAAAACGCAAATACATAAACTCGCTAATGTATTTTCCAGGGAGGGAGGGAATCAAAATTCAAAGTCAGATCAGGAGAAAGGGGAATCAAAGGCTTGTGAAGTTGAGAAGGAAATAAACATCCCTAAAGCGTGTATACCGAGTTTATCGTTCTACATCTGCAATTTGAGCTTTGGTAAGCTCTGGATAAGGCTGGATAAGGCTATCACTGTGTCTCACTATCATTCTGTCGATTGGTAGTGTGAAGGTATTGATCACAGACTTGCACCGCAATGGACTGTGTTCGAATCCCAAGCACTATTCCAGGCATGGTGTTAGGTAAGTATGTTAACAGACTCTCTACATTCCCTCATATCCCCCTAAAGCAATTACAGTTAGGGTAAAACAAAGTTGGGACAAACAATCGTAAATTTATTTGTCCTTGGAACGCGGATACACTCAATCTCTTTACAAAACATTGAGATAAAAATTTCGGAAGCCTTTTCAAACACGAAGAGCATTCTTACCTGAAACACGTGAAGGTCAAAAGTGCGATTACCAAGGCAACGATAGAGATGGTCAAACAAATAATGGTGATGATACGAAGACTGATCCCATGTACTGAATTCTAATGGAGAAACGGGAGTTATCAAAATATGTGTTTACATAGTTTTTACTTTCGCAACAACGAAATTTTCTTATTTTGTTTTGGTGTTAAGTATAAAGCGGTACAGGCAAGGAAATAACATGTAACCATTTGAAAGCACAAAGTTCTCGATTAGCATAATACATTCAACATTAAGTGACATTGACTCAAACATTGAGGCACAATATTTTTATCCCTTTTGCTAGCTCTTCCTACTAGATAAAAATCGCTGGAAATAATGTTAAAATCTACAATATCGACTGTGAGCTGAAGTAAAGAGATATATTAAATTCGAAAATATTTGCTGTGAAAGGCAATAGGTCTACAAAACAAAAGCTTACAATAATGACTTGAGTACCGGCAGGTGTCACGCTCATTAGAACGGCGAAATTTGTCAAATGATAGCAATGGCACGTCGTCGAGTTGGCGTCACTCTTGTTGACATAGCAACCTGATGATGACCAAGATCTGAAAAAAGAATAGTAATATGTGAATGGGCTGTTCTATTAAGTTTCCATACATATGGTGGACGAACCTTTTCTAGGCAAAAAAATTGCAAAAGAACCCTTGGAAAAATTCTTCTTATACCTTAAAAGTGAGGATAGATGAACTAAAATCAGTCTTTTACCCCCTGGAGATTTTGGAATAACCTTTTTCTCCCTGGAAAAATGAAAAAATACTCCTTTATACTTCCTGGAGATTCTCCTTCGGTTACCCCCTGGAAATACTCGTCCAATCCCCTGTATGGATATAAAATTGAATGGCCCAATAGGATACCGGGATCTAAGTAGAAGAGTCTACTGCAAAAAGGTATATTACTAAGTTACTTTGTTAGTGTGGTCGTTATACGGAAGGTATCAGTTGTGCTTAGCAGAAATAATTTTGAAAGTTTTATTGAGATATTGACAGTCTTTAACCTCCAAAATGGGACTAAACACGTGTAGAACCTAGCCACAGTGTTAATTTTGAATTGTTAACCAATTATGAAGTCCAAAACTTTGATTTTGTTCTACTGATTGTACCAGAGACTCGACGTCGAAATTATAAAAAAATACCTTTCTGTACTATTCCAGAAAACACAAGAGGGGTCGGTAACGATCGAATTCTAAAAAATAAAACAATAAACGATACAGTCGTTAATAACGCATATTAATTTGACGTTTTACTATTCGATATGCTGCATTATTCGATGAAAATTCTCTTTCCGATCCCCTTAAAATTCGAATCAGAGAGTGATAACTGCATGACAGCAGGTGTTCTGACAGGGTTTCAAGTAGGTTTTCCAGAATATTGAGAGATAAAGGAGAGTCTGAATCGCCTTAAGGATTTCTATGCACTTCGCATCATTCATGACAGGTACACATTCATAAGCCACAAAAACCTCCGAAATGATACTAAAGTCGTTTTACACAAAGCCTGCCCACAGTACTGAATGAAATACAATTGTCGTTACTGTCCAGTTAGTTAATCGATTTACCAATTGAAGAATAGGATTACGTACCTCAGGATGTGGAACTTCAATAATAACAGGATCTTTTCGGAAAGTCAGTGATTTTACACCATCAACGCTCGCTGAGATTACAGTTTCACTCACTGACCTGAGAAAGAAATAACAAACAACATGCTGAATGGACCTACCTGATGATGAGAATCAAATACAAATAGGACAAACAGCAAGAGATTACTCTCTTGCCCAGAAGTGTAGCGAGCAGCTTGAAGTATCACAGTTCAAATACATATCGACCTGTGAAGTATAGTTAAAGTCGTAGATACTGGGGTGAATAAATATTTTAGCGTGAGTCAAAAAACCCATGTTGACAACTTTCTGGTCCAAATTTGCCGACAAAATTATTTTTTCAAAAATCGGGCTCCATCTGAAATTAAATGTTACCATTTTATATCACTACGCAGAAAAAAGGAAAAAAAAAGGAATTTCCCCAAATAAGAAAATTCGATTTTTTACGGCCAAAAAAAATTGAGCCACTTTTTAGAGAACCTTGTCTACTATCTTTGTCCAAAAAATTAGAAAAAACTAATGAAAAAGAAAGAAAAAAATACCAAACCAATCTCGAGAAATGCTCTTTTTTCTAAATATGGCAAAAGGGAAGTTCCCCAAATAAGAAAATCCGATTTTTACGGCCTAAAAACATTTTCCGGAAAGAACGACTTGAGCCACTTTTTAGAGAACATTGTCCTTATCCTATCTTTATTCTATCTATCCTATCTTTATGCATAAAATCAGAAAAAACTAATGAAGCAATCTCACACAAAGTCCAAAAAACCCTATTTTTAGGCACTTTTTGGCCCAAATTTTTTCCCAAATAAATCTTTTTTCGACAATCGGGCTCCGTCACATTTAGGGAATCACTATCTTACATCACTGTGCAAAAAATCAGCGGAGTTTTGCCGGATCGTGTTAAGGATTTTGCAGTGATAGACCTAAACCACATTCCTTGTTTTCGGAAATTGTCAGGTCCAACCAAATTATTTTCAGGCTCATGTCCAAGGGTCGTTGAGCCAAGCTGGGGATGCGACACATCAAAGTCCGACTATAATTCCTCTCCGATAGGAAAATGAACCCGGTACTTTAGAGCTTTAGCATGGGCGGCCGCCAATCCACCATCGGAATATCAGATGAGTAATTATAACTTCAAACTTTTTTTACGCCGGAGAAAATAAGTGTGCTGATTCAGGGAAAAGAAAATCTCCAAAAAATCCCGGAAACTTAAATGGCTGCGATGAGTAAATTCACTAGTATCATGATAAAGAAGTTTATGATTTCACAAACAAAATCCCCCTGCTTACTTAAGCAGTTTCGTTTAAACAGAATGCATGATGTAACAGAATTGGGCACGAATATTGCATCAAGTCGTGCATAGAAGGGGATAAATAAATAAATTCACTAGTAACATGATAAAGAAGTTTATGAATTCACAAACAAAATCCCCCCCTGCTGCTTACTTAAGCAGTTTTCGTTTAAGCAGAATGCATGACGTAACAGAATTGGACATAAATATTGCATCAAGTCGTGCATATAGAAAGGGAAAATAGATTACAAATTATTTTCTTTTTAATGAGGATGGAGATTTTTATTGATTTTTATCTCTCCATTGTAGAGTTAGTTTATCCCCTTCCATTATCAAATTACCACATATAGAGCTATAAATACAAGAAAATCGCATTAGATTCATCAAACTGCCAAGATTTGGATAACTATTTGTTTCTGAAAACTTCGACTTCTGTGATAGACATTCATTTACTGAGAATCTTTTTCAAGATAGATACAGACAATTCAATAAAAATGCTGAAGATATTGACTGGTTTAGCGTTTCTAATTTTTGCAATCAACTTTGGACAAGATTATGAAGGCAAGTCTTTGGTATCAGCTGAACCTGTTCAAAATCAAAAACATGTCCATAATGAAATTCAAGACTTTTTAAATCTCGATGATCGAAATGATGAAGAAGATGAAGTTCTCGTGAGAGTAAAACGCTCCCCCGACCCAAACCCCCAACCCAGAGGAGGGCGTGGAGGCGGGTTCAGGGGCGGTTCAAGATATAGAGGCGGGTCAACATATCGTGGTGGAAGTTATGGATCGAGCGGAGGTGGAAATTTATCAACTGGTGCTATTCTTGGAATCGTTTTTGGAATTTTAGGTGGATGTGCAGTTATTGCGATTTTAATGTATTTATGTTCTAATTAAATAAAGGGCAGTTAATCTTATCGTAAAAGAAGTGCCTGTCTCCATGTGGAAGTAGCCTGAAAAATTGACATTTTCAAAATCTTGATGACTGAGATACTGACTATAAGAGTTTGAAGCTGTGGGATCGTCCAAGTGTATAAAATATTTCATTCATATAGTACATTTCTTCATTGAATTTTAATTTACTTTGTTTAAAAGAATGAGTGTCAGAAGACTTTGACTTTGAATTCGCCTCTCTCTTAGAATACATGATAAACATGACATACAAAAGAGTCGTGCCGCGAAGCGCATGTCAAAACGTACATTGAGTCAAATTTTCGATGTCATTTTTATCGAAATAATCAGTAGAGAAAGGAGCCTTTTTTTCAAATATCGTATTACTTCAAATAAACATCCCTCCTAAAATTCAAAATTTTTATAAAAGACCCTTTTATAAACGCCCAGTTCGTTTATTCGAAGTAATACGGTAGGTGTTTCGTTAAAATGTGATATTAAATGGATTTTCTTAATCGACCCGTATGTTTTCTTGATTTGTAAAAGTCTTATCATATTTCTACTTTTAGTATTGTAGGAAAAATTGTAATATCCAATGTAAATATATAAACATATACAAGTTGTATTTTTCAAACAAGAATAAAAATGAAATTTGAGAACAAAGTGAATTTTGATATTCGTCATGTACAAAATATAAATTTCTGTCTGATGTAGCTAACAAAACTTTGACATGTTATACATTTTCTGTTAGGCCAACTATTTTTGAGTCTGAAAATTTAAGAATCGCAAAGAAAAAATTTGATGAAGAAGAAAATGAAGACTTTTGCAACGAAGAGTATTTCAAAAGGAACCTGAAACATAACTTTTATGCTCAAATACATAAATCAATTTTTTGACTATGACTTAAGCACACGTATTTTATACAGAAACAAAGAACATGCTGAATGGACCTACCTGATGATGAGAATCAGATAAAAATAGGAAAAATAGCAAGAGAGTAAAAAAGCTTGAATAGATAGCTCAAATTAATATCGACCTGCGAAGTATAGTTAAATGAAATGCTCTTTTTCCCTAAAATGACATAAGGGAATTTCCCCCAATAAAAAAATCCGATTTTTACGGCAAAAAAGAATTTCCCAAAAAAAACTGCTTGAGCCACTTTCTGGGAATCATTTTGTATCACTGTGCAAAAAATCAGAAAAAACTAATGAGCCAATCCTGAGAAAAGCTGGTATCAGACGAACGAACGGTGAAACGGACGAACATCAGTTGATTTAAAGGACATCAGTTGATTTAAAGGACATCCGTGGTAGATCCAAAAAAAGTGATTTGAATTTTGAGATTGACCCTTTTTTCATTAGATGGGACCCTCCCCCCACCATGAAGAAAGGGCCAATCTCAAAACTTAAGGTTAGCCAAACAGAAAAATTCTTAGTTTTCTCAGACACTAATTTTGAGATTAGACCTTTTGCCTCGATGGCAGCGAAGTTTCAATTCATTTGCGTAGAATACAGCTTTTTCTTAAAATTGACCTTCGACAGTTTAACTTACGCAAATTTAATTTGACCTAGCTTAAATTTGTGAAGATACCTTCCATCTTTGGGCTGTTGAAGATATTTGCCAATGTTATCATAGGATGCGTAGATGACGTTTGAAACAGCACCTGTTTAAACGGCGAAGATAATGGAAATATAACAATTGTGACAAGTAACCGACGATTTTAATTTATTTACAATATAATAATTTATTGACATTGTAATAATTAGTACGGTTCGTCTCTAGAAGAAGGCTCTGTAAAAAAAAAAAGGTTTTTTCAATAGATTTAGAGGTAATGTTCGGGAACTATATTTTAGCTTAGTGAGCACACTCTCTAAATGAGGAGATAAGATAGCCACAGTCTGTCTATAAACTCTCAAATTCAATAAAACGTTAAATGAACGTTGAAGCAACGTTGTTTGCCACATCTGGGTATTGGAGATTGGGTTCAAGTTTTCTACGTCAAGGAGCATTACCCAGGTTAGTATGGAGAGAACACACATTCTCTGAAGACCTTTTGAAAAGAACTGTACATATTTACAGCTAATTTGAGCTCATTATATTCTCTGTAATTAGTGACGATTTAGATTCCACGTTCGTCAGCGAGAGTCGACTGTATATAAATGGTCAAGTAGTATACCTGATCTTGCGATTTCCATAACTGGGAGTTGAATGGAATAGAAATTGGTCGAGTTATTTTCTTGTTTGACGAAAAGATTCGATTCCTTGTTAAGTTTGACTGCTTGTAAAACTGAATTCAAAGAGAGAAATACGTTAAAAAAATCAGTAGTAAGTGGAAGATTCTTTCAGCCCTTAGAGCCAAGCCAAGCATAAACGTAATGAGCAGATACAATTTAGCTATTATAAATATTTGTACACCATGTAGATCTAAATTTTCAGGCTACCAGTAGTAGACACTGACTTTTATATATCTGAAGTAGATCTAGCGATCTCGATGCATTTACACCGCTATTGAGTAGTGCTGCCATGCGGGATTGAGAAACTTTGTCCAGAGTACATAAAGGTCAGTGGCTGGTAGTAAGCCAGTAATGCGTGCAGGGTAGTGTGGGGTATCGGCGTCTAGAGGGGTAGTGATTTTCTATACGATATATATTTCTTATACATCTCTAGTTTTTGGAATGAAGAAATGAATAACGTTTAAGAGGGCTTTTGGACTCCAGAAGGTCTGAAGTAGGGGGTCCTATTGGGCCCGGGTAAGCCTCTTAACCTTTGAGCACAGCCGAGCCAAACCAAGCATAATAGTTACGAACGGCTTTACCATCTATAACTACATCTAACGATTATTAGTATCTCTACACCATGCCAGTGGGAGTCCTAAATATTAATTCTAGATTACTAAAACCATGAGTACGATCTCGAAAAAGAAATGGTGAAAAATTTCATACCAAGGTTTCTTTGAGTGCTTTCGAATTCTTTATTCGTCTTTTGTCGCATTTTGGAAGCGAGTTGTTCTGAAAAATTGATCAACTGTTCCGCTACATTCATTCGGCTTTCCTGGAAACAAATACGAAAATCGTTTTACTTATGGTTTTAGTAATAATTGCTCAGTCAAAATGCAGGGAGTGCAGTTCAAACGCTTTCACATTACTTGACTACCCAAAGGGTTGAACTGATATGGCGTGACTTCTTTCGATAAACATAAACCACCTCCGTGTTCTTAAGCTTTATTTCTAAAGGTAGCTCTTTATTTCATTGATAAGTTGGTGCAAACTTAATCCTTGACTGAATAGAGCCAATCAGACAACCAGAGCACAGCAGTCCTCGAGTGTCTGATTAAAACGTGGCTTATCGACAACTTTTGAATACAAAGTGAATACTTTAACAATGGAATAAGCGTATAAACCCACAAACCATTGGTAAGTTAAGTCCATACCTCAGGTATATCAAACCATCCATCGCTTGATTTTTTGTCGATTAGATTGCTTGCTACTGCTGTGATACCCTACAACAAATAGACGATGAAATTGGAGTTGACAGGTGTGTTGTGGATGAGCAAGAAGAGTGCCCTTTCTGGGGAGTTTTTAAAAGCGGAGGCTCTTACTGACTTTGGGCTTCACAGCGTACTACCTTCAGTGTGATAAATATTTACAATTCATTTTTGTAATACTAAAAGCTACCTGCTGAGGAGAGGCAAGACAATGAAGGGAAAATGAAAATTGATGATGAAAGTACGAAATGTTAATGGTTGAAAATTACTAGAAAAACTCCTTGTGACTATACAGATATCGCTGTCATCAAGGCAAAAGGTCCAATCTCAAAATTAGTGTCTGAGGAAACTAAGAATTTTTCTGTTTTGCTAACTTTAAATTTTGACATTGACCCTTTTTCATGTAGATGGGATTCCTTCACTATGAAAAAAGGGCCATTGAGGATTTAAGGTTTTAGGGCCAGCTCAAGATTTAAAGTTAGCCAAGCAGAAAAATTCTCAGTCTTCTCAGACACTAATTTTGAGATTGGACCTTTTGCCTTGATGGCAGCGATATAGAGGTTTTCCAGTTTGACTAGGTTACGCAGTTTCCGCCATTATGGAAAAAAAACATTCGAATCGCATAAGCAATCGTCTCTACAAATTCGAACGCTTTCCATAATGGCGGATATTCATTAAGTCGCTTATCTTACCCGAAACTAAGAAGAACTCTTTAGTGAGGTCAGTTAAAAGAAGAAAAATCGTGCAAATTGTGATAAAAGCATGAAATTTGGTACAGAGGTCAAGAATGGAGAGGGGAGACAAGCGTCAAATGTCATGTGTCACTCCCTGTCAGCATTTGTTGACAAATAAAAATATAGCTCTAAAATATATCATATTATGCATCGTTGGAAAGATAATTGAAAACCCTACCTCAGCAATTTGTTCAATGTGTTGATGTTTCTTAGCGTTAATTACTCTTTCGAACACCGACGAAGCATACTCCAAAGATAGTTTGATGTCTCCACCGTATAGTTCAATGTATCTCGTCACATTCTCTAGTTCTCGTATGGCTTTCAATTCCTGACCAATTCGGTCCGCAAACTAAGAAAATTGAAATCTAGTCGTGTTAAATTCAAAAAGAAAGAAAATACCGAAAAAGAAAATTTCTCTTGAATGTTTTGCTTTTTAATAAGAGTAATATTAATTGCTTACAGATCACTTTTAATTTACAAGCTTCTTTACATTGGATTGACACGTATGTGGAGCAAGATTGGTCAAAAAGAGGAAAAGAAAGCCGGTATCCATTTGTGCGCGATGCGATCGCACTTTTTGGCTTCAAGCCTTTTTGCTTGGAAAAAAGATTACGTCATAAAAATGTAGCGCGCGCTCGAAAAGGAATTTGAACACATTTCTACTTTTTTCAACCGTTACGTCAGATCGCGCCAATAGAGTTGCTTCATTTTTCTTTTGATCAATAGCATGGAAACTTTGTTCAAAAAAGTGCGATTGAGGCGCGCGCAACCTTTAGGACCGGCCTATAGTGTTTACTTACGAGAACCTCCAGGTCACTAATTTCATTAGAAACGCATTCACTGAGATCAGGGTGTCTGTAGATCGCATGTGATGAAATGGTCGCTCGCTGGCAATGTCTTTTAGCGAATCCTGAAATGAGAAAGGTATCATGTGGTCGTTATTTTGAAGGATTTGCAGAAGTTTGGTCCTTAGGAAGTTCGAGACGACGAAAGCTGATTGTAATGACATATTTTCTAGTCACGCTAGACGACTAGACGACAAAGAACATTGCGGTTTGCTCATACTCTTTTAGACTGGAGTCGTTTATAATGCATGTATAATACTAATAATAAACACAAATAATGATACGGGATTTAGTTTGTATAAACGACTGGAAGAATCCGGTGTTCCAGCCTTTTAGATACCGGGCCTAGCTACGCAGAAACTTGCGTATCGAAAAAACAATTTATCAAGCAACAACAAACTCTCAAAATAAAATCAACTCAAATGAAACATTTTTAACACACAAATCCACACACATTTTATTTTCTAGAACTTTTTTTGAGCGGGAAAAAATTTTAATTGCGATATTGACACTTTTTTTTTGTTTGGAGTTAGTGCACAAAGGTTTCTAGACGACTAAAATTTACTTTTTTGCTTTATTTCTAATATGTCTGAATTAGTCGTCTAGCTTGCTAGACTAATACTCTTTATATAATTATGAAAACAAGAAATAAAATAAATAAGCGATAAATAATGGAAAGAAAAAATTATAGTCTGATGTTATCCCATAACTACGGTGGCCGAGAAAGCTCAACCAAGATTTAAATTTTCAAAATACGAATTTAAATATTCGAATTTAAATATTCAAAATACAGATTTAAATATTAGAATATGAATTTAAATATCAAAATACAGATTTAAATATTAGAATATGAATTTAAATATCAAAATACAGATTTAAATATTAGAATACGAATTTAAATATTAGAATATGAATTTAAATATCAAAATACGAATTTAAATACTCGAATATGAATTTTAATATTAAAAATACAGATTTAAATATTCAAAATACAGATTTAAATATTCGAATATTAATTTAAATATTCAAAATACGAATTTAAATATTAAAAATACAGATTTAAATATTCGAATATTAATTTAAATATTCAAAATAGGAATTTAAATATTAAAAATACAGATTTAAATATTCGAATATGAATTTAAATATCCAAAATACGAATTTAAGTATTCAAAATACAGATTTAAATATTAGAATATGAATTTAAATATTGGAATACGAATTTAAATATTAGAGTACGAATTTAGATATTAGAATACGAATTTAAATCTTCTAAACACGGATTTAAATATTCAAATATGAATTTAAATATTTTCTATCGGACTTAAATATTGGAATCCGATTTTAGCGGACCTTAATATTGTAATCCGGGTTTCAACAAAAGCTGGCTCGGGCCATTTGGCCTACTATATGGCCCACCTTTTGGCTCGCTGATTTTGCTGATTTTGCTGAATAATCAGTTTTTAAAAAAGCGAGTAAGAGTCGACCGTCGATATGAGGGGAAATTACGAAATTTATAGACCCGTGTGGCCCGGCAATCGTCCTTACGGGAAGGTCTTGCGCTGTACTTATTGTACTGATTTAAGGCAAAATCTAATCGGGCGCTGTGTCTTCAATTTTGGTGCTACGTCTTAGATATTTTGCAGGCTTATTTTCCATTCGGTAGAGATGCCTCACGGAAAGTTTGACCGACTAAAAACGCCGTACGGCCCGGCAATCGTCCTTACGGGGACGTCCTGCAGTGTACCTTTCGCGACCCGTAGCCTTGTGACCGGTGACGGTGGAGTGATGAAATTTGGGATGCTTTCCCCCTTCGATATGCTTGACGTCTCCAGAAAGTTTCAAGTCGTGAGCCCACCCAGTCCGGCGCTAGGAGAGGGGGTCATTTACGGTCCCGTGCGGGTCCTTTACGGTCCCGTAGCGCTCTTCTGTCAACTTTTCAGGACTTTGGACCTATTTTTTCGGAATCTACACCCAAAAAACATGAAATAAAAGATTTTAAAGGTGCCCCTGTCACGCTTCGAACTGGGGATTGCTAGTGTGTGAACCGAACGCCTTATGCCACTGGGCCAACGTCAAGCCGTTTTAACTTTTCAGGGATGTCATTCGTTCGCTAGCTTGACTTGGCCCAGAGCTCAATAGGGACCCCTCAAACTATTTTTTAGACCTGGCTGAATGGTAATTTTCCCCTTATATCGACGATCGACTCTTATTCGTTTTTTTTAAAACTGCTGTACGCCAAATGGCCTGGGCCAACTAGGCGAGCCAGCTTTTGTTGACACAATAATATTAATAAAATTACAATATTAAGGTCCGCTAAAATCAGATTCCAATATTTAAGTCCGATAGAAAATATTTAAATTCATATTTGAATATTTGAATCCGTGTTTAGAATATTTAAATTCGTACTCTAATATCTAAATTCGTATTCCAATATTTAAATTCATATTCTAATATTTAAATTCATATTCTAATATTTAAATCTGTATTTTGAATACTTAAATCCGTATTTTGGATATTTAAATTCATATTCGAATATTTAAATCTGTATTTTGAATACTTAAATCCGTATTTAGAATATTTAAATTCGTACTCTAATATTTAAATTCGTACTCTAATATCTAAATTCGTATTCCAATATTTAAATTCATATTCTAATATTTAAATTCATATTCTAATATTTAAATCTGTATTTTGAATACTTAAATCCGTGTTTAGAATATTTAAATTCGTACTCTAATATTTAAATTCGTACTCTAATATCTAAATTCGTACTCTAATATCTAAATTCGTATTCCAATATTTAAATTCATATTCTAATATTTAAATTCATATTCTAATATTTAAATCTGTATTTTGAATACTTAAATCCGTATTTTGGATATTTAAATTCATATTCGAATATTTAAATCTGTATTTTGAATACTTAAATCCGTATTTAGAATATTTAAATTCATATTCGAATATTTAAATCTGTTTTTTTAATATTTAAATTCGTATTTTGAATATTTAAATTCATATTCGAATATTTAAATCTGTATTTTTAATATTTAAATCCGTATTTTGGATATTTAAATTCATGTTCGAATATTTAAATCTGTATTTTTAATATTTAAATTCATATTCTAGTATTTAAATTCGTGTTTTGATATTTAAATTCATATTCTAATATTTAAATCTGTATTTTGATATTTAAATTCATATTTTAATATTTAAATCTGAAATTTGATATTTAAATTCATATTCTAATATTTAAATCTGTATTTTGAATATTAAAATTCGTATTTTGAATATTTAAATTCGTATTTTGAAAATTTAAATCTTGGTTGAGCTTTCTCGGCCACCGTACATAACAATCATTCCATTCTAATCTAACACCCATATTTATATATTATTCGAATTATAAACAACGGGAGTCGTTTTTCTCATTTTTCACTCATCCTTTTTTCAGACTTCTGTTGCGTAGTCTTTGAACCGTGTGTGCCTCAGTAACTAAAGCAGCTTTATTGAAGCAGTTGAGAAATAATAATTCATGGATAAATAATAACAAATCTTTTCTCACCTTCTGCACCGACAGGACAGGGAACTTCTGCTGTGTCGCCACCGAATGTCTTCGGCCAGTCAACACCTCGCTTTTGGTCACGTGCGCAGTAAAAAGACGAAGTGACGTATTCATGTGTTTCTAAGATTAAACGTTTAAAATAGAAAGTTTATGCAGTTAGAATAACCGAAATTAAAATCCATGGGTTGACTTTTTGTATCAAATAAGTCGAGAAACACTTACTCCGGCAAACACGACCGTTGCCATGGTAGCCTTTCGGACATACACAAACAAAACCATCAGGCTTGTTGACACATTTGGCCAAACCGTCACAATAATTCTCGTATGGTTGTAAACATTCGTTGCGATCTAAAATAATAGAAGAAATTGAAAAAGTTGAACATTTTCGTTTTCGTACCCATGGCAACCGGCTGTGCTTTTTGGTTTTAAAGATCAGCGAAGACCTTATTGCGAGTGCTATTAAAATGAAAGTAAATAGCTCGAGGTCCATAACCAAAATGCCCAGAAATGCCAACATTTTTCTGGTCCCATGAGAACTTTTGGCGTCTTTTTCCTTTCGAGAAAAACTACATTTAAGCTCTCCTGAACTCGACGAGTACTGATTCTCTTTCACGCAAGACTTCTTAATTCTGCAGTAATTTCACCCATTTCATCATTTTGGACTTGAGAAATATTTCACTGTGTCCCTGGCTAACAAATGCGCAAACGTAATGTGATGTTTTGAAACATTTCAGGGTTTTGTGGGTGTGTCACAAAAGTGACGTCAATTCTTTTTATAGAAATAATTGAAGACCCTGCATTGCGAAAAATGCTATTTTTGTCGTTTTTCATAAAAAGTTTTCACATAGAGTTTGGTTCTTCTTGACTTTGTTCTCACATCTCAATGGACTGTTCACCGGAATATGTTGTATATTACCACTGGGATGATCAACTATGTAGTTCAACAGAAATCATAACATGTTATGCGTTTGATAAAGGTCAGTTAAGTAGTCTCCATCTCAAACTATTCATATTTTCTTTCTTTGAATCGTGTAGAACAAGTAATTTTTTTTCTATTTTCATCATATATACTTTATAGGTTTATTCAAACCCTACATATCATTTCGAAACTTGATCAGACAATTCCTCTTCCACAAGTCATTCGGTGATTAGCTTGGCTTATTTCTACTTTTTCCAGTGATTTACCAGGAGACTCGGTTTATCATTTTAAAGGATTTAGAATACTGGCTACAGTACACTAGAAGCATCGGCCTCTAAGAGCGATTGGGTAGCGGAAAAAGAAGATATATAATAATACAAAGTCTAGGTTATAAAGAGAAGGTCAGATCAGTTTAAAAAACATTGATATTATATCAGACCAACGATGTAAAAATAATAGATAACCAACTACCTCTAGAAGGCACTTCTCCCAAGAGAACAACCATTGTTTTCCTATTGAAATGAGCACTCTATTAAAAAGCTCTGTGTGCAGTGCGTGTTATGCTTTTAGCTAGATTTTGACACACTTTTTGACATCCACTCACTGAATTGATAGAAAATTTGAATTGTTATTTACTGCAAATTTTGGAATTTTTTTAAAAATTGACAAATTGACTACGGATCGGCCTGATACCACTTAATCTTCATCTGGATAAATAAACGCTCATAAAATGCTGTTATCTGAAAAATATATGTGTGATTTGAAATGCGATATCTCACGTATGAAAAGTGCATGAAGGTTGCATGATACAAAATAAACAAATGAATGTTTATAGAACAATAATATCTAATTAAAAAATTCCTTCTGTGAGGCTGCCGGAAAATACACTTTTTCTAACCCAAATTTTGGAAAAATATACATCACGTGATCGATTCTGTCCAATAGAAGGTTGCAAATGAAGCAAGTTTTTATTTAATTGCACTTTTTACGATGCAAAATGTCATTAATATTTTTACAACCGTAACACGGATGTTTTTTGAGAATCAAGGCAAGTTGGTTATCTATTATTTTTACATCGTTGATCAGACTAACGTCACTTCGAAATGACCACCTTCTTAATAATTGTTTATCCATACCGTCAATTTCTAGGTGGACTTTTCGATTATCGTCAAAAATACGAGATCGAGAGATGCATGAGACGTTTTAACGAAGACAATCAAATATTCCAGGACGAAGAGCTCGAAGAAGTGTTCCAAATCCCTTTCCTGAATCATTTAACCGAGCAAGGAGGATCCATCGAGATCACTGCAAACTCCAACAAAGAGACGAGACATCGAAAATATTCAGACTCCATATTCGGGCAAAACTCTTATCTTATCTACGCGGACAAATACATGAATATAGCGAAGATGGAATCGGATCCTGAGACGATTCAAGATCGATTGTTTACCGATATAAAATCGCATAAAAACGATTTTAATTTGTTCGCATTCTCAGTCTTTGAAGATGATTTTGAGGACGTTTTTGCTGACGACGACGATTTCGCTGATCGTTATACAGAGCACCAGAGGAATGAATATCAAAAGAAGCTTGCAAGAGAATTGGACCATGAATTACAGTCTGATCCTAAAGTTTGCGTCGAAGACAAGAGATTTCAGAGTGCCCAAAAGCACATTGATGAAAATTGGAAAATTGAAGTCAAAGACGTTACCAAGTTAAGGACCAAAAACCAAGAAGTTCAAGACCTAAATATTGGCAAGTCAAAATTGAATGCAGGAAACGTTCTTGGAGATCAGAAAACTGACATCTGTATCAATGTTGATAGAACAATTATCGTTGGCGTTTGCGTTAAAGACGATGCAAACCAGGGAGTGAAAAGTATTGAACTTGATAAAGGAGAGGGCGAAAACAATAGCGCCATACCATCAAACGCCCAGCCTGCTGATAGAGGAACACCCATCGATAGCTGCGTGGAGGATATTTCATCGCAAAAGGATGATCGTATACTGAATAGCCACTCAAGATTAAGAAACAGAATTAATGTTAATTCCAGGGCTGAAACGGAATCCAGTAATACCGAAGGAATTCATAGCCAAGTAGTTCGTTGTACCGACAAAAACGAAAGTGACAGTAATGAAAATATAAGAAGCAAGCCTGTGACAACGACGGAAAAACAGACACAAACCGACCCCGTGAAAACCTTTGCGGAAGATATTCCGAATGAAGACAAAACTAACAGTACCACGACAACGAAACACGAATCAAATAAAGCCTTAGAGAATGACGTTCCCATTCAGGGAAATAAGTCTGCATCAAAGTACAAATCAGTCGAGACAGGACAAAACACTGATAACACAACCGCAAACGATGATCGAAATGGAAGAAAGAGAGAAAAGCGAGTCGTAGAAACATTCACCGAAGATTTAGATAGTGTAATCGAAAACGAATCGGAACGCGTCATATTTCGTTTTGAATCTCAGCAGTCGCCTGGCGAACCCGTAGAAGACATCGGCGAGAATAGGTTGCATGAGTATATAGAATCAGTCTCAGGTAATGTAGCTGAGGACTCTTCAAACTGTATTTTTGCCAGTTTGAATGATTTTAATGATATAGAAAACGAATCTGTGGCACCTAATCTGCGAACTGAGAATGATGCATTACTTTTAATTTTTCTATTCATTTATTTTCCGATTCTTTTATTCACAACTTTTTTGAATTGTACTTTGGAAAGGATTATCAACCTTGGTGGACGAAGCACCGAAGCTGACTGGATCGATGATTGTGATTGGAGTGATGATGATGATGAGAAAACTCAATTATAATTATAATTAGAATTTGAAAAACATTGAAATATCTGCAGTAGCGTAGCCAAGAGGGTCGCAAAATTTGTGTAGGAGAGCAGATTTTTATGACACTGTAATTATCTATTCATGGTATCAAAAGATTACTTAAAGATTAAGGATTATTTAAAGTATTTAAAGATAATTATAATGGCATAAAAATCTGCTCTCCTATGATACAAATTTTGTGCCCTTCTTGGCTACGCTACTGCATCTAACCCAATAAACTCTTCCCAAGATGTCAAAATCGTTACAAGCCTCGTTTTGAAATAGAATAATCACAAATGTACAATTTTCAGAAGAAAGAAAATACCTTCACAGTACTTTAAGCTTCATGTTGTAATACAATCATCTTATTCCGATCACAAATGTATTTATTCCCCCAAATAGGTTGTCAATTTTGACCGGCATTTTTTATGAAAACAGAATAAACGTTTAAGAAATATAAACATTATACTGAAAGACGTTGAAGTAACTAAGTAATAATACTTTTCAAAACGAGGCCCACGATGATTTTATGCATCTGGAGAAGAGAAGTGTATTAATTTAACCGTATGCATTTTCTCCCAAAAACTACAATTTAAAATTTTTTCTGAAATCTCACATGTACACCAGACATTTTTTAAATTCTCTTTCGAATAAAGCTAAGACATCATGGCAATCGTAGTTTTTAATGCAACGAAAGAAAGATATTTTTGAGAAAGAAATTATTTCGATAAACCCTTAACAGATTTATTAACTTAACTTAAAGTATTCATATTTATATTTGACATATATTTTTTTACTCTTTTATAAATTTATCACTAGGGCGCTCATTTAGAGAAGTAGTATACAATTTGTATAAAATATATTCCTTAAAATGGAAACAGGCACATTTCCATGACACATTTTTTCCGTTATCCGCAAGTTCACGTAATTTTTCCGAGAGTCTTATGTTCTGAATTCCTGGAGGAGATTTAAGTAGAATAGACCTTTAACTCATTTCTATACCCTTTATTTGCTTAACATTCAGATATTTGAGGATTAGGTCCGAGAATGTTCTAGTTTTTTGCTCTCTTCAGCCTGGGATAAGGTCGATAATGTTTTTGTGGGGCAACTTTTCAGTGTAGGTGTCACAGAAGTGACGTCAATTCTTTTTTATGAAAATAGAAGTCCCTACATTGACGAAAATGCTGTTTGATAAATTCGAATATTTTTTGACGAAAAAAACACAAGACTTTGGTTTTTCTTGGGGACAGTCAAGTTTGCCATCTCAATGGACTGTTCACCGGAATATGTTGTGTATTATCACTGGGACAATCGATTATGTGGTTCAACCGAAATCATAACATGTTATGGGTTTGATAAAGGTTAGTTAAGTCTCAAACTGCTCTTTGATCTCTTGTATTTCTATTTCTATTGCAATACCTTTCTACAGGCACTCTGGTATAGTGGTCATCAACCTTGATACCTGTACCATCCTGTCTTCTGAGGGGAATTGCGGGTAGTCAGTCCAAGGGTGCTGACAGGTCGCATAACTGCGTTAACACGGTTTCGAGAATGGGCCAAATAGCCTGCTGTAACTAAACCAAATAGATGGAGATACGGTGCCATCATTTTTCTCCGCATACTGTATGTCATTTTACAGTTACGATGATTCCTAGGTCATCAGGATCTTCTCTATTAGTCTAAAATTTTAATACTTTGTGCCTGACAAAGTGGTGATAAGAGGACAACCAGTTCTGATTACACTATTCCATTTCGAACGTGTAATAGCCTTAAAAGAGTCTTAATGGGCGGTTGTAAACAGCGTCGACCGGCAACATAATAAAGATACACGAGGATAACGGCTACCATTATGCGAAACGGGCCAATTTCACTTTTTTTAAGAGAAATTGTTATGGGGTTGTTCCAACCAGTTTTTCTACGATATATATATGATAAAGACAGAGGGACTGATTATCCTTTCATTGTAACGTCGTCTCTCTAAGAGGATAAAGAATTCAGCCACTCTTTGTTGTTTGTAGGTCTGACAGGAGAAAACATTTATATTTTTTCATACTATATACATATCTGTTCGTCTTTATTATTATGCCATCGAATGTTTCACACCTCTGACCTTCCTCTACTAATAACTGTTTCTTTATTTCCAGGTGGAGTTTTCGATTACCACAAAAAATACGAGGTCGAGAAATGCATGAGACGCCTTAACAAAAACAATCAAATATTCCTTGACAACGAGATCGAAAAATTGTTTCGAACCCCTTCACTAGACTACCTGACTGAAGGAACTGGGTGCCTTGACGACCTTTCGACAATTTTTGACGAAGAAGTTAGACAGCAGAAATACTCCGATTCCATATTCGGACGATACTCTTATCTTGAGTACGCAGACAGATACATGGCGTTAGTGAAGATGAAATCTGGTCCTGAGACTATCAAAGATCGTATATTCTCCAATATCAAGCCTTATAAAAACAATTTCAATTTGTTCGGTTTTTCAGTCTTCGAAGATGATTTCAAAAATATTTTTGCTGACGATGACAATTTTGCAGACCGTTATCATGACCATCAGAATTGTTTACGTCACAAGCATGTTGTTAATGAATTAATACGTGAATTGAAATGTGATAGTAAAATTCGCGTCAAAAAGAAGAAAATTAAGCGATCAAAGAATTGTGTTACAATCCAAAAGATGGGAGTCAGAGGTACCATCACAAAGATTAACAACCTTGTTAAAAATCGGAAAAACTTTGCCCAAACTGTTGTAAAAAAACAGGGTTTAGGCAGAATGAATACGATTCAAAGGTCGGTACTAAGAAAAGTTGTGCGAAAGCAAAATATTGCCGTTGACATCTGGGAACTTGACGTCACGAAGCCGACTATTAGAAATAGTGAGACGCAAAGTAACCGAGAAGACACGCTCACAGGTGCAATTTCAAATGGAAAGCCTGACGACCGGAAAACGTGTCCAATTAACAGTGCAGAGCAAGGTAGTTTAAATCAACAGAATAATGGTATTGTAAAGAACGATTCAAAAGCATGTCCGCAGGCGGAGAGTGTTGATGACGCAGACAATATTTCGAACCACCGTGGCCGTACCCAGAGAAACGAAACGTGCAACGAAAATAGCGCTGGAAAAGAACATACCACTAAAGAAGTTGTTCTTATGGGGGGAAATGAGACGAATCAAGAAAATAATATTATCTCAGAAAAGAAAATAAAAGACAAAGAGACTCAGACGGATTTTGCGAAGATTTCTATTGAAAACTTTTCGAATGAAGATGCTGGAGTTTCTGCAATCTCGAAAAAGCAATCGAATAATACCCAAGAAAATGACATCACGAATCAAGAAAATATTTCAACAACGAAATACGACAAGAGCGAAACGATAACAACCGAAGACCCCACAAAAACCAACGACAATGGGATAAGAGTGGAACCAATAATCACCGAAGATTTATCGCGTATAGTCGAGAACGAATCGATAGAGCGCTTTATTTATCGTTTCGAATCTCGATCACATGACAAACCATTAGAGGACCTTGGAGGAAAAGAATTGTGTGTTTACAAAGAATCAATTTCTGATAGTCTTAATGATACGGATCTTTTGAAGTGTGTTTTAGCCGGTTTAGATGACACTGATAAAGAAGTATGGGAAGATGCGGCAGTTGATGACAAAAAGATGTCGACTGAGAAAGTCGAATATTTCAAAGGATTTTTCGACTGGATTTCAGATTGGTTTGATTTTTTCTTTAACAAATTTGGTTGTTTTGATCTGGGGGTTATAGATGATCTTTTCGAGGACAGTGATTGGCCGGTTGGTGTATAACATTCAAAATTTGAAAATCTTTGACAAAGGACATTTTTATTCCAACCCAATAATCATGCGAAAAGAAAATTCCATAGAAAATGCCATAGATAATTCTTTCTTTAACCTCAGTTCCTCTTTAAAAGCCTCTTTCTTTTTTGTTCTTTAAGTTTTGAGATTTTTCATCCACCTGCAAATACACCAATGATCCCCTCATGTTACTGGGAGAATTTAGGTACCCAAAAGGTAGACTTTTTAATCTATGATTTGTAAGTTTTAACAACATGGCATTTTTAGGGAAAACGTATACAACTTTATTATTTTAAAATAACTTTTTAAACGTAAAATATATCGTAATTGATTTTTAATTCAATCACCTTCATCACCGACAGCTGAACTTGAGACCGCTTGTTCCAAATGGGAATAGAGCAAGGGGCCTGTTCAGGCCTGATCATCTAAACAATAAGCAGTAAGCACCTTCAATGAACTCGATAACCGTAAAACTTGAGAAGAGAGTACCTGAAGGATATATATAGTTTGATTTTGGATCATATTTACTTGCCACGTTCAGCTTCACTTAAATATAAATGAACAAAACTAACTCTATTTGGCAGTAAAGCAACCTTACCTTTAGTCTTAACCAAGAAATCATTTTGTTTCCATGGTCCAGCCTCGTTTTCGAGTAGCGGTCGAATATTGATGAGATATGATGTCTTCTCCTCCAATCCCTGTAGCGTGAGGTTTGATGAGGCGAGTGTAATTCCTCTGTAAAGTGATAAGAGATTTCACGATCATGATGAAGAGAATACCCCCCCCCCGCGTATTAATACAATAATGCCAATAATGCCCCATGACTATAGCCCATTTTGGTGCCATTGGCACCATTATACTCTTTCAAAAAGTATTCGGTCTATAACTTTAAAATCAGGTGGTCAAGGGCTATTTTAAACTATTTCGGACGCATGCACGACTTCCTCGGCGTCTAAGGTTTGATTACATCGCCATACCTGTACTTTCCGAGGAACTTTCTGTATCTGATTTCATATTTGAGATGCGGCGCTTTTTTAACAGGAACTAACGGTTTCCATACAAGAGTGATCTGCTTTTCATGTGAGCGAGTTACTTCAACTTCGGATACTTCTGTCAGTTCTTTGACTAGAAAAATAAAATTGGAAAAAAAATTAAACCTAAAATCAGTGAAATGCTATATAGACTCTTGTAACTTCCAGAATAATAAACTCAAATATTTCCAGAAATTAATTAATATATGGCTTCAAATAATAGCTCATGTTTAGCAGTAGCGTAGACAGGAGGGGCGCACAAAATTTGTGTAGGAGAGCAGATTTTTATGAAACTGTAATTATCTATTTATAATATAAAAAGATAATTACTGTGTTGTTAAAAGCTGCTCTCCTACACAAATTTTGCACCCCCTCTCAAAGTCTACGCTACTGGTTTAGTACAAATTGAAGAAAAACTCTCCTCGACTTTAAATACACTGCTCATTTTTCATCAATATAACGAAACAGTAAAATATTGGCTGAGCATGACATTATTCTCAACATTGATCGTTGTAAAGAATAAAAAGAGTTGACGTTCAAAGGGTCAAAATTCAAACCTTGTGTTTTTAAAATTATTCTTATTGTAAAAGTTTTTTATCTTCTCCTCATAGAGTGCTCGATAAGTTAATAGAGCGTTGCTATAATAAAAAGTTAACACAATATCTTTGTTTCAAACTCAGAGTTTCATGGTATATTTTGTCAACTCTTTATTATAAAATTATTCTTATAAATAATAAGGCCTCACCTTCTTGATAAGTTGTTGCAAACACTTCAGCTGGATCTCTTGAGCCCAGTTCATTTATACTGGTGATTTGAATGCGATATTTAGTGGAAGGTTCCAAGCTTTTCAACATGAAAGTGATCGATTCACGATCTCCAGGTAACGGTGGCAGGTTCTTGACAAATGTGTATTGGTTAAGGGATCGCTGATTCTGCTTGGAGATTCGTACCTAAATGTCAAAGAGAAACAAGTGATACTTTTATGGACCTACCTGTTATGCATTTAACATATATATAATTGATATCTAAGTGAGCATATGAACGTTAAACAATCATTCAGAACACAAATAGTGACGATTTATTAACACTAGTCGTTTGTTTCTTATAAAAAAAAACGTTTAGAAACTTTCATGCTCTTGAAATATTCTTTCATATTCAAGACTTCGTTAGCAAAAAACATCTATCTCATCAAAAAATTTAGTAATTTGGCTAAGAACATTGATGTATGCAACGATGTAAAAATAATAGATAACCATATTAATGGCATTTTACATCGTAAAAAGTGCAATTAAATAAAAACTTGCTTCATTTGCAACCTTCTATTGGACAGAATCGATCACGTGATGTATATTTTTCCAAAATTCGGGTTAGAAAAAGTGTATTTTCCTATAGGCAGCCTCACAGAAGGAATTTTTTAATTAGATATTATTGTTCTATAAACATTCATCTGTTTATTTTGTATCATGCAACCTCCATGCACTTTTCATACGTGAGATATCACATTTCAAATCACACATATAATTTTCAGATAACAGCATTTTATGAGCGTTTATTTATCCAGATGAAGATTAAGTGGTATCAGGCCGATCCGTAGTCAATTTGTCTAAAGATTGGTACCTTTATCTTTTGAAAAAAATTCCAAAATTTGCAGTAAATAACAATTCAAATTTTCTATCAATTCAGTGGATGTCAAAAAGTGTGTCAAAATCTAGCTAAAAGCATAACACGCACTGCACACAGAGCTTTTTAATAAGGGTGCTCATTTCAATAGGAAAACAATGGTTGTTCTCTTGGGAGAAGTGCCTTCTAGAGGTTATTTGTTATCTATTATTTTTACATTGTTGATGTATGCTTATTAATGGTGATTCTTATAGATAAAGATGCGTTTTTTGAGCTGAAAAGTTTTTTTTTTACAAAAATCTGCTTGACCCATCTTTTACCTACTTTCATGCAAAATATCAGAAAAAAACAACGATCCAATATTTCACAAAGTCCAAAAAACCCTTTTTCTAGCCGTTTTTTGGCCCATATTTGCCCAAAAACATTTTTTTTTGAAAATCGGGCTACGTCACATTCGAGGGATTATAGTTATGCATCTTTGTGCAAAAAGTCATAAAGAATGAAAGAGCCAATCTCGAGAAAAGCTAACACCTAAGTAATTGATAATGTGCTTATAAAAAAATATCAAATTTGGCCAGTTTTTCAATAAAAACACTCAAAGCAACCAAAATTTCATGGCTAACACACATATTCTTTAAAAGTAAGCCCTCATGAGCAAAAAAAAAACATCTATCTCATAAAAAAATTGAGTAATTTGACTAAGAACATTGATGTATGCTTATTAATAGTGACTCTTATAGATAAACATGCGTTTTTTAAGCCAAATAATTTTTTTTGCAAAAATCTGCTTGAACCATCTTTTACCTATGATGGTACCCTACTTTCATGTAAAAAATCTGAAAAAATTAATGATCCAATTTTTCACAAAGTCTAAAAACCCCTTTTTTTTTGCCGTTTTTTGCCCAAATTGGCCCATAAAATTTTTTTTCGAAAATCGGACTCCGTCACATTTTGGCCACCACCATTTTGCACCTTTGTACCAAAAATCAGATGATTCCTATGATTCAATCTCGAGAAAAGCTGGTAACGAACGGACGGACGGACGGACAGAGTTGAATTTACAGGACCTCCACCCCACCGGGGTAGGTCCAAAAATCTACTTTTGCCAACGCAGATGCAAAAATCGAAAACTCCTTTTTCGACCCCTCACCCCCAGATCACTTAATGTTTTTTAAATTGAGAATTAAGCACAATATCCATCAAAAGAGGAGGACGCATGTTGACCCCGCAACCAAAATAGGCTAATATTGTACCTTTAAATCGCAGTTTAATGCTTATGACATATTCTAAAGATTTCTTACAAAAGTTGATGATTGTTTTTGTTGAAGAGTTTAATTTTCTCAAAATAAATACACCAGTTTCTCTAATCAAAGGAAGCCGGGCCCAAAAAAATCTTCGCACTCACCTGGTAAGAATTAATACTGCCAAGAGTCGGGGAAGGTCTTTTAAATGAAACGATGATAGTTGAGCTGTTCTTCACTTCAACTTCGGTAATCACTGGCGGTGCTGGTTCTGAACGAAAAAAAAGACAAATAAAAGTAGTTTAAAAACCAGCCTCACTTGCTCGTTACTAACCGCATTTTCTGAATTAACAAAGCTGGTCAACCTAGGTACGTCAATATTCATTCTTTGTGTTTTATTCTGTATCTTGACGTAAAGGTCTGACGTCTCTGCTTCGATCGCTCTTTCGCGAGCAAAGCTTCCACGCTATTGGCACTGACCTTTATATATCCCTGGACCAAGCTATATCCGCCATCTTTGATCGAAGTTCTTTTTTAAATTGGTACCCGTAAAGAAGCCATTGCAGTGTTAAAAATTAACGTCTAACGGCGCTACATCATCAAAAGTTTGCGAGGGAAAGTAGATTTAGTGCTGTCGATGCATTTACACCGCTATTGAGTAGTGCCGCCATTACGGTACCACTTTTCAAAAAACTCCAATCAAATATTTAGCTTGACTGGGATTGAGAAACTTGGTCCAGGGTATATAAAGGTCAGTGGCTATTGGTCAAAAGAAAAATGAAGCAACTCCACTGGCGCGATCTGACGTAACGGTTGAAAAAAGTTTAAAGTTTTTCGAGCGCGCGCTACATTTTTAAGACGTAATCTTTTTTCCAAGCAAAAAGGATTGAAGTCATAAGGTGCGATCGCAGCATGCGCAAGTGGAGACCGGCCTTAAGTATGAGTAAAAATCTTATAGTTAGGAATTGAGTGTGTCCTTGAGTTTTGTACTTCAAACAAAGAATCTTACTTCCGTTTTTAGTCTTGCATCGTACAGTGTTACTCTTCTGTGTTTGCCCGTCTGTTAAAATGGTGTTCATCGTAAAATCATACAACGTATCCGCATCTGAAAGAAAGAGCGTCAATACTATAGCGAGGGATGACACAGGTTTTGTTAGTCTACAGTTCTTTATGGCCCCATCTGTCGTAAAGTGATCAAAGGCCTAGTCAGCATGATAGAGCGTCAAATGTAATCTAGTGAGGAATTGAAATAGGGTTGCCTGTTTTTGATGAACTTTGTTTTTTCCTACAAACTTCACATGGGAAATTATCCGAGGGATTTCACTTTCCGTAAAGCGCTATATAATAATACTGAATAGACTCATATAAAATAAAACTTAAGAACGACACGAGCATCAATCTTCCATATGTCGTTAAGTTGAAACAAAGTTGTGAAAACTCTTTACCAAGTTTTTTAACGCAATGTCCATCTTGTTTCTTGCCAACCGAATCTCGTTTGAAATCTGCATCGTCAGCATTCTCTTTAGAATACCGCACATGCGTACTAGCAATCAGATCGTAGGCATCTAAACGGACGTTCCATTTCAAACAGACTTCTGTTGAAGTGGACGTGCATTGACTGGAAATCACCAATTTACCTGAAGAATATACAGAAGTCATTTATACAGATAAGTACAATCAGGTCATAGTATGGACTTAATTACTCTGTAGCAGATTGTATCTCACGTAGCGTTAAAATTTTCGTAGATATTGGGTCTGCTTATAGACAAAAAATACACTGGAAGAAGAAATGCTAGACTCCCACAAAAATGTTAAGATATCTGATAGCAGGTTTAATCTATGTGAAAAAGATCAAAGGCTAAAGGGAATTGCAGACTGAAGATCTGTGCAATAGAACACAATTGTATTGCAGTTAAACTGTGATTTATAACACAAGTACCTCGGCAAATTTTCAAAATAAGACAGCCTAAGTTTCTTACTTAAGATCTTCTCATAATCCATGCTAATTTCATCAGCAGACAATCCACGATACCAAATAGCAAGATTATCATAATTGGTATTGATGAGTTCATCTTGGTTGCCTAACACGATGTTTGATTGTGTGATGGTGGAAGGTTGAGAGTTGAATTGTGTTTGGACGTTCGTTTTCACTTGTTGTCCGTTAATGTAGACTTTGAGAGTTTTATCGGACAGTGTGAACGTCATCAAATACCTTTCAAAAAAGGAGAATATTTTTTGAGGATAGATTATTTCATGTATTTAGCATCGCCCTCTCATGAGAATCGCACCTTAAAACTTGAAAAAAGTTTAGGTTTTTTCAAAATAAATCAGCGAGTCCTATAGTGCACTGAGAAAGCACAGAATATTTTCGCAATATCAAATTTTTATATTTTGAAACGCCTGAACCACTAAGTTAATAAAACGGTCTGTACCTGTACACCTTTTCGACCGTAGTCACGCGGTCAGGTGCGTGCCACTTTTTTATTTAATCATTCCCCTAAACTTTTTTTACACATTTTTCTGTTGTCTCTCGGTGCAAAAAAGGCTGGGACGGTTTTAGGGTGGTAAAATGGACGAAAAAATACCCACGCAGCAATTGCTGTCTACGGTCGAAAAGGTGTATTAGTTTAGGGAGATATGCGTCATACCTTATTCGACTAGTGGAAATGGTGTTCGCTAGTACTGAGTATCACTTTAAATACTAGCTAAAGAGGCTTTCACTGTCAAGTTCAAAGAATTTTAGCCACGCTTCAATGCTGCCAAATCAAACCTGAAAAACTGAAAATCATTTACCAGTATTTCAGTTTGATTTTCATTTTAATGGACGAAATTTGTTGATGGTGGTGCATCTTAAATGTAACGTCATCACCGTTCCGTGTTAATGCCCATGAAACAAAATCTCCGGACACGGCCCTTAGCGTTGATTCCGATGATGAGTTAGGATTGAAACGAACGAGCAAAGAGATGGTGATTCCAGCGGTACATTTGGGATTAGATCCGGAACAGTCTGAAAAAGAACGTAAAAAGAGTTTTCTTTAAACAAAACATAAAGCAGTTTAGCTCTCCCTTCGCTGCGAGAACCTATCGAGTTTACACATCTACCCTTTGAGGACGGCAGAGCGACTGAAATGATTGGGCACAACCCACAGTTTTGATCCGCAAAATCGAGGACGCGTTCTCGGTCAATCAGGATCTAGACAAGTCAGAAGCTAACGATACACATCGAAGAAAATCCATAAATAACAAGCAACATGTTGATTGGACCTACCTGATGATGAGAATCAGATAAAAAAAGAACAAATAGCAAGAGAGCAAAAAAGTGTAGTGAGCAGCTTGAATAAATTACCGTGAGTATCACAGCTCAAATTAATATCGACCTGTGAAGTATAGTTAAAGTCGTATGAGTTACAGCCGTAGATACTGGGGTGAATAAATATCTTAGCGGGGTTTCCCTATTGACGATAAAAGGTGATTTCCCCAAAAAACCCATTTTTTCGAAAATCGGGCTCCATCAGAAATCAAATATTACCTTTTTATATCACTAGAAAAAACCGCCAATACCGAGAAAAGCTGGCAACAGACGAACAGACGAACAAACCTACATCGGATAATTTAAAGGACCTCCACCCACCGGGGTAGGTCCAACAAAGAAATGGAATGGCTCAGAGAAATACTCTTTTTTACTAAATATGGCAAAAGAGAATTTCCCCAAATAAGAAAATTCTCGAAATTAGGTATTTTATGAAAGTAAATTTATAAGAGGTTGTAAAAAAGTGAATTATAAATTATTAAATTAAGTTTGATGGTTAAGAGAGCCCAAAGTTAAAATGGGTGTTCAATGGTGTGGGCTTAATAGCTATGAGCTTCCCTAAAAAAATACGTTATGCCTATTCTTGCTTTTGGAAAAATTGACGTAACTTTGTTATATCAATAAAATTTATTTGACGTCAAATAGAAACATTTTTTACATATTGAATATTTTTTTCTGAAAGCATTATCCTTCGTTGACCCACCTTCGAGAATAGACGCTTGAAGGATTATTCTCGCTATTTTGTGAGAATAGTATTGTTGGAATCTGTTTATATCGATATATTGCATATATAATTATGGCTGTTGAAGCACACGAATGTTTACAACATGGTTTTGTTCTGGGACGGAGCCTAGGCGAGGGAGCATTTGGAATGGTTAAGCAAGCAACGTATGCAAACTTTAACCACGTGAATGACTCTCTTGTCAAAAGGCTCCGTCGCCTGGGGCACAATGATCAAGTAAGCCTTTTCAAATATTCGTTTCTTTCTGTCTGCTATATAGTTTTTATACACCCCTGTGTTTCACAGACCCGGTGAGACCACTGACCAGAATTTCGTGCCCGCTAGGAAAAAACACCCTAAAATCTCAGCCCCACTGGGAAATTGCCTTTTATTTTATCCCATATCGAAATTGCATGTTAAAATTGCACTCCAAAAGCATCTCCACTGGAATTTTTGAGCTTAGAACAATAGAAAATTTTTCATCCCCTTTGGGATTTCGTTAGAAAATTTTATTCTCGCTTTGGTAAAAAAGTGCAACCGGAGCTGCGAGACAGGGGTGCTATTATGTATCAAGGCAATCAAAAAGTAATGCGCATTCTCGCTACTGTTGACATTAATTGGCATCAATGAAAATCTAATTTGTAAGAAGGGTAAAAAGAGTTATACCGAGTGCGCCACAAAAAAGTCTCTCTTTTTTAAACTAATATTCTCGAAATCTAAAAATTTTAAAAGAGCCATTCCTATTTCATTGGAAAGAAGAAAGATAAACTGGGTTTTCGAGCACTTTCCGGAAATAAGTTTTTCATTCAATGGAGCATAACTTCGATCTAATGGATCGAATTTAATAAATGACCCATCAAAATTTAAGTCTATCTTTCTTCCTTCGCGCCCCCGCCACATACGATTGCTTTTTGAAATTCTTTCCGGGGTGTCATCAACGAGATTTAGTTTTAGAATGACGCGCATTTCAAAGGAAGTTTTTATAATATTCGAAGTTACGGTGTTCGTAAATGTTGAAGAAATTTTTTGAGAAAAATTACTTGTTTGTTCATGTACAGTGAAGACACACATGGTATCTTGTACTGAATGTACAAAAATTTTCAAATTTAAAAAAACTTACATTGTGATCTAAAGTCTATTCACGATAAGTGTGCACTCTTTTTTCTTTTAAAACTAGCACTTTTCTACAAGATCTTCATTATTTTCTTCTTCATTTTCATCTTCACTTTTAGAATTTTTTTAAAGATTTTTTTATTTCAAATTGTTCCACTCACTAATATCTTTCCAATGATACCAAATTTATAAAGATTGAAGAATTCCTTCAAAAGTTATAGGTAAAAGAAAAAAGAGTGCACACTTATCGTGAATAGACTTTAAACGATTTTGACTTCCTTATACGTTTTTTTTAGTCTAGCAAGCTAGACGACTAATTTATACATAGTAGAAATAAAGTAAAAAGTAAAGAATGGAACAATTTCAATCGTCTAGAAACCTTTGTGCACTAACTCCAAACAAAAGAAAAGTGTCAATATTGCAATTATAATTTTTTCCTGCTCAAAATAATTCTTGAGAAAAAAAATATGCGTGAATTTGTGTATTGAAAGCTTTTCATTTGAGTTGATTTCGTTTTGAGAGTTTGTTGTTGCTTGATAAATTGTTTTCTCGCTACGCAAGTTTCTGCGTAGCTAGCCGGGGTATCTATAAGGCTGGAACACCGGATTCTTCCAGTCGTTTATACAAACTAAATCCCGTATTATTATTATTAGTATTGGTATTATTAGTATTACACACATTATAAACGACTCCAGTCTAGTTTTTTTAAGAAACTAGTTTTACCAAGCAGTCTCAATGTTTCTTAAGATATTGGCCTTTTGAGCCTTAAATGTTTCTTACATGTTTCTAAACTTTTTGACATAATCAGCCTTATGAAAGGCTGGATTGGAAGGTTCGTAAAAAAACTGAATTAAAAATATAATGAGCCTCAGCATGTTTCTTAGATGTTTCTTAGTTTTTAGGCATTCTGAGCCTCATGTTTCCTAAAAGTTTGTTTCTTTAAAAAAACGTGTATACCTTAAAATGGCTCTATTTCGGAATGATTTTGCAAAAATACTTAAGCTTTTGAAAGTGTGAAGCATGTTAATTTTCAGTATTTTGATAATAATTTTTTATTTAAAAAAAGTAAGGGGATCTAGTTCTAAGCGTTGGAAAGTTTACAGTCTTCGCTCTTCGCCGCTTGTTTTAGAAAGTATGGTGGCTGAATGGGGGGTAGGTTAGGGTTATCAAAGCAATCAGGTTCGTTCCACAGAGTAATTTTCGTTTTTATATCTGATTACACGAAATGATAAATTTCATTTCGAACAAGGGTTTCAATGGGCCACAATTATAAAAAACTTTCGATAAAAACTTATGTGAAAGCCGGTACAAAAGTTTTCATAAGGATCAAAAAACCTGAAAGACAAAAATTTACGTAACAACAACAAAAATATTTGACGTCAAATAAAAAAAGACCTATTCAAATTTTTTCAAAAACAATTTTTTCCATTCTTCGATAACAACTTTCAGGTCTAGACTTGAAGGATTCGTATCTGCTCTTTTTGAGATAAAACTGTAAATTGACTCGTTATATATCGTATATTGAAACGCTTGAATATTCACTATGGTAGCTTTTGCCATAGTAGAAGATTGCCTCTTAAATGGTTTTGTTGTGGGACGGAGCCTAGGCGAGGGAGCATTTGGAATGGTTAAGCAAGCAACATTTGCCAACTTTAACCACCCGAATGATTCTCTTGCCAAAAGACTCCGTTCTTTAGGACTCAGTGACCAAGTAAGTCATAATACCCGACTTTTCTAGTTAACATGCAGTTTTTCACTGTGCTTCTAAAAAAAATACTATTTGGAGAGTTAGTTTCTCACCAAGATGGACAGTATCGTTTCAATTTAGGTGTTAGTTCTCTCCATACCTAATTAAGAAAAATATTTTTTATAGTAGTGTCTTATCTGTTTTTAACTTTGGACCACCATCGAATCTGCAAACGGGATAAATATAGTGGCAAAATCATGTAACGACTATGTTCTTATTTTTTCAGGTGGCAATAAAAATTATGCCCAAAAGTCTTGGCATCGAAACTGTCAAGACGGAACTCAATTGCATGCTTGCCCTAAATGGAACCAAGAACACTGTTCAGCTGTTAAAATTCTTTCAGGGCAGCATGCACGTCTACTTTGTCCTTGAATTCTGTAGCGGTGGAGATTTGGCAAATTTTGTTTTTAACAAAAAACCCCAAAACACAACCCAGATTTTCAAGGAGATTGCTTTTGGTGTGCAGCAATGCCACCAAAAGAATATTACACATCGGTAAGATCTTTTTGTTTCATATTTCTCTCTTTTTTTATTTACACCAGACTAAGATTTTGATTTAAAGATTCTGATTTTTCTATTTCTATTTTTATTTGGTTTAATTGCAGGAGGCTTTGAGGCCTATTTTCGCAACTATAGACGCTTTCTAATGAGCGCCCCGTCAGCACCTTGGACAGACTACCCAATTCCCCTCACATGGCATGGGTTGACCCGGGTGAAGGTTTTTTCACTTGCCAAGTGAACCGCTGCGAGTTGGAATCGAACCTTAGTCGCCTGTGCAGCAACCAAGGTCAATGACCACTATACCACAGCACCCTGATTAACTAATTTGAATAGAGCTGGCAAGATATCTTTCAAAAATAGAGCATTATTCATTAAGGTCAAGACTTTCTCTTGTTTTCTAGCGATTTGAAGTTATCCAATATTCTCATCGATCAAAATGGCGTCATCAAGATTGCTGGTAAGCATATAAAGTTTAAACTAATATGAACAGTGGCTCATTCGAAGGCTCAAGAACGACCAATACGCCTCTGTTAGAGCTTTTAATAGGCAAATACAGTGAACATTTACAAATTCGTTAGACAGTATGGCGCGCCAAAGCGGAAATAAATACTATCTTTCATTTCGCGACACTATCTTTCATTTCGCGGCACTATCTTTCATTTCGCGACACTATCTTTCATTTCGCGGCACTATCTTTCATTTCGCGGCACTATCTTTCATTTCGCGGCACTATCTTTCATTTCGCGGCACTATCTTTCATTTCGCGGCACTATCTTTCATTTCGCGAAACTACCTTTCAGTTCGCGACACTATCTTTCAGTTCGCGACACTATTTTCCCAAAAAAACATTATCTTAATTGAAACAATACTATCTTTATTATGGAAGCCGAGAAGTGCCATCGAGAAAAAAATATTTAATTTTAGAAAAAAAATATTTAATTTTAGTAAGAAAAATTAAATTTAGAAAAAATATCAATTTAGAGAAAAAATTAAGTTCACTTCAGAAAAAACTGTTTTTAGAAAAAAGTTTTTTTTGGGAGAGCCTGATTCCGTGCATACTTACAACCAAAAGTCCACCGTCTGATGAAAAAAATTTGAAAAAAGAAAAAATTTTTGGCCTGATTCCTCCCGGGCCACACACTTACTTACAACTTTCGTTTTCATACTTCCTGGATTTTTTTTTGGATTTGACTTTTGTTCAGACCAGATTATTTTTTTGCACATCACATAGATGTCACCACAAACAATTCAAGTTGACAGAACCGATATTATGCTCAATATTTAATACCTTTTATTTATTGGGGAAAAAATGTCGAAGTTTTATTTCGTCAGGGAAAAAAATCGTCACCTAGAGGTATTTTCTTTACTTTCTCCCGACCAAAATTTCGTCACTTTTTCTGACCAAATTTACAATTTAGTTAGTCACTTTCACATGACTAAACTGTCCAAATGAAATGGTTTTCTTCACTTAGCTCGAAAATAGATCTTGTAATTCGACGTTTATAAAACACTAATTTCGGTTAATAAAGGTGTAAAAAATTTAGATTTGAAGTTTGGTTGGGGGGAAATTGAGTAAAAGTTTTTGGTCGGGAATAAAAAAATCGGGTAAAAAAAGTTTTGGTCAGGTGATGAAATGTTGGGAATAAATTTTGTTGGGGAAAAATTTCGTCACCCCTTCAAAATTTTCGTCACTTTCTCCGCTGACATTTTTTCCCATAATAACAACGTAGGTAAAAATTTTTCTGATTTTTTGCATAAAAGTAGAGTATCATAAATAGGTAGGTAACGGTTGCGTTAGATTTCGGTAACAAAAACTGCGAAAAGCGCTAAAATTAAAACCCGCGAGAAGTAGTTCCAATTAATAATAATAAGGTATGTTTTAAGGTTTTAATTTTTTTTTCTAAAGTAAAATTAAATTTTTTTCTCTAAATTGATAATTTTTGTAAGTTTTATTTTTTTTTACTAAAATAAAATTAAATATTTTTTTCCCAATTTAAATTTATTTTCCTAGAATATTTTGTTTCTAAATTTAAATCGTTTTTCTAAAATCAAATATTTTTCTCTGAATTCAAATTTATTTTTCTAAAATTAAATATTCTTTTATTCTAAAATTAATAATTTTTTTCTGAAATTAAATATTTTTTTGTCGATGGCACTTCTCGGCTTCCATAAAAAAGATAGTATCCCGTAAAAAAGATAGTATTGTTTCAATTAAGATAATGTTTTTTTGGAAAGATAGTATCGTTTTAAAAAAGAAAGTGTCGTTTTAATAAAGATAGTGTCGCGAAATAAAAGATAGTGTCGCGAAATGAAAGATAGTGTCGCGAAATAAAAGATAGTGTCGCGAAATGAAAGATAGTGTCGCGAAATGAAAGATAGTGCCGCGAAGTGAAAGATAGTGTCGTGAAATGAAAGGTAGTGTCGCGAAATGAGAGATAGTATTTATTTCCGCTTTGGCGCGCCATAAGACAGGGTGTATGAAGTAAGAACGTCACCTAGTGACCATCGATCATGCTAAACTTTTCCATTTATCACATCCAATAAGCATTAACTTATTCAAAATTTCACTTTAGATTTTGGTCTTGGATTTATCAAATCGACCCCAGAAGAACTCTGCGAGGATTATTGCGGTACGCCCGGTTACCTAGCTCCAGAGGTTGAACGGGGATACAACCTTCTTAGCTACGACCCATACGACGGCTTCAAAGCCGACATGTACAGTCTGTAAGTTGCTATTTTTACCCTTCGTTGTGCAAAACTTCTCAAATAGTTCAGATTCTTTAAACCTTAGAAAAAGTCGCCTCAACCTCATATTTAAGTAAAACCCGATGGAGTCTAAAAAGTGAATATAAAAACGATGACAAGATTTTAGCATGATTTAAAAAAAAAAACAGAAAGTTCTTTGCTAGATGATTATTAAAGATATCACTATGTTTCATCAGGCGTTTTCTTCACACATTCCCAGCTGACACACAACGTTGTTTTAACGTCCATCTAATGTTCACAAAGTCGAACGTTGAAACAGCGTTGTTTGCCAGCTGGGTTGGTTTAAGTTTGCATTATATTACCTTAAATCATAATTTCAATATCTTTTCACTTTCAGAGGCGTGATTCTCTACAAACTATTGACAGGGAAATATCCACACAAAGCCTGGATCAAAGATTGTACTTTCTCTTCAGAATGCCGTGATCTGTTAAAAATACTTCTTCATGAAAGCCCAAACTCACGACCAACAATCGGCGATGTATCGAACCATCCTTTTCTCACTCCCGAGGCTGTTGTCAAAGATCAAAAGAAAGAAAAACTGGATAACGTTACCAACAAAGAACTTGACAACGCCGAGGGAGAGCAGAACAACAAAAAGAACATCATAATGAAGAGCAAAAGACAAATATTCGTCACACAAGACGTACGGAATAAGATGAAAAATAAATACAACCTACGTACCGTCTTCATCGCAAACAACGTCACATTCAAAAATCAAATGAATGTCGTTGTAAACTTTGCTTCAAACGCAAAATTCCCCAACGGTCATCATTTCCCCTCTACAGAACAGTGGGAATAAACAACTAAAAATATAAAACTTGTAAATAATGTATATACTCATGATGTCATCATCTAAAAAACAAAAACCACCAAAAAACCCACCAAAAACACTTCTGCCGCGTTGTTAATTTTATCGTTATCGATCCGCTCCTTTCCCTTCTTGAAATAATATCCGAATATCAGCAGATATCAGGACATTAACAACGAGATGTTTTTCAGCAGAAAGCCTTTTGAGTTGGGGGCCAAGCCTGGGGTCCTGGTTTTTACGACCTAGCCATTTTTAGTCTTTCCAAAGAACAGTATATTACAAGATATTTTTAAGAGGGAGGACGCGGATTAGGCCCAGGAAAACTTTTTATGACCAAAATAATGGCGTCATAAGCAAAATTGCAAGGGATAATAAGGGGTCGGAAAATAGCTAATTTTCAAAAGTCAAAATAAACGAAAATGATTGGTACCATCTGAAAGAGCATGTAGTTCTGAGTAAAAAATTGTATTACAACAACTCTCTGACTAAAACACACAAAGATATATAGCCGCTTTAAGACCAACAAACTGTCAGCTCTACTGTTATTTTGACGTCAAATCTTGTCTTGATCGTACTGACGTCGGTATATTTTTGAACTTCAGGCCGCTGTATTTCTTTGTGTGTTCTAGTTAGAGAGTTGTTGTAATACATTTTTTGTCAATTTAAAGCATGAAACATGATTATCGACATTAGATTTCTAAACACCTGAAGAGGTATAACCTGTTACATGACAAAAAATAAGAATTTTGTGTAGCTTTATCATTCAAAAGTTGAAATAAGACGAGAAACAGTAAAGCAAAACCAGACGTTACCTGTAAATCTTCCAAGGTCCAATGTAGCTTTTTTTGACATGGTCAGATAGTTATTGCTGGTGGCACCGTAAACTGTCGTGAATGAAGCTCCAGCCCCTAAAATACAAAACATCTTAAAATGTAAATTGTTTTGTTTTGAGCACTCTGGTGACAACAGCAGTCTATGCTCGCTTACCCAAGCCGCACTGACTAGTCCTGGGAAGGACAAAACACGTGTCTACGGATAGATGTAAAATGTAAATTGCAAAATAAACCGTATAATGCATATTACAAATTTGTAGTGACAGGAGGAACAATGGCCAAGTGGTCAAAGGCGTCAACATCTCAAACCAGGGGATTCGCAGTTCGATTTGCGGTTTGAATCCCCGCTCCTTCCAATGTTCCGTTCAGTTCAAAGATAGCCTAGCCGGCTAGCCGTGGAACCCGTGAAAACAATCGAAAGACTGTCTAAAAGTCCTAGATTAATGGGCCATCCACGTAAAATATCGACTCTACAAATTCATCTAAATCATCTTACAGCATATTTGCAAGAAAGTCTTTTGGTCAGTATTTTACAAAGATAGTCAACAAACAGTAACTAAAATTAATTCCTAGTTCACACTAAGTACGTCAAATAAAATTTCCATGACATTCGAATAACGGCGTTCCCAACGTCGAAACAAGGTTGCAAAATGTAGCTTGGATATCAAGTCCTCCTCTTTTAAATATTAGGGTGTTTTAGAAAAGGGAGGCGGACGCCCAAAAAAGACGGTGTCCTCTTGGGTGGTGTCTTCTTGGTAACCTAACAAGAGGCGAGAAAAGATTTTTTCCCCTGTGCTGTTGTTTTGGAGTAGACTGTGAAAAGAAATGGTTTTGTCACTGCTTGCTATTTTATTCGACCTAGGCTCTTTGCCTACGAGGAAAACCCAATATCCGTCCGCTTCCTTCTTCTAAAACACCCTATCAATTTTTAAGCAATGCAAGGAAAAAGTAAATCCTAACTGCTAACTAAGATGATGTTGTGGGGGAAGAGGAAGATGGCTTTCTATTAGTGACTTCTAAGCAAACCTTTGAGTGTGGCAAGTGTATTGGTGGATCCTTCATCTCGAATGGTAGAAACACTTTGTGATTTATCGAAAGACCATAGATGCGATGGTTTGTCGTTTTGTCCTGAAAAAAGAGAAAATAAATGATCGAAGGAAAAGACTTTCGAAGAATTGGCTTCTAGAAGTAGAAATCTCTTTGAAGATGGGTGAAGATATGAATGATACAAATGATTTAATCCGGATCAGTGGACTCAGAGTTATGTATCGAACGCTTTGTTACACTAGTTCTACTTTTTGAAAGATTAGTAATGGGCTCTTCCAGAAAATGTCCTTAAAAGGGGGGTGGAGGATATATTGTCCGGGAGGTAGCGAAAAATCATCAAAATTTGCCTTGTCCGAGGGTAAATTTGCTCTGTTCGGGGGTAATTTGGGTTGTCCAAGGGTCAACTGAATACTTGTCCGCGGGGGCCAAAAGTCACTTTGTCTGGGGGGGGGCCAAAAGTCACTTTGTCCTGGGGGTAAATCACTGAAAATTGTTATATCCTCCACCCCCCCCCCATATTCAATTTTTTTCTAGAAAAGCCCAATAAAGTTTTTGAACAGTTCGAATTACTCACCATATGTAGCTGTTGGAAGGATGCACAGAGTGACAAGAAGTGTCAGTGTAATGCTATTCATGATCTGTGAAAGAAGAAGAAAAAAAGATATCTGAAAACTAAAAAAGGATTTTAACCACAACCTTGTCCCCGGGCTCTAATTATCAAGAATAAGTGAGCAAAATTTCAGCAAAACCGTCAAATTTATGAAGACTCCTCCATACTTCATATAGATACGTTGAGTCCACAAAGACATAGAAATAGAAACGATGTCCTTTGAAAATCTTTAATGAAATATTTTCGACGTGATGGGGTAAACTACATATTATTTTCCGTATCATTAATGAGCTACAGTACAGATTATTCGAGTTGATCTTCGCAAAGTCTACGAATTACTTCCGGATTGATTTAGTGGTTAGATTAAACCGGATATAAAATCAGGGAATTCCATCGGATTATGAGAGTTATCCGATTTTAAACAATAATAAACGTGTGTCCTTTATAAGAAACATCTCGTGAACACACTAGGAGATATTTCATACCTCTCAAGGGTAGCATTTTACTTTGGCATATTGGGGTCAAACTGCGAGAGCAATATGAACTGAGAATCTCGGAGAAAATTTACTGTAAAATTATTATGAAATATCCCGAACTTAGGGACCGTCATACAAATATTGTTTTAATCGTTTGAGAAAAAATCGTATAGCGAAAAGGTATGAAACGATTTAGTAGCCAAAGATTTGAAGAAAAATCGTTTTCTAAACGATGACTGACAAACTATGAAAAGGAATTCGTTTTCATTCGTTTTCAATTTTGAAAATCGTTTACAACCTTTTTAAATATCCAGATTTCGTTTAAGTGTACTCAAAATCGTTTTGGTGTACTCAAAATCGTTTTGGTGTACTCAAAATCGTTTTGGTGTTCTCAAAATCGTTTTGGTGTACTCAAAATCGTTCTGGTGTTCTCAAAATCGTTTTGGTGTACTCAAAATCGTTCTGGTGTTCTCGAAATCGTTTTAGGTTTATATAGATCGTTCTTTTAAATAGAAAAACGTTCCATCCGGAGGCAAAACGTTTCAATAAAATTAAATCGTTTTTGCCCCATTAAAATTCGTCATAAATCAGTTAGTGTACCAGACATGGCCAAGTAAAGGTACAAGAGTGGAGAGACAATGCATAGGTCCATATATAAAATATGTGGACTCTTAATTGTCGGTGTGAAAGTCCATGCTACTTTGAATTCCCTACCCCTTAGCTTTCCAAAAATATATAACGAGTGCTTTGACTTTTTTAGAGGGGCTAAGAAACTGGTTTTAGTTTACGCACACAGGAGAGCAAGAAGAATTATCACACCCCTGTCTCAGTGACCCAGTGAGAATTTATTAGCCAGTGAGGATAAAATGGAGGAGCTTAAAGTCAACAAGGTAGAAAATCCCTTGCTTATTATGGTTGGGGATTTGAAAAGCCTTGGCTATTAGCTAGTAATCGTTTAATAGTTTAGACATTCGTTTAATGTTTCAGATATTTGGTTTAATAGGTTAGATATTCGTTTACTAGTTTAGATATTCGTTTTAGAGGTATGATATTCGTTTCATAGGTAAGAAATTCGTTTTAGAGGTAAGAAATTCGTTTTGTGATAGTTTCAAATTCGTTTTGATAGTTTCAAATTCGTTTAATTGATTAGGAAATCGTTTTAACTTGAAGACTTTCTTTTCAAATCGTTTTACCACTTTTTGTTCAAAGAAAAAACGTTTAAAATCGTTTAATAACGTTTCAGCCTGACATCGCTTTAAATTGGTACGATTCTTAAACAATTAAAATCATTTGGGAAACGAAAGAAATCGTGTAAATTCGTTGAAAAGTGAAACAATATTTGTACATGGTCCCTTATTAACTTAACATTAAGAAAACATTAACAAAATTTTCAATTTTTCAAATTTTACATCAATGTTTTGACAGATAGTCGTGGAGGTGTTTTCACTATACAGAGTATGTATGTCTTGTAGATATTTTATCTTTCTTTTACTTTTATCTTTTAAACTTGGGGGCTAAAAGGTCTCAGGGCAACTGGTACCTAGAAATAGTCTTTGGCCAAGGGCCAGGGGCTTTTACTTAAATCTTTTAAACTTGAAAACGATGATAAAATTATCGAAATATATTGTCCAAATATAAATCTTTGAATAAATCCACATTAACAATTACGTTCTCCTTCTTTGATCTAACAAAAAACAGTTTCTCAACCATGTACTGCCCACGCAGGGCTTGGCAAAACACAGAACAGATTTGCGCATACCAAAGATAAAAAAGTAAGGGTATTAGTGGTCAACTAATATTAATTAATAAAATGTAAACTTTAATCTAAATCTGATTAATGAAACGAAAATAACATGCTCGTAGTAAGCCAATCATCTTTAATAATTTCGAATTTGAAATGCGATTTGTAGAACATTTTCGTGTGGCAACAAAAAAGGTTTTAAGCGATGACCTTTTTACAAGTAGGGTATTTTCGTTGATATGAGTACGCTCTGATGTAGCGGTACGTCTCTGTATATTATTACATTTCCGTACCTCTCTATTGGTACGGTCCTAATTAAGTAAAAGGAAATATGATAGCCGTATCTGATGCCAGCGAAAACCATCCTTCTATATCTTTTAGACCGAACGACAGAAAAATTATACAGTTATATTACGATGGAAAGAATTATCTGTTTCAGAAGGGCAACTGTAATGGCATTTTTTGTCTCCCTCGCAAAATTGTATTCCCGATTCAATTAATTGATAGAATCTAGCTAGTATATAGCTGAATATACAAAGGCTAAGGCCCAAAGAAGCTTTAATCAAGACTTCATACATACAAAATAAGAACTTGACCTGTTTACGGGGCCCCGCCGAGACGGTCAATACAATGCCGCCGCTATATAAAAGAAAGTGCATTAATGGTCCATGCTTCGAGAGCAATCAATCAATCACATAAAAGGAGCTTAGCCTTAATGATCAAACAAAGATTATCGAGCATGCTGAAAAAATAATTAGGTTTTCTCATGAGAACAGTTTTATAGGAATATTGGCTGAAATTTAGCCGTAACCTAAGACTAAGAGCAAACTAAGTACAGTCTAAGATGTCAGACATAACTAAAAGAATACTGTTTCCTTCTATAGAGGTAAAGAAACTTTAAGCATGTTAAAGATGTCTTTAAAGAACATAAAGATTTCAAAATAAGAAGACTGAGACTGATGCTGAGCCAAAACCTGTAGTCTTATAAGAAAATCAAAGGATAATATCTCGTGGTAACGTTAGATTTCTTTTTCTGTCAACGCGCCTGTATGTTAATGAATTGAAATGGAAATCAAAAAGAAACCAAGCTGATCAATTTTGATTATTGATCCGGTTTTTATTAAGATGGGAAGTCTGAAGTTGACCTTCAAGCTTAGATGGCATTTTTATAAAGCGATGTTTAGGACTACAAACTCTGCTGTGGAAGGAAAACAAACCGAGGCTCCTTTCTTTTAACTCTAGCCTCTTCAGAAATTTTAACTCATGGTTGACGCGAGGACGCTAATAGAAATTTTCTGCCAATAATTGAACCGATACCTTAAAACTTAAAAGCTTGCAAGCTACTTAAGACATTATGATCAGTCGTTACGTCTTTTTTTTAATATGCCATGTCATTCAAAGGACAATTTAATTATTTTCTGATTGCTTTTAATGTGAGCAATTTATAAACAACCATTTATTTATCTTGTCTACATGATTGCTTACAAAATGCTGGCATTGTATATACGGAAAGTATATCAAAATGAATGTCTGCTCTTTTAAAACAAAAACGGTCCATTTGACTCGTCCAGCCTTTTGATGAGGCGCATCGATAGAGATAGAGTCAATATTTGACGAGGATAGCCCAATAATCTAAAACTCGAAGAAGTCTTTCTGTTGCTTTCACGGGTCCATGGCTAGCCGGTTCCGCTTTACTATGAACTGAACGGAACATTAAAAGCGGGGATTTGAACTGAGCATTCCTGGATTGAGGCGCTGGCTCGTTGACATCTCGGTCATCGCTTGTTAAAAAACGTTAGCCTGGCTACGGTGTTCGTTAAATTGTAGAATTAAAAGTGATAAAAGATAAGTCTGATTTCCTTTTACAATCAACAAGTTCCCGGTTTTAATTTCAGTTACTTATATGTTTCGTTCAGTTCATAGAGTTCACTTCGCGAAATTGATTTTTTTTCTTACAGACATTAGTTCTCCTGGTTACAAAACACAGGTTGCAAAATTAAAGTCCGAAGACAAATCACGTTTTTACTCGAAAATTTTATGTGCTTGTTACATGAAATTTTATTTCTGATTGGTTCGAATTGACACTAAGTTATCAGCTATAAGTTGTAAAGCAAGTAACATAAAATAAAATCACGTAAACTTTTTCGAATAATCACATGTTTTGACTGCACTGCGATATAATTTTGCAACCCGTGTACTAACTTGATTTCTTGGGACTAGCAAGGTCTGGCATAATCGTTTGATAGTCACAACATCTATACTGAAAATCAGGGACAATCTAAGCATGGAAAATTAGAACCGTTACTTACCCTCTAAGGTTGTCTCAGCCACAGTAATATGTGTTAGTTATAGTCAGTTATACCCAAAAGCAATAGACTTCACAATTATTATATATCAGCAAATCAACCAACAAGCCACAAAGAGAAACCAAACCAACAAACAATGCTGTTAACTTGAGATCAGCATTTCGTAATACCAGTTCTCATGGAGGTGAAAATTTCTATCGTCCACCATATAATGATCAACTTGTGTTGAGAAAGTAATATAAAGTCTACACTAAAATGATGACATAATTTAATACTTAAGAGCTAGCAGAATATTGTGCAGAGTGTGTACAGTATGTGACTCTCAGAAACAACAAGCTCTAGTTGATCAAAATCAAACGACCTTTTAATACAATATTTTACAAATTTCTCATAAGAAATCTCACTTCAGCCAGTGAGTAAAAAGTGAGTACACAACTTTGATAGTCCAACATAGATCATTTAAGCTTGAATTTTTAAAGAATATTTACTACACATAAAGAAAATACCTCTGGGAAATAGATATATCTACAGTTTTTGATTTTGCTCTTGAAGATATATCAGACGAATACTGAGCATGGCTGTATAAGATCATTAGAGGCAAGAGTAATTTTTCTTATAGATAGCTCCTTAACAGCCTTAGAGAGTCTTAACATTATTAAGTATACCATTATCCTATTTAGCAATCAGTAAAAAAAGAATTAAAAGAAATTAAGCGTTCTTAACTGAAGTTAAAATGCGAGACGTTGAACGAAGTATGGTTTCTATAGGCTTATTAAGGCTAATTACTAACTAGAAGAGACGATGAGAACCACCCTTATGACATTGTGAGCTACCTTAAAGCCTTAAAACTATACATTCGAATCAAAGAAATGTCAGAAATGTCATGTCCAGAACGCAATGCAATGATCCATAATGAACCACTCTTCGTTAAACTTAAAATAGCTATTAATTACTTAGTAACAATAGAATAGCGATTTAAAATTCTACAATCAACATCAAATGTCTAAATTTGAATGTCTAACCAAGAACGGCTGGAAAAACTGGCATAAATTCGTATACCAGATAGCCATTAAGCCAGATAACAAGGGTAGCTTGCAATTTGGCTCCAAAGTCATTTTCTCCACGTCTTCTACAAATTTCTTGAAAATTCTACAACCTTTTGTTCGAGATTATGGTTTGGGATTGCGATCCATCTGTCAGAAACTCAATGCACTATATCAATTAGGCCGATTCAGGCTTTTATGGCGTATAGTCTGAGTGAGATTTCTTTGCTTTATAATTACATGAGTGTCAAATCAAAAGCAGATATGGGTAGCGTACAGACTAGTTCTTCTCACGTACAGTATCAAGTACAACAGAACAACCAAATTAACAAAATCAACAAACTGCAAAAATAGCAAAAAATCAGAACAAACTCAAAACTAGGTCATCAAGTACATACAAATAACGAAAAATTGTGATTCAAGCAACAAAATGTATACGACAGTTCACGACGATTGTAAGTAAAAGTAAAAAGTATACGTTTAACAAGAAAAGAACAATTTAGTATCAAAAGAACAGTGTTTTCAACCGTGAAATTTTTTGTAAGCAATGACGGAAAGCTTCCGGGACTCAAACGAAATAAAGTTTCTAGAAATTTAAAGCCGTCTAGTATCATAAACAGTTCATCGTTGAAAATCTATACTTCAAATATTATGCAGTTGATTCATGTTATTCTTGTAAAGGCTCAAAAGTAATTTCGGTACAGTTTACAGTTTAAAAATGATGAAGATTGGGATATAATTTGTTATATTGACATCACGTAAAAGCTTGTATCAAAAGTTTTCTTAGAGAATAAAACGCTGTATGAGAATTTGGCATTGATTGGATATTCTTTTTCCTATATAATTGAATAGTGATAGGATTTGCATAATATCCTATGTACTATGTATCTATTTCTTTGTATCATCCTCATTGCATACTTATATACATAGGATTCTAATGTTCGCAGTAAACCAAGTTTAAGGCGGGAAAATCTGGAACTTGATATATAAACCCTGGACAAGGAAAAATAGAATCCGCAAAGAAGCCGTTGCAGTGTTAAAAATATTGCCTTCGCACTACATCTCAAATGTTCAGGAAAACTAGACCTAGCGCTCTCGATGCATTACACTACACTGATTCTACCATAGGATTATCCATAAAATTTGCACTTCGTGTAAATTTGCAGAAATTCTAAATGATCAACCCATCAAGAACCAAATAATTATAAGCCTTTTTGAATAAAAAGTTCGGATTAAAACTGCTTAAGAATTTGGCAAAAGCTTATGCGTTGTTTTGTGCAATGCTCTTTTTTTTCCTTAAAGCCTCTGTTCAAACTGTGCACAGACTTCTCAAAACTCAGTCTAACATCAGAAAGGGGCGGTATTTAGCAAGTAATGCTTAAACACTGAGATGAAGTGCCTTGCTTCACCATATAACAATAGTGAAAGGAAATCACACTCATCCACAGGGTACAAATACCATATATCAAGGTATTTCATTACTGCAACTACGCAGTCACACATACAAGTATCAAGCTATCGATTTAATTAGATCAAAGAAAGGTATTCGCAACATGAGTTTTAAGATACAATCAGAGAATGAATGAGCTTTAACTTGTCTATTCATATTTTTGACAAAAGTGGATCATGGCTTGGCAGCAGGTTTTAGGTGCCCCCTAAGCCAATGACACGTCAAATTTTTCAAACAATCAAACAAATACAACAGTTAGTTTAGCTTATTGCTAAATAGAATAAATGCCCTAGAAATAAGAAATAAGCTAAGTACTGAAGGTTCATGCTAGATTATCAAGGTTTTGTAAGTCAGGGTGCAAATCCCTTGCCAGACAAACTTTTTATCTAAGTAAATGCAACAGGATTAAAGAATTTTTGCAGATCAGTGCCGTAGGAAGCATTTTCATATTAGGGGGGCTGAAGTTTAGTGACACCACGAGGGCCAACCATGGTTTGGCCCGAGGAGGGAAATTTTGAAAATTTGAGCTCTAGATTGCTTGAAAATGCACTCAAAACATGCACTTATAAGACAATTATGACAAATTAAAAAACTTTGCATTTTGCAAAATAACCATTTTTGAAAAAATTATTGGGGGGCATAGCCCCCTTGTCCCCCCAGTTGCTACGGCACTGCAGATAATATATTAGATACCAAATTGTCAGTTTTTGAGCATTGCTTAGATTAAAATATAAGATGAGAAAGTGCCAACCTATGGTCTGGTAGGCTGCTTATAATTCAATCACCAAACATAGAATCTAGCCCCCAGGTCCATCTGAAAAAGTTTAGGTGACCCCTAACATGGTTAGTCCCCCTAGCCACAGGCTAAAATCAGGTACCAATTGCTGCTCGACTAATATTTAACGCTCAAAAGTAAAGAACACAAAGCAAACCGCAAAAATAAGAAGACAGTTGACTTCAACTTGGGTTAGTCGGTTTTTCCTGTATAATTCAAACCTTGAAACCAGTTTCCATCCTCAGCTAGAAAAAACCTTAAAGAAAGGTTCGATTTTGTTTCTACTTCGAAAAACTAGAAAGTTCATTCGAGTTCAAGAGATTCAGCTTTATGTAATAAATCTTCATACCTTGGGTTCGCTCATAGAAGGAGATTCACTTCTTTGATAAAGTCTGTCCAGATATAATTGGCAGTGGAAACAAGAATGCCTGTAACTTTTGATAGTCAAATATAATTACTGAAATTTTTTTTGCTTGTTTTAGAGAGTCAAAGGTGCTGTATTTGAATGTATTTTTGGTTGAAAAATTCGCGATTTTTAGCGGTTAAATTTGCGATTGCAAAAATTGAGCTTTTTTTCTACTTATGCTATAACGTTTATTTTTACACCAGTGGTAGTTCAACCTTAGGTTAAGGAGTTTGTTAAATTTCAAGGCAAACAAAAAAGTCCTTCAGAAGATATGGGACCCGAAAAACCCCTTGGTAGCACTTTTCTGTGAAATATCAAATCTCCAACTTATTACTAAAAACGGGGGTTATGTTATCTTTTTGAAAAGTGCAATTAAAAGTTGGAAAATGTTAAGTGTTGGTGCATTGGTATTATTGCTATTGGCATCATTTATTATTTCGAAACGAAGTAAAATCACAGTATAATTGTTTTTATTGAAAAGATAAGCATGAACTTATATTGCCTTTGTTATTTTTAAGTCTAAAGAACTTTGCTAATTCCCAAAACACTAAACACAGTTTGGCTATGAGTTCATTAAAGAGATCGTAAAATGTGTTATGATCGAAAAATTGTTTTATCAATCATATCACTACCCCCGTTTTAAGTAATAAGTTGGAGATTTGATATTTAACAGAAAAGTGCTACCAAGGGGTATTTCGGGTCCCATATCTTCCGAAGGACTTTTCTGTTTGCCTTGAAATTTAACAAACTTCTTAACCTAAGGTTTAACTACCACTGGTGTAAAAATGAACGTTATAGCATAAGTAGAAAAAAAGCTCAATTTTTGCAATCGCAAATTTAACCGCTTAAAATCGCGAATTTTTCAACCAAAAATACATTCAAATATAGCGCTTTTGATTCTCTAAAACAAGCAAAAAAAATTTCCATAATTATATTTGACTATCAAAAGTTACAGGCATTCTTGTTTCCACTGCCAATTATATCTGGACAGACTTTAGTTCACAATTCAGTATTTCCACTGTTGGTTATGTGGCATTCTAAAGAAATAAAGACTATCAATAACTTCAGTGAACATTTGTAAATTTGAAGTGCTAAAAGCGAGAAAAGACTTAATGTTTCAATTATATAACGCCGCTTTAACAATATTATCACTCGCCAATTTTTTTTTGTACAAGCATATAGAAACCGGCTTTTCTTTTGGTTTTACAGTAAGTTACAATTAAAGTTCTAAAGGTGTATATTGCTCAAGTACACATCATGTCTAGTTAGACATTCTTCACTATCTATAGAATAATCAAACCGAAGAGTTATACAATCACACTTGGCGCTTTTTAATTCAAAAGCACAAAATAAAATGTTCATAGGTTGCCGACAGACTTTACCTTGCAGAATGGTGCTGTCCATTTTGTTCTCAGGAGGATGGTTTTATATATTGCTTAGCTGTACGAACGTACAAAATGGGGCTGATAACAAAAAAATGGCTTTTGTGTATCCACAGCTCTAGCTTCATTATAGAAGAATTACAACTTTTTTTAAAAGAAAAAGCAAGTCAATTTATGGAAACATTTCGATGATAATTATTAAAATACCAGGAGAAAAATACTGGTTTCTACATAAAGCTATCATTGACACGAGAGAAGGCTTCTCTAGATGATGTATCATTTCTCATTCTCTGATGACATCACGTCATAAGCCACGGCTAAGACGACTTAAAGAAGGCTGATGTGTCATTGATAAGTTTGCTAAGCTGTAGTCAGTACCGTGTCAATGATAGGACGTCCCGAGCAGAATTTGAAATGTCTCACATTCAAGTTAAACCTTGTTAGTTAAGATTATAGTAGAACACAAATTTTTAAAAATAATGATCCCAGGAAAAGTCGTTTTGTCTAAAAAAGCAGCAACATGACCATTTTTGTGGAGGTTCGAATTTCACCTTAACCTTGAGTTGACCACCCTGATGACGTCACAAAATTTCAAAAAGGCCTGGAAACGAGTAAAGGAGGTGGATAGAAAATGGCCAATAAAACTTTTCTGAATCCTTCGGTGTTATATAACAAGTTTCAAAAGGTTTTAGATTCTTCGCACTAAGATTTCTAAAAAAGTGGTCCAGCAACCAGATGTTATCAAATCAAAATCATTTATCTTGGTAACATGGTGGAAAGAGATGGAAATTATTTTAGAAACATTCATGATTGGAAGAAAACACTTCATTATCAACTAGCACTAATTTTCAAATTTAGTATACCCCCAAATTATGACAATTTCAATTCCAATTTCTTTCAAATCTTCTTCAAGTCTTTACTAAAAAATTGAAAAACACATTGATTTGATATAAAATTAATGATCAAAGAACCAAAATTGGATACAAATTGAAAGGTTTTGATTTTACCTGTGATACCACCTCCAACCCCACCATCGTTGTCTATGTCCATCGTTGTTTATGTCCATCGTTGTCTATGTCCACCATTGCCACTGACACATAAATGAAATGATGCCCCTGTAGAGAAGAAAAAGCAATGTGAGATAAAAATTATAGCTCTGGTTTCAAAACATTCTACAGAATTTCCTCTGCCAGGAGCTAGAGGTAAAGAAAAAAATTTTTCTATATTTACTCTATGTTGGTCGACTGAAATAGTTTTCAATGCTACTGTAGATATTATCCGAATGTTGTGTCTTGATTACTTTATCTCACAAAAAGATGAAACAAAACCCCTTGGATCTCAGAAGCTATCAGTAGCTGGGTATATTCTACTTTCTTCTCTTTTCATAGATTTTATTTCAACAAAGCCTAAACATTTATTTAATCTATTTTGCATAAAACCATTCAGGAAGCATGTAAAATCTTGGAAAGACTTCTCAACAAATCATGAAATATTGAACCCATCATATCAAATTGAAGCTAGCAAAGCCGATCCCTTTCGACAAGGGATAACAGTCTGAATTACTGCTACCTTTGATAACCTTTTCCCGTATTACCACTACCTATTGCTATTTACAGTTCGAAAAACGTTCTAGTTTTTAGATTTATTGACGGCAAATTCCTTACAGGTAAAAAAAATAGACACCAAACCACTCCCTTTAGTACCCGACCCAATACAAATCAAAACATTTCAAAGTTCATTTTGGATAAAGACATTTCAAAGTTCACTTTCAACATGGCTCAGGCTTCCCCTTGTCTGTTTGGGACCCTGATAGGTGGTAGTTGGTATTTGTATTTATTTTTTAAGTTGTTTTCTTACACAATGATCAAGACTTCATATATTGACAAATTTATATCTGATTTAAATTATCTGTGATAGACCTTGCTAAGACTTTATTTCTATTGAAATTTTTTGCATGAAAACTTGGTAAAACTGAGTTGGCCAAAGATTGGGGAGGCAGGAGGCCATGAGCATGTGAGCAATTTTTTGTGAAAATTTGTCAAAAATAGTATTTTGTAAATCATGGCGATTCATATGCAATGAATAGTAGGGATATTGTAAGCTTTTACATGTTTTTGCAACAGGGATACCCTATATTTTAAAATTAGATGGGGTTTTCAGTGTAAGAGCTTTGTGAAAGCAGCTATGCAGGCTTGAGTGTCATATTCAATTGCGGTACAAGATTTTGTCCCGTCCGTAGCGCTGTTGATCTGTGCTGATAAAAAAATTGTTAGAAAGTATTAATATAAAACTTACATGCATAATTGGCATTATATTAATGTGTAATCTTGTAGAAGAAAGATTAAATTTGCTTCTTTTAAAAACTAGAAATAATCAAATTTGCTCATCTCTTAGAGCAAGCACTTCAAAAGACCATAACATTAGACATAAACTCAAGCTGAAAAATCACCTGCGAAGGTAAAAAGAAATCCTTATTCGGCTGACGGTAAATTATTCTCCTGGGAATAGAACCACCAAAAAACATTGATCTGAACCCGCTGAATGTGTGACGTCATAATTACTGCTTTCAGTTTGCGTGTTTTGAAAGTTTGATGTGTGTACTCCGTCTTAGTGGAATTTTTTAATGGCAGGAAAACAGAATATGCAATGTCTTTAAGAAAAAATTTCTAAAAGGCTTTTGTTGTTCTGTAAATATTTTTTTTTGGATTAAGAAATACAATCCAACTAAATCCAACCACGGCTTTTTCGTTCCTCTATTCTTGCATACAATTCAAGATGGCGGATGGAAAGGCGAAAAGGTCTATGACTGGAACCATCATCCTCAAGAAGAGTAAGTATTTCATTTGACCAAAACAAAGTCCGAATATTTTTTCATAACCATGTTTGAACAGATTTTTAGAAGGTGTTAAAAATCACTTGCTCCAGAAGCACCGGAAGAGCCTTGGAGAGAAAGATAGTGTTTTTTTAGCTGCTCGGAAAACTCCTGAAGTTTCCAGAACGCCGCCCGGGAGGTTCCTCTAAAATTAGTTCTTCTTTTGAATCCAAAAAAAATTGGGCCATTCCAGAATTTGTCTGTAACAGGGGGGGGGGGCGGACGACACAGGATTTCCGAGGACAAAAGTTTTCACCAAAATTCGACATTTCCAAGGTGAGAGAGAAAAATGTATGAATTTCCAAGGCAAGGGAATTAAAAAAGGCAAAAATGAGTGGAATTTCCAATGCATTTTGCAAAAGTACATGGATTTTCATCGAATTTCCAACCACCACTGGAAAAAAAATTATTTCTGAGGCCAGAAAAAATTAAAAAATGCACGTCGTCCGACGGGGGTAACATAAATTTTCTGGAATGGCCCATTACAGTTAGGGAAACCATCCAGGATCCTGCCATTCTATAAGCCAGCAAAAACTAAATGACACTTGTAAACTTAAGTTTCTAACCATTTTCCATCGAAAACAACCAAAACATTGCTACTTCCCAAAGCCGGAGACCAAAACAAATTATCTTCCAAGATTATGGCGCCCTTTTGGATCTATTGTTAAGGCCATCTAAAATGGTGGAAAGAGTTGCAGAAAGACAAAGGCGCTCGCTGCGGTGAGGGTGGTAACGCCAAAACGCCCAATATGATCTTCCAACAGAAGTCGAGTTAGTTGCCGCGCGAGTTACGTCATGCACTCCACCGCAGCGCATAATGAAGCGTGTTTAAATTAATATCATTAATTATAAGAATATCTTATGTGCTTACTTTCAGTAAACTTCGAGTGCTTCATTAAAGATAAAGAAAGTAAGAAGATAAAAAATGCGCTGGATAATTTTCACTGTAATAGTTTGGTCAATCATCGCTGAAAGTTTGAAAAAGTTTTTCTGACGCAAAAGAAAATGTCAGCCAAATAAAAGCACAGTGTGCTTATACTTACTATGTTTGCTACATCGTCTAGGCTAAAAAAAGTGCGAAAAGACACGAACGCCATTTTTTAATGAGTGACGTTATGATTATTTTGATTGCGGCGCCGCGTACAGGAACTCCCCAAATGTTCCTAACTGCATTATAGACAGTTAGTCACACTAGCGTCCCGCCAAAATGCATATCAAAGATTAAGGCGGCGAAAACGCTATATCGTTTACTTGACTCGCAAGCAAACAAATGCGCCGCAAAACTACTAAAAAGATTCATGAAAAAATAGCCCGGCGCTTTTTAATGAAATTAATATTTTCAAAAACTATGAGAAATCGCCTAAAATTTGAGCCATAGATGAAAAATTTTGAGCCAAACCAACCTTGAAAACTAATTTGAAGATCAACTTCCCAAGAAAAAGATCTACGGGGGAGACGGAACCCACCTAGATCCACGCACCACCGGATAGGCTATTTCCCGGAAATTTTGCCGGACCTCAAACAATGACCCATTTACATGTGCGGGATTATTTTTACTTTAGCGTGTAAACAAGGCCTTAAAAATTGAAGTGCTGTCTCGGGAATTGAATGACAAAATTTGGTTGGTTTATATTCTGGCTGTTGCACGTTTGCGCAATCGGTCATTTAGTCTCATTTTAAGTTTTCAAGTTTTAATTAATTGTCTTGGGAACTTGAAGTTGATTCAGGTCATTTCCATCCAAGAATGTGTTCATCATCAATCAAAATAAGTCAGTGCTTTAATGACAACTGTAATTTTGTTCATGTAAAAGGCACCAAGCGCAAGCCCCCTACACAAAGAAAGATCAGCTCACCGAACACCCTTCAACAGCTGGATTTTCAGAAACTATTGGACAATTTCAGAACAGAAATGCTGTCACTGATACGAGACGAAATGAAACAGCCACCTCAACTTCCAAATCATCAGAACAATCAACTAAGATTCCATCCTCCAATCCTTCCACAACCATTGATGCAATCCAAAAACCTGAATTTCAACCGAACAAACCATCTACCGAACCATCAATATCCAACGTTACACCAATAACAAAATATTCATTTCTTAATATCCAAGGCTTGTGCCCACAAACAAAACCGTCATCAGTTCCATACCTACGTGACATTCTACACACTGACAATCAAATATTTTTAGGTATAACTGAAACTTGGTTGTCGAAACATCACAATAAAGCTGAGCTTGAGATACAAGGTTATAGAATTTTTAGAAAGGATCGAAATCGACCAAAAGCCAAACATGGTAGATACAGTGGTGGTGTTGCATTATACATTCGTGAAGATGTTGCCCCTTTTTTCACTCCACTACTGGAATTCTCAAATGGAGTCAACGAAGCCCTTTTACTCTACTCTAAACAATTCAATATTGTTCTTGGCATTGTTTACAGGCAACCAACAAACAAACTCCATAAATCGGACGCCCCAGAATTTATCCAATTGATTTCTTCTACAATATCAAAAATTGAATCAATTCAAGATTACACCCCAGACATTGTAATCTGCGGTGATTTCAACATCCCTCATACCTTAATCAATGACAGATACACCCCAACTGAAAATTGCAAATAAACAAACTTTTAAATGCTTTACAAGATTTCATGATACACCTAAACCTGAATCAATCCATTCACAAAGAAACTTCATTCAGATGGAAATATTTTAGACTTTCTATTGACAAACAATCATGAAATGATATTTGATTATGATGTTATTCCTACAGTCCATTCAGATCATCACTTAATAGACATTTTAACACATTTGACTTTTACTGAAACAAGAAAGGTTGAAAAGAAAAAAACTTTGAACAGCAAATTCGATAATTTTAATTTTCTTAACAAAAACATAAATTGGGAAGCCATAAACAAAGATTTACAATGTATTGACTGGCGTAAGACTTTGCACTCAACCTCAGACCCAGAGAAACAATACGAAACTTTTTATTGATAAGTGTATATCAGTTATTTCAGCAAACAAAGTACCAGCTCGAAAACCAAAACATTCTTATAAAATAATCCCAAGAGACAGACGTGTTTTAATGCGTAATAGATCAAAATTTAAAAAAAAGCATCGAACGAACAAAACCGCACAGAAACTCATCGATATTGAACTCAAGCTTCAACAGTCACACATAAATGAAAGACAAAAGCAAGAACTTGATGCTACTTCAAAAATTAAATCTAATCCTAAATATTTCTATGCCTATGCAAAGAAGTTTTCAAAACATAAACCCAAGGTTGGACCCTTAATAGATCCGTCAACAAATGAACTTACAAATGACAGTAAACGTATGACTAACATACTTCAGAACCAATACAGTTCTGTCTTTACTCAACCATTGGAAAGATACGACCTGAATGAAAATGACAACAACACTTCTCAACTATGTGATATAGACCTCACAGAAGCTGATTTTATCAACGAAATCAACACCCTATCTTCAAACTCTGCCCCTGGACCTGATGGTTTCCCTGCCATCCTGCTCAAAAAAGCCAGACAACAACTTGCAACTCCTCTTTGTCTTATCTGGAGAAATATTCTAGACAAAAGTCAAACTCCCCATCTACTGAAATCAAGCTACATCACACCAATCTTCAAAAAAGGCAATCAAGGTTTACCAGAAAACTATAGACCAGTCGCTTTAACTTCGAATGTCTCAAAAATTTTCGAAAAAATTGTCAGAAGTAAGATACAAAAACATCTTGAAGACAACAATCTTTTTAATTGCAACCAACATGGTTTCAGATCTGGTAGATCCTGCCTGAGCCAACTTCTCTCTCACACAGAACGACTTATCCACCATATAGAAAACGGCAATAATGTGGACGTGATCTACCTTGACTTTAGCAAGGCTTTCGACAGAGTCGACCATACCATTCTTCTGAACAAAATTAAAACCAATGGCATCAAAGGCAAACTGCTTGCTTGGATCAAATCCTTTCTAACAGGTAGAACGCAACAAGTCTCTGTTGACTACACACTATCAGAAAGGTCAGAAGTCATCTCTGGTGTTCCCCAAGGATCTGTGCTTGGACCACTACTGTTTCTGATAATGATACAAGACATTGACAAAAAGATATTACACTCTTTCTTATCATCATTTGCTGATGATACACGTCTAATGAAAGAAATCAAAAACCATGCTGATATCATTCAGCTCCAAGATGACATGAACGCAGTCTATGAGTGGACTGGATTGAATAACATGAAATTGAATGGACTTAAATTTGAACATCTCAATTATGGTAGAAATGAAGAACTTAAAGAACTCTCCAAATACTTCTCTGATACCCAAAAGGTGATAGAGACCAAGACTACAGTCAAAGACCTTGGGATCACTTTAGATGTGGGTATGACATATGACAATCATATAGAAAATGTAATCGACAAGGTCAAAGGTATCAGTTCATGGATATATCGAACTTTCAAAACAAGGGACCCTACTGTAATGCTGACCCTATGGAAGACATTGGCAATCCCTCACATTGATTACTGTTCACAGCTATGGTCACCATCCAAGAGACACCAAATGCAACGACTAGAACAGCTTCAAAAATCATTCCTAAATGGAATATTCTCTTTACAAAAACTGAACTATTGGGAAAAACTTAAAACTCTAAAACTATACAGTCTGGAAAGACGTAGAGAAAGATGTCAAATCATCTATATTTGGTATATCTTAGAGAAATATTCTCCAAATTTCAACCACTCTGAGAACAAAGGGGGTATCACCTGCTACGAAAACCAGAGACTCGGACGAAAATGCCACCTTAAAGAAGTAAATTCTAAACACAAAAACATTTGGAGAGGCTCACTATCTGAAGAAGGACCTAAGCTTTTCAATTCTCTCCCATTCTACATTCGTAATATCACAAACTGCACAAAAATTAAATTCAAAAGACAACTTGACCTTTTTCTTTCCACACTGCCGGACGAACCACTGCTCCCGAATTATTATCCCTACAGGAGAGCGGATTCAAACAGTGTGAGAGAAATGGTGAATCATCGGATTTCCAAATTGGATGATTGAGAGACTCAAAGAACCCATCAAAAGTATCAAAAGTAAGTATTAAGTATAGGTAACTCTCATCCTTGTTGCGAAGCGAATTTATGAGCGAAGCAGTTTTGCTATATTGTGTGCACGTACCTTTAACTTCTATCCCAAGCGAAAATTGGCCCAAAATTTGCTATATAAATCACATCTTCAAACCGATGATTTTATCAAAATGACCTTAAAGGGTTTGCGTTAAAGCCACGAAAGTTTTCTCGGTTTCGTAGCTAGGACTGCGAAAAATGCCGTTTTAAAATGGTGTACCCTAGCAGTGAACAGCAAAAAAATTACCGGAAGCCGAAACACGGACTTAAAATCTGAAGTTGATCAAATTGCCGCGCGGGCGGCACGCATCTAAACAGTGGTTCTTCGGTTTTAAAGGGTTACGACACTTCTTGGATCCCCAAAATGGAACACCTTTATGGACCCTCTTATGGACCCCATTATGGACCCCATTATGGAACACCAAAATATACGGCAGCCGAGCCGATAATTACGGCAGCCGAAACGACGATTTGAATAACCGTTTTTCCGATTTTCCGAGGAAAACCTTTAAAGGGATAATCCAATACTAGAACAAAAGACGCTAGCAAATAAACTTGTTTCATTTTATCCAGCAAACTTTCACGTAAAGTTTGTGCGGGAATTGCGAGAGAGATGAAGTTGAGATAGACTAGCACTAGAAGCTTCGAAGCTTTCAAAATGGAAGCGAAATAATTTGATCAGTGAAATGTTTATATTTTTACCACAGATTAAATATACTTTTAGGTGTCTATAACATGTTAATATTATCAAAATCATAAAGTGTTTTTATTCAACTATCTTTGTCCAAAGTTTCAATGTTTATTTTTCTATGATGCTGAAGATACAAGAAGATATTTAATATCAAGGTTGAATTCTTTTGCTAACCAATTTATACATAACTATCTCTTCTCTTGCTTCTTTCAGTTAAATAACAATGTAGTCAATTTTGAACACTCAAGAGGAGAAAGAGATTTCTATTTTCTCTCGAAAGTGTGCATATGGATCTGAGAAGTGAAATGAAACTCATCAACAAGACAAGAAAGACTTGTTCATCTCTCGAAAAAGTGTGCATATATGGATCTGAGAAGTGAATGAAACTCATCAAGACAAGAAAGCCTTGTTCAAAGAAGATTTTCATGGTTCGTACTTCAAAATATGGGACATTTTTGTTCATCCAATGACTTGAATAATCAACTCTGGAGACTGTAGTCTACATAACTTCAGAATACTTCGATAGAATCATGGAACGCGGATATTATTTTCTCGATAAAAGCACTGTATCATGAGATTTTGCACGAACCAAATAAAATGAAGTGAAAAGTAACTCTACGATGAACGAAAAACTCTGGTTCTGAGCATCATATGTACTGATTTGGAATTTTATGAAATAATGTTGAGGAAGTAGCAGTAGGACACATTGATTTGATTAAATTTAAAATCCTGTGACTATCATTGAAAATTAAGATCAAACCACTTTGTCTTCTTGTGCTTCTGGCATGGGTTCGACTCTGAAGCTACATATCTCTGCACCCTTTTTGAAAGTCCTCGTACATGCTATGATTTGGGAACAGTTGAACATATTTTTCATGTACCAGTTTGTTTCGTGGTGGATGGACATAGCTGCATTTTTTACAGTGGTATGGATATGCTGCTGTAAGAAGAACTGTTTACATTTTATTTACGTTGTTAACTTGAGTGAATGTGGAATATTGTGACTGATGTTGTATGAAGTGACGATAAATACATATACTCAATGATTAAATTTTAAGATACCTTAAGGGAAGAAATTTTCGCGAGAAGAAATTTTCGCGGAAGAAATTTTCGCGGAGTTTAATTTCGCGAATTTGGGTGTAATTCGCGAAATTAGATTCCGCGAAACACACCAAAATTGTTAAATCGCGAAATTAAATTCCGCGAAATTTGATTTTTTTTTCTTCTTCTTTTATTTTGTTGTTTTTGACCAGGTATTACCAAAAAATATGGACACAATTGATTTTTAAGCATTATAACGTGTATTTCTTATCAAATATGAACAAATATAAATAACTCCGTGATTGTTAAAAGTTAATTTAAGTTGATAACTTCTTCTTAATCGCCAAATTAAATTCCGTGAAACTTTCGAAATCAGCTCATTCGCGAAATTAAATTCCGCGAAATTTGCCATTTTGAAACTCTGATTCGCGAAATTAAATTCCGCGAAAATTTCTTCCCTTAAGGTATTAAAAACATTTTCTGCTAAAAAAAGGAAGTATTTTTTACCCACAGTTTTGATAAAATTTTATTTACTAGGCAACTCCCTATGAAGTGCTACTGTGTGAAAAATTCTGAGGGTGCTTTAATTGAGAATTTATTTTGAATGGAAAGAAATATTTTGGAAGGCAACTTTAAAAAAAGAGGTCATATTATTAAATTCAAATACATTTGCATCACTCTTGATAAAAGTGAAGCCATAAAGAATTTGTAAATACTTTACAGTATATAGTTTTCAAAATCCAAATGTATATACAGGAATTTTGTAATGTGATGTTATTTTTTTCAAAAAATGTTTTATGCTTTATTTACTATTTGTTATTTTGTTCATCTGCTCTTGATGAAACACAAAGAACACAGGAAAACAAAAAAGAACTGTTTATATCTTCTCATCTCACAATCTCTTTGTGTATAGAAAAACTCTTGTGTAGTATTTACATTGGTGAATCAATTTTGGCATAGCAAAACAGAAAATTTCCTTCATATAAGTATGATACAAGACAGAAGAAATTACAGGAGAATTACACGAAAGATTTTTCATTCCCCTCCCAACTTCGAACTTTTTTTGGATTATCCCTTTAAATTTATTCTCGAATACTTATTCCGTATAAAGAATTACATCATGTTTCTTGAATATTACGCAATCGTAACGGGTCCATAATGGGGTCCACAATGGGGTCCATAAGAGGGTCCATAAAGGTGTTCCATTTTGGGGATCCAAGAAGTGTCGTAACCCGGTTTTAAATGTTTATTTTGCTGTTAACTGGAAAAAATTAGTTTGAAAGATGACAGAAAGGATCTTCATCATTCCTTGACTTCTAAAAGTAACCATAAGTATCAAATAAGATCAATAAATGAGAAGTTTTTGCTGGTCGCGCGGGCGGGAAAAGTGCTCTATTTTAAGTGAACTAAACTTACCTTGCAAAACCAAGTGGATATTCAATGATAAACGGAGGTAATCAAATTTGTCGAATTTGTCAAGAAAACAAATCAAAACTGACCAAGATCCAACAACAAGCCATCTTTACAGATTTCTGCTTTTGTTTACTTTTGATGATTTCGAACAGACGCAGACGATTCGGATAAAAATGTTCGAACGTTCGACGAATATCGTTCGATCATTCGATTTTTTAAGGTACCATTTACATTAGAAGAACTAGAATGAAAGAGAAAGATCGTTGCATGGGGTGGCGGGAGTTGTGCCGCTGAGGTTTGTGTGGTGTGTTTGGGGTATTATAAGAGGCTTAGACCCTGTCTCTTCTTTTGGGGTTTTATCAGAGTGTCTATACTATTATTTTGCTAGCAATTTGCGATGTGAATTGAGGTGGAGTCTGGATCGCTTCGCAACCCTTATACAATACGGCTAGTTGTTGCAATTACATCCTGTAGACGACTGACGTTGTTTTTTCTGAAAGCTTGATTTCCTATAGTGTGACGGTGTCAGGAAAATTGCCCCCGAGAAAACTGCCCCCCGGAAAACTGCCCCCGGAAATTGCCCCCCGGAAAACGCCCCCCGGAAAACGGCCCCCCAGAAAATTGCCCCCCAGGAAAATTGCCCCCCAGAAAATTGCCCATAGAAAATTGCCCCCTAGGAAAATTACCCCCGGAAAATTGCCCCCTATTTTTCCATTTTTCGAAACTAAATCTAACTCAATTTTCAACATTTGGGAGATTTTGGATTACGCAATTTTATGCGTCTTAACGGATTAAGAGATCTAGAATATTTTGGGGCTATATTTTGGTCCAACGGTTGCAGGTTGCAGCCGTAATTTTCATTAAGTTGACGCTTTTTATAAGGAATAATGTAGTGAACTGGTGAACATTTTTATATATCAAAAAACTTTTTTTCCTACTTTTACATTGCTATAAGGATACTTTATATACCAAATTTCATCCCCTTATGAGCACTACCTAAGGAGATACAAGGGATATTAGCCAAAATAATCCCGATTTTGCAAAAGTTCCAATGAAAGATCACTGTGGATTTGCGCTGTCATTCCCTAAAATTAATTCCAACCACAGTTAAAAAATTAATTACAGTATTCCCCAAAAAAAGTTCCCACCAAAATAATCTATTTTTCGAAAATTTTCTACCCAGGACATTGTTGATCCAACCCCTCCTCCGCTTATCAATTTTTCGGAATCTGAAACTTCTTTTTTGTACGGATTATGCTGTTTTAGCCTTTTTTCCAATCCACCCCCGCTGACCCCCGTTTAACTAGGTACCCTAAGAGTAATTCAAAACTACTTATTTTACAGCTACAATGGCCATTTGAAGTTTCATTGGATTTTATAAAAAGTGGAAAAAAAGATGGCGGGGGGGGGGCCAATTTTCCGGGGGGCAATTTTCCTAGGGGGCAATTTTCTAGGGGCAATTTTCTGGGGGGCAATTTTCCTAGGGGGCAATTTTCCTAGGGAGCAATTTTCTAGGGGGCAATTTTCCGGGGGCAGTTTTCCGGGGGGCAATTTTCTCGGGGGCAGTTTTCCTAGAACCAGTGTGACTAACTGATAGAGTTCTCTTCTTCAAATTTCAAATTACCTGCCTTTAACCAACACCCATTAGATTAGACTGTCAGCAAGCTGTCTACATACTTTTCAATATGGGAATGATTTAAAAAGAAAAAAACTTTTAAAAAAACCTCACATGTTTCGAAACATTCACTGGTCTTGAACTGGTCTTGAAGTGAGCATAAATCACGAGGATTGCAGCTTGGCTACCATTATGAGATCTCGAAAAAAATCATTCTTGCTCCACAATATGGTCAAAATATTTTTGCGCGCCCGCAACCAATAGAGGAAGCCGTATGAGGGGGGGTTCGGCTCATAATGCCGGTCCGGACTAGTCGTCGTGGGTCGGGTCGCCGACTTTCGAAGGTTGTCGTGGGTCGGGGCGGCGCCCTTCGAAAGTCGTCGTGGGTCGGGGCGGCGCCCTTCGAGAGTCGTCGTCCGACCGTCGTCCCCTCTGAGAGGGGGAACTCACATCAGCCAACACCAGGGTATTCTCTGGCGTCAATCAGTAACGTAAATAAAGCCTGGGATACACGGGGACGAGGTTGAGCCTCTCTTTCATTTTATTCGTCCTCAATTTAATCTAACTAATTAATCTGGTCTTTGAAATATTATTACTATTTAAAATATTGGTCCAAATTGGCCCGCCGTCCTTCGAGAGTCGTCGTTGGCCCGCTGTCTTTCGAGAGTCGTCGTCGGTCCGCCGTCCTTCGAGAGTTGTCGTTGGTCCGCCATCCCTCGAGAGTCGTCGTTGGTCCGCCGCCCCTCGAGAGTCGTCGTCGGTCCGCCGTCCTTCGAGAGTCGTCGTCGGTCCGCCGTCCCTCGAGAGTCGTCGTTGGTCCACCGCCCCTCGAGCGTCGTCGTCGGTCCGTCGTCCCTCGAGAGTCGTCGTCGGACAGCCGTCCTTCGAGAGTCGTCGTCGGTCAGCCGTCCTTCGAGAGTCGCCGGGTTAAAAAGGGGGATGTTTTATTTTTAGAGTGTTTTGTAGATGACGGATTGATTAGGCTACGTAATATCTGCCTTCGCTCCGAGCGTAAAACTCCTCCTCTAGTAAGGCCTAAAAGCCTGGAGCTGTATATTATGTAGACTAGGATTGATCGAATCTAGCAGTTTCTTTGTTTTTGGTAAATTTTAATTCTTATCCGGCGTCTGTATGTAAACCATGTGGACCGTGTCAAGCCGAACAATTTACCTTAAGATTGAAACCACCCCGAATGATTACCCATGATGCATTGCGCAAAAAAATTCAGTAATAGTAAGTCAATATTGTCTGTGAATTTTTTTGCGCAATGCATCCTGGGTAATCATTCGGGGAGAATTCGGAAAGCCGATATCGTCTATTAAAGAAGAAGAAGAAAGGAGGTTTTGATTCAATTTGAACTGTAGCCCGCCTTCTATATTGACATTCTAAAATATTTTCTGGGGTCTTTGTTTGGAAAACACTACTGCGTTATACTTTGTACTTTATTCCCCAATCAATAAGCTCTTTACGATGTCTTGAAAATTTAACCGAACAAAACCAAACAAAGAAACTTGTGACCGACAAAATATCGTGTAATCTTCATTCGAACCCCCGCCAGCCTAAAACGTGGATAAACTCGCTTGAAACAACCAAAATTGCCACGAAATTTGAAAAAGTGGCTTTTTCTTTTTTATTTCAGAGCCATGGGGAGGAAGAGTTTCAGATGTTTATCTTTCAGAAAACAGTGAATTACTATCCAAACTTGAGCCAGGAGATGTAGTTCTTGCTGATAGAGGGTTGACGTTACAGGAATCAGCTGCCCTTTACTGTGCTGAAATTGTCATCCCTGCTTTCACAAAAGGTAAATCACAATTAAGTATGAAAGAAGTGGATACCTCAAGATCAATCTCCAGGGTGAGAATTCATGTAGAAAGAGTAATCCCAGCCGGCACAAAACGTCAAAGCAACGTCCATGTGACATTCATAACGTCCAAATAACGTTATTTGAACGTTAAAACAACGTTGTGTGCCAGCTGGGATTGGTCTACTGAGAAACAAATACACTTATTTGCAAAGGGCTTTAGCCATCAACACTGTGATGAATGATGTGAATGACTACAGTCAAATAACAGACGTCCTTGTGTACAGCGCATTGTGCAATATCTGCCCAAGCATTATTCTAAAAGATTGAAAAATATTATTGTTGACTTGTTTCAATATCTCTATGTTTCAAGAATGAAGTGAAAAAGAATGGCAACAATCGATGAAAAATCCACTGAAAATGCTGAAAAATATGGATCCTGTACCGCCAATAAATGCTTCACGAATGAAATAATAAAGGATAATGACATGTTACAATGTAGGAAATGCCAGAGATTCGTTCATTATGCTTGTTCGGAGCTTCCCGCATACCAAATTCAGCTTTGTCTGCAATACAAAAGCCGACGCTTCGAATGTAAAAAATGTGTTACAGTCACGCCAATACTTTTGGAAAAAATCAAAACAAGTAAGCAAAGAGTCAGAAGTAACCAAATAACGCAAACAATAACCGAAGCAGAATGTCAAGATGGAGGTCAGCAAATATTTGAATCTGTTTTCAACACTAGATTGCATAATCTAGAGAAGAAAATGGAGGAACTTATAGCTATGAACAAAGAAGACGTCGCTAAAGAACGAAAACGGGCAACATATGCAGATATCGCAAAGGAAGAGGTGAAGAAACAGGAGGTTATCGTCAAGAAATTTATCAAAAATGAAAAAGAAGAAAGAGAAGAAGATCGCTGGAAGAACTTAACTAGCTGTAACATCATTGTCCATCATTTAGGTGAAAATAAAGATGAGAATAAAGAGGAACAGCGGACCGGTGACAAAGATTACGTGGAGGAAGTTGTAGGAAATCGAATGGGATTAAAGATAAATGTTATCACTGCAGAACGAATCGGTGCTCGAAAGGATGATACGTTCAAGATGAAAAGATGGCGGCCATTGAAAGTAACGTTGGCCAATGAAGAAGACAAGAAAAGAATTATGGCCTCAGTCCATAAACTAAACGAAGATAATTTCAGTGTAACAGATGACTTCTCCAAGAAAGAACGTGAAACCATTAAAGAATGGCATGAAAAAGCTAAAGAGAAAACGAAGAATGAGAAGGATGAATGCTGTGTATGGAAAGTGAGAGGTAGCCCTCGGGCTAAGCTCTACTTTAAGAAAATATGTAAAAAGACCGTTATTGATGAACTGTAAATTTGAATTAGATTTTTTCATAGAGGTCAATAGACCTGCGAAATATACTCCTATAATAATAAGAAACAATTGCTAGAAAATACGCAAAAAAGGTTAAACCATAATTTTTCTTGAAAAATACGGAATTGATTTCTAGCAATTAAACCTTGATTTTCCTTATAAGAAACATAATAAATCTCAAAAACATATTGTGTTGATTTTTCTTAGAGAATATGGAAAAAAGGTTCAACCACAATTTTCCTTGATAAATACGTAATTGATTTCTAACAATTAAACTTCAATTTTCTTTATAAATTACAAATAAATCTCTAAAACTAATTGTGTCGACTTTCCTTGGAAAATATGCAAAGACTAAACTTAATTTTCCTTGACAGATCAATTTCTAACACTTAGACCTTAACTTTCTTTATAAAATACATAAATTAATCTCTAAAATATATTGTGCCGATTTTCCTTAGAAAATACGTGAAAAAAGACTAAACTCAATTTTCCTTGAAAAATACGTAATTGATTTCCAACAGTTAAACTTCAATTTTCCTTATGAGATGAAATATATTGTGTTGATTTTCATTTCCTTATACGTGAACATATCTAAATTACTAATACATAGAATACTGTAATACTTACTTTTCCTTGGAAAATACATAAAACAATCACAAAAACATATTGTATTAATTATCCTTTGAGAATACGTAAATTTAACTCAAAAAATATTATGTATTTTGGAAAATACATCGAAAGATCTAGAAACACATAAGATTCTCCTTAAAAATTAACCAAATGATTTGAATAAAAATTATGTAAATGATTTTCCTAGGATAAATATACAAAAAAAATTTATTTTATTTATAATATACATATATTATATAGAAACCACGATAGAATATTTGATGCAGTTATTGTTAAGATAAAGAAAATGTTACAATATAAAAGTTCAATTTGCTATGTTTTAGATTTTCTTGTTTTCTTTTTACTGCAATAGAGACAAACCAATTTTTTTTGGGGGGAGGGGGCAGAATCCAAACCAACACATTTTAAATGATACACTCTAATAACACACGGTTTATCTCCACAAACAATTAAATCTTCATTCCCTTCCCCATTACATCTACAACACAAATCTTCTGAATCATTTTCAGCAAAGGAGGAAGTGTTTTCAATCGTAAATTCTGGAATGTCTGTATATTTCTTTGAGTACTATTTGCTGGGACGTACAATTCTGATGCTGCAAGCTTAAGTATACATTTAAGGTATTTCGTGCATCCTTTTCAAATTTATTACCATGTTCTGTCGCTGCTGAAGTAAATCGTCTAGTAAATATAAAGCAAATGTCTAAAATCAATGTTTGAAGGGTTTTGAATATCTGTGTGACGGGCTTTACGAAAATTACTGGCTGTTATGATACCAGCTCGCATTTTGAACCAAAAATTTGATTTTGCCTGGTTTTGAATTCAATGAAAGCAATCTCTTCTTCTGAAATTTCCATACTGTTAAAATAACGTTCAAGGGACCCCTCGCTTAAAATTGATAATAAGACACTCACTTCATAATCATATGAAAAGCAACTTCCCAAAGTATTAGCATGCAAAACTCTTTTTTCGCTCCATAATTACAAATTTTGAATTTTGATATGCACTCAACTTTCAGAAATTTCAACTGGCTTCTGAAGGCCTTCGAATTTTCTCGCGCTCTTGTCGCACCAAGTTGTCGACACAAATGGGCCCGAAAATTACAGTACGAGTGTAGAGGCCAGCTCCGGTTCGAACAGCCTAGAATCCGCGCTCTTCTCCTAAGTAAAACCCTTTGCTTGGAGTCGAGTTGCGGGTTTATGGAGAATCGTTATAGGCTTCAGAACTCCCAATGAGCCCTGGTTGTGTTGGTTTAAGTCAGACGGAGACGCCATACTGTTTTCAAAGGAATTTTTCGATATCTCTACAGGAACTAGCAGTAAGTTTTATGTTCTTTGAATATGTTATTAGGGGTTTTTGGACCAATATAGTTTGATTTCCTAAAGATCACAAACAAGCGAGGGGTCCCTATGTCATGTCTAGCTCAACAAAAGTGCGGCACTGTTACCAACAAGCAATTTAAAAAAGTCATCTTGTCCATCTTTTGTAGGCTTTGGTACACTTAAAAAGGGGTGACTGGCATCAATTTTTGATATTGGTGAACACTTAACTTCTTGGCAGCAGAATCTGGCAGCCATGGGCATTCAGTGACCTAAAAGAGTTAGATGACATCCGCTCTCTATGATTTTTCTCTTTGCAAACCTTGCCATCATGATTCAAATACACCCATGCCAGAGGTGTTGTCTTGCTAAACATACTTTGACCATGACAAACCTTATGGCCATGATCTACAAGTTTCATTGGCTTAACAAGGACGTTATAGACAAGTTTTGCAATTACATATTTATACCCATCAAGTCCTTTGTATGCCTTGCACTGCTGATGGCTATATATGCTGGGGTGGTCAATAAGATATGCGTATATATCAGCATAACTCAAATTTGGCCATTGCTCGAAATGGTCAGTCAACTGGTAGTATATTTTCCAATTACAAATGGGTCATACAACAGCTGCATTGCAACAAGCTTGGCATCATACCTGCTTTTTGCTGCAGTTGGCAATTTATGATAGTAAGATAAATGTTTACACCACGAATCTCTAATTTCTCCATCCATTTATTTTCACTAATGTTTAACTTTCACTGTTCATTTCGTATCCCATTCAAAACAATAATTTGCATGATTTATAGTGGGGGGGCGTACGGGTTTGTCGGTGTGTCGGTATTGAACCTTTTTTGCGTCGGTGTTTCGGTGTTTTAAGGGAAAAGTGTCGGCATTTCGGTGTTGGACATGCCTTGCGGTGGCGGTAAAATGATTTTTTTGGGTCGGTATTTCGGTAATTCGATAAATACTGTCGGTGAATCTGTATATTTCAAAGGATCTCAAAAAAGTTTTTGAATCTACATTTCTGCATTTCAGCTATTGAATATCTTATTTTTATTTTTATTTTTATTCATAGAATTATATTTCACAGGTCTATCGACCTCTACGAAATAATTTAGATTTATAAATATTGTCTACTTCTTCATCTGTCGTCCAGTCGTCAGAAGATATGGGCAGAGAAGACGTTGTTTTGGTCTTTGTCCTAGGTTTTCGAACTAGGCGAAGGTTTGTTCTAGGGCTTCCTCTTACATGCCAAACGAAATCATCATTTTTTAAATTCATTTTATTCGCCTTTTGGCACATATCTTTAATAATTTTTCTTTCGTTGATGGTGAAGTCGTCTGTAATGCTAAAGCCACCAATTTCATTGAATCGTTTCAGCTTATGCAGATTTTGCATTATCCGTTCTTTTTCCTCTATACTTTTTAAGATCAACTTGATTGGACGCCAATGTAGCCCTTTTCTGTTTTGTCCAATGCGATGATGGTGGGACGGTTTGATATCTTGGACGCCAATGTTACCTAGTATACCTTCAATATCTATTCTGTCTTGTTCCTGTTGTTCCTCTTTGTTATCTACCTCTAATTCCACCATTCCATGTATAATAATATTTCGTTTTCTTGATTCGATGTCTCTGTCTTCATTCTTGTTTTCTTGTTGGTGTTCTCTCACTGCTGATTTGATATTATCCTTGTGTTTCTTAGTTATTTCAGCGTATGTTTTTTCTGATGATTTTTCTATGTAATTCGTCGTTAGCTTTATTTCTTCTTTTATAATCTGCTTGGTTTTTATTTCAAAGTCAGCCATCTTATTGGTTAAGATGTTTTCGATATCGTTCTTAAGGCTGCGGTTCTTGGCTAGCTGGTTGTTGAGCTTTTTAATGACGTCGTCCTTCTTCTCAATCTCCCTCTGCATCATATGATACGAGTTCTCACCTATTTTACTCATTAGAGATCGTGTTATCCGCACGCAATTCTGACATAGATATTGTTCGTTATAAGTGTTGGCAAAAATTTGCAGCTGATAAAGCGGTAATTGTGTGCACTCGTAGTGTACCATGCGGTGGCATTTTCGGCATTTTAGACGGTTTTGGTCATCGTCATCTGAGCAGGAGGTGAGAGTGCATGTTTGGTTTTGTTTAGCTTCTTCAAATGGTTGTTTTTCTTGCTTTTTGTCGGTTTTTTCGTTCATGTTTTTGATTTTGCTAAATTTCAACCATTTTTTCATCTTATCTCTACAAGAATTGAAGTATTATAGCTATTTTTAGCTACCCTGTCTCGTCCTCTTTTTCTTGAAATTGTGTGAAAGCTTGCCATGTTTCTTTAACCTCTTGTTTACCGGAAATGTGCACTTTTTGAAAAAAAATCATAATACTCTACCCAGTGGGTAACAGATAAAGAAATCATTTGCAGCGTGTGGCAAGCTTTCTCGAGATCTCAAATGCAGCACTCATCAAAAATCAACAATCATTAATTCTTTCATTTTAACGGAATAATCCATTAACTCATAATTTAGATGCATTTCTCAGCATTTTGGGCACTTTAAATTTCAATTTTTGCCTCCTCGGGTCAAACCCGTTCAATATAAAATACTTCCTGTGGTCCTCCCCTTGCAGAGCTCCCTTTGCAGACTGTCAACCAATTTAGTTTCAGCCTAAATCAAACGAGCTATTTATCTGAATGGCATAACATGACTAGCTTTGACCAATTTGTGAAAAAGAGAGCTTTTTAGCCAAATGAGATTTCCAGAAATGTAGAATTTTTCCTGTCGGCGCAAACCATGCTTGTGCCTTCTTTACCCGGGTGGTTTTGTTTCAATCGTTTTGCGTTTGTATAATTTAGTCTGGTTAAAGCGTTTAAAAGACATATTAATGAGAAATATGCTAAGGCTTCAGGGGTTTCGGCCCGTGAATGATTAGAAAACCTATTGCTTGGGATTGGGAGGGGTTCTCCGAATCTGTATCCGTAAGTTATCATGCCATGTCGTAAATAAAACACCTTATAGTACTCTTCTGCGGTCAGGTAAGCATGCAAAACTTGCTACACATTTTCTTTATAAGCAACTCCAATTTTCGGCTCAGGCCTGGGGCTGCTTAGCATTCTGGCTCAATTTCTGAAAAATTTGCTTTGACCGCCCCTGATATTATACCATATTTATGTTTATTGGATCAAGTGATATCGTTTGCCATAGCTAGATTATCTAAAAAGCTTTCACTTTACGAGATAGCGAAAAAACCCTGCTAATGTGAGACCTTGAGATTTAGCAACATGATTGCTTATAAAAAATGTGTACTAAAATGTATTTTACACAGTTTCACGGCCCGTCCTAGTAGAAAAAATCTCGAGGGCGTCTTCGCCTAATCTGAAAACTGGAGAAAGGGTTAAAAACGTGTAGTTTCATCTATTCTGAAATCAAGAGTCTTCGTATCCAAAATTTTCCGAGCATTGTTGTGCCTCTTAGTCACTTATAACTGTAGAATCTTCCAAATTCCACTGCATTTCACTTAAAATAACTCTGCAATCCTGAGTTTGAAGTTAGAAATCCTTTTAATTTTTTAACGAATTTTATTTACCGTAGATTCATAATATTTTGTACGACGTGTCAGGCATTCAAGCTTCCTTCCATCATCCTAACAAGAGATCTTTTGTGACGCCCTTTTCTGACGGTGCTTTTGGCTGAGGTAGATTTAGTTCTAATGACGTTCAAAAAGAGCTCTTTTAGCCAAACGAGAAGACAAAATTGGGAAAATTTTCTCCGTCGGCGCAATTACTTTATACATTAGCCTATTTCATAGGATTCGTGTATCTGATACATGCTCTTTTCTATTCAATTTACAGGGGGAAAATGCACAAATCTGTGCAGATTTCCCTTCAATAAAAACGTTGAGAAAAACTAAATTTTGTAATCATCCTAAATGACTTGGGAATTTAAGAACTGTTTTCTATTGTCGATGTTTTTATATTTCAATTCACAAAAGAGTGATTTACAATAAAAATTTGATTACTGTAGTGACGTAGAAAAAAATCATGTACTGAAAACACGAATCCTATGAAATAGGCTAATTCAGATATCCCTTTATTCCCTCGTTTTTTGCACAACAAATAAACACTCAAGTAAAAAGTAGCATTCAAAGCGTTCCCTATATACTTTTTTTGCCCACTAGCCCTTGAAAAACTGAGCTTTAAAGATTTAAAACCCTTGAATTGGCGATAGTTTACTCCAAGAAAAACTGAACTAGTGCACCACTACGCTCATGAGATTGACCATTCGTACTAAGAATAGAAAAATCTTAAGCTTGCTCTAAAAGACGTCGGTGTCGGTGTTTTCGGGAAATTGTATCGGTATTGCAGTGATTTAAGAAAAATTTGTCGGTATTTCGGTGTTGGCAACCCTCGTACGCCCCCCACCCCCGGGGGGGGGGGGCAGCTGGGCAAAAGGACCGACGGGTATGTGCGGGTCCTAAGGGTACCTTTTCCAATATGTTTAAAATGCACTGTAAGGGTAGAAATTTCAGAAAATTCTTGAAAAATCTAGATATTTTAGACCAAAAATGCTAGAATTTTGACCATTTTTTGCACGAAAGGGTTCGAAAATTTGGGGAAAATGCACTCTAAGGGTATGATTTTCACTGATTTTTGCTGCACTGTAAGGGTGCAATTTTAAAAGCCAATTTTTGGCCCGCACATACCGTCAGTCCGCAAACCCAGTGCCCCCCCGGGCCCCCACCCCCCTTTATATTGAAGTTATTCAACATGTCTTGTAAAATCAGAATTTTAAGATATTTCCAAAATTCCCAGAAACGAGAGGTAGGGGTTTGGGTGTATTTTAAGAGTTTGGAGACAAAACACATTGAATTTGCTGCCTATGATTATTTTCCCGCAGATTTTTTACGAAATCAGTGAGTTTGTTTTTCATTCCAAAGCTTTTTAAATGTGGAGCAAAATTGGTCAGAAAGAGGAATAGAAAAACATTTTCTGCTTATACCAGCATAATATAACAATAGCAAGGCACTGTCCTGATATGAAATATGTGTCTTATATGAAACGGGAACACTTATGTAAAACCAAAACCTTTAATGTTCGACTAATTATAATTTACAGTTACAGTGTAATTGAAAGCCAATTAATTTCAGATTGTCAAATTTTCTTTCGGATATACAATCAAGTAATCAAAATAAGCTATATGAATGAAGTGTAGCATCCACGATTCAAAATGATGGCTTCGTTTGGATGAGACACAATTTAATTGAAGAATTTAGTAGAACTTTTTTCGCAGGTTTTTTAAATGAATGATGGTTAAATTTGACAGGTGGAAAGCTTTGATACCTATTGCATTTTTTCTATATGTTATTTTGTGGTGTTTTCTACATTTAGAAGAAGGTAATAATAGAATAATCAGTGGTTAAAACAAAGTTTTCCCTCTAGCACGTAAAATAAATTTTACACAGAAAATAGCAAACAGTTTTTGAAACTTTGGTGATTTATGAGGAATTTGGAATAGCCTCTTTATATACTTCGAAATCCAAATATACTTTTGGTCACATTTCCAAACCACCTGAGATAATCAAGATGAACAATTCATGATATTCATGACGTGATGTTTTCTACGGAAAGATCCCGGTTTTTGCCAGCAGTGGCAGATTTTATAAAACTTTTTCCTAGTTTAAATTTGCCACTAGTGGCTAAAACCGGGGTATTTCCGTAGAAAACATACACGTTTTTTTTATAAGAAAAAACTATATAAGAACATAAGGCTTCGAGGCCCAAAAATTTAAGAACATTCTAAGAACATACTAAGGCTTTGGAGACTTAAAAACATGCAATTTCTTAAGTAATTACATCAAAATGCTCAAAAAATGCTGAAAATAAGAACAATTTTAAGAACATTTTTAGGCTTCAAATCCAAAAAAATAAGAACATCCGAAGGCTTCGAAAATTTTTGACGTTCTTATAAAAAAAACAACGTGTAATGTCATGAATATCATGAATTCCCTAGAATTTTGTTCTTTCTCAGCTTCATAGGAAATTTAGTATAAAATGGTTAAACTTTTCTCCTTTTCACTTTTAGGCTCGAAGGTGACTTCAAAATATGAAGATGACTTGGACAGCATTGAACAGCCTGGTGAAGATGTCATTAAGCATGAAAACGCCCTGTGGGGCGGGAGTGAAATTTTACACCCAAAGCACATAAGAAGTAGTGGCGGACACAAACGCCTCAAAGCAGCGGTTGTTGTTTTCTTACCGAAAAATATAAATTTTGTAAACCAATTCGTGACTATGTTATACGGGTCATGGCGTTACGTGTATGAGAATAATTTCGACTCTGAAATGAATCTTGTAGACTTGGTTGTTTTTGCACATCAGACTGTGTTAGATGCATTGCCTGGAGATTGTAAAATTTTTTACACATCAAGTGGTGTCCCTAAGGACACGAACCAGTGTGCGTGTTGGAAAATTGAGCAGAAAAACGAGACACCTTCAGCGTATAAGAATTTAAACTCTTACGTGATGTTTTTACGTTCGGATATTAACGTTATTTTACAAAGATACACGTACGCTTTACGTACCGATATGGACGTGTTTTTGACACCAAAATTTTTTAAATACAGACCAACATTGAGAGTGGTGACAGGTATTGGGCAATATTGTCATGAATTCAATAGAGGTCGTTTAAAGGCGATTGCTAAACAACATGGTCTGAAACATCGTGGGATTCACTGTATTGGATCTAGCTGGTATGGCTACATGAAGGATATCACAAAATTGTCAATAGCCGCATACAACATGTCATTATATCTATATGACTACGAGTTCAAAGATGGATTACCCGGGCTGGAAAACATCAATTTCCGTATCAGTCCCAACGGAAAATGGCCGGAATGGTACAAACTGACATCAACGATGTATGGATCTGAAATTGTACTAAATGATGGTGTACCAAATTTCTCAATGCAGAATATGCAACGATTCGATGTATCTACTTGTAACCCTTGGAAAATATCTGAACATTATCAGCTACATGCTTACCATACTGAATGTGAGTTCAACAAAAAGAGATTTCTAAACCAACTGACAGAATTGGCCATAGGAACATCAACGAATCGTTTATCTCTGGAACACAAGTTAAGAATCTATGAGAGGAAGGTTGTTAAAGATATTGAAAGTTTAAACACCACTGAATATTCGACTTTTATTGCATGGAGAAGTGCTGCAAAATACTTGGAATTCAGACTTAAAATATGATTTTATGATTGATTTGTAAGCAAATTCTTTCATGGAATTTAGAAAATATAACGGTGTGGTCTCCTTCAAACCATCGTTTCAAAAAACTTTCTTTGTTTAAGCTCTTGCTCTAATGTAAATTTTTTCAAAATACCAATCGAATTATTTTAGACGTTTCTTAAAAAATTACTCAGGCCCGGCAGAAGCAGAGAGACTGGAGCCCTTCAGCCTCCCCAACTTTGAGCAAATGAGTTTTTTTTTTCAATTCCCAGCGAATTTTATTTCATAGAGTAGGGGTAAATTTGCTCTTTTCGTTGAGGTCACTCTATTTTTTTAGTCAAAGCACTTGTTATTTGGAAAGCTGAGGGGTAGGGGAATCAAAATAACTAGTAGGTTCCAATTTTTTTTCGGACACTTTGGTGTGATTTTCAGACAAATATGACGGTCTCAGGCAAAGATCCTAGAATCATAGGCTTGAGAAAATAGAGACCTGTTGTATATTTTTGGAAAGCTCTCAAAAATTTAAGATTAGAGATATATTGCAAGTATAGGTAATTTCTGTACCTAACTCAAGATATTAACCCTTGAAAATAGTGTTTTTAGCCAGAAACTAGACTGGACACAAATAATGATACGGGATTTAGTTTGTATAAACGACTGGAAGAATCCGGTGTTCCAGCCTTATAGATACCGGGCCTAGCTACGCAGAAACTTGCGTAGCGAGAAAACAATTTATCAAGCAACAACAAACTCTCAAAATAAAATCAACTCAAATGAAACGTTTTTAACACACAAATCCACACACATTTTATTTTCAAGAATTTTTTTTGAGCGGGAAAACATTTTAATTGCAATATTGACACTTTTTTTTTGTTTGGAGTTAGTGCACAAAGGTTTCTAGACGACTAAAATTTACTTTTTTGCTTTATTTCTAATATGTCTGAATTAGTCGTCTAGCTTGCTAGACTAGCCAGAAACAGCTGTTGTGTCCAGTTTTTGCGCTTTTTGAAGCTCAACGAGCTTTTTGAGCCTTCAGTCACTTTTACAATTCTTCAAGCTCTTATGAGAAATCAAATTCCGCCTTTTCATTTACTGAACTTTGTTCCCAATATTTATAATCTACAGAAATAGTGATATCTCTTTGACCAGTTGAGGTATATCTTTCAAATTCCAAACTTGTCTTTGCAATGAACCAATGCAACGGCATGTAAAAGTATGTAAACATACGTGAACAGTAATCTCGGTCAATAAAGCATTTAGTACCGAGCTAATTACGCAAATTCTGCAACTAATTAATCTTGTCATAGACTTCACATAACTTTCGTACCCGAGGGGTGCTAGGTTTGCGAGGTGACGGGAGCATCTCCAAAAATCAAAAAACGACCCTTAGAGAGTGAGGAAAAGTTGGTGTTTTTGGAACCCTTAGAGAAACTTTTCCCAAATTTTTGTCGATTTTCACTCGACCCTTTCAGAGAGGAAATTTCGCTCCATTTGCTTTTTAATGGTTTTTGTACCCCTTTGAGAGACTTTCCGAGTGTGTGAAAAAGGGACCCTTATTGTCCACACATACCCGGCACCAATTTTGGATAACTATATTCCCCCCTCAGGGTACCTAAGGCACTCCCCAATGGTCTCATGAGGTTCCGCGCAGCATTCGTACCAATTCAGATTTTTTTTACGAAATTCTGCGCGTATCTTACTATCTTTAAGACCTTGCCTCGTTTCATAATGCACCTCTGCCATGTTGCAAAAGTTTGTAACGTTAGAAAAAGCAGAGTGGTGTAGCCGCTCTATAAACTTTTGTCACCAAATCTAAGAGCTGCTCTAATTCAAAGGGAATTCATCAAACACTTCCAAATTTGGAATGGATAAGCAAGGTATGTATGAGAATCTTCTTTAAGGAAAATTAACTCCCCTGCATGACGCGGGAAAAAGATATGTAGGAAAAAACTGAGACATTGCCGAAGTAAAAATCTGCGTATCCTAATACTAGTAAAAATCTACAATAGGGCGACCCTTCGTACTAGTTATCGCATGACTTCGAGTGCAATACGAGAAATATTTTACGAGTACCGAGATTTTTCCGTAATATTTTTCCGAGCCTTTAGGCGAGGAAAAATATCGGTAAAATCTCGGAACGAGTAAAATATTTGAGTATTGCACGAGAAATCATGTGATAACTAATTTATTGTCGACCCAAAAAAATGTTTTCTCAAGAATCATTGTCGAAAGGCTTGTTTATAGAAAAACCTATACATTTTTTTGTCCAAAACAGTCACGTTCCTAAGGGTTTTCTCAGAGGGAGGCAAGTTTCGAATGTTTTTATTTTGATTTTTCAAATTTTCGAATGTTTTGATTTGATAACAAAAGAACCTTCACTCAAACAAAGAGAAAAAAAAGTCTTTTTTTCAAACAAAATCTTTTTTTTTTTGAATGACGATTCAAAATGTTGCAAAACAAAAGGATGAGACAAAAGAAAAAGTAGACATAATTTATGCTCATTGTTTCAATATCTTGTAAACATACTATTTGTCAAAAATAAATTCCAATACGTGTCAAAACATTTAGTACCAAAACAGACTTCGACGAGTCAAGACGTGGAAAAGTAAACCAAAATGTTAATTTTCTTGAGAAGAATCTGAGTCTGAATAAATAATGTATCTGCGTTTTTTTTGGTCGTGGTGGTGAACAAGGAGCTTTGGATGGTGTCTGTGCCTGTGATTGATTATAAAAATTGACTGTGCAGTTACTAAAATTAAAAGCTGAGGTGCGTGGACACAAAACTTGTTGATGCTGATCAAAAAAACTGAAAGTAGGATTTTGGACACTGTGGTTATTTGCAGGTACGACCCAATTTTGATGTGGATTTGATCGCGAGGAACAGGGAACGTTATCGATGGCATGAGAAATTCTTCGTTGTTCAACCTCGTCCGGTGGATCATGCGGTAAAATCTCGGAACGAGTAAAATATTTGAGTATTGCACGAGAAATCATGTGATAACTAATTTATTGTCGACCCAAAAAAATGTTTTCTCAAGAATCATTGTCGAAAGGCTTGTTTATAGAAAAACCTATACATTTTTTTGTCCAAAACAGTCACGTTCCTAAGGGTTTTCTCAGAGGGAGGCAAGTTTCGAATGTTTTTATTTTGATTTTTCAAATTTTCGAATGTTTTGATTTGATAACAAAAGAACCTTCACTCAAACAAAGAGAAAAAAAAGTCTTTTTTTCAAACAAAATCTTTTTTTTTTTTGAATGACGATTCAAAATGTTGCAAAACAAAAGGATGAGACAAAAGAAAAAGTAGACATAATTTATGCTCATTGTTTCAATATCTTGTAAACATACTATTTGTCAAAAATAAATTCCAATACGTGTCAAAACATTTAGTACCAAAACAGACTTCGACGAGTCAAGACGTGGAAAAGTAAACCAAAATGTTAATTTTCTTGAGAAGAATCTGAGTCTGAATAAATAATGTATCTGCGTTTTTTTGGTCGTGGTGGTGAACAAGGAGCTTTGGATGGTGTCTGTGCCTGTGATTGATTATAAAAATTGACTGTGCAGTTACTAAAATTAAAAGCTGAGGTGCGTGGACACAAAACTTGTTGATGCTGATCAAAAAAACTGAAAGTAGGATTTTGGACACTGTGGTTATTTGCAGGTACGACCCAATTTTGATGTGGATTTGATCGCGAGGAACAGGGAACGTTATCGATGGCATGAGAAATTCTTCGTTGTTCAACCTCGTCCCCACTATCATAAGGATCCAGCCCTGCTTCACTCTTATGTCCAGTGACTGTGATAATTTCCGAACGTGGAATGGAGTTTGCTTTCATTCGTTTGATTCCAGTCTTCCTCACCGTATGATTTGATAGTTTCTTTGTTGTTGTTGTAGAAAGAGTAGAACTCTCTACCATACGCTTCATAATCGTATCAATCGTGTTTTGGCCCATTTTTTGGTTTTTGAACCAGACATTCGTGGTTGTTTTATGGTTGATGGACAGATACAATGGACCTGAGTGTCGAAGTGAAAGAGGACGTTTCGAAAGATACGTTTTGTAAATCATCAAAGGACAACGAGACGAACCGTTAGCAAACATTTTTGGCTGAGCTACACGATGAACTTCACGAAGACCATTTTGCCTGGTTTTGGAGAAACTTTCCGAAAAGGTGAGGAACTCATTTCCATCTTCGTCCAATTTCCAAGTAAAATCTTCAACTTTCATAATGTGGTGTTCTTGACGACCTCTGAGCCCAAAATGCATTGAAAACTGCCACCAAATTGTATTGATCAACGAAGAAGGGCTTTCAGTTCCAAGCTGACCACATTCCCAAAGAATTTCTTCCTCTGCTTTTGTTAAACTGGCAGCCTTGTTTGGTCTTTTCCCCATTCCTTGTTCCCTAAGGAGTCGAGCTTTTCCTTTAAGAACAGCCCTGGAACTAGAGAATTCAATGTCATTTATTATAGAATACTGATAGCGTTTCTCCCTCAGATAGCGATCGATTCCAGATTGTAAGCTTGCAAGTGAACCAGGCTCGTAATCCTTTCCATTCTGCTTCTTGATTTCAGCGAAGAACCGTTGCAACAACGAGTCGAGATCGACAGGATTTAAAAGTTCAATGTCCTTTGTTTGGTTCCGTTCGTTAGCCCAAGCATCGTATGTTCTCTTCGACAAACTGGTTGCTTTAGTCGTATTTTGATTTTTCGATTTGTCAATAAATTGCTGGATATTATCATTGTTGCAGCTATCAAAACGATTCATTTTGTTTGTTTTTTCTCAAAAGATCTCCGAACAGCCAAAAAAAATTTTCTCGCTTTGTTTTTGTTTTGATCTTATTTTCGAACGTTTTTGTTTTGGTTTTAGTTGCCCGCGTACCCAGTCCCCCAAAAGTCGACGCGGTCATATTTTCACAGTGTGCAAATATCAAATATCGCAATTATTTCGATGCTCTTAGCCAATCAAAATGCTTATATTTTTTTGGGTCGGCAATAAAGCTGAATATTAGGACAAAAGAGGGAACTTTCAAAAACATTTTTCCAAAAATCAATAATAAGCGGGTAGTCTGAATCGCAGACCTCTACAAAACCTTAGGTAGTATAGGTCTGCTTAATGATCTACCAACCGCTTTCTGGTTCGTTTTTTTTTTTAATTCGGTGCATTTTACAGAATCTTGGCGAGTTAATAATTTGGTTGAAATTGATGTGCACGCAAAAACGATCGTTTCGAACGTTTTCAATAAAATGTTTACATTCAAATTCGAATCCCAGACCAGAAAAACAAAACAGAAAGAAACGTAAAAAACAATCTGATGCGCGGATTTTGTACAGTCTGTAGATTATTTTTGACTTTCGCTTTTATAAGATATCTGGTCTGTAAATTTATCTTTTCCTTCAGCTCTTCGGTCGAAGCTCAAAAATGCAAATATGAACAAAAAAGTGAAAGAAAAAACCAAAAACACTCCAATTTCTTCAAAAGAATTGAAGCCAAGTACATGAAAAAGATAAACACAAAGGTCACACAGTATTAAAAAGTGAAATGCCAAAGCTGAAGAAAAGTTCTTTGGTTTGTTTTAATATTATCAAGGGGACAATAACACTCCCTTTTGTAGAATCATAAAGAAGTAATGTCAGAAATATTCAATATAACCCTCAAAATGTACTGTATATATACATAACTGAAATACCTTGAAATAATCTATAACATATCTGTAGAACTGATAAAACAATTATCTGGAGCCAAAGTGATCAACAAATCCAGTGTGGTTAAAAACTATACTCTCATACAAGTCCAAATTCAAGCATCAAAATCTAGTTTTATGAAGCAAAATTTTGTTGGTGCACACAGAAGATACATCAGGGCACTTAAATTCAATAAATCTAATTTCTCATCTTTTACAAAATCTCCATATTAAACAAGAAAGGAGGAAGAAAAAAAAGCAAACTTCCTTCCGCCTACTTCTTTTTCGAAATCCAAATATATTTTCCAATCTATGATTTGGTGCCTCACAGAAAATTTAAACATTACGTAATGTTACATTTGTAGACACTCGCCAGCTAAAAATGTCTTTAGCCGTATATCGGCTAAAGGCGGCAAATCTCTGGACAAAGTAAATATCGCTTATTAAGCATCCTCTATATAAGGAGCACGAATCCGTTAGTGGATGCCAGCAGCCTGATAAGCGGGGGATTGGAATAAGAATGTCCTGGGTGGAAAATTTTCGAAAATTTTCGAAAAATTAATTAGCGGGGGGGACGGCTATTAGGTACGCGAGAGTAAGAGCATATAAATAATTTTTCGGCGGTAAATTCAATTCAAAGTCATGCAGTAAAGCTCAAATTGCAACAGTGTCTACTTCTAGCACCCCTGTCTCACAGCCCCGGTAGAATTTTTTACTCAGTGGGGATAAAAATTCCTATCGAAATCCCGATGGGGTTAAAATTCAATTGTTCCAAGGTTAAACTTAAAAAATGATGGTTTTGGAGAGCAATTTTTAAGTATATAATTCCGAATGGGGATGAAATCAAAGTCAATTTCCCAGTGGGGCTGAAATTCCAGGGTATTTTCCCACCGGGGACGAAATCTTTGCCAAATTCTTCCAGTGGGGCTGGGGTGTACTTTAAAACCGAATTGTTACTGTTTCACTAGTCATACCTTAGAAAAAATGCAACTTTTAAAAGTGATTTTAATTGTAGTAAGTGAGGAGATGAGCACTAAATTCGAATTTCTTACGGAAAATATTTTAAAGCAGAACTGCCTCATAGTCCATCCTGTATACACCAGTTTAGGGAGTGGTCAGAAAGTAACTACTAGGGGGGGTGGAGGATTCTAGGGGGGGGGGGGTTCCAAAATTTTTTCGAGGGTTTAGGGGGGGGTTTCAATTTTTTTTTGAGGGTTTAGGGGGGGGTTCCAAATCTTTTGGGCAACTCGAGAGAAAATGTAGGAAGTCTAATTTCATAGTTTTACGTTTCAAGATTTCAAAAATTTTTCGGCCTGACGGCCGACAACTCTGAATTTCTTTTATTGGATATATGTACACGTCATACTAACATTATTTGGGCATCATCGGTCGCCTTGCCCTTTTGGTTTGTAGCATTGAGCTAGGTGAGGGAAGTAGATTAGTGGCTCTCACAGCTCATCAGAGTGGTTTGAAAAAGTACTTTTTAGAAAGAAATTTGTCAAAACAAAGTGTCTTTTAGCTAAAATGGTGGTGAAAAACATCGAAATTTTCTCCCGTCGGCGCAAACCATGGTTGTGCCTCCTTAGTCTCTACTAATATCTTATAAATTACACAGTGCCGTAGCAACTGGGGGGGGCAAGGGGGGCTATGCCCCCCCAATAATTTTTTCAAAAATGGTTATTTTGCAAAATGCAAAGTTTTTCTTTTTTAATTTGTCATAATTGTCTTTATGTGCATGTTTTGAGTGTATCTTTAAGCAATCTAGAGCTCAAATTTTCAAAATTTCCCCCCTCGGGCCAAACCATGGTTGGCCCTCGAGGTGTCACTAAACTTCAGCCCCCCCAATATCAAAATGCTTCCTACGGCACTGAATTACATACACAGAGCTTTGACAGACCCTGGGAAACCTGAAAAATATAGGTTTATAGGAAAATTTCAAACTCAGAGAATTCAGAATAGCTTGTATTTTAGGGTCTCGAGTACCTGATCTTCAAAATTTTCTCCCTTCGGGGCCAACCATGGTGGCCCCTCAGGATATTTCGAGTAATTGAGATGCCTCCGTTATGTACACCAACTTAAATGGCAATTTCTGCATTTTAAAAAGATTAACGTATAACTTTTTTATATGTCCTACCTTTTTAGAATTTAAAAATAGAAAAATGAAAAATGAAAATGAAAAAATTAAATGAAGAAGAAAACGAAGAGTTTGTCGAAGAAGAGTATTTCCCACCTTTCAAAGCCCTAACCTCGGTAAAAATCAAACATTTTTTCAAAAGCAGTTTAAACATGTCAAAGAAGCGAAAACATAAGGTTTTATCTTCAAATATAACTTATCTAAAAGAGTATACGTTATTTTTCAAATGTAGCATTAGCCTATTACAATCAAATAACTCCGGAGGCTTTCCCGGCACGCTATAGTATAAAACAAATCTAGGTTGCCCTATTTTATTTTTTTTTATATATAAATAAATCAATTAGTCATATAGAAAATTTTCAAAATTATTGACGAATATTTGTCAATGCCTCAGTGACACCGACATCATAAATCGCCGAAGAAAAGTTCTGTGTGGTTCTACTACCACGAAAACACGTATGTATTGCTCTAATGAGCATAAAGTTCAGTTTGCGAAAAAACCACGAAACAGTCTCTGAATATCGTGATCGTTCTTTGTTTGAAATCATATCTGAGAGTCTCTTAATAAATTTTAGACATTCTCGACCAGTTCCACCGGTTGCTGCAAATACGAGGGGAGTGAATGAGCCGTGCTCAATTTGAAGAACTCGTTCGTTGTACTCTCGTTTTTTATCATTTTCATTTACGACGTAACTTCGCGTCGGATCTTGAGTGGCGTACCTCTTCGCTAATGGGTTGAAAACCCTTACATCAAAAAATGCTTTCTGGCCGGTCACCCAAAATCCTCTTGCTGATACATCGAGTCTGGCTTCACGAGATGTGTTGGTAGATTTCGGTAGAGTTTCAGTACCTACTAACGGCTGTAGGGTAGGTTCTTTCTGGACATCTCGGCAAACCTTTGATAGCTGGTTTGCTATGAAGTCGCGGATCTCGTTGTGCCTCATTGATACGAAACCCCCTTTTTTGCACGTCATGGCATGTTCGAGCGAGAACGGAGCTCCACATTCGCAATGGGAAGGTGTACGTTGTAATGCCCACCCGTAACGGATTCGGATTAAGTCAACGAAACATTGCTTGTTGAGAGTGTATCCTTCGTTTTGAACAGGCAAAGTCGTGAGCCATGCTGAGGCTCCGTGTTGTCGATTGAGCTCCATCAGCTGGACTTGATTTCTTTGGAGGGTCGTTGTGAGGTGAAGAACGATGTTGCTATTTCGTTCCCTCTTTTCTTTCTTGATTTCGTTTTTCTTTGTAGGCAGTCGAGGATCAAGTTTATACGCATATTCTTGGCTTATGATTGTCTCGGATAGATTGGATGTGATGAGTTTAGAGTTCTTATATTCATGCTGACACAGTTCACTGAAGATTGGAATTGCAAGACCCCCATCTCTCGCTGGCAACGATAGCAGTAATCTCTCTTCCTCGTTGACTGAAATGCCACCAGTGATTGCTGGAATGAATTTTGTTATGATTATGTTGTCCAGCGGAACCATGTTATCAGATATGTCTGGTATTGTTCTCATCAAGAATGTAAGCTTGCTCTTGAATCCACTTACAAAACAGGCGTACGCACATTGTGGTTCTATGAGAGCTATTTTCGAAAGTATAAGGAGCTCATCACATAGAGTTTTGATCTTTTCGTCAACGTATGTATCTCGGAATGAATTTGGCCCGAGAGCAGCACCAAGGTGACGTTTGCCTTCTGTAGTAATGTTGATGTTGGTATCACGAAATTCGACTTCAGCTTTCGAACGTTGACCTGGTTTGACGATCAGCCAAGATTTCTTTTCTTCGGGATAGTATCCGAACAATGGACCGAGTCTGCACAGATTATTCCACCAACATCTGATACCACTGATCTTGCCTGCAGCAGAAAAATCGTCAGCGTAGGCTTCAGCTTTCGTTTGATCCAGATGGCTCTCTGACGTTGCATTTATCACCATCAGTAGCAGAGGTATCGTGGCGATTGCATAAACTGCCATGGCGATCGGGTCTCCTTGAGTCGTACCTTCTTGTGAGAGCAGCTCGAAGCCTCCAATAACAAAAAGACGAGCTGGGTTTGAATAGCAGTTCGAAACAAATCCTGAGACTTCCGGACAGACGACTTTGATGTTGTGTAGGAAGGCTTTTCGGTTTACTGCATTGAATGCGTTGCTTGCGTCAATTAGCAGGACGGCTTCAGTCTCCTCGTCGTCATAAATTGATTTCATGGCATGGATGGCAGCCTCACAGCCACCTTCCTGTCCGGCACAAACTTGGAGAGACGTGACTGATTTAGTGATATGATCGCGAGTGGTAGCGACAACAGCTTTACCGACAATTCTTCGGAGGATTTCTCCAACACCGATCGGCCTGAGTCCTGGGTTTTTGTTTAGTGGTATCAGGCGACTTGCTAGGAGTGCATCGATGTTTTTACATTCTTCAGTGCATAACTTTTTCAAATATAACTTATTCCGTAGATAAGATTTTTTTCGGTACCAAAAACCAACTAACAAACTGCTCAACAAACCAACTTCATGAAAATTTAAGCTTGAAAATGCAATGCATTTCAATCGATAAAAACACATTTTCCAGATTGTTTAAGATTTCATCTTCCTCGGACCAAATGTTCCAGCACCTCAGCAGACACCAAAAAGCGAATATCACTTGCAAATATTGCGTTTGGGAAGCTAAAGCAGAACATCTGATCGAGGATAAATGTTTCTATCGCTCTGAAAATTCCATTGAACAAAGCGTTCGTTTTCCCAATCGCCTTTTACGGTGCGGAAACTTGGTGTCTGACAAAACTAGATGAACACAAGCTGTCAGTTTTTGAAAACAACTACATCCGCGCCATACTGGGAGCTAGACTTCAGGATCGTGTAGAAGAGCCAAACTTCAAACATAGATTGCCCAAATCATTAAAAATGATATGTAATGATGTTTGTTCTGGTTTGTTCATGTTGCAAAGGTACCAGATAAAAGCTTTGTAAAGAAATGTTTGCCGAAAAGTGAGTTCCAAACTACAAGGCATGGCAGACCAGCGAAATAGGGAAGACACAACACAACAAAACAGTACTAACGAGTTGGCATGAGAAGGTCAGCAAGTGGGCAAAGCCTCGACCTCTGGTGTGCAGATAATACAAGTAAATCAATAATATACCTACTCTCTGGAAATTTTTTGAAAAAAGAGGTTAATACAGAAGAATTACCTTCGGGTATCTAATGAGCGTCCACCCCCGCTGGTTAATTTTTCGATAATTCTCCACCCAGGACATTCATTGCGACACCCCACTCTCTTATTAAGTTTTGAGATTTTTTCCAACCCCCTGCTGCTTATTCCAAACCCCCCCCCCCCCGGCTATTAACCCGAGAGTAGGGCAAGGATTTATTATGCACTGGATATACAAATACCTGATTTTTGCTGATTTCTGCTCATGTTCTAGCTATGTCCGCAGTAATGATATTATTATTCACTCTCCTTCCCTGATTAAAGATTTTTCGAAAGATATTGATTGCGTTTTTTATCGAAAATCACTCATCCAATTCTCAAAAGAGACTTAAAATTTTCCTGTGAGAGTCACATTCTTCTATTTAATTGCCAATTATATGTTGTTATGACGTTTCAAGATGCCAAAAATGTGCTGTGTATAAAAAATTGAATCTTGACAGCGGAAATTTTCAAACATCAACCATAAAAAAGCCACCTTGCCACCACGTGTCTCCAAAAGATTTTCATACCACAGTGACACCAAGACACTAAAGTCTAATGTCTATTACTTTTAGCTCTTGCGGTAACAGTTTTGCAAAGATCTGTGCTGTGTATAAAAAATTTTTCTTGAACGTTATTGCATAAGTAGAAAAAAAGGTCAATTTTTACGATCGCAAATTTAAACGCTAAAAATCGCGAATTTTTCAACCAAAAATACATTCAAATATAGCGCTTTTGATTCTCTAAAACAAGCAAAAAAAATTTCCATAATTATGTTTGACTATCAAAAGTTACAGGCATTCTTGTTTCCACTGCCAATTATATCTGGACAGACTTTAGTTTGATTCAGTCACTTGGATAAATCTGATGGCTAAGTTGTGACTGAATAACTAGCTTAGGGACAGTAAACTCGGTAGCTTATCAACTGACAACAACGACAATTCAAATTTCGCAGCGAGGGATAACGTAAACTCACATAATTTGCATAATTATTCGTCGTTGACTTAATTCCGTCTTACAGTTTATGCGCTCCTTTTGTAAAATATAAAATGAAATTCTATTGTAAAGTGTGCCGATGGAGATGGAGAGTGAAGGAAAAATTTGTTTATTTTTTTCAAAAAGTTATGTTCGTGTTTTATGGAACAGTCAACAAGAGACAAATTCGTTTCTTGAGTGATAATTGTATGATTTTTACAAAGCTCATCTTAAAAATAACCTTCAACAAAATAAATAAAAATTACTTTAGACTAGCAGGCTAAAATACCGTATACAAAACAATGTAATCAATCCCCCCCAAAAAAAACCATTTTCTTGAGTCTTGAATTCGTATAGCTGTCACTGAAAATAAGCACCGACAGTTTTATGTTCTTCGAAAACGAAAGATGTCATTGTCTATAAAATCGAGCACAAAGTCTCAAATTCATAAAACAATAAGAAACCACAACCAGTCAAAAACCAAGAACTGTCTATCATCTATCCATTACAGTATAATACAATATCATGTCATGCAATCCAATCAGAATACAGAAATACAGCATAGGATCTGTACATGTACTCTCTCTTATATATTGCCACATACACGTTTTTTTTTTTATAAGAACGTCAAAAATTTTCGAAGCCTTCGGATGTTCTTAGTTTTTTGGATTTGAAGCCTAAAAATGTTCTTAAAATGTTCTTATTTTCAGCTTTTTTTGAGCATTTTGATGTAATTTCTTAAGAAAATGCATGCTTTTAAGTCTCCAAAGCCTTAGAATGTTCTTAGAATGTTCTTAAATTTTTGGGCCTTGAAGCCTTATGTTCTTATATAGTTTGTTCTTATAAAAAAAAAACGTGTACGATAGTCAAAGTTCAATCACAAATCTTTACTTTATTTTTTGCCATTCTGGAAACAAGCATCTTTTGCTATCTTTACGACGAATAGCATTCTTTTTTCTTCATCAGTTCAATTCTTCCCAAAAACAAGAGAAGCACTATCAGGTCGGGATCAGGTCTTGAAAACTATTTCTGATACAGTATTCCAAATATATCTCTCGGCTCTCTCATGGTAATAGTCTCACATCATAATATATTCGAAGAAACATCTTGCATTCTAACCTCTTCTACTCGTTTTCTGATAAAATAATTATAAACTTCTATCGCTCACGAAAACTCCCGATTTTTTACCACGTGACCCACTCTGACCAATCAGAAGCTCGCCGAATCCTGCGTTCATATTATGAACGCGCCCTTTCCCTAAGCCAGTATTCCAAGGCAAACTTAAAATCCGTAAATATAAAAAATGTAATAAATATAATAAAAACACTATATTGCCATAAGCCGTGTGTCCTAGCCTTGTGAATACGGGCTTAGTTAACTAGGCTAAAATGTATGCGGCTCGGTATTCTAACCTTACTTTCAAAGTTTTTTCCCTGCAAAGGTACGAAAAAAAAAACGCTAGAGAACTTTTTTAAAATGAGATTAATAAAAAAAATTAAAAATCAGATACCTTCAAGCCGCCATGACAGTTGTCCTTTGCGGACAAAACTAGTAGTAGAGGCCACTACTAGTATGTCGCAACATAGTATAAGAAAGCCGCGGCTGGAATGATAACATTTGAATTTCTACTGTTCTATCTCTGTCGTATTTGATGACTATTTGTTGATCAAGAAATAAGTAGTGTAGCATCTTTGGCTGCGTTTAGACCAGCCTGGCATTTATAATTGCTTGCAGTATTCTTTTGAATTCTATTGTTCCGCGCAATTGTTCGGTTTGTCAAATGCCTAATGATGCCAGCGTGTTGGCATTTCGTTGGCATTTGAAATGCCATTTTGAGCAAAGGAATCCCTTTTTCTGGCATTTCAAATCAAACAAAGGAACCAAAACAAAGAGAAAAAATGAAATTTTTGTTTTTTTAAAGTATTTGCACGTTTTTTATTCAGTTCTTTCTATAGATTGTAAAATTTGCAAGATTTGCCATAGCCTAGCCCTACGGCAAAAAGTTTCAGTCTTAATGACTGCAGTTTTTGAGAGATTCCATGCTTTTCATTGTTTGATCTGTCAAAGTTGAACTTGAGGGAATCACCTTTTCAGTAATGACTCTAAAAAGACGATTCCTTAAATGCCATGACAGAAAATACAATGGAAAAGCTATTAAAATCGACTCACTCATGAGCAAATGCCAAATTACAAATGCCAGTTGGTCTAAACGCAGCCTTTAATGGTAAACTTTATTAGTTTGTAGTTAATACTTACTTCGCAGTGCGTTTTAGACATTAATGATATGCCCTTGATAATACACTTGCATTATAATATCATTGTGCAGGAAAGATCAACAATAAGAAATTTAAACAAGCACAAAATGGCTGGGCTGAAAGAACTAAAAAATTAATAAGGTGCCTCGAAATGCCTTCACAATATTTCAGTGAAATCTTTCTAGAAATCAATGAAATAGTACATCAAGAAAATTCTGTGAAAATTTCAAGCCAGCACCTTCAAAATTTATCATTCAAACTGACAGGAAAGTTGTTATCTTGAATGTAGTTCTTATAATTTTAATTTTGGCGGAAAACTATCGTTTCCACAAAATACCCCTAAAATATGTCCAAAATCAGTTAAAGTGTTTCATTGTGTACAGATTCAAAGATATCTAGAAATAAAAAATCTTCTTGTGAAGGAAAATAAGAGAAAAATTTCAAAAACTATCTACCAATAATAGACTGACAATCTTGATGTTCTTATAAAGCTCGGAGACAGAGATGGAACAGCAATTAACTGAGAAGACAATGCGGTACATGTTCCAGCCGCGGCTTTCTTATACTATGGTCGCAATAAAGCTTCCCGTGTGCAGCAGCTTGTGCAAAGGGGTTTTTTTGATTGATTACATGTTTGTTTTTTATAAGCATTGCACTTATAAGCATATCTAGGCTCAGATATGGAGAAAAATTAAGCATATGTCAAGCATTGCTTGAGCCTACAAAAAATATTTATTTCCTGATTTTGGCTTTTTTTGGCTGGAATTTCACGGATTCTCAGTATTTCCCTAAATTTATGCTTTAGATTTAAGCATCCCCTCAAGCATTTTTCAGCCTTATTAAGCTTTCGACCTAAGCATCTCTGAGCCTGTTTTCGGATTTTTGTATGCTTATAAAAAAAAACATGTATTGTTCCTTGAATGTAGAAGCTTAAAATTTGAGAGGTGGGGCCGGGTGTGACCACCTGCTGTCATGGAAACTGACGTCATTGGTTACAATGGCAACCAAAATAAAAAATCGTCAAAATTTAAAAATTCTTTTTCATTCGAAAGAACATGAAAAACTGATAAAGAAAAAGATCACAACCTATAGGGGCCGTCCACATAGTATGTACGCATTAATGGGGGGAGGAGGTCTTCTCAAAAGCGTAATCAAAAGAATTACTAAAACAGCTTAAAATTTGCTCGAAAATTTGCTAATATTACCAGTTTTAACTACCCAGGTAGTAAAGTTTTTTCAACATTTAACACATAGATACCACCCATTTTAGTATTTAACTACCCTGGGTAGTAATTTTTTTTTCGAATTTTCGTCACACCACCACCGTAGTAAACGTCATTATGTCTGAGATTTTACTACCGACCCTCCCCTGTTATGGGGGGTAGTGAAAAATCTATAAAATTTGCATTGTTTGGGGGGCAAAACTACTCTGTGTAGGGGAGAAGGGAGGTTAGATCTGTTGTCCGGGCGATCAATAGTCACAATGTCCGGGGGGGGGGGAATTTCCTCCCATATCCAAGAGAACAATCTATGTTTTTTCAGCCATCCGTACCCTGTACTGATGAAGACTTTATCGCAACCTAGACTTTATCAGTCATCCGCAAAAATGATTCTTCCTTCTTATATTTTTATCGGAGAAGATTCGCCAAAGTTAACTTTACGAAGGAAAAGAATCAAATATTTTTGGTTTTTTTATGATGAGCGAATCAGTCAGTTGAAAGAATAAATTAGTTTGGGAAACGCAGAATAAAAATGTCCGAAAAAGAAAGGCAGTTTGTAAATTTTAACCCTTGAGTCACGGGGGAGGGGTCGGTACTAAAATTTCAGACATCATGACTTTTAGTGACGTGGTGGTATTACAAAAAAGGCCTTAAAGCATTTTGGTACCATCGTGGTTTATGCCGCTGACATCTTGGAAAGACAAGAGGACAGCACGGAAAGACGAGCTGACATTGGGAAAGACCATGGACATCAGGGAAAGACCGACAGTTTCACATGGCTTACAACCCGTGGAGCTGTATCTACTTGTAACGACGACTATAGTGAACGACAGCCCCGTGATTGACCGAGAGGGGGGAGTAGAGAATCAATCAGACATGATACAAATCGGAAACGGACTTGAAATGGACTCAGGACAACCCAAACGGACATCGGAACAAATGAATAACAGCTTTGAATGTGATGTATGCCGGAGGACCTTTGCCAGCACCAGAGGGCTCAGGATCCATCAAGGGAAAGTATGTAAGAAGAAGTCGACGTAGTGTAGATCGATTGATCGTCAAACACGTAGTAAAACATCCCAGGAATCAAACCACAGTGGATTGTTAGATGCTACTGCTGATGCTTCTTCAGTCACCGAAGTACCTATGGAGCCGTTGGTGAAATAGCAAAAGACTCTCTGGCCTGCAGCAAATGATAAAACCAGTTACCAGAAATTAGAGGACTTGGTTTCTAAGAGGATGTACAAGAAGAAAGGATCAACATCGGAGAAAATAAAAGCTCTGTCGCAATGCATTTACGAAACAGGAATAGAATCATTCGTTGCGTCAGAGAAGACAAAACTTGCAGAGCCAAAGGTGTTCGTTAGCAGACGGGAGCGGAGAATGAAAGAGCTTCGTAACAGTTCGTAATGAAAAGAAAGATTTAAGGAAAAGGTGGAGAGAAGCTCTGCCAGACGAGAAAGACGGACTAAAGGTACTCTATGAGGACTTGAAGCTGAAGTGCCGCCAAATCCAACGCAATATTAGGCGCACTGAAAGAAGGAAAGAAAGCCAGCAAGCTCGTAAATCTTTCTTAAAGAACCCTTACAAGTATGCTAAGAAGTTGTCCACGGAAGCCAGAAGTGGCACACTAACGTGCAGCAAAGAAGAGCTCGACAAACACATAAATGAAGTTTACAGCGATCCCAAACGGCAGGACGAGTTACCTAATGTAGATGGACTGAAATACCCGGCAGCACCAGGCGTTGGCTTCCAATTGAATGACTTTAACAACAAGGAAGTAGATCAGTTTGTTAAGAAAGCGAGAGCCAAGAGCGCCCCAGGAGGTAATGGTGTCTCCTACAAAGTTTACAAATATTGTGATCGACTCCACCAAAGGCTCTTCCTGTTACTGAGGGAGCTTTAGCGCGAGGGCAACTTGGTGGATGACTGGTGCCAAGCCGAGGGGATTTACCTACCTAAAGAGGCTGAGTCAAAGACGATCGGGCAGTTTAGACCAATCTCAATTTTGGATGTTGAAGGGAAGATTTTCATGGGGATAATTGCAAAGAGAGCGGTGAGCTTCCTGCAAAGCAATGGATATATAGATGAAAGCATCCAGAAAGCAGGGGTCCCTGGTATTCCTGGCTGTATCGAGCACGCTTTCGCCATCTGGGACACCATTCAGGAAGCAAAGAAAGACAAAACGGACCTAAACGTTGTATGGCTTGACTTAGCCAACGCATATGGATCTGTACCTCATGCTGTTCTTTTGAAAGCAATGGACTTCTTCTATATACTTGTGAAAGTGAAGAATTTGATGAAGTGCTACTATGATAAATTCAAGATGAGATTTACCACCCAGTCATTTACAACCGAGTGGCACCGGTTGGAGGTTGGGATTGCTGCTGGATGTACAATTTCTGTGATCTGGTTTATAGCTGTGATGGAAATGATACTCAGATCGGCAGATTGCACTGAAGAGACAGCCAAGGTCCAAGCACCAAAAAAGCGTTTATGGACGACGTGACCCTTCTAACTCGTGAACATGATAAGGTGCAAAAGGTCCTTGACAAACTGGATGAACTAATAACATGGTCCAAAATGAAGTTTAAAGCCAAAAAATCACGCAGCCTCACTTTCTCTAAAGGACGTCAAGTGCAGCGGAAATTCCAAATATCAGGAGAAGTGATGCCCACTATAAAAAAGCAACCAGTAAAAAGTTTAGGTCGCTGGTACGAAGGAAACCTTAATGACAAAGGAAGAGGTGTACAGATCCAAAGCCAGCTGGAGGACGGTCTTAAAGCTATTGACGAGACTAAACTACCGGGGAAGTACAAAATTTGGTGTCTTCAGTTCGGACTTTATCCCAGAGTTGCGTGGCCACTCATGATGTATGAAACAGCAGTAAGCAGGGTAGACATAATGGAACAGAAATCTAATGTCAAGATTAGAAGGTGGATAGGTCTCCCACGAATGACTAATACTTCTGCTCTTTACCGGAAGAAAGGATCGCTGCAGTTACCCTTAACAGCCATATCAGAAATCTACAAAGCTGGCAAGGTGCGTACGGTGATGATGCTGCGAGAGTCAGCAGACACTGAGATCCGAAGTAATCCACCAGCTGTACACACAGCACGGAAATGGAATGCAGAAGACGAAACTAACCAACTCATCTCGTCATTACAACATAAGGACATTGTTGGATCGACACAATCGGACATGAAAGGTCTTGGAGTTAACGCCTTCAAGCCCTTTGCTTCAATGAACAGAAAAGAAAGACGTGCTGCTGTCTGCAACCAAATTAAAGATGTGGAAGCAGAAAAAAGAGAACTACATATTATTCAATGTGCACCGCAAGGTCAGATGACCAAGTGGGAGGAGAATGTTGTTGAACGGAGAATCAGCTGGAACGAAATCTGGAATTGGAGCACGTCACGTCTAAGCTTCCTTGTTCGTTCGACTTATGATGTGTTATCATCCCCAGCAAACCTTGTCAGATGGAAAGTGGCAACTGATGACACATGTCGATGCGGAAAAACTGGAACAATGAAACATATTCTGTCAAACTGTGTTCTAGCCCTCAACCGTTACACCTGGAGGCACAACGAGGTACTCAAAATCTTGTTTGATGTGACCGCAAAGCAGCTTGATGCAATAAACAATGGCAAAAGACCTCAAAAGACCAAAATCGGTGGTTCAATCAAATTTGTGCGACCAGGGCAAAAAGACTTCATTAGACCTGCCAAGAAAATGATTGATGACAAAAGATGGACAGGGACCTGGAATATCTCAGCAGATTTACCAGGGCAGCAGAGTTCCTTCGTTATCCCGACTACGAAAAAACCTGACATCGTTGTTTGGTGCACAGAAAGGAAGGTTGTGTTCCTAGTTGAATTGACCGTTCCCCACGAGGACAATATCAATGCTGCTCAAGTAAAGATGATCGGTACGAAGAGCTCCTAGAGAAGTGCGAAGATGCAGGTTGGGACGCAACTCATCACTCAGTAGAAGTTGGCTGCAGAGGTTTCGTTGGCAATAGATTGAAGAAGTGGCTCATCAACATCGGCCTCCCCAAACGCACAATCAACAAGTCGATAAAGGAATTAGAAGAGGTAACTGAGAAAGCAAGTCACTGGATTTGGTTGAAGAGAAATGACGAGTTTTGGCAAGAGGGATAAAGAAGAATGACAGTTAAGTAGGCAACCGATTGCCTTGTGCAAGTTGGACCTACATGACTGTTTGTGTCGTCACCAACAAATCAACCAGCCACAACCAGTTGGATTGGGACTCACTTCAGTGAGGGGGGCCGGTGCGTTATGGATACCGTCGAGAGGAAGGCCCCGAAACGGAACGCATTCTCTCCTGATGACCCATGAAGACTGGATCCGGTATGCGGAGCAATGTGGCTGGCAATCATAAAACTCGTTAAATTAGTCAATTTGTAAGTGATTTTCTAATTGATTGCATAAATTTAATACCCCTTTTTTACGTGTTTTTTACACTTTCCGAAAAGTGAATTTTGACTTTAAAAGCTCATAAGTAGAGAACAAATTGGTCAAATTTAAAAAGTGATAGCTCAAATTTTAAGTTAGGATATCTGCTTTCTAAATATCAAAACTCCAAGCACTTTGGGACATTTGTTCGGCCTCAAGACGTCGAGAAACGTCTGAACTTTTTCGTGGGTCACCCGGTATTATGGAATGAAAAATGTTTTCGAAGTTGGATGCTTTGTTTTTGTAAAGAACCATGGATAACTGGATAGAAAAGAAATAGCAAGCTGTAAATTACATCATTGCAATAACTAAAGTAGAGCAGAGCAAAAGTGTCTCGACTGTTTCTGAGTCTTTATCTAGAATAGAGAGAAATAGATCAGGTTCATTGACAGCTTAAATAAGTTGGCACTTTGTTAAAAGTCCAAAGACCGCCATTCTTTGAACCGAATTCCAAAATAAGCCTCATTTAGGTGGTCACTATGCTAAAATGTCAAAAAAAATTAGTACATGTGTACTAAAATTCCTTTTTCAAAAATTAGGTGGGGGGGGGGGGTATGTCAAAAATCGTCAAAAAACCTTTTAGTACTCAAATGTGTCTTGGATTTTAGTACCGTAAATTTTGAATGAGACTCACCTGTTTTTCAATTTTTTTCGTGATTTGCTATGAGATTAAATGTTGTCAAGTGTTCTAAAGTCTGTCCAGATATAATTGGCAGTGGAAACAAGAATGCCTGTAACTTTTGATAGTCAGATATAATTATGGAATTTTTTTTGCTTGTTTTAGAGAGTCAAAGGTGCTGTATTTGAATGTATTTTTGGTTGAAAAATTCGCGATTTTTAGTGGTTAAATTTGCGATTGCTAAAATTGAGCTTTTTTTCTACTTATGCTATAATGTTCATTTTTACACCAGTGGTAGTTCAACCTTAGGTTAAGAAGTTTATTAAATTTCAAGGCAAACAGAAAAGTCTTTCAGAAGATATGGGACCCGAAATACCCCTTGGTTGCACTTTTCTGTGAAATATCAAATCTCCAACTTATTACTAAAAACGGGGGTAGTGATATGATTGATAAAACAGTTTTTCGATCATAACACATTTTACGATCCCTTTAATGACCTCATAGCCAAACTGTGTTTAGTGTTTTGGGAATTAGCAAAGTTCTTTAGACTTAAAAATAACAAAGGCAATATAAGTTCATGCTTATCTTTTCAATAAAAACATTATACTGTGATTTCACTTCGTTTCGAAATAATAAATGATACAAATAGCAATACTACCGATGCAGCAACACTTATCATTTTCCAACTTTTAATTGCGCTGTTCAAAAAAGATAACATAACCCCCGTTTTTAGTAATAAGTTGGAGATTTGATATTTCACAGAAAAGTGCTACCAAGGGGTATTTCGGGTCCCATATCTTCCGAAAGACTTTTCTGTTTGCCTTGAAATTTAACAAACTTCCTAAGGTTGAACTACCACTGGTGTAAAAATGAACGTTATAGCATAAGTAGAAAAAAAGCTCAATTTTTGCAATCGCAAATTTAACCGCTTAAAATCGCGAATTTTTCAGCCAAAAATACATTCAAATATAGCGCTTTTGATTCTCTAAAACAAGCAAAAAAAATTTCCATAATTATATTTGACTATCAAAAGTTACAGGCATTCTTGTTTCCACTGCCAATTATATCAGGACAGACTTTAAATATGTTATTAACGTAGGCCATTTTGTAAAATCGCGCACTTTATCAGGTCAAAGCACAGTTTGCTATACACAATATACATGGAAAGTACATCGATTTTGAAATCAAAATTAAGATGATGATTTCAATTTTTTTTTCGATCAGATGTTTTAGAATTTCAGATTTTATAAGTACAAAATTAGATGAATTCTATATCCTACATTATATGTCGATATTAAAGAGCGCCGTAATTCTACAGAAGTCCGTAGAATTAAGAAAATTTATACATCTACTTATCTAGTAGATTTTCTAGTGAGTATGGCCTGGTGGGTCATATTTTTTGCGTGGGTCATTATTTTTTGCGTGGGTTAAAATTCTCTGTGATTCGAAAAAATGCCTTCCCTTAAAATTGGAACTGGTCAATCCAAAATTTTGGATGTGTTTTTACATAACACGTTTTGGTTTATTTTGCATAGCTGTACAGTTCCGTACTTTCTGAATATGGTGAATTTGTTCCAATAAACGAGGTCGGAAAAAATGTTTCCGACAGGGAAGTGTCTTTTTATAAGTGGAATTTTCCCTTTTGGGAGATTTCGAATAAAATTAATACTGTAGTTACGTTTTGTATATACCTAAGAATGGCCGAGTGTTAAAGAACAAAGCATATGGCGACAAAATCTGAAAATTCTTCTACAAAAGTTTTATTCATTAGGCGACCGATTACTAAACAATTTGATTGTTGTTAATCATTTCGACCAACCCACTTGAAATTTCTTTGATTTTAAGGGCATCCTAATATGCAAAATATAATTCTCAGAATGATTAAGAAATTTGCCGAAATTATTGGATTTATTGGATTTGTCTCGATTGTTTTTCTAAATACCCTGCATTCTTATCAAAGAAAAAAAAGCGAAACAAATATTTCTTGAACAATAATCAGCTTTGCTGACGAAAATAACACATTAGTTCTTTTTCTAATAATAATAAAATAAGGATACAAATTTAAGTATTTTACTAAATAATTCTACATAATAAAGTCTATAATAAAGAAATCTATGAAAAATAAGGCTTTCAATTCAAGCAAAGCACAATCCGTTGAAAAGTTGGAAATTTCGAGAAGCAAGATAATTTTAAAATAGTTAAGTAATGTGAAGGCCGTTTTGGCTTTAGTGTAAAATACCCAGAAAAGAACAACTCACTTATTCATATTATAAAGACTTTGTTTTTGTAAAGATCACTCATTTAAATAAAGTATTCATAAATTGTTCCTAAATTATAATTTATAAAAATCTACAAAAACAAAAAAATCTTGGTAACTAAATCATAATTGTCCTTTTTATTAAAAAAACGTGTCGCACGCGATTTCGTGGCTAGCGAGTAGCATGTAGTAGCGTTTTCATCTAGAACCAAAAAGTGAAAAATGTAAAAAATTCCCAGAGTGGCAAAAAGGTATAGAAATTTATACATATTGACCATGATCGGGCATGTACTCTCGGGTACCTAATAGCCGTACCAGAGAGTATGAAACTGAAACAAAAATACTTTGTTCTTATAAAAAAAAAACGTGTAGGTAAATAATGTCTAAATATGGCAACTGTAAAGGCTTTTGTGGATAAATTGGTATGGTTACGAAGACCACGGATGTTGATGACAGGCAGACGGACAGACAGACTTTTAAAAATGTAGGATTGGAGCCTTTTTTGAGGAAGGGAACTGTGGGATGAATTTTTGACAAATCGTCAGGTGAGAAAGTACAGTTCGCATACATACCCCTCTTGAGTAAATAAGCATTGGCTTAAGGGGTTAAAACAGTTGTAAAAGATTCCGATGAGTGAAAAGAGCTAAACAGTCATTGTTGACCTGATTGATCCTTCTTTGAACAATAGGTCTAACCTTGAGGTCAAATAGCTTGTCCAAAGAATGAACCTTTAGCAATAGGCTCAAGGCTGAGGTCGTAAATAAGTTTGATAAAAGAATAGTTCCATTTAAATACTGAGATGGAAAAATCGTCTGAGACGAGTAGTTTGTAAAATGTGATCTGTAGAGATCTTATTTATTGAAAAATGAATGGAAAGTACACTCATTCTTAATTCTCATTTTCTAAATTGCTCGTCTCAGTATAAATAGAGCTAATGAAATATAGAGCCAAAACGAAAGGAGTAAAATCCAAAAAAGTGTAAAATGAAGTTAAAAGTGAATTCCAGTAGTTCATTTCAATTTAAAGCCCGATTTACAATGACTGATGCAGTTAGTAGATCAGTATGTTAAAGGGACATAAATGTACTGAAAAAATTTGTAAACAAACAGTATGCAGCGGGATACAAAATCAAAACAAATGTCACATGTCAAAATAAAAAATACAAACAAATATGGCTGATTTTAACTGATTTTAATCGTTTCAATTGTTTTACAAATTTGTTTTGGGCACATGATTTCAATTGTTCTTTAATGACGCGTGGTTCGCGCAATGTTTACATACATTTTACTGCTTTTAAGTCTCTTTAATCAGCCAGACAAATTGAGTGTCCGCCGTAATAAACAATGATTTGATGTAAAAAACTTGAAAGAGAGAAAACAAATTAAATATTCTTACATAAGTATACAGTGATGGTGTGCCGGTAAAAACATTTAAATATTGAATCCATTATCTCTCATACATTGTTTGTGTGCTTCAATTAAATCCTTGCATCCCTCTTCACCATTTTGCATGATACTAAAAATTCAGAAATATATTTAGTGCATCATTCGGGATATACATAAATATGCTCAATACAAACACGGACTAGGTTTTCAAAATTTACGACATTTACAGTTTGGCGAATTTGCGGAAAAAAAGTTTTTCACGAGCATGAACTTTCGCGAATATCGTTGGGTAAAAGTGATAATTTTTTACCTTAAAAAGACTAAAGACTAAAATTATTGTCAAACTTGAGTTGTTTTTGAAAGCTAAAAATAGTATTTGAAAATAATAACAACCCTAACTGACCCTAAAGTTTCTGATTGCGAAAGTGAAAAGTAGGCCGACCCTATATTTTAGTCTATTTTGGAGTAAATTTTGGGGCAATTCCCCATACAAAGGAAAGGAGGTAACTATTGAAATTTCATTAAGGAAGATTGAAAGCTTTTTACTACCCCATGATTAAGCCCTACACTTATCCGTTGGCTTAAAAGCGCGATCGATTTTCAGGATTAAGGTCAAAACAGCAAGTCGAGACTTGCTAGGGAACAGTTTATTATGTAAAATGGGTGGTTTATTATGACATCTTTTCACAACCTTTATCTTTATCTTTCAAAGAAATTATATGAAATAACTTCAGATTTGAAATTTGATAAGATTAAAAAGTGTCTGAAGTGAGCTTTACAGTTTATGACAGGTTTAGAAACTGTATATTATAACTATAAGAAAGGATATTAAATAATCAGATTACGCCACTCTTTACACGTGAGTTTCATATCATTTGAACTTGTCTCTAGTTTTTTAAATTGTTTTGAACAAAAAAATAGCACCCATATTAAGAGAGGTCACATTTCTTTTAGCAACGTGACCACAAAATCCCTGCAGAAAAATTTTCTTATCAGTTGCAAACTTCAAAATGATAACTTTTTGAAGTTTTTAGCACACAAGTGAAATTTTCTATGCTTGCAAGTGCCAAGTGGAAAAAAAGTATGATTTCTAATAATGAGAAAATTATTGAACATATGCAAGAGAAATTGATAAAAAAGCAAATAAACTTACCATTCGTCTCTCACTTTTTTGGTCTCAGGGCAAGCACAACAAGGCTTTAACTTTTCTTTTGCTGGTGCACTCTCGGCAGCAATTTCTGGTGTGGCAGCAACAACAGTTTCAGACATTTTGTTATTAATATTTTCTATTGTTCAACTCACTAAAAATTAAAGTGAAATCTTGTAATCAAAGAACTAAGAATTTCACCATCATTTTGGCTTACATTCAACTTCTCGGACTATAGTCCATTCACATCAAGTGTGTATTCTTCTTGCTACTATGTAGAAACCCTATTCAAGGAAAATACTCTCAATTTTGCTGACACAGAAAGATTGCATATTTGAAGCGAATGGAATTTGAAAACATATTCTAATAATTTGAATGCTGTAAACACATGTACTTCTCATGAATTATAAAAAATAATAACAAACATATTTTTGAAGAGCTTCCTGGATCGTCCGGGGAGTTTCTGTAAATAGTTTCCGACTTCCCAAATCCTTAGCAAATAAAAGTTTCCATAATTCCTGGAATGTTTACTTTAAGGGAAGAAATTTTCGCGGGAATTTAATTCTGCGGTTCAGCGATTTTCAAAAAATTTGCGGGAATTCAATTTCGCGGTTTCAGGATATTTTTGGCCAAAAGCGTTATTAAATAAGCAAAATACCTGTTTTATGGCTTGAAATAGTACGAATTTGGGGGAATGCGTGAAATAAATTAAATTTTGCGGATTGACGATTTTATAAAATTTCGCGGGAACTTAATTTCGCGGTTTTAGGCAAAATCCGTGAAAACTGCGAAATTTTGTTCCTGCGAAAATTTCTTCCCTTAAGGTACAAAAATCTTTCCGGCTTCTATTCTAAAATCTTTGGAAAAGTTTTCCTTTTTTTTTATCTTCAAAAACATTTCTCAGATTTCAGAAGATCTGGCAAAGATATCAGATTTGGCTTTCTTGAATTGTTCTCCCACACAAAATGCACATACAAAGTTGAAGAGTCTGCAGATTGCACCATATACAATATATAAAGACTTATGCTGATGATTGTCGTCCATACGGGCGGCATGAAACTTAAAGTTCTGACACAATAAACAAAGTCTTTCTTTTAATTTGAACAAGCTCTGATATCATCGAGCACTCTCAGCAGATAAGAAGAAAATGGACTTGTATCAAAGACTTGTATATAAAGTTGAAGGTTAAGAAAAATGATTTTGACTCAAGAGATTGATTTATTGGCACAGGGTTGAAATAAGAAAGTGTGTAGAAAGTTAGTAGAAAGCTAAGAAAGAGCTCAGATAAGGACAGGAAAGTATCTAACTGGAAAATTTTGGTTGGTTCTCCTTCAGAAAGCAATTGAGTTCTAATGCAGTGAATGTCACAAAAATTTCCCCTCCTGTCCCCTCCAATGTCTTTAATAGGTGTTTTCGGACCCTCAATTTATACTACACGTTTTTTTTTATAAGGAACAAGTTTATAAGGAACTCGAGGCTGAAAATGGTTCAAAAAATAAGGAATAGTTAAGGAACTGCTCAGGCTGAGAATAAATGGATTTGAAAATAATGTACCTTATTGGGACTAATTTGACCAAATTTTAATCTTTCAAGGGGCAAAAAGTTCAAAATTTCCTATGTACTAAGGAACTCGATAAGGAACTTTGAGACTGAAATTCTCTGTAAAAATAAGGAACTCCAGGTTCAGAGCAAAGTTAAGGTTCCTTATTAAAAAAAAAACGTGTACCACGCTGTACCACGCAATCATGGAATTATTTTTTAAATTCACACATTCATGCAAGTTTTTAGAGCTTCATTCAAACCTAATTTTTTAGAAAATCAGGGAAACATAAAACTTGCACGTCATTAACGGAAAAAGAGAAAAATTCACTTATCCAAACAAAACACCAGACGGTGTCAATCGAACAACTTCGAACAAAAATCGCAATCGAACCAATCGAACGTAATCGAATGCGATCGAATAATTGCGATTCGATTGTCGAACGTAATCGAATCTCAATCGAACGGCCGATTCCTGGGTAATATTCAATTGCGTTCGAGTAAGGTTAGATTGGTTCGATTGATTGTTGACCATGTTCGATTGGTTCGATTGATTGTCAATTACATTGAATTAATCTTTGTTTCCGTTTGATTACGATTAAGCTTGATGAGTTTGATTGCGATTAAATTAAATTGGATCACTCTGTTTGAGCTTCTTAGCGTGGGCGGCTGAGCGCTTAAGTACCATACTAAAGCAAATAAAATCTAATACAATTGAATCAATCGAAGGTAATTGAATACAATCGAACGTAATTGAAGCAATCGAACAGCAAATCCTGAGTAATATTTGATTACGATTCGATTGCATTCGACAATCGAATTGCAATTATTCAATTGCGTTCGATTGATTCGGCGTTCAATTCGTTTGATTGACAACGTCTGGAAAACAGCACAGATTCACGCATTCACACAGGGAAAAATTGGATTTTAATGTTCACACAAGTTTTTTCAATTTTCACGCCTTCACGCAACCAAAATAGTCAATTCAGGGAGGCCTTGCACTTATCTCAATAGCCTAGAATTCTAGCTTAATTATGAAAAAACAAATTTACTACTTATATTAGACTATTAGACTCCCATACATCAAGTTGCCTTCCTCCAAGTTTTTCTACCACTATTATTTTGCATTATTTAGCATATTCACATTTCTTTCACCCCTATAACTTTTGGTCAGAAAAGTTGGAAATAATTGTACTTGCACTGTTTTGAGACAATCATGACTTTTTTTACCTGGGAACATAACTAATTTTCCAGTTTTTCCTCAGAAATTCCACAATTGTGGATTGATCCTCTGATAGACCTTTTTTTAAAGAGTCAGCCATGTTGAATAATTATGTACTCCAGCATAAAAACATTGATACAGCCATGCATAATTACTGTATCATGCATATTTTAAAAATTAGGCATGGCTGTATCATTATTTTTATGCTGGAGTACATAATTATTCAACATGGCTGCCTCTTTAAAAAAAGGTCTATTTTGGGAAAAATTACCTCGTCAATTTCTTTGAGAATTTTTCGCCTATATAAGGCAGTTGGACAGTTCCAGAAAAAAACCATTACCTTCTGTGGAGGACAGGGTTTTTTGGATTTTATTTTCACTTGGAAATCCTGAGAAATTTGAAAAGGGTTTTAGAAAATCCAGGATTTCCTCATTATTTAGTCCAGGCGTAGTTAATCGATATAATTGATAATCTTGAGTAATCGATAAATAATTGATAAGTAATCGATGGATTAGATATCGATTAACCGATAGAATCGTTAGGTAATCGATACTAAAGATTTTTTCAAAGCTCGATTATTTATCGATCAATTTTGTCATCAATTGTTTAACGATTATAGATGGATTATACTTCGATTAAATTAAGTATCGATTAAAAATCGATCGGCTATGGATCACAGCTGTCGGTCACGATCGATATATTATCGATAACGATACGTGAGCAAAGATAAGTAAATAATTGATAAGTAATCAATGCACGAACGATAAGTAATCGTCGAGTGTTAACAATCAATACATGATTGATAAGTAATCAATAGGTTGTATGTAGTCGATATGTGATCGATAAGTAATCGATAGCTTGGAAATAATCGATCGCTGATCGATACTCAGGATTTTTTGAAGGTCTGATTACCTATCGATTCTATCGGTTAATCGATATCTAATCCATTGATTACTTATCGATTGTTTATCGATTACTCAAGATTATCGATTATATCGATTAACTACGCCTGGTTTAGTCATATGTATCGAAAAATCCATAAAATTTGCTATTTTCAGTGCCAAATATTGGAAAATCCATAAAATTTGCTCTATTTTCTTGCCTGTAAAAAAATTTTTGAATGTTACGGAAATCCTGAAGTTTTTCAAAAGTAAATTGTTACGGAAAATCCATGTCATCCACAGGGTGTTGGGGACAGACTATAACTTGAACAGCCCATTTACTATTATAGCGAAAAAAAAGGGCAAAATTTGCAAAAATTGCAAAAGTTTTCTGCCGCAACATACGCCTAAGGTAAGGGGTGATTTGGGTCTCAAATGTCTTCCACACTCAACTACATAAGATTTGGTAAATGATTCCAGACCTCTTGCAAATCTTCTCCAACTGAAAATCAGTAAAACAAAACCAAGTAAGCTAATCAGAAATTCTGAGCTCCCTCTGCCTCTCCTTTGCTTCTCAAGTTGAATTTGGCTTACTCTGACCGAGACGAGTTATGAAACCTCTTTGTATGAAACAGTTTGTCAGCATGACTTGACTAGTTGTGGAACAACAAAACATTCACTTTCTAGGTAACAGCCTAAAAGCGAAATTCATAACAGAAAATGCTGACACACGTGCACTCTCCTTCTGTCATGCTTCCAGGCATGCATCTGACGATTACGTAACTTTTCTTGATTTATACTTTCCAATTTTTCGGGCGTCGAACAAAAAACCGGGGAGAATACTCGAAACGGAATATCGGAATACCGTTCGCCCACGTGATCGAATCAACGCGGGAATTTAGATAGACAGATCGATAGACAGCCAAACACAGAGACCAGAAAGTGAAAGCAACTGCCACAACAGAAACTGAGTTATCTTCTTTCTGACAGTCTGAAGAAGAAATGGTAAGGATTTATTTATTTAGTTCTAGAATTGATAATCTATTAAAACTATCATAATGATGAGCTACAATAAGCCATAAAGTGCTAAAAAAGTTTTAAAGGTATTTATGTCGGTGTTTTAGAAGTTTTGAGCCACTAGCACTAAAAACACCTCATCGGAAATTCCACCTCCTCGCGTTGTTGCTAAGCAACACTTTTCCGGGAGGTAAACAAAGCGCGATATTGGATATTGCGGTTTTCAGGCAAAAAGCCTTACAAAACACCCAAAACAGTATAGACCTAACTGTTCATACAAAAATTACAGGAAACGCATATTTGGACTTTGAACCCTATGCTGCACTCAAGCACTTGAGCCAAAATCCCGCAAAGGCGGGACAAAAATCAGTTTTTCGAAGTTTGCAAAAAAACGCCACATAGAAGATCTTTCAAATTCAGTATGTGAATAGAGCAGTAAAAAATACAACTTTTCTATTTTTCCTTTTTTTTGCAAAAGTTCTAGGAATGAAAATAAAGGGATAATGATAATTGAATACTATCCATTGATGATCCGCGGCACTATCGTAAAGCTAGAATCACTTCGCGTACACTTCGCTTGAGAAAATGATTGACAGATTGAAGTTTTTCATCCCCGCGGCGCGCGCCGCGCGGGAGCTCGGGCGCTATGCGAGAGTTCTCGGCTCAATCCTCGGACCGCGCTAAAATGGTAAACTGAGCTGTGATAGATCATTTCGATGGAAGTTGTTGGAATGTTTACAAGGCTCTTGACAGAAAATCGTTTGTTTTATTGTCAATGATGACAGTGTGGTTATTAATTTTGTTAGATCTGACAAATTGATGTTTGTAAGTGCACTTAATAGTTTTGATTCCCATTGAATAATCATATTCTGGTTTCCATGTTATTAGATGCTGTTTTAGAGCTTTAGGTCTACACTGCAAAATATTGATCGGCAAGTACAAAACGCCTACTACCTACTACACATTTTTATAACGCATATAGCTTTATCACGGTAAATATATTTATCTATCTATCTATCTATCTTAATACTTACTACTTACTACCTATTACTTACTACCTACTGTAAAATAGCTCAAAACGGCTCGAAATATTACCTTTAAAATATTCAGCATGTTAAAATTAGCAAAATCGGAAACTTAGGTGGTAAAAAAGTTAAAACTTCTTCTTTCATCGTACTACTTTCAGTGTAGCTCTAAAGCTCTAAAACAGCATCTAATAACATGAAAACCAGAATATGATTCTTCAATGGAAATCAAAATTATAAAGTGCACTTACAAACATCAATTTGTCAGATCTAACAAAATTAATAACCGCACTGTCATCATTGACAATAAAACAAATGATTTTCTGTCAAGAGCCTTGTGAACATTCCAACAACTTCCATTGAAATGATTTATCACAGCTCAGTCTACCATTTTTAGCGCAGTCCAAGGATTGAGCCGAGAACGCTCCGCGAACTTCTGCGCGGGTGAAAAACTTCAATCTGTCAATCATTTTCTCAAGCGAAGAGTACGCGAAGCGATTCTAGCTTTACGATAGTGCCGCGGGTCATCAATGGATAGTATTCAAGAGCCATTTTCTGTAAGAATCAGGCAGGTCGAGGAAGTGATATCCTCAGATATTGCCAATTTTTGGATATATTGCTCAAATACATGAAAATAACATCATGTAAAAATTTTTTTGAAAAATCTTTTTTCGTTCCCAAGATATGGGCCTTTAAAATTTGGGCCAATTTGCCCAAAAAAGTGCTCTTTTGATAAATCTTTGACTTCAAGAGCAATTTTAGACATGATCAAGCCTAAGATTCATTTCAAAACATATTTTCCTGGAAGAAATCCATGGGTACTTTGAAAAAATGGCATTTTGAGAAATTTTTTTTGACCCCATGGCTAGAAATCATTGCCTGAAATCACAACATTTCTAATTTTGAATAGATTTTGAGAGCAATTAGCTGGCTTGGCCACAAGTGTCACATTGATATTTTTGTATTTTTCTGAAGTCTTTATGGTCATCTTTAACTTTCAATTAAAATTTTCATGTGACACTTAAGGCCACGCCCTAAAATGGCAGTTAAAGATAGCTTTTCACTCAATTTTTAGTATTTTCAATGAGCTTTTAAAGCCATGGCCCTAAGTTCCACCACTAAAACAAACCATTTTTAGTTAGTGTTTTGGCTATATTACCTGATCCTAAAATCAAACCCATGTGCTCCAATACCATTTTTGCACAATTTATCTTTGAAAATATTTTTAAGTCATCAAGACTTAGACATTGTTTTTCCCTAGCAACCAGGCATCCAGCTTTATCAAAATTTTCAAAACTGTTTCCTAGTGGTTCCAGACCATGGTAAATGTCTTAGATTGCAATATCAAACTCTTGGACACAATTTTCACTGAATTTTATTGCAAATTAGGGTCGCAGAGACAGAAATAGCAGACCCCAACAGGTAACGAGGAAGCAACTTTGGCTGATGCTTGTTGCAAAACCCTAAATCAAATCAAATTGATTCTAATGTTTTTAACATTATTGCAGAGGAAATACTAATAGAAAATTAAGTGGGGGTACTTATCATAGAAGTTGAAGGTTCTTTTAACAGGTGAAATGAGGCTTTTGACAAGAAATTTCACCACTAAGGAAAAACGCTAAGTCTCTTGTTTTTCATTGTTTTCAAATGCTAAAAATTATTTGCAATTGATCTTTGAAGGGAAGTCTCTTCTTGCATTTCATACCTTTGTACTGTTTTATCATTATATATACTACACAGACCTAGAAAAGAACTTTGAAGAAAGTTATACTGCCTTACATATACACTATAAGAGGAGGAGAGGATACAGAATTTACTGTAGTTAAAGTCCATCTGTAAGGCAGTATAACTTTCTTCAAAGTTCTTTTCTAGGTCTGTGTAGTATCTATAATGATAAAACAGTACAAAGGTATGAAATGCAAGAAGAGATTTCCCTTCAAAGATCAATTGCAAATGATTTTTAGCATTTGAAAACAATGAAAAACAAGAGACTAAGCGTTTTTCCTTAGTGGTGAAATTTCTTGTCAAAAGCCTCATTTCACCTGTTAAAAGAACCTTCAACTTCTATGCTAAGTACCCCCACTTAAATTTCTCTTAGTATTTCCTCTGCAATAATGTTAAAAACATTAGAATCAATTTGATTTGATTAAGGGTTTTGCAACAAGCATCAGCCAAAGTTGCTTCCTCGTTACCTGTTGGGGTCTGCTATTTCTGTCCTTGCAAACCTAATTTGCCCTAAAATTCAGTGAAAATTGTGTCCAAGAGTTTGATATTGCAATCTAAGACATTTACCATGGTCTGGAACCACTAGGAAACAGTTTTGAAAATTTTGATAAAGCTGGATGCCTGGTTGCTAGGGAAAAACAATGGGTTGCTAAGGGAAAAATTGTCTAAGTCTTGATGACTTAAAAATATTTTCAAAGATAAATTGTGCAAAAATGGTATTGGAGCACATAGGTTTGATTTTAGGATCGGGTAATATGGCCAAAACACTAACTAAAAATGGTTTGTTTTAGTGGTGGAACTTAGGGCCATGGCTTTAAAAGCTCATTGAAAATACTAAAAATTGGGCGAAAAGCTATCTTTAACTGCCATTTTAGGGCGTGGCCTTAAGTGTCACATGAAAATTTTAATTGAAAGTTAAAGATGACCATAAAGACTTCAGAAAAATACAAAAATATCAATGTGACACTTGTGGCCAAGCCAGCTAATTGCTCTCAAAATCTATTCAAAATTAGAAATGTTGTGATTTCAGGCAATGATTTCTAGCCATGGGGTCAAAAAAAATTTCTCAAAATGCTATTTTTTCAAAGTACCCATGAATTTCTTCCAGGAAAATATGTTTTGAAATGAATCTTAGGCTTGATCATGTCTAAAATTGCTCTTGAAGTCAAAGATTTATCAAAAGTGCACTTTTTTGGGCAAATTGGCCCAAATTTTAAAGGCCCATATCTTGGGAACGAAAAAAGATTTTTCTTAAAAAATTTTACATGATGTTATTTTCATGTATTTGAGCAAAATATCCAAAAATTGGCAAAATCTGAGGATATCACTTCCTCAACCTGCCTGATTCTGCCTGATTTTTACAGAAAATGGCTCTCACAATTATCATTATCCCTTTATTTTCATTCCTAAACCTTTTGCAAAAAAAAGGAAATATAGAAAAGTTGTATTTTTTACTTCTCTATTCACATACTGAATTTGAAAGATCTTCTATGTGGCGTTTTTTTGCAAACTTCAAAAAACTGATTTTTGTCCCGCCTTTGCAGGCCTTTGCGGGACTTTGGCTTAAGTGCTTGAGTGCAGCATAGGGTACAAAGTCCAAACATGCGTTTCCCGTAATTTTTGTGTGAAGAGTTAGGTCTACACTGACTTTGAAGACTTCAAAATATTTTCTATCTTTTATTTTGTTTATGACTTTTGCACGCGCTTTTTCTATAAAGTTTAACGGACACACTTCTTCGTAGAAGAGAAAAATATTTCCTTCGCACAATAACTTATTCATTCATGTATAAGAATCGATAAATCTAAAAAATTGAAATACTTTATAAGTAAGTAGAGCCTTATGTTCCCGCCTATGTTTCACTGGGTACTTGCTGAAAATCCTTTGACATGTCTTGACTGACAAAATGACCCTTTTGAACCAAACTATTGACAGTCGGAACTACTACATAGAAATGGCAACTATTGCCTTAACGGGACTTTTGCACGCGCTTTTTCTATAAAGTTTAACGGACACACTTCTTCGTAGAAGAGAAAAATATTTCCTTCGCACAATAACTTATTCATTCATGTATAAGAATCGATAAATCTAAAAAATTGAAATACTTTATAAGTAAGTAGAGCCTTATGTTCCCGCCTATGTTTCACTGGGTACTTGCTGAAAATCCTTTGACATGTCTTGACTGACAAAATGACCCTTTTGAACCAAACTATTGACAGTCGGAACCACTACATAGAAATGGCAACTATTGCCTTAACGGGAAATATATCCTGAACGGGAAGGTGAAAATAACCCAAAAAGGAAACTGTTTCCAGATTGAAAATTTCATCACTTTTCTGTTTCCCGTTGTGATCAAGAACTTTTCATTGTTCCCGAACGGGAAGTTGAATTTTTGTAAACAAAGCAGATTTTTGTTTTCCCGATCAAGAAGAAGTTTCCAAATCGGGAAGTTTTTAATTAGGAATGGGGAAAGTAGAATTAAGAAGTGATTACCCGGTGGATTTCTTAACTACCGGGTAGGTATTTATTATTGAAAGGTATTTATTTACCCTCTTTTACAATAGGCATCAGTTATTTACCTTCCACGACCATTTCCGGAGTGCGCAGAGGTCACATTCCCGATCGGGATACTGGTCAACTTCCTGATTCCGAAACTCTATCCATTTCAGGAAGTTTTTCACCTTCCCTGATTGACAGGGTTTTAAATAGGACCTTTGAAGACTTCATTTTATGTAGCAAAAATTCTTATTGTGCTCAATAAGATGCTTTCAGTATCGCAAGGTAGAAATTTTCAGTAGGAAAATACTACAAAGAGCTGTTTTAGAGGTGTCAATTTGACCATGTCAAAGTATTGACGAAATGAAATTTTTGATAGAAATATTGACACAGTTATTGAATATAAAGCTTCGCAAACCAATTCCAAAAAATATTTTGGCACCATTTGATATGATGCAGATCATACAACAGGATAGAAATTGACCCCCTATTTATATTACAGAGCCTCTTTTAGACATTTATACGTGTATTCTTATCAGTCTTATAATAAGAGTCATACGAGGGATTAGATTTAGGAAAAAGGAAAGTTCTTATAATAAGAGTCATAAGAGAGAGTAGGTTTAGGAAAAAGAAAAATCAAGATAATGGCCTTTTGTTTTATACTTCAGTATACTTATATGAGGCGAAGAGAATATTTACTCACTACATAAATATGATAAATATTCTTTTAGATAACACTTTTTTCAAGTAAATATAAAGCAAAGACTTGTGTGTTAGCATTCAGGCATTCAGATAATACAAAACCAATTTTTTTAGAATAGAGATTTCGAAAAGGCGAAGGAGAGTTCTGGTCTGTAAAGTATCCAAACGGAGTAGGTAGTAAGTATTAAGTAGTAGGTAGTAGGCGTTTTGTACTTGCCGAAATATTGATGCCAAAAGAGCCTCCAAATCAACTGAAGAACTACCAAAATTGTTATTTTCTCTTTCTTATAGCTTCTGCTAGCACTCCAGGGAATAAGGTGGGTTCGCGGAGGTCAAAATTCTTGCAACGTTACAAATCATTTTCATAAGCTCATTTTGGGCTCAAACGAAGCGTATAACTAAGTAGAATGAGATTCAGTCTAGGCAGATATTTTTTTATTTTGAAATTTTGCGTAATTCGAAAAAATCCTCAATTTTGCGATATTTTGATGACGTCATAAAAATTGAAATTGCAATAACTTTTGATAGAATCATCAAAATAATTTCAAATTTTCACTAAAGATGCATTTTAATGCAAATTTTCAAAATATTTCAAAAATTTTTTAAAACCTTGATGACGTCATCATATATATTTTAAAGATTTCAGTTTTTTGGCCGTAAAGTGATGACCTCATCAAATTTCAATAAAATTTTTTTTTAATCTTGAAAACATTAAGTTTTTTTTTTACCTTAAGTTTTGAGATTTTTTCCAACCCCCTTGCTTATTCCAAATCCCCCGGCTATTAGGTACCCGAGAGTACTTACCCATGTCTTCTGATGAAACCCTATTTTAATGATTGGTTATGTTTGATAAACTTTAATGATGAAATTTGCAGCTGTTGTTTGTAATTTTAATTTTGTTTACCTTTTTAGCAATGGATAATGATACAAAAAAGACTTTCAAGTATCTTTTTGACCATCTAACTGAAGATGATCGCAAGCTTATTGAATTGCATCATAGCTCGCATATTGGTGAGGGAAGTTTTGAAAAATGTAATGGCATTCTTGACGTTTTGAAATTATTACATCAAAGAGGAGTGCTCAACAACCGACAGCAAACACTCATACTTCTCAATTCAATTGGCAGGAAAGATTTAGTGAAAGGTGCTGATATCAGCTTATCATTTATAATGGATTATGCTGTAAAAATGCTAAAATATATCTAATTTTTTGAGCATTGAATTGTTAAATTGTTTTGAAATATTTCATGTGCCTTTTAAAGAACCCCCTAACAACCCTGGAAAGCACTGAACTAATTTTTTGTTCAAAATTCAAAACTGCTGACAAATTCCAGGCTTTTTGGTGTTTTATGTATTAAAGACTACTCCACAACAGATTTTATGATATTTTTCACCGTAGCATGTAGATTTCCTTGTAATTGAGTTTGCAATATGTGAATCTGCTAATTTTCTCCTTCAATTGTCTTATTATTCTTTTGTTTTCCTCTCAGGTTTGGATAAAGAGATCAGTGACTCAACTCACAAGTAAGTTTGATCAATTAAGATCTGTGGTGTCATAAAAAGATTGTAGTGAAGCTGTACGATAATGATCTTGTAATTGGAATTGTATTGATAATTTCTTTAACTTTTAACTTGCCTAAAGTATATCAAGTGATCTAAGGATATTGGCTGAACCTGTTTAAAAGTCTATTCCATAGTTTTCTTCAAAGCTTTAAAATAGGGTTTGTGATATTGCATGAAAATGCTGTTAAAATTCTGATTCTCTTTCTGTTAGTAAACAAAAGTAAAGGCCTGTATTTTCCTTTAGGTTCAAAGTAGTCAAAACATGTGGAGGAAAAGTGGTTCTGAAATCGCCAGTCACAATCCAAAACATCACAGAAATCATCATCACCCAGACTGAGGACCCTTGGGAAAGCAAGAAAATTGATCCAGCTTCCTACACATTGACTGGAACCAATCATGATGTCGTTGAGCTGACTTTACCAAGTAGAAAGAAGTGTTATGCACTCAATGTTCTTGCTAATGGTCCTGACGGAAAACAAATCAATGTGGTGTGCGATAATTTGGCAATCTATTGTAAGTTCATATTAAAAAGGATGTACATGTGTAGGTTATTGTTTGTATTCATCATAGTATGAAACCCCCCTTTTTTAAGGGGGGGGGATCCGAGTTTTCAAGGAAGGCTTTATAGGGGGGGATGGGCAATTTTCCAGTTAAAATGGGGGGTTTGAGCTTATAGGGGGGGATCAATATAAATGGGGGGGGGGGGACAGTGACTTTTTGGTTAAAAAAATGTTTTTTTTATGTTATATGTTAATTTAAGTCAATAAAATTTAATATCACATAATTTCGACTTATCTGATTTATTCTCACTGCACTCTGTTTTGAATCAGATTTTGTTTTTCCTTGTTTTTTAACTATTGCCAATAAAAATGTTCGAATTTTGTGTTTGAACAAAAGCGTTTGAACCCCGGCTTGGACCCCTGTAAATGGTGCGGGATCAAAAAATTTTAAAAATAGGGGGGATACCTTTATAGGGGGGGATGAAATATTAATGGGGGGGTTCAGACCCCTCTGCACACATTGTTCATGCAATTGTTCACAGTATTCTTTCTCTGAAATCAAAAGTTGAGTTATTCTGACAGTTGGTAAGTCAAACAAAAACTAATTTATATCCTTACAGGGGGTGGACAAACATTTCCAGAGGGCATTCTGAGAAGAATTTCCAAGGGGGTATTTTTTTTCATTTTTCAAGGGAGAAAAAGGTTATTTCAAAACATACAGTGTGTAAAAGACTGATTTTAGTTTGTCCACCATCACTTTAAAGGTATGAAAAGAGTTTTTCCAAGGGTTCTTTTGCTAATTTAGCCATCTTCCAGGGGTTATCCACATATTTCTAAGAATCATTTTTTGACTTGAAAAGGTTCGTCCACCCCCTCTGTATGGAAATTTAATGACACAGCCCAATTGAAAATGGGAGCATCTGTTATGGCAATGGAGAGATGGAAAAAATTTAATGTCTTATCATTGCCTCTTTTAGAATAAGACCCTATAAACCATAATTTTTAGTTTTGTCTATCTCTTCTCAGACGACGCTGAATGTGGTTTCATCACGTACGATGACAACGATTTCCTTTTGATTGCACACAACAATGGTACACCTGAGAATGTCCATTTCTTTCAACCACCCAAAGATGTGAAAATGGATGACAGCCCTTGCCAAAGAGTCCTCAAAGGTATTTTTGTGAGTGTTTCCTGATCGTTGTAGACAAACACATTTTTTCCTATAGAGGCCTGTGTAAAGTGAAATTTATCTTCCAAACTCCTGATACCAACAAAATTCTTTCCCGAATAAGTTGTTATGGTAAAGGCTAAAATTGTTTAGAGATTTGAAATTTTATCCCATTTGGTATAAAATGATGGAGCACCATTATGAACAATGGGAATTTAATTATGTGAGTTAAGTCTCTTATTAGTGAATATTCTAAAATTTTCTTAATTCCGAAATGGCAAAAATGGATTGTTCAATGGATTGATCGGGTGATTATTCATCAAGAAACGCACTAAGTGTTATCATTCTTTCTCTTAGGTGCAACCAAAGCTGCCAAAACTATTGGAGAATTTAAAGAGATGGCTAGAGACTTGTTCAAAGATAATGAATATGTTTCACGCTTCCCACCAAGTAATGAATCCACCAATGATAGCATCAATACATTTGTCGATTCCCTTGAGAAACTGCCTTTGTTCAAGGAGACTCGATTCTTTATTGGTTATGACATTATTGAGCATTTGAAGTTGTTCGAGTATGGAGAGGGTTCTTGTTCAGTGAATTTTGAGAATCTTCTCTTTTTCTTGAACCCAAAGGATGGTGTTTTTGGTGTTTTAAAGTATGTGGACAGCCAGGAAGAAAGTATCCTGCAAACCGCGTTGGACGAGTGTAATACGGTGTTGAATTCCTGTCTAGCTTTGTATGGTGAACTGTTCAAGAGAACCTATATGCTGCTATATGGTGGAGTCGTCGTTCCGAATATCAGTCGTGTTGATCTGAAGGAGAGTAGCTATCGCTGCTTAAATGAAGACTACTCAGATCTTGGTAACAGAAGAAATGTTGTGTTTATAACCAAGGAGGATCTGGAGTCGCCAAATAAGTTGAAATCATGGTGGAATAGAGTGAAAAAGATATTCCGTCAGGAGAGAAAAGATCGTGGTGTAGGCAGCAAAATGGATGTCTCCAAAGAGTTTAATGACATATCAAGCCAGATTGTAGCAGTGATGTCTCTCCATCATCAATCTCTACCGAGAATGACCAAGGATGTCAAGGATAGAGTTACAAACCTTCTCTTGAATAAAGATCAGTTGAAAATCTTACAGACGAGACAATCACGTTTTAAAGTTATTGAAGGTCCTTTTGGGAGCGGAAAATCACTGGTATTAAAGGCTCTGGCTAAGAAACTTCACCTTGAATCCAATAATGGTCAAATCTTTTACATCTGCTGGGATCCGTATAGTCTTATTGAAGCTGAAGTTCACAACAACTTTGAAGCCTTAAAGAATAACGAGAATATCGACGGTACGAATCTGATCTGTTTGAATTTCAAGGAGCTTTCTGAAGTCATCGACGATTTCAAAATCGAGGAGCTTTTACAATCTTTTGGTACAATTAAGGAACCTTTAAACAAGTTTCTGGCGTATTGTAGAACAGATGACGGGCCTGTTCACCTGCTTATTGATGAATTCCCAGGAGTTAACGTTGATTCTGAAGTTTGTGAGGAAATCAAGCATCATTTAACGAAAATCGATAACAGATCAACGCTGGTCATCGCTCTTCAAAGTACCGATAAAAGCTATGAGATACGTAGTCAAGCAACTGATTTTCCAGTACCCAAGGAGAATCTGACCAAAGCTGGTTTAAAGACTTTTAAACTAACCAAGAGCATGAGAATGTGTCATAATCTATATCAATTGATTCAGATTGCCCAAAAAGAAGTTGTTGATTCGAATCTCCCTATTGCTGCAGAGGACAACATATCCACTTCGAGACGCCGAAGAAACTTCTCTGGATCACTCTCAACAAACACCAGAGAAGACTTGCTCACATCATCGCAAACGGAGGAGAATTCTGAGCATTCTTCAGGATTCGGCAGCTATGAAACGAATACACCTTTACAATCTCCACCAAGCAGTGACCAAGAGAAAACTCCGATGAAAGCAAATGTTGGTAAAATCCATGAGCCTGAAGTTGTCTTAAAGACATTATTCGATTCACTCAAGAGGCAGCCCTCTAAATCTTTACGTACCAAATACAAGTACCCGAGAGGAGCTAGTGGGCATGATATCAACTCTCATTCCAAACCACAGATCCTTCATCTTCCAGAAGAGTTTGACTACAATTTAGAATCAATTTGCCTGCTCGGAGCTGTTTTCGACAGAATATGTTTGGACGAGAACCATCACTGCACCATTATTTGCAACGATAAACAAGAACTTTCTATGGTTAAAAAGGCTCTGAGAACACTCGGTAGAGATTATGTTGACTATGCTGATTATTTGAAAGGTTTGCTTCCTGATCGCAAACGAAAGTTAGATGTTATGCAGAAACTTTCAGAGGATTCTTTCATCTTGGTGACTGACTACAGGAGTTTCAGAGGCTGTGAAACTGATCATTGTGTGACATTTGTCAGACCTGAGGAATCTTATACTGATCATGTTTTAATTGAGATTCTAACGAGAGCCATTACTAAAATTGATTTGATTGTATACCCTCAAACCGCTGCTCAACCAGATGCAAACACTGTCAACGATTCCCTATCAAAAGTCTTAAACGCGTGGAAAGGATACCCTGATTTTGTGTCTACACGAATTTGTGGGGCCTTCAGTTTAGATCGACAGACAAACCAAATGGACTTTAAGATTGATGAAGAAGAACACAAAGTACCGTTGGAGGAAGTCGTATGGGATGAAACGATGCTTGAGCCAACACTTGACGACAACAGTGGGATAAGGTTAGATTTCATCTTAATGTCATTTAATGTTGTTTTTTTCTATAAGCATAACGTTTATAAGCCTATGCAGGCTCAGTTTTTAGTACCTAAAAATTGCTCTATTTTTTAAGGACAATAGAATGCTAAGCATAATGCGACCCTGATATAGGGGTAGACACTTATTTTTAAAAAATGTATCATCTGACAGTTTAAATGGCGAGAAGATATTTTTTGACTTACTCCTATTTTGACTACCTAATAGACTTCGTTACCAGAGGATTGGGAATTTTCTCTTAATCAATAACTGTTTAGTTTAGGTCAGCATGGGTAGTATTTAGGCAACCTGCTGCTCCTACTGATAGAGAGTGACTTCATATCTTCTTTAACACTACCCTTTCTAATCCGACGTTCTACTGAATACGCTCCATTACTCGATAATATTGAAAGTCGCCGTCAACAAGAAACTCTCATAAACGGCGCTATACATTCGATACACTCCCTTTTTCGATGAAAATACAATTCCCTTTTGAATCAGAGAGCATCGTCAACTGTATTGCTTAACTTTATGCAATTATATGTCGGGTGTTTCTTCTTCAGGCACTTGAAGCAAGCAGTTGACAAAGTGATATGTGGCGCCGAACAGACGAACAGGTACCATCCCTTTTTACCTTTCCCAAGACATGGAGTAAACTTTTGAGTGCAATCTGATATCAAATACTTTAATGGGATAAACTTTCGCGGGGATTAAATTTCGCGGATTTGGGTGTCATCCGTGAAAATCCGCGAAATTAAGTCCCAATGGAAATTTGGAAGGACCTCATCCGCGAAATTAAGTACCCGTGAAAACTTTAAAATCTTTCTTCGATCCGCGAAATGTTCTAATTTCTATCGTCGTTTTCTCGTCCCGCAAATCAGACTACTCAAACCCGCTTTGAAGAAAATCTCTTCGTTATTATTTTTTCAAATTTTCGAACACTATAATATATTAAAATTTTAAGAGTTCTGTTTGCTACCCCGATTTGGAATCACTTTAGAAAACTTAGATTTTATCCTGATCCGCGAAATTACGCGAAAAATCAGGGAACTCCTCATCCGCGAAATTAACCCTGCGAAAGTTTATCCCATTAAAGTATTACAACCCTGTTGTTACAGAAACCAACATCTATCAGAGGTTGGATCTTTATTTTTCGAAAGACATACTTTGGTCAAAGGTTTGAAGGAATGAGCTCAATGTAAGAATTGTTTTCATTAACAGGAAAGGAGACCAACTTGTGGAGTGCGTTTCAGATGTATCGATGCAAACTCCAAACCAACCTAATAAAATATATAGAAAAAGGTATTCAACCAATTCTTCACCCCTGTCTCTGTACCCCTCTGTTGTACCTCGTTGTACCCTTTGTAGTTTTGTATTGTTGACTGAAATCATGGTTACGTTTATAGTGTTCTGAAATATCTTTTCAACGGTATATAAATTCATATATTTCAAGCATTTGTTGAAAAATAGCAAGCAAAACAAGTTTTTGTCCACACACTCAAAAACCGAATGGACTTTAAAAGTAAGTTTCGCAGTGGAGTGAGGAGGTCAAGTCTTCAGTAGATTGGAGTCTACTTTGGCTTTTTGATAATCTGATTGTTGAGTTAAGTGAATAACTCGTCAGTCAGTCCACCAAAGGCTTTGAGTAACTTCCAGTTTGATTTTTACTTTGATACTCCAGTTTGGTTTGGCTTATTTTAAGCTGGCGTTTTTAAACCTGTTGTTTTTATTTTTAGGCGCAGTGAGGAGGCTGCAGAAGCCTCTGCTGAAAAGAAAGCGAAAATGTAAGTCCAACGCGAGACTTGTATGTCTACTAATACTTTTCAAACTTTAGAAGTTACTCTCGGGTACCTAATAGTCCCGGCTAATTTTTCAAAAATTTTCCAATAAGGACATTTTTTTTCCAAACCCCCCCCCCCCCCGCTTATTAAGTTTTAAGATTTTTTCCAACCCCCCTGCTTATTTGAAACCCCGGCTATTAGGTACCCGAGAGCAGTCACATAACACGACTTTGTTTCAAACGTATTTACAAAAAAAGCAAAATATTATGCTTTAGGGTGATTTTAGCTGAAAAGTGTTGTAAAAAAGAGACTAACGACAGCGATTTCTGTATAATTTTCTTGAATTTTATGCAAATTGTTGAGATTTAATTTAATTTTTGGGGGATATAACTTATACTCAAACCAGATTTGCAAAAAGGGCAGCTCTGGTGAATTTGTAAGGTTTGATCCGATTTAGTATTCATTTCTCAACCTTTAGGCAAACCAATGAAAGAATGGACGAGCTCAAAAGCAAAAATCGATCGATCGATCTTGATGAAAAGAAAAGGTGAGAATAATAAATGCTGTTGATGAGATTTCTTTATCTGTTAAGCGAGCCAAATCGGCGATTCTATTTATTTGCTATCTTCAGGCTCAAGGCTCAGAAGTTTTATTGATAGAGACAGTATTTTTCGAGTTTTAGGAGTTGCTAGTTGCCGAGTTGCTTCAAAATCTACGGTGACCAAAAATTCTAAAAATTTCAGTTAAAAAAGTTCAGTTAGCTGAGACTAGAAGACACTAGCCTGTAACTGACTCCTTTTCTAGAGCGTTTTGTCAATTACATAATAGTGACCTGCACGGCTGCACTGACTATTTAGCTTAGGGAAGTGAAACTTTGTTCAAAAATATTTGAAATTTAAAATTATCCACAATCAAATTTAAAATCAGATTTTTAACTGTTAATTCTGTGATAACCAGTTATCCCACGTACAGTTATTCTTTCCCAGATTGGGCTTTTCCATTAAATTTCTATACAGGGGGGAAGAACCCTTCAAGCCAGAAAAAAGATTCTGAGAAATGTGTCGATACCCCTTGGAAACTGGCAAAATACGCAAAAGAACCCTTGGAAGAATTCTTTCCATACTTTAAAAGTGAGGGTGGACGAGCTAAAATCAGTCTTTTACCCCCTGGACATTTTAGAATAACCTTTTATCCCCTGTAAAAATGGAAAAATGGTCCTTTATGCCCCCTAGAAATTTTTCTCCGATTACCTCCTGGAAATGTTCGTCCACCCCCTGAATGGATATATGTAAAATGGAATGCACGCGTGTTTTTTCAACGTTTACCTAATGTTCATTTCGTCCATATAACACTGTATAACATTAAATGAACGTTGAAACAACGTTGTGAGTCAGCTGGGTCATCTCGAAAAAGTCTTCCCAAAGTTTGTAAACACCTTTTTTATATAGCTACGCATTCGAGAGAACCATCAATATCGGAGCATGGTCCGGATTTGCAAAGACTTTCCTACCACCTGACATCGAAAGATTTTCGGATGAAAAAAGTTTGGATTTTGTCAACTTCATCGCTACATTCGAGCAAGCCTTGAAGATCATCAAATGTGGATTAAACGTTTCGTATGACGGAGTATCCGTTATCAATTGTAGTGAGATGAACCGTGACGAGTTTCGTGATCTTCGGCTACTTCCGTTATACCCATCATCCGGAATTCCATTGGCGTTTTCGAGCGACGGGAATGTGTCATATGCCTCACAGTTAGATGCCGGGTTCAATATTTCACTCCTGAATGCGTATTATGTCGATTTTGTTGAGTTTCGTAATCAAATGAATGTGCATGTTTTACTGACGACTAAAAGGTATGAGAATTTAGCTCCGGTTGATCTTGAGGATGCAAAAGGTGCCATTTTCAAGAAGGATAATAAATACTATTACAACACCCAATGGAATGCGAAATTTATTACTGTAAACTTTTAACCGACGCACAGATTCCATACTCCACAGCATCCTTTGTTCGACCCACGAGAGTACCAAAGGAAATCATTGACTGTAAAGAAACGCCCAAATTTCAACCGGTTTTTCTTGATCATACTTTAGGCTGTTTGTTTTTCACGTACCTTGAGTACGAGTCGCAATCGAGTAACGGTAAAATCCGATTCTTGCCGATTGACGAATCTCTGAAATCGCAATTTCTCGATGAAATAAACAAAAATATCAATTGATGATAAAGATGATACTTCAGACACTAGTGAGCAGTCTGACCAGTTAATCAACCAGCTTCAGATGCCGCGTACCTTTCGAACGGGAGTCAGTATCGATAACGAGGACATTCATGTTCTAAAATGCTTGGATAACGCTTTCGCAACAAATTTTTCTGTGCCGCAGCCACATCTTTGTATTCGGAGAATTCTGGAGATTCTGACCGGGTATGTCAAATCATCTAATACCTTCAAGAATTCTTTACCAGTTAGTAAAACTGTTTTGGTTTTTGCGAACCAGTTTAACGTACGCCTGGGCATGGCTATCAGGAAACAGATTCGAGACTTTGTGTTTAGAATCCATGGAAAGTGAACATTGAAGGACATTTTTAAATTGGTCACTACTCTCTATACTTCGTGTTGCTAAAGCTTTTGTTTTACATATCGTCACAAAAGGAGAAACTTTTGCGATATTTGTCTAGTTTGTGAAATTTCTTGATAGGAACAATAATTATTCTTGAAAGTTGTAATTAATTCTCTCAGAAATCGGTCATAATACCTTCAAGAATTCTTTACCAGTTAGTAAAACTGTTTTGGTTTTTGCGAACCAGTTTGACGTACCCCTGAGCATGGCTATCAGGAGACAGATCAGAGACTTTGTGTTCAGAATCCATGGAAAGTGAACATTTCATGAATTTTTTTTATTTTTCACTATATGCCTCCGTATTTGTGTTGCTAATAAATCTAGTCGTACCAAAAGACTTAAGTAAGCGAGTTTTACTGTTTCATTCAAGTTTTCTTCGGTCGTAAATACCTTCACAAAAAGAGAAACTTTCTTGATATTTGCCTAGTTCGTGAAATTCCTTGATAAGGCTACTAATGATTTACCCACTGAACATCAAAAGTTTTGATTTTTTGTGTTTTTTACTTTTTTTACTTGTCTTTGTTTGGACAGGATTCTTTGATGATCGGTCAACCTCGTTCCCTGCGTATTATCAACATTTTATGCTTACTGATAGCACTAGATATTCTCTAGCGTCGATAAGTAACGTAAATAAAGCCTGGGATACACGGGGACGAGGTTGGCGATCGGTGAATTTTGGCTTTTCAGCTAGAGCAAGTTTTTGTGTAAATATAATTTCGTGTTTTATCGTTCCGTTTTTGCTTTTATTTTTAAAATGTTTTTTAGATAGATTTTTTAAATACGATAGATTTAAATATCTTTATCTTTTCGATCAAAAGAGATCCACAAGTGTAGTCTCAATTATTTGCATTTCTTTTAATTTTGTATATTCACACAAAGTATCGTTAGGGGCCACTGTCGTTTGGGTCCACTCACATCATTTTTTCCACGGCTAACACTAATTCCAAGCAAGAAAGTACACACTAGACACAAGTAGACACTCTGAAACTCCTGATTTGTTAGGGAGCATTCATTTACAAAAACACTACAAATTTGATTTTAGTGGTATTTTAGAGCCACCTGTCCTGTCCCAGAGGAGTTTTTTCCTGCTCAAAATATTTTTCTGATACCAACTTTAGCTAAATTTTTTTGAAATCCCAACATTGTCTGGCCTCCAAGTCTTCTGTTCTTGAAACACAACCGCCTGGTCTCTCAAGATCAAAAGAGAACCTATTTGACCTCCTACCATAAATTTTCCTCTTGATTTAAAAGTTTTCTTAACATCGCTTGAAAAATGACTAAAGTTTGGGATATTTTGGTCCATTGGCAAACTTCGAAGGGGTCTAGGTTACTGAATTTGTTGTAATATAAGGGCTATGATGAATCATTCATATCAAAACTATAAAACTAGGTTAAGAACATCCAAAGGCTTCAAAGAATTTGGTAGTTCTTATAAAAGTATTGTTTAAAAAAATGTATAAGTATGTGTATATTGTTTATACTTCACGTCAAACCTCGTTTCCTGCGTATTATCAGCTTTTTGATGCTTATTGATAGCGCTACGTAACGCATAAGATTATGTAATTCAAAAACAAAACGTCAGATTTCATTTGTTCCTGGATTTGAAACCATTACATTGGAGTAATGACGGTAAATATTGTAAGGTAAATATTAATAATATAACCACTAGACCTCATGATCATAGAATCTACAATATATTGGCTTGAAATAGGATAAAACTGGCACGACCCGAAAAACGTTGCTAAGACTTGAACATGATGAGAAATTGTAGAGTTAATATTGCTAACTCGAACGAAGAAAACTATAAGATTAAGTAATGTATAGATTGCTGTGAGGTTACCGATTGTAGAAAAAAAAATTAGATATAACGTGTATAAAATATTGCCAGACTACGATCTAATAAATACTTTTTTTAAATATTGCGAAATTTTTTGTGATCAGGTTCTTCCCTGATCGCTTTTGGAATATCATTCAAAAGGCGACTTGCCTTGCCAACAAATAATTTTTCCGATACATTAGTCTCGTATTTAGATTCAACTTCCTCAACATTACGAGTATTACGTCCAGCGACTCTTAATTTAAAACCTTTTAAGTACGATGGAAACTCACCCTGGTGAATCGATTTGTGTGCGAGTTTCCACGGCGATCTTTAGAGTAATGTTTAAAAATCGGGAAAACCAAAAGTTTATTTTTGTAATAAGTGCAGTACTGTATTTTTAAACGGTCCCATTTTGTGAGTCAATAATACCCATACGTAAAACTATTTGAAAACTAAAATTTTTTTGATAAAAACTTTTCAAAATCGGAAAATTTTTGAAAAGTTTAATTTTAGATCCCTCAAAATCCCGCTTCATCCCGCTTTAGATCCCTCAAAATCGGAATCAACTTAATTCCCGATTGAGAAGGGCTAAAGTTCTCAAATTTTCACTGGATATTCGTTTTTATCTACCCTATCGGATAAAAGAAGGATTCTGTCGTTAAATATCGTAAATTTTTCTTTACGACCAAAAAGGAGCCTTTTTTTAATCCGATAAATCCGATTACAGATCGCCGTGTTCAAAAGTTCAAAATTAATTTGCTGCTGGATCGGTAACCAACCAAGCTGTACTACATCCTCGATTGTAGAATATCTCAGCGTCACAAAAGCTGCAATTCTGCATAGCAGTTTATCAAGTTTTTTTAACTGGATTTGTGGCAGGTTCCAGAACAATGAACAACAGTAGTGTAACTTCGATATAAGAAGGGCTTCGGCCAGTTGCTTCCGCAGACGAAAAGTTGCTGTACGACGAAGATAGCGTAGCACGTATAATTTTGCGTAAACTGATTGACACAGTTTATCGATATGAGTTTGCCAATTTAGATTTTGATCGAATTGGATGCCAAGAAGTTTATAAACGGTAACTCGTTCTATCAGTTGGTCTGTGTGAAAGATATGAAAGGTTGCGTGATCGGGGTTCATGAAATCGTGAAGGTTTGACATTCTCAGTGTTGACAGTAGCATGATTTTGTTTTTTTTGTTATTAAACGCCAGATTATTAGTGCTTGACCATTCTCTAAGTTGGTTTAAACGATGTGTTAAGTTGACGATTGAAGCTGGGAGGTTTACTGTCTTACAGTGTTCATAGATAGTAGTTTCGTTTGCATATTGGTTTTTACTCCCACCATCAACGTTATCTTGTAGGTCAACGGTATAAAGGTTGAATAGAATTGGTCCAAGTATAGAGCCTTGAGGTACCCCAAACGGACAGTTCCGTAGTCAGATTTTTTGTCGTCAATCTGGACGAATTGGCGACGATTGCATAAGTACGAAAGCATAAGCATGGCAGCACTGTTCGAAAAGCCTATCTTTCGTAGTTTTACCAGTAGCGTTTTGTAATCGACGGTATCGAAGGCTTTGGAATAATCAAGAAAGGCGGCTAGTGTGACTTCGCTTTTGTTCATCGCACCAATGATGTCGTCTCGTATCTTCATTAGGAGCGTTTCGGTAGAATGACGCTTGCGGAAACCAGACATGGTTTGTTGATATATCTGGTTTCTTTCAATCAATTAATCAATCGCAGGATTAATCAAGAACCTTTCCTTTCTTGAGAATCTGCACGAAAGTCAGTAGTAGTCACCTTTATATATCTCTGGACCATAAGCTATATCCCCAATCTTTGATCGAAGTTCTTTTTGAATTGATACCCGTAAAGAAGCCATTACAGTGTTAAAATTTAACGTCTAACGGCGCCACATCATCAAAAGTTTTGGAGGGAAAGTGCATCTAGCACCCTCGATGCATTTACACCACTATTCATTAGCCGCCATTAGGGCAGAGGAATGTAAAGAGATGGAAAAACAGCTTTTCTAATTACTCAAAGTTCAACGATCACTTCTATTGACAATTCTATTGTAAAAACGTTGAATAGGTCATTAAATGAAAGTCCAGAAAAAAAGGCTCGCCATAAATCGGACGGTTTCTACATGATTTGACGATAAAGATGAAAATTTGTTTTTCCTTTTTTGCCGATTACTAGTTCAATTTTTAAGAATAAGGAGCAATATTTTTACCAATGTATAGTAAAAGAAATTCTTAACGCAATGATATTAAATTGGTTCTTGTAAAACTGTTAGAAGTCGAGTAAAATCAAGATGATGAAGTTGTAATTTTCTCGAGGTCTAGCTTTCCATATTATGGTGCAGTCATGATGCAGTTATATCAGTAGAATCGCTAGGAAATTCTGAACAAGAAGATATAGGTACCTTTTCGTATAGGAGAGGTGTACCTAAAATATAAGCCCTAAAAGTTTGTGCATAAACAGGCTTGAAACAAAAGAATTTTGTCACAACACGCTAATTATGCAGATTTTTTATAGCGACAACAAAAGAAACCTGTTTTGTCGACATAAACTCCATTTAGGGCAAGAGACCTGGTATATTACGAGCCGTTTTTCCATTGTTTTCAAGAAACTGTTTTTCCATCTCTTTACATTCCTCTGATTAGGGTACCACCAAAGATTTATTATACACTGGATAAACGACTCATACAACGATGGAGAGCGCTCATTGTATTTTCATTGTTTCAGAAAACAATGGATGTTCTAGCTTTGTCCGCAAAGGACAACTGTCATGGCGGCTCGAAGATGTCTGATTTTTGAAAATGTTTATCAGTCTTATTTTTAAAAGGTTCTCTAGCTCTTTCTTTTTGTACATTTACAGAAAAAAAGTTTGAAAGTATGGCTAGTATTTCGAGCTGGATACATTTGTGAAATCTAATGTGAGAAAAACATCATTAGACAAGAAATTCAGACAAAATGCTTATAATGACACAAAATTTTCAATTGGAAATATCTTTCCAAGACTGTCCCCAGAACAGCTGAAATTAATATACAAAAGACTTGAGTGTCTTGGTTCCACTGTGGTATGAAAATCCTTTGGAGGCACGTGGTGGCAAGGTGGTTTTTTTGAGGTTAAAATTTGAAAATTTCCGGTGTCAACATTCAATTTCTTATACACAACACGTCTTTTGCATCTTTCTCACAGCTTGAAACGTCATAACGACTTATGATTAGCAATTAAGTGGAAGAATCTGACTCTCACAGGAAAGTTTTAAGTCTCTTTTGGGAATTGGATGAGTGATTTTTGATAAGAAATGCAATAAAAATGCTTCGAAAAATCATTTAATGAGGGAAGGAGAGTGAACAATAATATCATTACTGCGGACATAGCTAGTACACGAGAAATCAGCAAAAATCTGTTTCTTGTATATCCAGTGTATAATAAATCCTTGGTACCACTTAAAAAAAAACTCAGATCAAAGATTTTGGGTATATAAAGGTCAGTGTAGCCTCAGACAGCTTGCCATTAACATTAAGTGAAGTTTTAACACATGAAAAAGTACTTTCTGGAATGACCCAATTCGCGCGTAATAAAGGTCAAAACAAAAGTTTGAAAAAAACAATATCCGCCCCACTATCTAGTAGTCATTTTTTCTCGCGAAGAACCCGGTTGGAAATGCAGGATTCATAAAGAGAAGAGCTATATGTAACGTTCTAGACAACCTTTCAATACAGCTCCCATGTGACAGACTTGCTGGGAAATTAGTCTTAATCGCAGACCTCTACAAAACCCCACGTAGTATAGGAACACGGAACCGTTAGTGAATGCAGCCTACCGGAAAATCGAACCCATAAATACAAAAAATGTTCTTCGGTTAGAAAAATAACCTCAAATGTCATCATCCCCATTTGATTTCTCAATTGTGCCTTTAAGCGGATTCGTATCTCCTTTACAGGGAATTTACATTTGCGAAGAAAATGAAAACTGGTCCATTTAGCTGATTAAGATTTCAAACCTTGTAGCCCCCCCCCCCTACTATGTACCAGAGTATACCTCACCTATAACGGTTTTAGCGCAGCTTAGTACTTCAACTAACAATTAAAGTTGAACAATGTAACTGCCGAGGCACGGCAGCGAAACCTGGCTGCTCTCGTGCTTGGTTTACGTCATCTTTTGGTCTTTTTGTTTCGTGTCTCTTTTGTCTTGTTTTCTGTTGCTCTTGGTTTCCTTTGTTTTTTGTGTCATTCATTTTGTCTTGAGAATTACGTTCCGTTTATTTTACGCATTTTCTTTTATTAAAGTAATTAATTTGTACATACGGTAATTATCTAGTAATTAATATAAAAACTAGAAGTTGTCAGTAGAAATCATTCATTCACGTCTGAATACTGTAAGAGAGATGTTGAATGATGAAGTGATATAGTTCACAAACGTATATTTGACACTTGATTGAATGTGACTGCTGACGGCTTCTAGCCCCAAAACATTGTTAATTTAGTAAGTATATTTTATTTGTTTAGCATTAAGTATATTAGATTTCAGTTTAGTTCATTTGTTTCTTTGAGTGTCTTTTTCTGTTCTACAGTACCTGGGATTAGAGATTTTCTATAGTTTTGTACATTTTTCTGAAGTAGTTTTGTATTTTTTGTTCTAGCCTATCGTTTCAATATACCATTTATCGGAGCGATCGAGTATCAATTTCCTGTCCTGAGATAAGTTTCTTCGGCACCAACAGTAAATTAACAATAACGGGGAAGGCCAGTACAATGTCAGAAAGTCGTGTCCGAAAATATACCACAAGAATGAAGGAGTTTAAAGAGAATGAACTCAAGAGCAACGAGCTCAAATCAAGGCGAGATAATACCATCAGGAAAATGTATAAAGTTATGCACAGTATCGATGAGTTAATATCTCAAGGTGGAAATGTGTCTGAGGGATTGGACCAAGGTCGTGAACTCGACAAAGTATACAGTGAACTCCTCAGTATCCATGAAGAAAGTGAAAATCTTCTCGAATTCGATGATTCCAAAGTAAGCAAAAGCAAGTTGGAAAAAGTCGAAAAGGATCTTGGCAAGCATAAGGCCAAATTCGAACATTGGGTAAAAGGAGTTGATGCGCATCACAAAGTCATCCAATCCACTGAAGGCGAGAAATCCACAAACAAATTACCATCTACAAATGAAAGCAAGCCTGCGAATCCAACACCATCTATATGTAATTCAGCAGGCAGAAAATCAATCAAATCATCAAGATCCAGCAAGTCATCAAAAACCAAGTCATCTAAGAGTTCCCATTCGAGCAAAGCTTCTAGTCTAATGTTGAAAGAAATGGCTAGAATTGCTGAACTTAAAGTTGAAGAAGAATTTTTATTACAAAGGCAAGAAAAAGATCGTGAACTTAGAGAAATTGAAGAAGCTCACAACAAAATGAAACTTCAATTGGAAATTAAGAAATCTGAGGCAAGAATGTCAGTTTACCAACAAAACCAAGATGAAGAAGGCAAGCTTAGCGAGTTCGACGAAATTACCAATAAGCTGCCAGTCGACGAATCGTACACTATGAACTACATAGAAAGGTTGCAATCATCCATACAACCAGACGAAAAGTGTAGCGTCAACAAGAAAACTAAAAACATTAGTGATAATGATCAAGTTAATTTACAATCCAGCGATCAAAGCAAAAGTCATCATCACATATTCAAATCAGTTGACGAGCCTTTCAAAGACAAAGTCAAAGAAGCGGGACCATCAGTCAAGTTCCAAGTTGTAGAGGCAAGTCATACAGAGGAAATGACAAAGTTGGTAAAACTAGCCAGAGCACCGGCGGTTAAAATTGACTCTTTTAATGGAAATCCAGTCGATTTTCCATACTTCATAGCGAATTTTACTCAAGCAGTTGACGAAAACGTTCCAGACGAACGAGGCAAGTTAACCAGGCTGATTGATTGTACCACAGGGGAACCTCATGAGTTGGTCAAGTCGTGTGTTTACCTAGACGACAAAGATTGTTATCAACAAGCAAAGGAGTTATTGAAGAAGAAGTATGGCAGTCCACATACGATAGCAAGTGAATACAGAAAACAGTTAGTGTTATGGCCAAAGCTAAAGGCTAATGACACACAAGCATTCGACAGATTCGAAAACTATTTGATCAAGTATCAAGCTTCGATGCGAGCAATTGGCAAGAAGAGTCAGTGCAACTTAGAACTGATTCAACTACTTCAAAGCAAGATGCCACCATTCTTACAAGAGAGATGGAACAGAAAAGTCTATCAGTCGAGAAGGCAAGATAAAGAGGCAGAGCTTGAAGATTTTATCAGCTTTGTATCAGAAGAAACGGTAGTCATGAGTGATCCTTTCTTCTCGAGAGGAGCAATCAATGAGATGTTGAACAGAGCACCGTCAGATTCGAACAAACCGAGACCTCCAAAGTCATTTCGAACCGGTGTTGACGAGAAATTGTGCTTATGCTGCAAGAAGTCATCACACGATCTTGAGAAGTGTCAACAGTACCTTGCACTAGACCTGCCGTCTAGAAGAAAGTTCATCTACAAGTGGAGATTGTGCTTCTGCTGTCTTAATCGAACATCAGATTCTCATCGAGCCAAGACCTGCCCAAAGAAACGCAAATGTCAGGTCTGCAAACGAAACCATCCAACCACTCTTCATGATCCAAGCTACCAACCAAGGACAACAACTCCTCCACCAGCAACTCATCCACCAGCAACTACTCCACCAGCAACTACGAATCCATCACCAACTTCAGAAACTACGACCACGACACTGACCACTTGTTCGACAGGTGTCAACGAATTAGCTACCCTTTGCATCGTTGCAGTGAAGGTCCATCATACCAGCAATCCAAACATCTACGTCGAAACACTTGCTTTACTTGACGACGGCTCACAAGCTACCTTCGTAACCGACGACGTCCTTTCCAACCTAGATGCGCCATCCACCGATACTAACCTTGAAATCAACACTGTATCTGGAACCACAACAGAGAGAAGCTCTATAATCAATGGTCTCTGCGTTTGTGCCATTGATCAACCTATACCCTTATCAATCAAGCTTCCGAAACTGTACAGCCGATCAACACTACCTTCAGACGAGGCTGATATTCCTACACCCGCTCAGCTACAACCATGGCCTTACCTCAAACAAATCGCCAGTCACTTACCTAAAAACAGAGGAAAAGTTTGATTACTCATTGGGTCAAACTGTCCCAAAGCTCTTGAACCAATGGAAATCGTTCATAGTCGAGACAATGGTCCATTTGCTTTCAGATCACGACTTGGTTGGTGCATCACTGGTCAAGTCAAGTCAAATTCATCAAGCACGTCTTGTCATCGAATTCAAGTTCAAGATCGAACCGATCAATACTTTCAAGTCAGAGAGTCATTTAAAGATTTGTCGTTAAAGGAAATGATCATCAAGGCATCCACCTTAGACTTCCACGAATCCAGCCAGCTTATATCCCTGTCTCAAGACGACAAACGCTTTCTCGAAATCATGAAAGACATCAAATACAAGGATGGACACTACTACTTACCACTTCCACTGAGAGATCCACACAAGATAATACCCAACAATCGATCGCAATGTCTTCAACGAGCAGCATGGTTAAAACAGCGACTTCTAAAGAACGATCGAATGTTCAACGATTACAAAGCCTTTATGCAAACAAACATCGAAAAAGGCTACGTCAAACTTGCTTCAAATTCACCAACACCAAACAAGACATGGTATATCCCTCACCATGGTGTATACCACCCGCGCAAACCAGACAAAATCCGCGTCGTATTCGATTGCACAGCGAAATATCAAGGATACTGTCTCAACCAAGAACTGATCCAAGGACCAGACCTCACCAATCAACTCATCGGAGTGCTGTTAAGATTTCGACAATATCCAGTGGCAGTCATGGCAGACATCGAATCAATGTTCTACCAAGTACGTGTACCAGAAGAATTTCACGACAACCTTAGATTCATTTGGTGGCCAGATGGCGATCTATCGAAGGAGCCCGTCGACTACCAAATGTGTGTTCATCTATTTGGCGCCACATCGTCACCTAGCTGTGCCAACTACGCGTTACGACAGACAGCTGACGCCAACAAAGAAACGTACGGTGACGAAGCATCCAAGTCTTTATATCGAAACTTCTATGTCGACGATCTTCTTAAGTCGTATTCAAATGTATCAACCGCCATCCAAACGACTTCTGACATAACGAAAATGTGTCATTCGGGAGGCTTCAGACTAACCAAATTCATGTCAAACGAACGAGAATTCCTTGCAACCATTCCAGACCAAGAAAGAGCCAAATCCCTGAAAGACCTCGATATGTCTCGTACACAACTTCCATCCGATCGTGCGTTAGGAATGAAATGGTGTCCAGAAAACGATATCTTTACCTACCAGCTTTCAACCAAAGAGAAACCACTGACACGAAGAGGGTTGTTATCGTCCATCAGCTCTGTTTACGATCCATTAGGACTTGCATCACCATATCTTCTCGAAGGCAAAAAGCTTCTCCAACTCATCTGTTCCGAACGATGTGGATGGGATGAACCGTTAAGCTCCGATCAATCATCAAGATGGATCAAATGGAGGAAGGAACTCGTAATGCTTGAACAACTTCAAATCGACCGATGCTTTCGTCCCAAAGAATTCAAAGACGTTGTATCAACTTCGCTTCATCACTTTTCTGATGCATCTGCAGACGCTTACGGTCAAGTATCCTACCTTCGTTTTAAAAGCAGCCGAGACGAAATCATCTGCAAGCTCGTCATTGCAAAATCAAGAGTAGCACCAAGAAAGCGACCAACTATCCCACGTCTCGAATTGACAGCCGGAGTTATATCAGTCAAGGTATCCTTGTCACTCAACAACGAGCTTGATTTGGAAATCGACAAGAACCACTATTGGACAGATTCTCAAGTCGTTTTGAGTTATTTACTGAACGAAGTCAAACGATTCCATCTATACGTAAGCAACCGTGTTCAATTCATTCGTGAACACACCACAATCGATCAATGGAAGTACGTACCATCGAAAGAAAATCCAGCTGATGATACATCGCGTGGTCTCAACCTATCGACCACTAACAAGAATCAACGTTGGCTAAAGGGACCAGTATTCCTTTATCGTGACGAATCGAAATGGCCAACTCAACCCAATGTCAATCGGTGAAGACGATCGAGAAGTAAAACACGTTAAAGTCAACACAATCAAGGTAAATTACGACGCAATCGCCATCTTGGAAATCCGAATCAGTAGTTGGACCAAGATGAAAAGAGTCATCGCTCGAATGCTTCAATGGTTGATTAGGTATCGCCGAAAACTCGACGTTTCGATCATTCAAAGTGCAGAAACGGTCATCTTCCAATCGATTCAAAGGAGAGCTTTCGCCAATGACATCAACAACCTAACGACAAAGAAACCCATCAAACGACATGGATCACTATGGCGACTTTCTCCCTTTCTCGACTCAAACAGCTTGATTCGTGTCGGGGGAAGGATATCTCACTCGAACGTACCAGAGGAACTCAAACACCCAATCATCCTACCAAAGGAATCAAACGTCACCAAGATGATCGTTCGAGCAGCCCATCAACAGATGCAACACGGAGGAAGAAATGCAACATTAAGTCGATTGAGAGATCAAGGCTTTTGGGTTATCAACGGCAACTCGTTAGTGCGACACATAATTTCGAAGTGTGTCTCGTGTCGTCGTCTCCGTGGAGCTCCGTCAACTCAGAAAATGGCCGATCTTCCAGAGGATCGAACGGCTGAAACAGCACCTTTCACCTACGTTGGAACGGACTTATTCGGTCCGTTTATGATCAAAGAACGACGAAGTCTTCTCAAACGATACGGTATCATCTTCACGTGCATGAGCAGTCGTGCAGTTCATCTTGAGTGTGTATCCACGATGGATACAGACTCGTTCATCCAATGCTTGAGACGATTCATCGGCAGAAGAGGCAACATCCGTCTACTACGATGCGACAACGGCACCAATTTCGTTGGTGCAAGGAATGAGCTTGCCAAGGCTCTTCAAGAGATGGATGAACAAGCCATTACTAATTTTCTTTTGAGTTTAGGTGCTGACTTCATCTCTTGGAAGCACAACACACCTACAGCAAGCAATCACGGTGGTGTGTGGGAGAGGATGATCAGAACAACACGAGCAATTCTATTCTCGCTGATGTTGACACATGGTGAATCACTCAATGACGAATCATTCCGTACACTGTTAGTAGAAGTCGAAGCTACAATCAATTCACGCCCGCTGACAGTCGAATGTATCAACGATCCAACTAGTCTAACGCCGATATCACCATCCAACATCTTGACGATGAAATCCAGCGTGGTAATGCCTCCTCCTGGTCACTTTGTCAAAGAAGACGTGTTCTGCAAACGACGATGGAGACGCGTACAACACATCGCAAACGAATTTTGGTCCAGGTGGCGTAAAGAGTATTTAACAAATTTACAAGCTCGATCAAAATGGTGCAATACCAGACGAGATCTAGCGATTGGTGATGTAGTTCTTATGAAAGAGGACACCAACAGAAACTGTTGGAAACTCGCTCTTGTTCAAAAATTACACAAGAGTCAAGATGGTCACGTTAGATCTGTTCAAATCAAACAAGGGTCAAATACATATGATAGACCCACAAATAAACTTGTTCTTCTTGTTGAAAATGATGTCAAAATTTTGAAATCAAGTGAATGTACTGAATAAACTTGATACTGAAATTTGGTTTGAAAGTTAAATGAATGGTCAATGGTTATGGAATTCCCCGACGAGGAGCCTAACTTTATTTTAGTATGAGTGCATTTTTGTCAAGATGTGTAAACCATCTTGAGGGGAGCCAGATGTAACTGCCGAGGCACGGCAGCGAAACCTGGCTGCTCTCGTGCTTGGTTTACGTCATCTTTTGGTCTTTTTGTTTCGTGTCTCTTTTGTCTCGTTTTTCTGTTGCTCTTGGTTTCCTTTGTTTTTGTGTCATTCATTTTGTCTTGAGAATTACGTTCCGTTTATTTTACGCATTTTCTTTTATTAAAGTAATTAATTTGTACATACGGTAATTATCTAGTAATTAATATAAAAACTAGAAGTTGTCAGTAGAAATCATTCATTCACGTCTGAATACTGTAAGAGAGATGTTGAATGATGAAGTGATATAGTTCACAAACGTTTTGATATTTTTGACACTTGATTGAATGTGACTGCTGACGGCTTCTAGCCCCAAAACATTGTTAATTTAGTAAGTATATTTTATTTGTTTAACATTAAGTATATTAGATTTCAGTTTAGTTCATTTGTTTATTTGAGTGTCTTTTTCTGTTCTACAGTACCTAGAGATTTTCTATAGTTTTGTACATTTTTCTAAAGTAGTTTTGTGTTTTTTGTTCTAGCCTATCGTTTCAATATACCATTTATCGGAGCGATTGAGTATCAATTTCCTGTCCTGAGATAAGTTTCTTCGGCACCAACACACAATTCGGACATTTCGGAGAAAAGGTTACGCTGGCTTCAACTTTTTCTATGAGGAACTCGAATCCGTTTGAGGAGGTCAGCAGCCTAACCAAATTAGGGAAGTTTTAAAAGAATGCCTTTTTGTTGCAGCTTATTGTTCAACGTCTGCCCATGCACAGTAGCAGTGTCTTGATTGCCCGCATTGTTCAAAACCTTTACTGTCCAATAAGATTCAGGCCTAACAGGGCTATTATATCCGGAGAATGTTCTTTCTCTGTGTTATACAGACTCAAGTTAATTTCAGGCTCAAAATTTAAAATCTGGTTAGACGTTCTCCAATAATGGCCAAATAAACATTTACTGTAGAATGTATGACATTGATTGTGTCTACACAATTGCAACACCATTTCTGTTCTTCCATCGTCGAAACCATCTCATAAAATTTTCATTCATGAAAATGTAAACAATAGAGTCACTTATGCCATCTAAACAAAGCCAAAAGAAGTGATACCGATATTTTGAAGTTTTCACGACAGTTCGAAACATGTGTGGCATTGTTCCGAATATGAAAAATGAAGCGCATATGATGAAAGGTGTGAAAATTTTAGCTTTCCGATTTCTATACAACGAGTCCCTCGTAGTTTGTGTTGAGTGGCGATATTTGATATAAATGTATATGTATACAGATATAAAGACGACATTTGTTATTAAAACACCTACGATAGCGGTCCACTGGGACACGTTCTTCGCCGTTAAGGTTTCAGTTAGATTAAGAGCTAAAGAAACGATGAAAAATAAAACAAAAGCAATCCAAGATGCGACAACCATGTGAGTTCGTTTGAGGAAAGCCCAGGATGATTCATAACGTAAATGCAACCAAATGGCAAAGAATCTTTGTAATGTTAATAATATCATTGAACTGTACATTGGGATGAAGAATGCAGCTGTCATTCCGTAAAAGTATTTTTCATGATTAGGATACTCGATTTCCATTACAATGCGAATTGTTTGATACACACTCAATACAATTAAAGAAATCGATAAGCTGAAAATTTCAATGTTTTCTGCGAGGTTCAGATTTGTTTTGATCAAAACATAAATTCCAAAAGAATGCAGAGAGATGACAAGAAATGCTAAACAAATGCACGTTATATCAATCCAGTCCCAGTGAGCCATTGATTGAGTATTCTTTGCTAGCAATATTAGACTTGAACGTTATTTGCCGAAACCATGCGTCAACTGAATATAATTTTAAAGATAAATTATTGCAGAGACTCTCCAAATCGGAAGTTTCATCTCATTTTACGATGAAACTTGCGTAACTTGGAAAGGGAAGTAAGTGAATTGGTCAAAAATTAGCCTCAAATTAAGTAGAACTTCATTCTATTGGAGAGAACTCAAGAAAGCTATTAAATACTCTATGAAAAAATAATGAATAAAACTATTATAAATAAAACCTGTTCTTTTGGTCAAAATTTCCAATAAAAAGTACAACGTTTGAAGCTGCAATTAACTTGGGTCTATATATAATAGAAAAACCTCATCCGGGTATAATAACCCTCTTACGCCTGAATCTTATTGAACAGCAAAGTTTTTTGAAAAATGCGGACAATCAAGACACTGCTACTGTGCATGCGCAGACGTTGAACGATAAGCAGTAACAAAAAGACATTGTTTTAAAACTTGCAATTTTAATTAAAAAAATCTTGAATATTTCTGTATCTGTACCATTTTCAATGGTCAAAGGGACAGAAGAAATTTGAAGAACCTTCGTTCCGCTGGAAACGTAAGAACATAAAAACAAAGTGTATAAGAACATAAGGCTTTTCTTTCGTTGGTTCAAATTTAAAACCATTATTCTCAAACGGGTATTTTTCGTACTAATCCCGATGACGTTAATCTCCCGTTATTAATATTTATTTCAACGTTAAAAAACTTATTTTTAGCAATGTTGACAAAGAGATGCTGAGGTTAGACTCTCAAAAGTATAGCCCGTCTTTAACTTTTTTCAGGCAAGAAAAGTGAAACCGTAAGATGTGCGCCACATTTAGAATGACGGAATGAATCTTGCTCTTCCACTGGCATTTTTTTCAAAATCTGGCGATAAGTTTTACTTTCAATTTGGCGTTTGTTTGAGAACCACGCGTTTTGGATCTAGGAATTTTAGATCTAGCTACTTCGGGGATTTGAAATCAATGAGATCAACCTAAATCTTCCAGAAAAGATAAAGCGTGACTTCTTTCATCCTGGGTGCAAGAACACACACATGTACTAAAATACTTCTTCAGAGTCTTGATAGTACACACACAAGTACACTCCAAGTAATGCTTAACGTCTCCTGGAATAAACATCCATCGAAAGTGAGGTTATGGTAAATTAGACTAGCAGCCTTTTCAAGCACCATCATAAAGTATCGTACGAAATACGATGACGATTCGTCAAGGAACAAGTGATACTTTTATGGACCTACCTGGTTACGCATTTAACACATATATAATTGATATCTACTTGAGCGTGACTGTTTAAGCAATCATTCGGAACACAAATAGTGACGATCTATTAAAATTAGTCGTTTGTTTATTATAAAAAAAAACGTTTAGAAACCAAAATTTCATGCTCTTGAAATATTCTTTCATATTCAAGATTTCGTGAGCAAAAAAACATCTATCTCATTAAAAAAATGAGTAATTTGGCTGAAAACATTGATGTATGCTTATTAATAGTGATTCTTATAGATAAAGATGCGTTTTTTACAAAAATCTGCTGAGCCATCTTTTACCTACTTTCATGCAAAATAATCAGAAAAAAACAATGATCCAATATTTCACAAAGTCCAAAAACCCCTTTTTGAGCCGTTTTTTTGGCCCAAATTTGCCCAAAAATATTTTTTCGAAAATCGGGCTCCCTCACATTCGAGGGTTTATAGTTATGTATCTTTGTGCAAAAAATCATAAAGAATGAAAGAGTCAAACTCGAGAAAAGCTAATACCTAAAAAAATATCGAAGTTGGCCAGTTTTTCTATAAAAACACGCCAAGCAACCAAAATTTCATGTCTAAACACACATATTCTTCAAAAGCAAGCCCTCATGAGCAAAGAAAACATTATCTCATAAAAAAATTGAGTAATTTGACTAAGAACATCGATGACATCAATGTATGCTTATTAATAGTGATTCTTATAGATAAACATGCATTTTTTGAGCCAACAAAAGTTTTTTGCAAAAATCTTCTTGAGCCATCTTTTTCCTACGGTGGTACCCTACTTTCATGCGAAAAATCAGAAAAAATTAATGATCAAAACTCATTTTTAGCCGTTTTTTGGTCAAATTTGCCCGTCGCATTCAAAGGTTTATAGTTACACATCTTTGTGCAAAAAATCAGAATAAAATAAGGAGCCAATCTCGAGAAAAGTTAGTAACGAACGAACGGACGAACAGAGGTTAATTTATAGGACCTCCACCGGGGTTGGTCCAATAAAGAAATTTTTTCCTATAAAGGTCATCAATCACCTTGCAACCTGGACATTTTGCATACTTGTGCCAAAAATCGGAAAAAAGCTGGTAACAGAACGAACGGAGATGGGTTAATTTAAAGGACCTCCGTGTAGGTCCAAAAATAAATTAAAGAAAAACAAATTGAATAATGATTTTTGAGATAAAAATCTTCAGCTCGTTAAAAAAAACAAAAATTTACTTCAATTGGCCATTGCATCTTATATCCAAACAGGGGTGGGGGTGGACGAACATTCACGGGAAAAAACCAAGAAGAATTTCCAGAGGGTTCAAAGAAGTGTTTTTCATTTTTCCAGGGGGTAAAAACTTATTCTAAAATTTCCAGGGGGTAAAAGACTGATTGTAATTCGCCCACCGCCACGTTTAAGGTATAAAAAGAACTTTTCCAAGGCTTTCTTTTCAAATTTTCCAGGAGGTATCCACACATTACTAAAAAGTTTTATTGAATTGAAAAAGGGGGACAAAGCTTGTATAGATTTTTCAATGGAAAAGCCCATTCCAAAACAAGACAATGTGACTTTAATACTTTTGAAAATCTTGTCGTATGTCGTATCTCGCGTTATCTTTTCAGCAAAAGTGACCTTGTCACAGAATGAAGCCTCACAACGGCTTCCTTTGGAGCATATAAATATCAATGAGATGTTTCATGGACAGTTTGTTCCTTATGTCCATCTGGAATATGAGTAATATCTCTTGAAGCGTGAAGGGTGTTTCTCTTTCGTCGTCCAAACAATTTCTTACAAAATTTCATGATTTTCTATTCATGAAAATATAGACGAAGAAGTTACTAATACCGTCCAGTAGGAACCAAACATAGAATAAATACTTTTCTCTATAGAATGGATCCACAAAATAAGGGACCGTTCCAAAGAAGAAATATGAGCCACATATGAAAACAGGTGTGAACATTTTTGATTTTCTGTTTTTGTACATTGTGTTTCTTGTTGTTTGTGTCGATTGACGGTATTTAGTGTATATGTACGCGTAGGTGAAGACAAATATAATGATAGTCGAGAAAAATCCCATCTGAGGTAACACAGACACCAAATAGAATAACCAAGCAACAGACTTGATTACTCCATTCCAGGGCCGGAATGGGTCGCGTAAAAAAATTCGCGGGTCCAGAAAAAAAATTCGTGGGTCGTGTAAAAAAATTCGTGGGTCCATGAAAAAAATTCGTGGGTCCTGAAAAAAATTCGTGGGTCAATGAAAAAAATTCGTGGGTCCATGAAAAAAATTCCTGGGTTCAGAAAAAAAATTCGTGGGTTCAGAAAAAAAATTCGTGGGTTCAGAAATAATTCAACGAAATGAGAAACGCCGTAACAATGTGACATAATTTGTGGTTATAAATAAAGAGACATAAAATCCAACGGGGTTATCCAAAACGGATTTTCTTCACCGGGGATACGAAATTTTATTGTTCTTTGTTCGAAATATTGGTGGGGGTGAGACATTTAAGTCCATCAAAGTTTAGTGGGGATTTAAAATGTTTTACGTTTTTCAATGTGGATGAGCCTTTTTTAATATGGGACAAATTTCTATGCTTTTTTCCACCGGGGACGATTTTTTGGGCCTGAATTTCCAGTGGGTAGGGGGTCCCACCGGGTCTGTGAAACAGGGGTGTCATGACATTCACCAATCCGGAATAAAATGAGATCTCTGGTTGATTTTGTGATTTGTCACCAGTTTTGGGATTGAGGGAATAGAGTAATTAATTTCATTCATTGTATGGTTCAGCAATTCTAACAGTTATGCATTACACGAGTAATATTATATACTAGCCGGTAAGATGTAGCTGAACGCACTAAAAGTCCTTTGGATTTTGAAGCTGGCTCAAAAAAGCAATCAAATAAAAAAAAGAAATCTCTACAACGTTTAACTCTAACCTTCCCCGGGTGTCTTATCTTTTAACCGTATTTGGATCGTGTACTTGTCCCCCCGTGACATAATTTTTTGTTTAAGTCAAAAGTTATCAGAAAGAGCATCGTTTACTGTACCAGTGTCGTTTGAAACAACTCTGCAGGTAGTTATTTTTCTCGCTTCGCTCGCGTTAAATACTTTAAGCGTACAAACTTTCGCGAGCAAAAACTTACGCGAGGACGAAAAATCGCGAAATTCACAACATTTACTTTCGCGAATTTAACGGAAAAATATTTTTCGAGAGCATAAACTTTCGCGAATCAAGACGTAAAATTAAGAATTTTCACATGAAAAAATGGCTTAGAGGGACAATAACTTCTTGGGTTGGCTTGAAACATTTGTCCTTATGACTTATTGACCCAGCGCTAGCGAGTGGGCCTTTAAAGAGAGTGTCACTATTTTTTTGTCCGTGTTTTTTTTTTGTCTGTCCGTTTTGGTAGAAACGGCGCTTAATACCAGTAACACACTTTTTGCCGTCTGGACAGGGAAAAGCTTGCGAAAGTCGGGTACTGGCTAAAAAAGATATATTTTCTGATTCCGCGCTCCTTAAACAACAAACGTTTTCAAAACAAAACAAGATGGCGGTTGAAGCGAGGATATTGATTTCGTGTGTTGATTCATACTTTCTTGAACATTTTCTTTGCTTTAGTGGTCAAGAGACTTTCAAACCAAAGAACCTTTGTAGTGATTTTTCTTTGTAAACTTTTTCAACATTCTGTCATATGTTATAGTTTTCATAAAGCCTTCTGAGTGAAAATTCTACCTTAAATCACTTTCATTTTTAGTTTCTTGTTTTCAAAAAGACTTTATTTTTAGGAAATAATATGGCTTCTAATATAAATATAAATAAACAGAAATGCAGCTCATGTGTAAATTTGAATAAAATTGGAACATACTTCTTGATGCTACACAAGGTTACTTCTGGATCTGTCGCTGTTAACAAAGGTCTAGGCTAGGACGTAGCATGATTTTCAAACTCGACACAGAATCATTTCAAGTAAACTGATTATGGAATTTGCTGATGGACACTAAAATGGAGTTCATATGTAAATTAGAACAAGATTGGAACTTTTTCTATGATGCTACGTGTGAAAATGGTTATTTCTAGATCTGTCTCGTTTAACGAATTGGTGGCTTGATTTTTCAAACTCGACACAGAATTATTTCAAATACCGATTAAATGAAATAATGGCAATGGAGACTGTAGCTCGTGTGTAAATTTGAACAAGATTGGAACTTTTTCTATGATGCTACGTGTGAAAATGGTTGTTTCTGGATCTGTTTCGTAATACGAATTGGTAATACATGGTAAATGGAGACTAAAATGAAGCTCATGTGTAAATTTAAACAAGATTGGAACTTTTTTCATGATGCTACACATTAAATGAAATGTTCATTTCTGGAGCTGTCACATTTAACGGTCGATGGCTTGCATTATTCAAACTCGACTCACATAATTGTTTTCAAGTCGAATTGACCTTGATGGAGGAAAGAGGGAGAAGATGAACAAATACAATACAACGAAGTAGCTCAATAAATCGATGTGACACCATTTTTACATTTTTTGATGTTGTTTCTTATGGAAGTTGAATTTAACGATATTTTGAATTTGATTGTTTACCTTCGGATAGAAAGTTTCGAGCTTTCAACATCCAATTAATTTTTGATTGACTACATTATGTTTCGTTTATTTTTTCACTTCCCTGTTCTAAGAAATGAAGAAAGGGAGAATTATCCTTGTCGACTTATTTTTCATTTTGTTTTGCTCGACGCAGTAAAATTTTTACTCCTTTGGCCATTCCTTTCCTGCGGGAAATTTGAAATCTTGTTAAACATTTTTTGGAATTTTTGGAAATCCCGAAATTCGCGAAATTCGCGAAAATTTCGCTTTTGCTGGGCCTTCACGCCTAACGGGCTTCTTGTTAGTCTTTTAGCAGGCCAAAAAGCGCCATAAAAGTTACATTTTATTCAAAGTTTGAACTTTTACAGATTTTCTATTTTGTCAAGAATTTTTCGCGAGCATAAACTTTCGCGAATGGCCCTTCCTAGAATTTTTAAAGACATTTACTTAGCGAAAAGGGCCAAAATTCGCGAAAATCGCGAAACTTTCTACTCGCGAAAATTTGTATGGCTAAAGTATGCCGTCCAGTTTAAATGACAATTTTTCAGGAAAAAGTGGGAAGGTCACAAAGAAAAGTGCAACTCTTTGTTTTTATCAGATCGAAAAAATATAAGACAATTCTAAGTTGCTTTTTTAAACCCTTGTCATAACTTTTCGGATTTAAACATAAAAAATTACGTACACACTTTTTAACAGTAAAGACGATGACTTGAATATTTTTATAAGAAGAAAGAAGTGAACTATTTTTTCCTATGCTCTACGGTATATCGCCCTTTGAATGCTGTTTTTGTCCACAAACTTTTTGATTTTTATTAAAATTACTAAATGTAGATGGGCCTTAAATTTCAAAACTAAGGCTGAATAAAGTCTAAACCAAGCTCTATTCGATCTTTTGCAATTGTTTGGTTCAGGGGTGTGGTGTCAGGCAGATAAAAGGAGTGGTCAGGATTATTGCCAGTATTATAACTTTTTTTATCTAATCTAAATTGGATAAACGACAATAATAACAGGGTATTTTGAAATCAATAGAAACAATATATATGTTGTTATATCATGTGTTCCATCCTGTGTGTTTTGCCGTACCAAGTTGACTGTTTTCGATAAAAATACTTTCGATCAACATGGTACGGCTAAAAAAACAAAGATGGTATCCTTAATAGTGAGAGACTTTTAGTGGATAGTGGGACGACCTCGAATTCACAGACACACTTCGCTGCACTGAAGCACTTTCATGTATAGATTTTGGTTGTTTTTGGTTTATTTTGCTGGATATATTTTGCAATTTGAATTTATCTATACTTTCTTGTCATTACTTTTAGTATTTATTTTCTGTAAATGCACCAACTTAGAAGAGTGTTTTTACACACAGAAAAGATGATTGTTTTTGTTACTGATATTTTCTCAAGGGCAAAATCAAAGAACTTAAAGAAACTATATTAGGTAAGTCTATTACTTTAATCGTAGAAATTTTAGCGAGACTAATTTTAACGTATATTAGCGAGTCAGGAAAATTTTGATTTTTTTGGGATTTATTTTAGCAAATCACGATTTCAAAAAATTTCGCGTGGATAAATTTTAGCGAATACTCGCATTGACTGAATTCGTTTTCTAGCATTTCTTTGCACTGAACAGGGGGGGATAGTAAAATCTCAGACATAATGACGTTTACTACGGTGGTGGTCTGACGAAAAATCGAAAAAAATTTTTACTACCCAGGGTAGTTGAATAGTTAAATGGGTGGTATCTTATGTGTTAAATGTTGAAAAATTTTTATTACCTGGGTAGTTAAAACTGGTAAAATTAGCAAATTTTAGCCATTTTTGTAATTCTTTTTATTTTTTGGATGACTTTTCTGAAAAAATTTGAAAATTTTTATAATTAGAAAAAATTTTCTGTTGGAAAGTTGTTTGCTGCAAACAAAAAAATCTCGAAATTTTTTGTCAATATAAAAAAGACTTTAAAGGGACATAAAAGTAGTAAAATGTAAACATTGCGCGAACCACGTGTCATTAAAGAGAACAATTAAAATCACGTGTCCAAAACAAACTTGTAAAACAATTGAACAATCAAAATTAGCCATATTTGGTTTGATATTTTATTTTGACATGTGACATTTGTTTTGATTTTGTATCCGCTGCATAAAGTTTGTTTACAAATTTCGTAAGTACTGTTATGTCCCTTTAATTCTAAGGGCAAAACATTAATTTTTGCACTAAGTGAAAAATGTGTCACAGAAATAATCATTTTTTAGCTTTTTTGTGAAATCAGTCCGAAAAGCAACCAAAAAATAGGTGGTCTCCGTGACAAATTGTCCCAAAAACTTTTACTACCGGGGTAGTAAAATACCTCTTCCAAGAGTCATGGTGATGGTATGTAAAAATTCGTAAAAATCCTTTTACTACTCATATATGTCTGAGATTTTACTACCGACCCCCCCCCCTGCACTGAAACCCTTCCTGTTGATAAAAATGTATCAAGGCAATATAACCAGAAATTTCACGCGGATAAATCTTAGCGATCTGTCGATTCGGCATGTTTTAACGAGTATTAATTTAGCGAAAATAGGGAAAACTCGCTAAAACGCTAAAATTAGTCTCGCTAAAATTTCTACGATTAAAGTATATATTTTTCAGTTACTTTCTTGTTGTATAATATAATCTTGTACTGTCCTCAAATTGACTTTTGACCGCCAGACGACCCACAACAGTCAAAGTCCCTAGCAGCGGCACAAACATGTAGAAACCAAGTCGATTGTGTCACATATATGCCAATCTAGTCACTTAGATCAACATGGTACAGAGTTTTAATACAAACCAAGTTGACTGTGTCACGTATGAGCTAACTTAGTCATCCCAGATCAATATGGTACAGCGTTTTTGCTCATACCAAGTTGACTGTGTCACATATGAGCTAACTTAGTCATCCCAGGTCAACATGGTACAGAGTTTTTGCTCATACCAAGTTGACTGTGTCACATATGAGCTAACTTAGTCATCCCAGGTCAACACGGTACAGCGTTTTTATCCATACCAAGTTGACTGTGTCACTTGGGGAACCAAATTAGTTATCACAAGTCAATATGAGCGAGTTGTGGATAAAAATCGGCACCCGTCAACTTGGTACGCAAACGGTCAACATGGTACAATCACTGACCTTTATATAACCCTGGACCAAGCAATATCTGCCATCTTTGATTGGAGTTTTTTTAGAATTGGTACCCAAGGAGAAGCCATTGCAATGCTAAAAATTAACGTTTAACGCCGCTACACCATCAAAAGAATTTGAGGAAAAGTAGACCTAGCGCTCTCGATGCATTTACACCGCTATCGAGTAGTGCCGACATTAGGGTACCAATTTTCAAAAAACTCCGATCAAAGATTTTGCTTGGCTGGGATTGAGAACCTTGGTCCAGGGTATATAAAGGTCAGTGGGTACAATCGCCCGTTTCAGTCAACATGGTACAGGCAATCAACATGGTATGGAACATCATTGTATGGTATGTTATATTTCTTTTTTAGAACTAAGTACATTTAAAAACTCCTAGGAAATGGGATTCAATATGTTTTTTTGCCACATTCTCACTTCATGTGGGAGGAACTCCCAAGGAATTTCGTATATAAGATTTTTATTTACCAAAACCCACGAACTTTTTTTACGAGACCCACGAATTTTTTTCATGGACCCACGAATTTTTTTCCGACCTACGAAGGCACGCAATCCACGCAATTTATCACACTCGTCAAAGTGTGGCGTAACATAAACTTAGAATCGTCATAACTTTTGATAGAGTTATCGAAACTGGACGGAATTTCCTAAGCAGCTTCCTCAATATAAAATGTCCCTATTCATTCACATTATACTCGGTTCAACACGCCACTTAAATCAATCTGAATCAATTGACTATTCTTTTCTAATGATTATTAGACGAAGTCCCCCACCCCAGCGGTTGGCGTGATGGCGTGATAGAGGGTTTTTCGTGGCGTGATGGCGTGAAATTTTGAAAAAAACGGCGTGATGGCGTGAAAATGAAGTGCCGGCGTGATCGTGAAATTTGCAGTTCAGCGTGATCGTGAAAATTATATTTATTACTTGAATTGTAATTCCATGTCCATTTTAGCCAGTTTAGAGGGTTTAAATTTCAAAATTTTCTGGGTCGGCCCCAACTATGGTGGGGCCTCTTATAGATCTCATTTTAAAACATAAAAGAAACAGTGCAAACAGTTTTATATTCATCTGCCTTGTAACTTCCAATTGTCTTTAGCAGTTGCTAGCTAGTCTTCAAAATAAAGTCGAATGCTACGAGTAGGGTCGAGAATTGAAAATTTCTCCCGTCGGCGCAAACCATGGTTCCACTTCCTCCGTAACTAACATTTTCCTCTCTTTTTTAGATGCTTATTCTTAGATGCATCAACAAAGACATCAGGTTCTTTATTTCAGGAAAATATATTTTTGTAGCAAAGCTTTAAACAGAAAGAAACAACAGGTTTATTATGAGATGTAATTTTGAGCCGATTGGCATTGATCAAAGGAATCCTGTGATGTTTATCAACTATATTTTGGAAAAAAGAGAGTAAATGAGGGCGATTTTAGCCATACTAAATTGAAAATTTCTCCCGTCGGCTTCTCCTTTTGAAAACTATCCACGCTAATTCACAATTAATGTCCATACGTCCCGTCAACGGGGGGGGGGGACCAGAGGGCATATAGCCTCTCATGTTTTTACCAAAAAAGCTACTTGTGGGTTTAAAAGATTTCCATTATTTTTACATGAATTATTTTTCAAATTGGATTGAAATGGGTCCTAAAATAGCACTTTGAGCTCTTCAAAATTCAAAAAATTTCTCCGTTGCCCAACCATGGTGGGCTTTGTCAATTTACTCAAATATACCTCAGCCCTCAAACCATCTTTGATATGCATAAGTCGAGATTACGTCATTTTTCCTTTCCAAAACACCCGAAAAAACTAGAATTTGACCCCTGTGTATTACTAAATATAGAAAAACAGAGGTCGCAAATTCCTTCCAGATTTTTCGGGTGTTACCGATAGGAAAAATGATATAATCTTGACTTACGCGTATGAGAATGCCAAAAAACTGATTGACAAAAAAATTAAGCTTCTATAAAGGCATTTTATCCATACCAATGGGTCTAGACGTGGTCTAAAACTGAATTTATCCAGAAAATATGAGTGTGAAAACTAAATTTTCTAGGCGTAATGGCGTGAAATCGAAAAAAATTGGCGTGATCGTGAAAATCAAAATTTTCAGACGTGATGGCGTGAAATCAAAATAAAATTGGCGTGATGGCGTGAATTTTGGGTCCGCTGGGGGGGGCCTCCTAGACAGCTTTTGCACTTAGGCAAAATTGGGTACGGGGACGTGCCGCTTGTCAGAGTTCCTTTTTTAGGCTCTGAAGATATCTGACTGGTTCCCAAATTTACTAATTTTCAAAGATGTGTCTGACAGGGTTGATTTTTCATAATTTTGGACAATTTTTAGGGTGGAAAACAGAAAATCTTTCAAATTTTCGTCTACTGTTATTTTCGGGGCGAAAATGGGAAAAATTTTCAATTTCGATCTTTCAATTGCACACTCAACTATAAACGAGGGGCAGCCTTGACTGGAGAAAAAAAATAAATAAATCAACATAAAAACATATTATAAAGCGACCGCCTCGGATACTTTCTCAGAGATTAAAGAACAGGTTTAAGACATTCTAACAAAAAGATTTATGTGAAATTCCAAGGATGAAATAATCTATCACATCTCTGTCTGCTTTGGATAAATTCAACTTTGTGTTAAACTTTTTTTGTCTGAAGTTCAACCAAAATGAGTTTTTCAACCTCTTTGGCTTTAACATCGAATTAGGTTTCTTGATTGTACTTCCTTCTAATTGTTTTAAGTTTATTGGGCTGACCTTCCAGCGCAGCTGGTTTATTTTATCTAAAATCAATTTGTTATAAAGACAAGATCTTCCAAAAGAAAGCCTACCCTAATTGAAAGATATATTCAAAAACATGAACGATCACGATTCAAATTATAATCTAATTCCTAGATTTTGCCAAGGTCACAAACCATCTTTTTGAGAAAGTGATAGACGAAAGCAATCAATTAAAGAAACAAAAAGGCCTCAATGGGCTAGAGAAATCCATAAGTTTCCGTATTTGAGCTCAATAGGAACATTTTTCGGTAATAGTCGGTACTGTTACTTTATTCGTGCCAATGGAATGGCAATGTTTCAATGCAATGCAATAAAAATGAATCGTTATGCCTACATTCAAACCAATCTCATCACAACGCTAGGGTTGCTTGGCAAGCTTGTTTAAAAAAGGTGGCTTCGTTAAAAGTATAAGCATAATGTCCTTCAAAAAGACTAAAGAGACTATAATCCCATCCAAAACTCAAAAGCCTGAATCCTAAAACACAATTCGGACATTTCGGAGAAAAGGTTACACTGGCTTCAACTTTTTCTATGAGGAATCTGTTTGAGGAGGTCAGCAGCCTAACCAAATTAGGGAAGTTTTAAAAGAATGCCTTTTTGTTGCAGCTTATCGTTCAACGTCTGCCCATGCACAGTAGCAGTGTCTTGATTGTCCGCATTGTTCAAAACCTTTACTGTCCAATAAGATTCAGGCCTAACAGGGCTATTATATCCGGAGAATGTTCTTTCTATATGTTATACAGACCCAAGTTAATTGCAGGCTCAAAATTTAAAATCTGGTTCGACGTTCTCCAAATAATTACCAAATAAACATTTACTGTAGAATAAATGACATTGGTTGTGTGTGTCTACACAATTGCAACACCATTTCTGTTCTTCCATCGTCGAAAGCATTAAAATTTTCATTCATGAAAATGTAAACAATAGGGTCAATTATGCCATCTAAACAAAGCCAAACGAAGTGATACCGATATTTTGCAGTTTTCACGACAGCTCGAAACATGTGTGGCATTGTTCCGAAGATGAAAAATTAAGGACATATGATGAAAGGTGTGAAAATTTTAGCTTTCCGATTTCTATACAATGAGTCCCTCGTAGTTTGTGTTGCGTGGCGATATTTGATATAAATGTAAATGTAAACAGATATAAAGACGACATTTGTTGATAAAAGACCTACGATAGCGGTCCACTGGGACACGATCTTCGCCGTTAAGGTTTCAGTTTGATTAAGAGCTAAAGAAACGATGAAAAATAGAACAAAAGCAATCCAAGATGCGACAACCATATGAGTTCGATTTCCATTACAATACGAATTGCTTGATACACACTCAATACAATTAAAGAAATCGACGACAAGCTGAAAATTTCAATGTTTTCTGTGAGGTTGAGATTTTTTTTAATCAAAACACAAATTCCAAAAGAATGCAGAGAGATGACAAGAAATGCTAAACAAATGCACGTTATATCAATCCAGTCCCAGTGAGCCATTGATTGAGTATACTTTGATAGCAATGTTAGACTTGAACGTTATTTGCCGAAACCCTGCGTCAACTGAATCTTGCTTTAAACATAAATTATTGCAGAGACTATCCAAATCGGAAGTTTCATCTCATTTTACGATGAAACTTGCGTAACTTGGAAAAAGAAGTTTTGATTGGTCAAAAAAAATTGGTCAAAAATTAGCCTCAAATTAAGTACAATTCTTCATTCTATTGGAGAGAACTCAAGAAAGCTATTAATAATATTCTATGCAAAAAAGAATGAATAAAATATTATAAATTAAACCTGTCCTTTTGGTCAAAATTTCCCAGAAAAAGTACAATTTTTGAACCTGCAATCAACTTGGGTCTGTATAACATAGAAAGAACATCCTCCGGATAAAATAGCCTCCTACGCCTGAATCTTATTGTATAGAAAAACAATGCGGACAATCAAGACACTGCTACTGTGCAAGCGCAGACGTTGAAGGATAAGCTGCAACAAAAAGGCATTGTGTTAGAACTTGAAATTTCAATAAAAAATCTCTACCATTTTCAATGATCAAAAGGACAAAATAAATTTCAAGGACCTTCATTCCGCTAGAAACATAAGAAAGCAGAGTGTTAAAAACATAAGGCTTTTCTTTCGTTGGTTCGAAATTAAAACCATTATTCGAGAACGGGTAATGATATGTATTTCGTACACGCTCCGATGATGCTAATATCCCGTTACTTATGGTTATTTTGAAATTAAAGAAACTTAATTTTAGTTGACACAGAGATGCTGATGTTAGAATCTCAAAAGGATAGACATTACTAGGTCAACAACTGAGTTTAAAAGCCCAAAGGGCTAGAGAGGAACCTTTAACCTTTCTCTCGAAAGAAAAAGTAAAACCGTAAGATTTGCGCCACATTTAGAACTGCAGATTGAATCTTGCTCTTCCACTGCTTTCAAGCGGCATATTTTTTGAAATCTGGCGATAGGTTTTACTTTAAATCTGGCGTTTGTGTGAAAACTACGCAGCTCACGCATTTTGGATGGGAAATAAGCAGATTTGATTTCCCATCCCATCATATCTAACCTTTTTTGAAATCAATGAGATCCACTCCATTCAATCTGGAAATCAAACTTTCCAGAAAAGATAAAGCGTGACTTCTTTCGTGCTGGGTGCAAGAACACACACATTTACCAAAATACTTCTTCTTCAGAGTCTTGATAGTACATACACAAGTACCCTCCAAGTAACAGTTAACGTCTCCTGGAATAAACATCCATCGAAAGCGAGGTTATGGTAAATTAGATCAACAGCCTTTTCCAGCACCAATATAAATAAGAAATACGGTGGCCATTCGTAAAGGAATAAAGAACGTTTTTCCTATAAAGGTCACCTTGCAACCTGGACACTGTAGGACCCTCTCCCGAACCATAAAATGAACTCGTATGTGATGTTCATTCGTATAGAAATAAAGAAGAGCATATAAATATGGAATTGTAGGATCCCTTTAAAGTAAAATCAAGGTTTCGTACGATATGGCCATTCATACATGCTTAAAGAAGAGTAGGGAACTAAAGTCGTCACCTGGCAACCCTGAAAATTTTGGGCGAATACTGAAAGACCATCAGAGACAAACTTCCAACAGATCGAAGACGATGGCTGCAAATCAATTGCTTTTCTCAAGACGCTGTTGATTAACAAGGCTTAATAGAGAGAGATAATGATTTTTCAGAAGCTCATGATTTTGGCTTGAAGCTAGCTTGAAAAAAAGTCACTTGCTTGTTTTCACACACAACGATTGGTAAACTGCAGAGAGTAGAATTGCTTATCTTTAAGTTTTGAATGTGCTTTGTTTGATGTATAATCTTAGCGAAGAAAAACTACTTGCGGTAAAAATCAGAAAAATCTAACAAAACCATTTTTGCACAAAGTTCAAAAACCCTATTTTTAGGTGGTTTTTGGACCAAATTTGCCCAAGGAATGTTTTTTTTTCTTCAAAACCGGGCTCCATCGTATTTTGTGCATTGTAATTTTACATAGTTGTGTCAAAAATAAAAAAAAGCCGGTAACAGACGAACAAAATGACGAACGGAGGTAGGTTAATTTACAGGACCTCCGTGTAGGTCCAAAAATAAATTAAAGAATAACAAATTGAATAATGATTTTTGAGATAAAAATCTTCAGCTCATTTCAGGGGGAGAATTTCCAGGGGGTTCAAAGAAGTGTTTTTTATTTTTCCAGGGGGTTAAAAACTTATTCTAAAATTTGCAGAGGGATGAAAGACTGATTTTTGTTTGTTCTTCGTCACATTTAAGATTTAATCACGTTTAACTTTTACAAGGCTTTCTTTGCAAATTTCCTGGAGGTGTCCACACATTACCAAAATCTTTTAGAATTGAAAAGGGTGGACGAACCTTGTATGGATTTTTAAAGGAAAAGCCCATTCCAAAACCAGACATTGATAGCAATGTGACTTTTGAAAATTTTGTCGTATGTCCTATCTCACGTTATCTTTTCAGCAAAAGTGAGCTTGTCACAGACTGAAGCCTCGCAACGGCTTCCTTTGGAACATATAAATATCAGTGAGATGTTTCATGCACAGTTTGCCCAGTTTGTTCCCTATGTCAATCTGGGATATGAGTAATATCTCTTGAAGCGTGAAGGGTGTTTCTCTTTCGTCGTCCAAACAATTTCTTACAAAATTTCATGATTTTCTTATTCATGAAAATATAGACGAAGAAGTTACTGATACCGTCCAGTAGGAACCAAACATAGAATAAATACTTTTCTCTATGGAATGGATCCACAAAATGAGGGACCGTTCCAAAGAAGAAAAACGAGCCACATATGAAAACAGGTGTAAACAGTTTTGATTTTCTGTTTTTGTACATCGAGTTTCTTGTTGTTTGTGTCGATTGACGATATTTGGTGTATATGTACGTGTAGGTGAATACAAATATAATGATAGTCGAGAAAAATCCTATTTGAGGTAACACAGAGACCAAATAGAATAACCAAGCAACAGACTTGATTACTCCACTCGCAAATAACATATGTAGGACTAGAATCATACCACCGACTAGCCAAGACACGACAACCCTGTGAGTTCGTTTGAGGAAAACCCAAGATGATTCATAACGTAAATGCAACCAAATAGCAAAGAATCTTTGTAATGTCAATAAAATCATTCCAGAATAAAAGGGAATAAGATTGGCGTGCGCACAAATCGCGGCTACACTTTCGTAGTTGGGTAACTCGGTCAGTAGGGTCACGTGTACAATTGCGGAAACACCAAAACAAATCAAATTGAAGGATAAACTTATGATTTCAATATGTTCTTTAATTTTGTGTTTCGTTTTCACTAATAACCATATTCCAAAACAGTGCAGAAGGATGGTTAATATTGCTAAAACAATGCAAACGACGGACACATAATCCCAGGAACAAAAGGAATCGTAGTTAAATTGTGTCTGGTTGCGTGTCTCGTTGAATTTCATCTTCAAACAAAATATTCATCCGCGAATTTGATTTTCAAAAACATTTTCATTTTGAAATGATTGACAAAAAAACTGTTTGCATACAGTTATTTGCTTTTGCGAAACTAATAAATAAATAGTTTTGTTCTCGGCTCCAAAAATTTTATTATTTCATCTAAATTTAATTTGGTCGAAAAGAGATCTTTCGTAAGGGTAACATTTGAACGAGAAAAGATAAAGCTTTTTATAAGCAAACCTGTTATGTACTTTTGTTCGCATGCTTGAAGAGGCATTAAGTCTCGTGGTTTGAAAGGATATATATCCATTTGCAAATTCTTAAATATTATTGATTCTTTATCTTAAAAAAGATCGGAGGAATTTTAAAATTGAAATTGCTTGCTATAAAAGACTTCTGTAAAGACAATCATATTCTACGATAAAAATATTGATTGTCAAATAAACCTTGTCTTCACCTGCAACACTCTGGAGTAGAACCTTTTTTTGGTTGTTAAAGCCAATCATAATTTGGCTTATATTATGTAACTACACGTATTATTACAGAAAAAACTATAAAAGAACATAAAAGGCTTTAATGACGAAAATATTAAGAACAAGCTAAGACCATTTTAAGGCTTTGCGGACTCTAAAACACCCGATTAATTAAAAATACTAAAAAAATGGCAAAAGAACATATTTAGGCTTAAAAGTCAAAGAGTTAAGAGTAACCAAAGGCTTCAAAAATTTTGAAGATTTTTATAAAAAAGTGTGTAATGTAACTACATGATGGGACGGTGCGCATGCGTAAAGATTATAAAGCGTAAATGCATCAATACGAACTATTTTCGAAGATGCGGGAGGTACAAATTTTGGTAAAAGGTTTAACAATTTAGAGCACCCTTGGTTGGCCTTTCAAAAAAACTCAAGTAAAATTCCGTGTTGAATCTGTCATATACAAATATTCATGATATGCACCACTGGAGAGTCTTCTGAGAATTTTTAAAATGTTCAACCCAATACGTCACTTAAACAATAGAAAAAGTGACGTATTGGGTGGAACAAAAACAAAAAAGTTGCATAATTTCGTGAAGTCATTGCAGTGGTGCATATCATGAATAGAGAATGATATTTTCCACTGTGTTTAACGGTATAGCAAAAAGTTTTTTTTCCCCAAGTTTTCCTTGGGTGTTATTACTGAATATTCTTCATTCAAGGGGACAAGCTGGAGTTTTTACAAGCTCATTTTTTATTTGGTTGGTCGTTAACCTGTAATAAAACAATTTTGTTACTTTTTCTAAAAAACGCGTCATCTCTGTTGCTTTTAATGACCAATTAGTGAAGTATCTTATAAAAACTCCAGAACATCCCCATTCAAGCGATGTAACATTGTCATTCACACTTTGGTTAAAGTCAAAAAAGCGATAAAAATTGTCAGATTTCATTGAAAAAAGTCCTTAATCTTTTTCGTACAACAAAAGTGTTGCTTTTTTAAATCCTCAAAATTTTAGAGTGATGACTCAGCCGCCGTAGACGAGGTTGTTGTACTAATGTTGTGGTCCATTTGATGTCGCCTTTGAACACGGCCACCATTTTGCCATTGCCTGAAACACCTTCTTACACTTCCGTTCATGAAAATGTAAACGATAGAGTTGCTAAGACCGTCCAAGTAAAACCAGAATAGAGAATATAAAAAACCATTAGCTAAACCTCTTAGCAGATGGGGAAGTGTCCCAAATATGAAGAAAGATAGACAGATGACAAAGGGTGTGAAAATCTTTGCTTTGCGGTTTTTGTACATCGCATTTTTAGTGGTTCGATTGGCTTTCCGATACTTGATGTAAATGTAAGAATACACAACCAAAAAAATGACGTTGGTGACGAAGAGGCCGAAACCAGAGTTACCAATAGTAATGTAGACCATGACGTCATAAGAAATGAGCTTCATCCAGTACCCAGTTATTGTCGTGCCCAAAAATATAACACATATAACCCATGATGCAACAACCATGTGAGTTCGTTTGAGGAAAACCCAAGATGATTCATAGCGTAAATGCAACCAAATAGCAAAAAATCTTTGTAATGTCAATAAGATCATTGCGCTGTACATTGGGATGACCAGTGCGGCTGTTATTCCGTAAAAGTATTTTGCATTATTAGGATTTTCTATTTCCATTACAATACGAATTGTTTGATACACACTCAATAATATTAGAGAAATCGACAAGCTGAAAATCTCAATGTTTTCTTTGATTTTACGATGCGTTTTCATCAACCACCAAAGACCAAGACTATGGAGAAGAATCGTGACGATCGCTAGGACTAAACACAGCACAGACAGCCAATCCAACAGTACCATTTTACCAAGATTATGAAGTTAACAACAAATAAAGTTTTAAGGAGATTTCACAAAAACAAATTTCCAGACGAGATTTTTCAAAACAAAATGTTTAGCGCTTGTTTCGTCAAATAATCAAAAGAAAAAAAATGAAAAACAAGAAATTTCATTAACAATTAACATAGAGAAGTTACAAATGAAATTTCATCTTGATATCTTACTAGCAGAAGATTCTATATGGAAATAAAAGCACGGGTAATTGGTCCAATTGTAAAATATAATAATATCTACAGTGAAACCATTACATAGGGTTTCTTTCACCTTTTATTATTTGTTCTTGAAAAATCATCGCAAAAACATCGATGCGTTGGAGGGACGATCGATCCATTTTGAGCCAACATTTTAACAAGCAAAATATGGATTGTTAATTAATTTCATAATAAGAAAGACTCAGTGGACTTCGCGTGACTTATTTTTGAAATTGGACAATTTCCTCAAAATTGATTGATAGTGAATTTGATTTTCGTGAAAAAGTTGTAGTTAATAAGGAGCCTAGGGGAAAACATCTTGAAGAGGTTACCCAGTAAATTGATTTTTCAAACCTTTCTCGAACAAGAACAAGCTACATGCTGAATGGACCTACCTGATGATGAAAGTTAGATAGCAATAAAGAGAAAAATGAAAATAATCAGTCAGAAAACATAGCGTTTCGCAAAAATGCATAACGCATTAAATTTCATCATTGATTGTTGATTAGGAAAAGGGAAGGGGAGCAGAAAAAAAAGAAGGAAAGTTCCGGTTGCAAAATTCAGTTTCATTGATAATCGAATCATGCTTGATGGTTGGTATTGTACCAAAAATCAGAAAAAACGAACGAACGAACGAACGAACGAACGAACGAACGAACGAACGAACGAACGAACGAACGAACGAACGAACGAACGAACGAACGAACGAACGAACGAACGAACGAACGAACGAACGAACGAACGAACGAACGAACGAACGAACGAACGAACGAACGAACGAACGAACGAACGAACGAACGAACGAACGAACGAACGAACGAACGAACGAACGAACGAACGAACGAACGAACGAACGAACGAACGAACGAACGAACGAACGAACGAACGAACGAACGAACGAACGAACGAACGAACGAACGAACGAACGAACGAACGAACGACGAACGAACGAACGAACGAACGAACGAACGAACGAACGAACGAACGAACGAACGAACGAACGAACGAAGAACGAACGAACGAACGAACGAACGAACGACGAACGAACGAACGAACGAACGAACGAACGAACGAACGAACGAACGAACGAACGAACGAACGAACGAACGAACGAACGAACGAACGAACGAACGACGAACGAACGAACGAACGAACGAACGAACGAACGAACGAACGAACGAACGAACGAACGAACGAACGAACGAACGAACGAAGAACGAACGAACGAACGAACGAACGAACGAACGAACGAACGAACGAACGAACGAACGAACGAACCGAACGAACGAACGAACGAACGAACGAACGAACGAACGAACGAACGAACGAACGAACGAACGACGAACGAACGAACGAACGAACGAACGAACGAACGAACGAACGAACGAACGAACGAACGAACGGACAAATGTTAATTTATAGGACCTCCGATGTAGGTCCAAAAAGTGAAGAATTAAGATTTGCATCGCATTTAGAATGACGGACTGAATCCAGCAATTTCTTTGTTTTTAAACGGTACATGTTTTTTTATAAGAACAAAGTATATAAGAAGAAAAGGCTTCGATGGCCAAAATCTTAAGAACAAGTTAAGAACATCTGAAGGCTTAAAATTTATTGGGTGTTCTTATAAAAGAACGTTTATATTTTTCAAAATCTGGTGATGGGTTTAATTTTCAATTCCTGCGTTTGTGTGAAATAAGTGGCTTCATTTCCCGTCCAAGAATTTCAAATCTAACCCCTTCGGGGCGTTGAAATCAATGGTATAGTATTTTCTGCAAATCAAATATCCAGATGCCCTAAAAATTAACACCCGTTAAGGGGAGAGTTAAAAAAAAGACACAAAATCTGATCGCCTGGAAAATGATTTCATTATGTATACTATATGATGTCTTTTATAATGCATGTAATACATTAGTATGGGTGTTATTGGATAATATGATAATTGTTACAGCATAATATTAGTTTATAACAAATGACAACAAATTCTCCCTTCCATTAATATTTTCTTTATAAAAGACTATACTCTCGTAAGAATCAAACAAAATCTTTAGAATGGCTGTATGTCCTTATAACCAAAATTGTCACTTCTAGGGTGACATCAATTCTTCTCCCCTGAGGAAGTGAACCATCCCTTTAAAGCTTTAACGTGTGCAGTCAGCGATAATCCGCGATTAACGGAATATTAGAAGATACACTGTAAGCCTGTACAAAATGCCGAGTTTATGTTTTCAGCGACCAAAGACGGTTGGTTTTTGATTTGTCTAGAAACTGGTAAGGGTGACGCTAAATCAATATCAACACTTTTGACGCCACAGTTAATGAAACAAGCGCGTTACACGACACTGTTTTGGATGCAATTCCTGGACACCAATCTGCGGAGACGTTTCAATGCATTCTCATTGAAAATATAAACGAATGAACTGATGATGGCGTCCACATAAAACCAGATGAAAGCATACCGGGCATCGTCCACTAAACCTTGAAAGAAATGCGGTAACGTTCCAAACGTGAAGAATGAAAGACAGATTAAAAAGGGTGCGAAAATTTTGGATTTTTGATTCCGATATAATGAGTTTCGAGTGTCTTTATTGGCTCGTTTGAACTTAATGTAAATGTAAATGTAGACAATAATGAAGACAGAGTTTGTCCCAAGTAAACCCAGCATGTAAACTGCTATATCAACATAGGCCCAAAATCCGGTTTGAAGTTTTGTAAGGTATAAAATTAGCACTGTTGTTAAATAAAAAGCACAAGCTATCCATGATGCAACAACCATGTGAGTTCGTTTGAGGAAAACCCAAGATGACTCATAACGTAAATGCAACCAAATGGCAAAGAATCTTTGTAATGTCAATAAAATCATTGCGCTGTAAAAAGGGATAACTGAAGCAGTAGAAAAGCCATAGATCAATGTGGAATATTGAGGACTCTCAATGTCAATCGAGATTCGAATAATCGACAACACGCAAAAAAGGATAATTGAAATCGACAAACTAAGCAACTCGACATTTTGTTCGATACTGCTGGATGATGACGTCTTCATCAAAAACCATACGGCAAAGACGTGAAGCAGAATCGGCAACATCGCTAAAGCAAAACAGGAAATCGACAGAGAGTCCCACTCCCGCATTTTTTATACTTCAATTGAGCAAGTTATGTTAATTTTCTCTTTTAGATCGAGCTGAAAAATATTGTTCTTCTCAGCTGGAAAGTACAAAATGATAAAATTTCTGCACAATTCGAATTTTATCTAATTCCTATAAGATTTTTTCGAAAATTTAATTGGAGAGTCAGAGAGGTCTCCAGCGAGAGCAGGTTCTAACAATCGCCTTCCAACTGAACCGTATTTATAGGAGAACTTAACAATGAAAATTTTCTATACTAAAATCGCAAATTGAAGAAGAAGTGAACCTTTTTAATAAAACTAAGCGCTTTTTCCAATTTCCGAAATGTTTCTTGTTGCAAAAGCCACAAAGAGATTTCACAGGAAATAAAATGTCCGAATCGGTAAAATTGATTCTTATTGGAGCTAACTTTTAACACCATTTTCACGGGAAGATTGAAGTTTCTCTTGTAATTAAGTAGGCTAGTTACAAAATAGGAAATTGGAGTAATCAATAATGTTATGTTAAGCAACCAAGAAATGATCGCGATAACAAATCTTGTCCACGTTTTTTTTTAATAAGAATACACTTTATAAGAATGTCCATGATGAAAATGGCCAAAAAATTAAGAACAATGCAAAAAATATCACCATCATGGAATTTTGCTACTCAAGCTAAGAATGCCATTTTTAGAACATTTTCAATTATAAATTTTCAATTATCCCCAAGTAAGGCTCACTCCTTTCAAAAAATACCATTTTATGCTTGAGAAGTACGTACTAAATGTTAAATCTTGGTCAAATCAGGACCCTAACTTAAGAATGCTGTAACAATATCTTAGGATGATTTTCCCAAAAAAGTTAAGAATATCCATGATGAAATGAATTTACACCATTCTTATAAAAAAAGCGTGCAGACTTGAAGCAAAAAACGCACACGCTTGTATACTGTGGGCGTACAGTGAGAATTAGGATATTTCGACGTTTTTCAGAATCTAAAGCTTTATTTTATAATACTTTGTTTCACTAGATATTTCGATTTAGGAGGGGTCCATTGGCTTATAGACTATATTATCAGCCTTACTTGAGCAATTTTAGAGCTTTTGGATCCTGAGATTTAAGTCTTAAGCCTCATTTTGAAAACTCAGAGGTAAAACTTCACATACCAGAATTACCTTAGAGCAATTAAAATCATTTGCCGTGTCATTAAACAGTTTTAGAGAATCCCTAGACTGGAGTCGTTTATAATGCATGTAATACTAATAATAAACACAAATAATGATACGGGATTTAGTTTGTATAAACGACTGGAAGAATCCGGTGTTCCAGCCTTATAGATACCGGGCCTAGCTACGCAGAAACTTGCGTAGCGAAAAAACAATTTATAAAGCAACAACAAACTCTCAAAATAAAATCAACTCAAATGAAACATTTTTAACACACAAATCCACACACATTTTATTTTCAAGAACTTTTTTTGAGCGGGAAAAAATTTTAATTGCGATATTGACACTTTTTTTTTTGTTTGGAGTTAGTGCACAAAGGTTTCTAGACGACTAAAATTTACTTTTTTGTTTTATTTCTAATATGTCTGAATTAGTCGTCTAGCTTGCTAGACTAGAAAATCCCCCCTTTTTTATCAAATTATGACTTTCACTGTACCTTTTGTTCTTTTCGTTATTGTTTTTTCTGAAAAAATTGCATAGTCTAATTTTTTTCCAAGAGAAAGATTTTCTGCCTGCAATGTAGTCAATAGGTTAGTAACATTTGATAAATCATATCAAGATTCCTCAATGTCAAACGAGGCTTTCCACACGATTTCGATCAATCCATCTTTTGACCGTCCTTAACACAGCTCCATCCATGAAAATGTACACAAAAGAATTAGAGATACTGTCCGCATAAAACCACATAAATGTGTACCGGACATCGTTTACTGCACCTTGGAAGAAATGCGGTAATGTCCCAAACAGAAAGAAAGATAGTCCAATTAGAAATGGTGCAAAGAATTTAGATTTCTGATTTTCGTATAAAGAGGTTCTGATGTCTTGATTTGCTTTCCGATACTTGATATAAATGTAGGAGTATACAATGAGAAAAACGACATTAGTTGCCAATAGCCCTGTTACCGAAATAGCAATACAAATGATCCTCCATGGAGTCGTGGACAGTCTTCCCGTGAGATAAATGATCAATGTTGTTAAGATAAACGAAATACATGCGGTCCAAGACACGACAACCATGTGAGTTCTTTTAAGGAAAACCCAAGATGATTCATAGCGTAAATGCAACCAAATAGCAAAGAATCTTTGTAATGTCAATAAAATCATTGCACTGTAAAAAGGTATTATGAATGCAATAGAAAACCCATATATTAATCTGGAGTAGATTGGATAGTAAATATCTACAAATATCCGAACGATCGACAACAAGTTGAAAGTCATACTACAAATTGATAAGCTCAACACTTCGACATGTTTCTCCAAAACCGAGTCTATTTTCAATAAAATCCACGTGCCGACAGAATGAAAAAATATTGACAAGAAGGCGATAGCTAGACAGCAAACTGATAAATCGTCCCAAACTTCTCTCATTGCTCATTTTTCAAAAGCTCAAAAAATGTGGTGTGGTGATAAACTCAAGAGCCTAGTTAGGATATTTTGATTTTGGTAAAACCTTTCCATTTATAGTTTCAGTTTAAGATTCGGCGACGTCTGGATCATTTTTCATTAACAAAGAAGAGGAGAATTTAGTTTATCTACAAAGATATCAACTATGAAATATTAAGCTCGCACTGTTAGTGATTATGAAAGTCCGAGAAAAGTAAGATACCCCAGCAGGGGTATGGGTTTGATAATAGGTTATGTTTAGATAGAACTTGTCCATGTGAAACATTTAGATTTTCTGTATTTTTTGAAAAAAATCGCATCGTTGCTAAATAGCGAATTTCCACTGTACCGTCGTCATCGTTAGATAGTTGCAGTTAAATTTTTTAGGATCAGGGCAGCCATGCTTTTGAGTAACAAGACTTTGTCGTGAATGACAAGACAAACTACAACCATTACTATGGACCACCCGGTCGTACTTGTTCTATCAAAGTTTTAATATCAGAATGTAGAAATGAATGAGTCCACACCAATTTCAACAGTAGTCAAAGCCGAGTTCTTCGTATCAGACGGAAGAACAAATTTACACAATTTTGCTAAACTTTGATACGGAAAAGCCTCTCTTTATACTTTGTATTAGCGGAAATCCACTGAGTCGGAGGGGCATTGAACAAGCCCCATGTCCACAATGAAGCATGTTCATGTACAGGAAACCGTAACTATTCATTTGGAATTCATTTGAAAATTACCCTTTCGAGACAAATAGGAAACAAAGGAAAATAGATATGACAAACCTGCGTTCCATCATCTTCTTCTCCTTGTTCGTTCGTCTGCTTTTGTGAATAATCTCCACTCAACAATCCAGCACCTAGCTTGGCTGTTTGAACATTGAACGAACTTGTAGGGTCTCCTGTAATCAATCAAAAAACATAACATAATGGACTGTTCCATTTAATTAATATACATACATCGAAAGTCGAACCTTTTCAAGATAAAGAAATTCGTTGAAAATGTGTTGATATATAAGTGGGACGTTCCCGTACGGCCGTTTTACGGGCCGCACGGCGTTTTCGTTACGTCAAATTCGGCGTGAGGCAACTCTAAAAACCAGTTTTTTACCCCCTGGAAGAATAGAAGAAAAGCTCTTTACCCATGGAAAATAAAAAATAAAAATTTATTTTGAACCCCTGGAAAGTCTTCTCGGATTACCACCTTCAGAAATTGCCAATAAAAATAAAATATTACAAAAAAATGTAATTTAAGCTATCGAAGTTAACCCTTTAAGTGCCACGGTCATTTTTTTCTACTTTTTTTTAAAGAAAATCACTAGTTCAAACTTATCTCCGGATCTAGAAGGAATTAGAAGCTGGTTGCTGGTTACTGCGCGGACCTGTCTGAATGATAGAAAGGTGTCCAATTGTAAAACTTCAAACTAATTCGCTGGAAGACAGAATCGAGTAAAGCAGGGCCAAATTTGGAGATTATTGGATCACTCGTTGACCAAAAATGGTCAAAAAACGGTCAAAATCTTAAAAAAGTGAATTTTTGTCAAATTTTTGCATTTTTTTGACTTTTTGGCTGAAAATCTCGCTGGAAAGACTCATTTTTGAATTTTTTTCTGATATATACGACATTGGCACTTAAAGGGTTAATTAGAACAACAATATACCTTTTTCATTTTGGAATATTTGATCACTACAATTTGCATATTTCTGTTGGAATTCCGTCATGGAGAAGAGAATCTGCATGATTGAATTCATGTAACAGCTACAAGAAAAAAATTGACGCCTCATTTAGAGCAAGAAACGTAAATGTAAGACTATGTTCGTTATGGTTTCTAGTATTGCTTCGGTATGGTTTTTGTTGCGGATAGGAAGTGTTCATAGCAAGATCTAATAAAAAATAACTGAATCGTAATGTTCGAACCGTAATGCCTGAAAATAGTCCACATGCACTCCTTGAACCTCTCATAAACAATTCTTTTTTAAATGATCAATCAAGCCTTACCTTTCATAATGCATATAGTATATCTTTTTGAATTTCAGTTAGGTCTTTACCTGTTTCCGAGGTTAATCATGCCAGTGTAACCAGGTCCATTCAGAGGTTTCAATTTCTTGCCAGCTTCTTGGATGGTATCCCATTCAGCTTTTAATGAGAGATTGGCCTCCACTTCTAACTCTGTCATTGTTTTGTCAGTCTGAAAAGAGATTCAGGACAGCTTTTGAGAAAATTGGTAATGAATTTACAAAGGAAGTTATTTCTCGGTATTTTTTGCTTGACTCCAAACTGACCAAGCGAATTCACGCCAAAACATAATTCCATATGAGAGATACTTCCCTGAGTTTCTGAAGAGGAGGGTAAATCATTTTCAGCATTCGAAAGGGTACATTAACACTTATACCTTACTCCTTTCTTATCCGTAAATTAGTGAAAGAGAAAAACTCGAGATAAGATTTAGAAAATCTTCTTTCAAGGCAACATTAGAGTAGACCTACATACAGTACATCTGTTTTTTTTTTCTTTTTGTGTAAATTGGACTTCTGTTTTTTTTTGGATGGCTGATGCATTACCTTTTCCAGAAGAGCGATATTGATACCGAAATGTAACAAATGTTCTTTCAGTTTTGGATCTTCAACCATATCGTCTTCATCATAAGAATAAACATCGCCTCCTTCTGCAGTAATGGTTCCCAGCTTCACCGCTAGTGGATACTTTGTTTGCTCGTAATATTCAACTGCATGATTGTTGCCCCCTGACCCTGTAAGAAAAGATCGAAAAGGTTTTTAAGAAATTTTTAAAAACCACCGAAAATTATATCATATCAATTTACTTGCGATGTTAGCTTTTTTAGGCTTATGAAGATAAATGGATCTGAAATAGTAGAAGCAATCTTTTTACCAAGTTATAAAATCAGGTTACAGGAAAATGACATAATAGCCTCCTGGATTAATTGTAAACTAATAGTTAGGTTTGAAAAATAAAGAACTAATTTACAAAATTGCAACACGATTTTTTATGCTTGTGGAAATGTGAAAGTTATGCAGTGTATTAGATCTAATTAGATTCTAGTTATTTTTTATTATGATGAATTAGTCTGAAAGCTAGTATATAATGTACATAGTTTCCTTCCCCCTGATTCTCAGACAACCCTGTAAGGGAGGTTCAAAAAAGTCTCAATTAATAAGGGGTTTGGCCTTTAGTGGAGGTTTTGGTCATATAGGGGGGGGGTCAAACTTTTTAACCAAATAAATTTACTATTTAAAATTTTATCCCAGGGTTCATGACCTGTAAATCTAGTCTTAAGAACATGTCATTAAGTTGTATATTCCGACTGCATTAATAATAGAAAAAAGAATTGAAGTATTTTTGCCTTACCATCCCAAAACTTCCTTCCACAAAGAATGGTGCCATCTGTTAAGTTCAACCAAAGGTTTTGAGTCAAATCACAAAGTGCACATTTCCAACCACTTCAAAAGAGAAAGCAAAAAAAATTAATTTATAATAGGAAATTTCCTTAATAAGTTTTAGATTATATTCATTCAATAGAGTGCCTTAGCTCTAGTTTAGACGGCCCACTTTTCGTCCTGCCTATTCTAATTGTGACAGAAAGTGATATGCATCGCTGCAATGTCTTCTGACATTACATCACGGACCCAATAGCTGATTGGTTCCAAGTGACGTGAAATCAGTCAATACGTCACTTTCAAGCAATCAGATGTTGGGTCCGTGGAAGACATTGCAGTGGTGCATATCATGAATAGTATCGGTGAAATAGAAACATAAGGTTAAATGTCCCACAAGTCTCTATTTGAGCTAACAATGCTACTTTGATTGAGAAGTTCAAATGATTCAGTAGTATGCATCGGAGAATTTGAGACAAAATCAAGACATTAACTATAACCTTGGTGGGATTTTTACGCCATTGCCAAGTTGTTGTAGATTAAGTGCGTATTTTGATACAATTCTTTTCTCCTCCCAAGCTTGAACATTTTCTTGCATGCTTGCACCTTGGTGAGCTATTACACCAGCTATACAACATTGAAGCTGAAAAGTGTAATACAGTAATATGGGTGTTATATGATAATACGATGATTATTACTTGATAATATCAGTTTGCTATAATTTGTCACTCCCACTATTTTTTGCTTGTTTTTTACTTAGTCTTAGTTAGTCGTCTAGCATACTAGACTAGAAATCAACTAAAAATTCAAAGTTTTTTTCCCTTGAACAGAATAGATCTTTTTTCCAAACTTGCTTTCAAATTATCCCTGCTTTTTACATAATTTTTCAAATCGCAGCGAAAAGTTATGCTTTATATTTATTTTCCATGCGAACTGATTTGCACGCCGGGGACCACATTAAAGAATTTGTTTTTGGAAAGCTTTATTGCCCAGTAGGCTTTATTGCCCAGTAGGCCCCTTCTGCTCAATTTTCAGAAACGTTATAAAAAGATAATAAGTCATCTACAACTGCAAGAAGCAGTATAAACATAAATATCTTCTTACGTTTAAGGGAAGATCAGGATTGGGTAAGGTCAATTCGTTTGTGATTTTCCCTTCATTGTCTGTTACAATCAAAGTGTTCACACACTCATATTCGACCTGTAATAATGAAAAACACGTGCCATACTTTATAGATGAAGAACATTGAAGATACAGTGGAAACTCTCTCTAATTCGAACTCGCTTTTATTCCAATCTTTCTATAATGCGATTATAGTTCTTAGTCCCCGTCAAGGAGAAAACAGGATAAAATACTTTTTATGATTCGAATCTATTCGTAATTTGAACAAATTAGACTTCCCGTTCGAGTTTTAAAGTTAACGAGACTTAAATGTATGATATGAGCTTGAAACAACGAGCAAGATGCAGATAAATCAATGTTAATCTACAAGTTCTCCAGGTAGGTCCAAAAAAAAATGAAAGTAAAATGCAGTCTTATTTTTTACCACAAAAAAAATCAATCTACGCAAGATTTCAAACAATGTTTTAGCATCTATATTCTACAGACAAGAAAGACTAGGGAGGTCTTGAAAGCAGAAGATTACAAAGAAAAGATATGGCGGATCTTACTTTATCCTTTTCAACGTCGAATCCACCTTCCACACCTGAAAATAAAATAAAAAGTTTCAAAATATTAAAGACAAGTAGCAGATAGGGTGAATTCTAAACTTTTATTTTTTATTAACACCTAATGGTTTCAAAAAAGGGTTTATACCTATGGCCATTTTGGTTGGTCGTTTTTCAACCGGTGGCTCCTCAACAGAAACCTGAAAGAATTTAAATAATGAAGAAAAAAGATAAGATTTCCCACATGATTCAAGTGTATCTTTAAAAAATAAACACTCTAACCCATTTACATCTTATGAGAAGCGTGGTGCAGTGGTATAGCATCCGGCTACAGTTCGCAAGGTTGTGGGTTCAACCCCCAGCTGGGTCAAACCAAAGATTCTCAAAATGTTACTTGATGCCTCTCTGCTTGCTGTTCAGCAATTAAGAGAAGGATCAAGGGTAAGTGGAGAAATCCAGGGAGAAAGAGTGGCACACTCTCCCCTACCTACGGGTAGATAGCTATCGAAAGAGGAGCCTTTGGGTCGCCTCAAACTGCAGTCACAGACTTAGTTACTACTTATCTTATGGGATCGCTTGAATTTTTCGATCCTTCACCGATAGGTCGAAGCCTTAGGATCATGACGACCCATACCGCCTTGTTTTCATCCCTCCGGAATAAAGAACTAAGTCAAGATTAGCATTTTTTTGGGGGGGGTTTGGGTGTGTACCCGCATTTAAAATTGAAAAGAATAATTGAAAATTTGAAGTTGCAGAGTGATGGCATTTAATGGGTTAATGAAGTTATCATTAACTCTCTTCATTCGATAGATGTCTCCTGAAAATTTTGAATTAAAAGCCGCTAAAAAGAATTTTCAAACCATCCCTTGCATAAATCAGAACATCTTTTTATTCAGAAGAAGATATAGGGACAATCAATTGTAAAAGTAACTTTCATCCTTCCTAAAGACCTTACCTCTTTAGGAACTTTTTTGAAATTGAGGAAAACAGTTTTGCCTTCTTTCTTGACAAACAGCTGCAAAAATTTCTGTGATACACCAAATAACGTCGACAGACATACGTTCATTCCATTGTCAGATTCCTAAATAAGTAAAAAGTTGAAAAAAAGATAATGATAAAAGAAAATGAAAACAATTGAGTTTTAATTGAGATAGCTAAAGAATCATCCAGTCTTTTTGGTTTCAGTGTTTTTGCTTCTACAGGTTAACATGCACAAAAAACCTCTCACATTAGCGTGGTTGATCGACCAAAATTCGGGAAAACTGGGGAGACAGTTCCACTTTCTCACGGAAAACTATTAGATTGAAAAAAAGGAATGAAGCGCCAAAAGTAGCAATCAGAGGTGCCTTTTGGTGCCCCCTTGTTTTTCGCACCCCCTGCTGTTAGGCAGCGAGCAATATGAAATTTGATAATTTAAGCATGGATGAAGACTAAATTGGGTAACCCTGGACAGTACATGTTCTTTTTGATAATAACACAAAAGTTTTTGAAGCCTGCAGATGTTCATAACATTTAGAGTTTTTAAAGCAATTTAGCTCACTTTCTGAAAAATTAGCTTTGACCATCCCAGATATCATACCATATTTATGCTTACTGGGTCAAGGGCTATCGTTTGCCATGGTTATATAGTTAGATTATCTAAAAAGCTTTTATTTTTAGAGATAGTGAAAAAATTGGCTAATTTGAGTTCTCGAGCCTTAGCAACCTGGTTGCTAATAAAAAAAATATAATGTGTACTCAAATGCGTTTTATTACTATTACTTTACTTACTTCTACTACTGAAGCTTTTGAATCAAAAATATCAATTCTGCTAATTTTTGTCTATCTAAAGAAGTGTGGTGGATTACAGCTCAAATAACTGCTCTATGTACACATTGTACTAGTCAGATGATTCCAAAATTCAAACATTTTTAATAGTATCTGGAAAAATTAAGATTTAGCAAAATATTAGGTTTTCAGCCTTTATTAAATCATTTTTCTGGAAGAGCAATTTTCTTTCAATCATGAAAATTGACGATGTTTGAAAAAAGATTCTTAAAATCTGAAAGTGAATTGGAGAGTGAAAAAAAGATAATCCAGATTATGAAAACCAAAACAATTTGGTCCTGTAGGCCTAGCGCTTCTTTACATTACCAGATTAAAATACCCATTATTCACCAAATTTTCTTCGCGCCTAAAAGTAGTTTATTGTCCGTTTCTATAATATAGAGTTTTTGTTTCGAAGTCACAACTAAAATCAATTCATATAGACCTCTTATGCTTACTACTTTTTGTCGAGGGGTAAATCACTCGAAAAATTATCGTACACCTCTCGTACAAAAATTCGAAAAAGTCAAAGAAAAAGTCAAAAAGTCAAAGTAAAAGACAAAAATTCTTAGAATAAAGTTAAAAAGTCAAATAAGAGTCAAAAAAAGAAAGTCTTGAATGGGCGAATGGTTGGAGCAAGATTTATGGGCGGTTGGCGTTTTTGGACAGATTTGGGCGAAAAATGTTGGGCGCCCGAAGGCAGTGGGCGTTTTTGTCGGGAAAAAGTCAAAATGAAAGCTTGAAAAAAGTCAAAAAAAAGTCAAAAAGTCAAATGAAAATTCAAAAAGTCAAAAGTATCGTACACCTTTTTTCAAGTGATTTACCCCTCGCTTTTTGTGAACCATGAATGTCTTAAAAATTAATCGAGACAGCATTATGTACAAAATGAATTGTTTTATTTAAATTAAATATGATAATTACTAAATGAAATGAAAATTCATATTGCACAAAATAACAAAACAAAGAATGAAGAATATTACACGTTACTAAATTAAAACTTAAGCTAAATTAATACATTTGGTGCTCGATTTTGAATAATTAGTGCACAAAAAATTTAGTTGGCTTTTAGAGCCTTAGTCTATAACATTAGATAAGATAAGACTTTATACAAATTAGATTTATTTAGACTTAAAATCTCAAAATTAACATAAGATAATAGGCAAGGAATAACAAAATTTTCGAGAAAAGTAAAAATTGAGTAACTAGTTGAAAATAATATCAAGTCTTAACAAGTGATACTTTTATGGACCTACCTGGTTATGCATTTAACACATTTATAATTGATATCTACGTGACGTGACCATTAAACAATCATTCAGAACACAAATAGTGACGATCTATTTAAATTAGTCGTTTGTTTCTTATAAAAAAAACATTTAGAAACCAAAATTTCATGTTCTTGAAATATTCTTTCATATTCAAGACTTCGTGAGCAAAAAAAACATCATCGCATCAAAAAATTGAGTAATTCGGCTAAGAACATTGATGTATGCTTACTAATAGTGATTCTTATAGATAAAGATGCGTTTTTTGAGCTGAAAAATTCTTTTTTTACAAAAATCTGATTGAGCCATCTTTTACCTACCTGCATGCAAAAAATCAGAAAAAAACAATGATCCAATATTTCACGAAGTCCAAAAACCCGTTTTTTAGCCCTTTTTTGGCCCAAATTTGTGCAATAAACATTTTTATTTGAAAATCGGACTCCGTCACATTCGAAGGTTTATAGTTGTGCATCTTTGTGCAAAATATCATAAAGAATGAAAAAGCCAATCTCGAGAAAAGCTAATACCTAAGTAATTGATAATGTGCTTATAAAAAATATCGAATTTGGCCAGTTTCTCTATAAGAACACGCCAAGCAACTAAAATTTCCTGTCTTAAACACATATATTCTTCAAAAGTAAGCCCTCATGAGCAAAAAAAACATCTATCTCATGAAAAAATTGAGTAATTCGGCTAAGAACATTGATGTATGCTTACTAATAGTGATTCTTATAGATAAAGATGCGTTTTTTGAGCTGAAAAATTCTTTTTTTACAAAAATCTGATTGAGCCATCTTTTACCTACCTGCATGCAAAAAATCAGAAAAAAACAATGATCCAATATTTCACGAAGTCCAAAAACCCGTTTTTTAGCCCTTTTTTGGCCCAAATTTGCGCAATAACATTTTTATTTGAAAATCGGACTCCGTCACATTCGAAGGTTTATAGTTGTGCATCTTTGTGCAAAATATCATAAAGAATGAAAAAGCCAATCTCGAGAAAAGCTAATACCTAAGTAATTGATAATGTGCTTATAAAAAATATCGAATTTGGCCAGTTTCTCTATAAGAACACGCCAAGCAACTAAAATTTCCTGTCTTAAACACATATATTCTTCAAAAGTAAGCCCTCATGAGCAAAAAAAACATCTATCTCATGAAAAAATTGAGTAATTTGACTAAGAACATTGATGTATGCTTATCAATTGTAATTCTTATAGATAAACATGCGTTTTTTGAGCCAACAAAATTTTTTTGCAAAATTCTGCTTGAGCCATCTTTTACCTATGATGGTACCTTAACTTTCATGCAAAAAATCAAAAAAAATTAATGATCCAATTTTTCACAAAGTCCAAAAAACCCGTTTTTTAGCCGTTTTTTGGCCCAAATTTGCCCAAAAATTTTTTTTTCGAAAATCGGGCTCCGTCACATTTTGGGCACCACCATTTGGCACCTTTGTACCAAAAATCAAAAGATTCCTATGATTCAATCCTGAGAAAAGTTGGTAACAGACGAACGAACGGACGGACGAACGGACGGACGAACAAACACAGGTTAATTTATAGGACCTCCACCGGGGTAGGTCCAAAAAATAATCAAGATAAGGTACGAAGCATTAGGTACAAAAAGAATGATTTTTCGATTGAAAGTTACAAAAATTACTAAATATGAAAATCGGTATTACGCGTAGTAACAAAACATCAAGAATGAAGAATCAGCAAACTAAACAAAAAAAATTAAATATTGATAAATATTTTCCATAATTAGTGCATAAAATCTTAAATCTAAAGTCTTAAGTTAAGCCTTGGTCGAAAATATTAGATCTAATAAGACGTAATTCAAATTAATTTTATTTACGAACATTGTGGCAATGAATAAAGTAAAATTTTCAAAGAAAGTACAAAACATCGAGTCTCTAGTTGAAAATATTTGATTCACTTGAAAAATACTAATTTACTACTAAAATAGTCCATAACATAAAGTTAATGTTTTATAAAGAATTTTTGGTCAAAAGAAAAACCAGAAGCTTCATGTTTTAATTTCAAAAACTGTAGATTCGAACTTTTCGATAGATTTTTACACTCTGATGATGACTCCTGTTGTAAGGTCGAATATACAGTTTTTAAGATTTTTAGGGTGATTCAAAGTGAGAAAAAACAAAAACCATTTTATTTTTAATTTGACGTATTTTAAGTATCTTATAATTTATAAAACTCAAAGTAATAAAGTTTTTTTTTCTTAGAAGAATTTTAGAAGAACAATAAAACTCGGCATCGCCAAAAAATAAGAACAGTTTTGAGAGCCTGGAATCGCTGAAGGTCAACGAAATAAAGGGGCAAAGTATTGAAAATAGAGCACAAAGTTTAAAATACCTAAAATTTTCCCTTTAAAAACAGGATAGGAACATTGAGGTACTTCACCAAGAGAATAAGAACAGCTGAGGCAAAATAAGAATGTACTTCAGATAAAAATGAAGTGTGGGATTTTCTGAATCACCTTGTATCACCATAAATTACATTAGAAAGTAAAGTGAAAAAGCTATCAAAAAGAATCCCATCATGACTTGAGACGGTACAACCGAATAAGCACTGGATGATTGAAGAGAACATGACGTATTGAGTTGTTGCTTCCCATAAAACTGCTCAACCAATACATCGGTGTTGTTTTTCAAAGCAATCACATCAGTGTCAGCAAAGAAGCAATCTTTACATTCTTCATAAGCCGATCCTAAACAGGAAATACAGGAAGCTTTGGTAGGAGGAATACATTTGGTAGCGCAAAGAGCAATCTTGATACCACATTCAAGAATGTTACATCCAAGTCGCATTTCAATCATTTTCTCGTTATCTCTTATGATGTCGACAGCTTCCATTTCCGTTGGTAAACATTTGATACATTCTGAATACAAACTTCCGAAACATGTTTTACACTGAGACGATAATACACCATGTGCCAAACAGGTGGCAGCACATTTCGCAACTTTCAAGGCACATTTTAATTTCTTAGTCCACTTGCAGCTACTAAGAACCATATATTCATTACAACCACCCTCGCAATTACAGCAATTCTCATCACAGAGGCCGTTCCCATAGCAAGCATCCTCATGTTGCGACTTACAACAATTCCCAGGCACAAGCGGTTTTCTTTGACACACCCCGTTGAAGTCAGTGTAGCGCTTCGACACCAAAGCCTGTGTATTGAACTGCAAACGTTGCAAATCCATATTTGCAGAAAAACACGACTTGCATGTATTGTAAAGATTTCCCATGCAAGAAATACAAGAAGGGTCAAGATGATCAATGCAGGATGTAGCACATAAAGCCAACCTAGCTGCACATTCTGCCCATTTTAACACACTACAACCTAAACGTAGTTTCATCATTTCTGTATTATCAGCAACAACTTGTTTTGCCTCCAGACTTTCAACCAAACAAGTTACGCACTCCCCATAAAGTTTACCGAAACACTTGATACACTCCTGAGATCCTAGACCGGTTGTAATACAAACCCCGGCACACCAAGCTACTCGAGCCATACACTTTTTTCTAAGAATCCAAGGACATTTACTCATCATCAAATAACGATTACAACCCCCGTCACAATTACAACAATTAGCGTCGCACAAACCGTTTCCATAGCAACCTCCATCATGCATGCCCTTACAACAGTCCTTAGAAGGTAAATGTGTTGTTGACTTTTGACATGTTGTTTGGAAGTCGTCATGGTAATTCTTGACGATAAGGTGGGTGTTGTTTGTCAAGAGTTGCACCTCCATCTTGCTTAGAGTAACACAGCCAATACATTTGTGGTATAAAGACCCCATGCAATCAACACACAGCGGGTCTACTGGTTCTATACAGGCTGCAGCACAGCCAACAACAATAGCAGCACATTCAAGCCAATTGATCGCTGAACAACCTAAACGGACTTCAGTTAATCTTTGAGTGTCATTTACTATGGGTTCGATACCCATATCAGCTGGAATGCAGGGGAAACATTTTGTATATGCACCACCAAAACAGCTTTTACATTGACTAGATCCAATACCATCGTCAAGGCACGTGGCAGCACATTTAGCGATGTCAAAAGCGCATTCAGCTTTCTTGATCCAACCACAGCTACTAAGCACTAGGTATTTGTTGCATCCACCTTCACAGTTGCAGCAGTTTGTATCGCATAAACCATTGCCGTAACAACCTTCATCGTGTTTCCCCTTACAACAGGTGCTTTGAACCATTTGTATAATGGTCACAATAAACAGACATGTAACCACAGCCTTAGCAATCATCACAATAGGTTCTGAAAACAAAATGACATTCATTTAGATAATTTACATTAGATAATTTTCGGTGGCCGCTTAAAGTCGTTGCTTTTATACTATAGTTTATAAACGCATTAACAATAAAGACTCAAGTTGACTTGGTATACTCTAAAATAAAAATTTCAGGAAAGATTCTGAGCCATGACAGGACCAATGTCCCTAGAGAAACGCCCCCTCTTAAGTGACAGATCGCCATTACATGCCCCTCTTTATGATAATTTTTAACCGCGTTCTCCCCGGATCTCATTAGGCTCATTCATTTATTGAATTTCTAGCTGGCAAAATAGCCGGATTTTAATGTGTACTTAACTTATTCAGAAGTAAAACTTCCATCCCCTGGCAGTTAGTTCTACCAATTTTGGCCACCCTTCAGAGACAGGTTATTTTCAGTCGTGAATTTAGTAGGGGGCGAACTCTTAGGACCCGTTGTGAAATGATTGTATCTTTTCATTAAAGAAATTATCAATTTTATTACGCTTGCAATTTGTTTTGATTTTACGTTTAGCAATTATGATGTCATTTCAGTTTAGTATCATTTTTATATCTCTCTGTTTGGTAAAAACGATGTGCAGTAAAAATGTCTTGCTCTACGAAATCAGTTTGAATGAGAGACGCATGAGAAAGGTTCTGTGCGTGTGTTGACACATTTCAAAACGCCTCTTCTCCATCAAGAAACTTGGTCGCAAAAGTTATGCTTGGTAAAGCATAATTCAAGCTTCCCTTAACAACAACAACCTCTGGTTGTCCATGCTGGTAAGCTTCTATCCTTTGTTTGTTTCTCTGCTTTTTGCTTGTGTCCTTTCACTATACTACTCGTCAAATTTTAGGGGTCAAGGGGTTTTGCCTTGTGACGTCAAGTTTTTGAGTCAAAAAAAGTTTCCTTGACCTTAGCAAAAAACTCTTTCTCACGAAAAACTCTTTAAATAAATCCTCCATTCTTTGAAATGGACCACGTTTGGTTGTGTCGCATAAAAGATGTCATGGGCTCTAAAGGTTTACCCCCTTCTAATTCTTGTTGAGCTACCCAGACAAGAGAAAATGAACTGACTGAAAATCTTCCACCTGAAGATTTACCTAAAAAACCATTCAGTATTTCAATTTAGACTGTTTTGGATGCAACGAAACAGGGTGTAACTAAAATAATACTCAAAGGGTTGATAGAATCTGTGAGTGGTGACCCTATTAGGCAAAAATGGTTATGCCAAGACTATTTTAGGCTATTTGATAAAATGATGTGATTGATACGTCGAAATATTATTCTGTTTACAAAACTTCCTTGAATTTTCATAAAAATCTTACAGTATATGGCCCCAAAACGGAAACGGCCCCCAAAACGTAGGTCGTCCTTAAGATGAAGATTCTGACCTGTAGATTTATCAGAAATAGACGATTTTTGTTTATTTTGAAAGAATGATGGTCATACTTAAAAATGAGCACATTGTTTTTGATGGTTAAAGACAGCTTCAAAATAACATATTTGCGTTTGAAGGAAATATTTCAACACCAAAATTAGATAAAAATTGCATATAACTCACTCTAGCTCCTTGGATGGTGAAAATAAGTTATGAAAATGAAGTATAGGCAACTTTCTACAACTAATGCCTTTCAGAAAATGCTCTGTGACTTCAGAGGATGGGTAAAAGATATAGCACCTTAAAGGTCAACCAGTATTTCGGGGCTCTAGAATCAGCATTGATAAAACCGAAAATTATGAGAGATTTTTACATATCTACACATATGGTAGAAATAAGTGTGAGGATGTGTTGAATTTTTATTACTTTGACCCCCTTTTTTGGCGATTTTGATTACCCTAAAGGGCTTTTGATGTGTTCAACAACACTCCACTCGGCGGGTGCGACGCTGGGTGACGGCTAGTTCTATTTCTATTTGCTTGACCTAATTTTAGTTTATAACAAAAAATTAACATTATATAAAAAATTTCGCTGAATCAGCAAAAACAGCAAATTCTTTCATTTTTTTTGCAAAATACAGAAGCTGTTTTTCTAAAATTCTCACAGCATATTCCATACATGAATGGAACTATTTCTAAATTTTCAGTATGGACTTTGCACCATCGAAAATCTTCAAATATTCTAAGATATCATATCATAAATTTTACATCCATCGGGTCGTAACTTTAAGGGAAAACACAAATATGTTTATAGTTTCTCCCCCTGTTACCACTGGGCCTAATAATTTAATTTTAACTACACCTACGTCTCGGGGGCCCCAAAACCTGCGTTTTGACAACCAGGGGTATACTGTAAAAATTTTATAAACCTCTAAATCACATTTCCAAACTATGGTCAAAATTTTGTATTCATATTTTACAGATATCTCGAGAAATTGCAAACCTTCGTTTTGGGGGCCAATAGAAAAAAGCGATTGAAAAATATTGTTGAAATTGAAGATTTTGAAAAAGAACTTCTGGGAAATAAAGTAGAGATGTTAAAGTTTTTCATGCAGCAGAAATCTTTGTAAAACCTCTTTTCCTCTAGATTTGAGAAAAATTTTAAATTTGATCGACGTTTTGGGGGCCACATACTGTAGAAAGATTCCTATACTCGAACTTTGTTGTATATTATTTCATTTCATCATATTGTCTTGTATTGCTGGTTTTTTATGACTACTTTTTAAGCAAAAATTGTAAAATGATTCTTTTTAGGACACCCTTTCCTGTCGAGGTTAGTAAAAGAAAAATTGTTAACCTACCTTCAAATTGTCAACCTATAGTAAATTTCTTTTAACAATTGATGATTGATGCCTTCTTGCTGCAGAATTCAAAGTGTGTTGCTGTTCATCTCGAGTTGTTATTCTACAACACTGCTACCCGTATTTATAGTGATACAAGACAACTTCTATTTTTGGATTTACGGGCCGTTTAGGTAGAAGGCACGCTCTGCAAAATGCAGACCCGAATCTATCTAACAAACAAGCCAATAGATGTTGTTTGCATAATTCAATATTTGCTTTGAGAAGAGGGGCATCATTGAAATTTAAGAAACCATTTCTAATTGGTCAGCTATTGATGCCTTTCATCCTAATTTAGGAAAATTTATCCCTCTTTTGATATTTAATTCTTAAATTAGACCAACAGCAAACGAGCATCTAACAGTTCAACTTTACCCATAAAAAGACAATGGGTAATAAAAAAAAAGGTACGAGTGGGATCAAAAGCGAGATAAGTTATTTTTCGGAGAAAACGCCTCTTCACTTAAATAGATTATTCCAATCTTAGATCAGGATCAGCCTAGACTTCCCAGTTAGTCCTTATCTAATCTTTCACTTTAATAAGTCTTAGGAAAATGCTATTTCAGGGGTAATAAAGTAAAACAGCACGCAACAAATGAGTAATATGGAGGGGCGTTTTTGCAAGCATCTTTCATCGATGGTCCAAAGCACGAAAAAAATTACGATTAACCGGTCTAAATATTTGGTTGGCTGCATCAAAGTGTATATAAATGCTTATCAATGCACTAGAATTCGCCGGAGCTAGTTTTCCATTCACCTGCCTATCAAAACAAAACAAAAACCCTTTTTAGAAGCATATCCATAAAAACATATGTAAAAGAAATACACGGATTTCCTATTAGATAAGTGGTGTAAAAAACTAAGTAAATAAGTATGGTGGCTGTCTGCAGAAACGGGAGTGAGGAAGTCTACCCTTTTCTATTTGCGCTAGACCTGGGAGGTCAAATGCTGAGGTCGAACGCAACACCTACTCTCAGCTTTCTTTTTATCCCAAATTTCGATCTTTCAGGGGGTGAAAAGTTGAAATTTTCTTATTTTTTCCGACCCTTAGTGGGACTGAAATTTGATTTTCTGAATTTTCCGACCCTTAGCGGGACTTTGGAAGTCCAGAAAAGGTACCCTTAATGGCGGCACATACAGTACCCTCCACTTGCCTAAGTAGCTTTTTATAAGCATACAGGAAAACCGTATCGAGGCTTAATAAGCTTAGCAAAATCTAATTTTCAGCCTTAATATATGCTTATTATATATTAAAATGGTTTATAGACTTCGATTTGTTGATTTTCTTTGGGCTCTGAAAGTTTCGAATGAAAGTCGGAACATAGATTCGGCTCAAAGAATGAGAGTTTTTTTTGTAATTTGGCGCCGCAGGCGAAAATCTTAGTTCTAAGAAAGCTCAAACAGCTTTAAAAGTAACCCTAAAAAGGTCAGCGTTTTAAAGCTGCACGAATGATTTTTTGCACTTGTCTTGGAGGTATGCTTGTCATTATGAATCAAACATTTTGGAGCACAGATGATGACGAATCACTCAAAACAAGAATCTTGTTTTCGTGATGAATTGTCGAATGCACTCCTAATTCTTCGATTACTTATCATCTCAACGGGGAGCACTAAACCAGGGAAGTTTAAGATAATCTGCTATTAAGACTAATCATCAGGGAAGTTTAAGTAGTTATGCTGTTTATTGAAAACGTTCTTATTGAGTTAAATATAATAATAAGTGGCGCCCCCACCCACAAGTTTCTCAACTTTTACTAATTCATTTGCCTAGGCATAATGAGGAAGGAAATACTTAGTGGAGAAGAGTATTGCCAAGATACCCTGAATCACTAAATAAAAATAGACAAATTTGACACAGTGAAAAGAAACTTAAAGGAACAGGGTGTAATACGAGCGAAGCGAGCGAAAAAATTGATGCTTTATGATTTCAATATTGTTGTCAGCAAATTGGTCTTGGGGCGCAGTTACATTTTCATTTAATAATGCTATATTGTACACAAAAACACTTGTAAATTAGCTAGCTTTTAACCAATAAACTTTATTGCGTGCGAAGCGAGGGAAAAAATTGCAAGTAATTTAAAATTATTTCAGTAAAATTGGTCCCGGGGTGCAATTTAAAGAGGCGCATATGATTTTTAAGATTGAGGCGTTTAAGAAATCTCTTTTGGCGCTCGTTGCTCTTCGGCGCCCCTTCAAAAAAGTTCCACTAGGGGGGCGTGGCCCCCAGTCACCCCTACCAGAACGCTACTATTCGTGAGCGTTCAAGAATGTTTCAGAACATTTGAGAACGTTCTGAAAGGTTCTAGGAACGGTGGAACGTCCCGAGAATGCTCCATTTCAAATTGTAATTTAAACCACTTGTGATGACACATTTTTTTCCTGCAAAATAACTTTTAGTTTAGTTACAATATAGATAAATGCTCAGACTAGATTCTACTTATAGCTGAACTTTGTTTTTTGATCATTTCTGATTCTGATAATTTCTGATGACGCTCAGTTTATTAAAAAACTTAGGGACACGCAAGATGATTGGAAATGGCACAGGCTTAGATCTTTCTTACACATCAAATAGAACAAATAAGAGATTTTGTCTGCAGCCGTGTATTAAATTTCATATTAGTCAGGGGTATTTATATAAAAATAATCTGACCATAGTCAAAAGATTGTTTATGGCATTTGAATATAAAACTTGTGTTTTGAGTTCCTTTACACTTTTAACAAAAAACTGTCTTAAATTGATAAACTTTGACAATAAGTGTTTTTCAAACATTTTTTTTCGTACTTTACAGTAACTAGAGCTGACCTGTATCGATGACATGCGACCTGCGTTTCAAACTAGCTGTTACGGTATTTATCTCGTTTGCTTGAATGCATGCCATTTCATGCTCAACTGTGAGATTAAATATGAGATTGTGTTTGAAGTGTTTTCAAGTACAGTGTCTTTGAAGACTCAAAAAAGTCATCAAGGTTGTTCTCAGCCTCTGTCAGTGATGGACAGGCTAGCTCTATAGCTCTGAAACAGCATCTAGTATCATGCAATCCATAATACAAAATGCACTCACAAACATCAATTTTTCAGATCTAAATAATAATAACAGCATTGTCATCATTGACAGTCAAACAAAGGATTTTCTGTTAAGAACCTTGTAAACATTCAACAATTTCCATCAGGGTGCGCCACAAAAAAGTTTCTCTCTTTAAAAGTAATTTTCTCGAAATCTAAAAATTTTAAAAGAACCATTCCTATTTCATTGGAAAGAAGAAATAAAGACTTAAATTTTGATGGGTCATTTATTAAATTCGATTAATTAGATCAAAAGTTATGCTCAATTGAATAAAAATGTTACTTTCAGAAAGTGCTCAAAAACGTTACAAATCGACCTGTCAAATTTTTACTTTAAATTTGGCAATCGTAATAGCCTTTACATGATTAAGAGCATTAACTAATCATCAACCTCGATCATAACCTCATCAAGGAAGATTATTTGCTATGGTCTCCGGCTCTGGGAAGTAGTAATGTTTTCTATTGTTTTTGATAGAAAATGGTAAGAAACTTAAGCATGGTTTCATCCATGTTTTTTCCAGCCCCCCCCCCCCTTAAACAGCAAATTACCCCTTATCCATTTCTCCCCCCTCAGTTTGGAATTTGATTTGTACTGTGCCCTTATTTCCTAATCCCCCCTTAAATCTTTGTTTTCTTTTCTAAAGTGCCCCTTAAATTCTGGAACTTATGGAAAATATGTAGTTTGGTTAGAGTACACATGGAATTTATTACAGACATGGCCCCTGACGTGCGAATCAGATAGAGGGGGCTGTACTAACACACTTTGTTATAATGCTACACTTTGTAATGCAACTAAACGTACATTGTGATAAAAATCAACACACTTTGTAGTACCAAAAAGCTGACACACTTTGCATAGCGTCAGTCTGGGTTTAGGTCCCAGGCAAAAATTAGGTTCCCCTGAGTTTTAAGTCCCCCCAAAGACTCGTGATATTTTTGGTAGCCCCCAGGGCTTTAGACCCTTGACCCTTTTAAAAATTTGTTCCACAAAAAAGGGTTATTCAATGTAAAGATAAAACATTTTTTCAGCTTCATGAGCGTTAATTTGAGTATAATTGAAGCCAACTATTAAGATGAAGTATTAAAATGATGAGATTTAGCTCCCCCAAGTACATTAGGTCCCCCCCAAATATTTGAAACACCTTTAGCCCCCACCCTTTTTTGGCTTTTTGGAGGGTGTAACCCCTCCCCAACTAATAGGGGGACTGACGCTATACAGTTTGTAATAACACCTGACGCACTTTATAATAAAGGGAAACTTCCATCCAAAACAAAACTTAAGAGATTTTTCTAAGATTTCAAAACCGTTAAGACAAGAAATATAACAGGATGTAAAGGTTTTAGCTATAACAATGTATGCGAAGCTGTCTGACATGCTTGAAAAGTCAGTTAGAGGAGACATTCGAATCTCTTTTTTGGGCAATGGGTTTTTAATTTTCCTTTTTATTATGAAAGTTAAAACATTCCATGTCTATTTTTCTTTTCATAGCCGATCAATACAATATTAAAAAATTTGGTTGGTTAAAAAAGTCAATTGATTATTTTTTCAGTCATATAAAGGTTTTCATTTGTTTGTATCAGGGAAATTACCAAAAGCAGGGTTATGATTTATCTATGATAAATGTTAATCGACCCATGATTAAGACAGTAAGGATATTGTATACATTTTTAAGTATTTAGGACTGAACCCAGCTTAATTTATTTATATTTTTAAGTCTGAAACTTTGGATTTAAATCTTAAAATTTCTCTGTTTTACATGTATAGTGAAGCAATTTACAGGGCTTTTTACGAAGCCCTTTTTAAGGCATTTAAATTTATATTTTATTGCAAAGTGTATTTGTATTACAAAGTGCAGCAGGTATTGCAACTGTGGCATTTATTACAAAGTATGTTATTACAGGGGCCAAATCACATCAAATCAAATCAAATCACCCTACATTGCTGGGCGACAGCAATGAATTTTCACCCTTAGTTTACCACCTTAAAACAGTATATTAAAGTATAAGTAAAAAAAACTTTGCAAGAGTATGAAAAGAGATTTGGATTCACATGAATTACTCCCCCCCCCCTTAAATTCAAAATTACTTTTTCTTTGGTCCCCTTAAACATAAGTCTGAAAATTTCAATAATGCTCCCCTTAAAGTTTTGCCCAAAATTCAAGTCCCCCCTTATTTTAAGGGGGGGGCTGAAACCATGCTTAAGTTTACAAGTGTCATTTAGTTCTTGCTGGCTGATAGAATGGCAGGATCCTGGATGGCTTCCCTAACTGAAAAATCCCACCGATTGTGCACCCTACCAGTATAGACTTAAACTTGTATATCAAGATTACGGGATTTCAAGTACAGGCTGATTTTACTTTCGTTTTGAGTGGTTTCATTTTCGATTTCAAACCAACATCTTAGCAACGGGGTGCTCGCCCATAGTTACAAGGGTTTGTGCAAAAAACTAAACATAGAAAGTTTTCAAATCTCCCATTTCGATTAATGCAATGAAAAATTAAACTTTTCTATGTTTCACTTTTTTGCACCTATTCTTCAAAATGAAAATATTTAAGATTTTATGTTCTTCTTTTATTCAATGATTCTTTACAGCACTTTGTTGACAATCTAACTCTCGCATCAAATTCCTGCTTTCTTTAATAAATCAAAGATGAGAAAAAACCTAAGCCACAGATCACGGATTGAAACAAATATATGAAGGGTGGGATTTTATAGCCGCCTATTGTGCAAGGCACTAAGAGAGGCCACGAGTGCCAAAAAGAAGGGCTGTTTAAAATATGATAACCTCATTGATGGAAATTTGATAAACAGCTGCAAAGGAGCGCTGGGAAGCAGTCAGTAAAGGAGACCACTTTCGTTTTTGTTGCAAATTTCAATATAAACTTCTCTCAGCAGTTACATCAATATGCCTTCTTACCTGTCTTTAAAAATATAAATAAAAGTAATCACGGAAAAGGACGCGAAAAAAAAGACATAAGTGTGAGAACAGAGTAATCAAACTCGTTACAAAAAGTACCTAGAAGTCATAAAAAATCAACCTGAATAAATGCAATCGAAATTCCAGAGAACTTCATAATTCCCCAAACAACATTACATTACAACGAATGTAAATACACAGAGAGTACAAGCATATGTCAAACTCCCATCACATAAATTTTACAATTACGTCAGAGTAGACTACGCTCGCCACCGAAGAGGTTCATTTGGAAAGGATAATTATATTTTATTGTTTGCTTCTTTTTTAAAGATTCGCTGGGTTAGAAAAGTGTGAATTTCTTTGTACATATTTTACCTACCCCAAATATTTAGAAGGCTGACTTTTAAACGAATCGTTGAGTTGAAACGAATGATAAATGTATCAAGGTCTGTTTTATTTACCCCCTGGTGACTTAACAAAAGAGACTTAACTTGATGACTACAATCCAATTATTGAAAGTTTGTCTCGGCCTTTTTATAATGAGCGAGACATACGTTCTCTGATTACGCAATTTTCATATTGACATTTTTGAGGCATTTTGATGTAACTGCTCAGCTCAGGGATTACTTGTTAATGTATATGTACACATATGTCAGTTAGGGAAACCATCCAGGATCCTGCCATTCTATAAGCCAGCAAAAACTAAATGACACTTGTAAACTTAAGTTTCTTACCATTTCCCATCGAAAACAACCAAAACATTTCTACTTCCCAAAGCCGGAGACCAAAACAAATTATCTTCCAAGATTTTGGCGCCCTTTTGGATCTATTGTTAAGACCATCTAAAATGTTGGAAAGATTTGCGGAAAGACAGAGGCGCCCGCTGCTTCAAGGGTAACGCCAAAACACCCAATATGATCTTCCAACAGAAGGCAAGTTAGTTGCTGCGCGAGTTATGGCACGCACTCCACCTCAGTGCACAACGAACGCTGTTTCAGTGAATATCAATAATTATAAGAATATTTTATGTGCTTAACTTCAGTAAACCTTGAGTGCTTCAATGAAGATGAAGAAGGTAAGAAGATGAAAATGCGCTGGATAATTTTCATTATAATAGTTTGGTAAATCATTGCTGAAAGTTTGAAAAAAATTTTCCGACGCGAAAAAAAATTTCAGCCAATTAAAAGCACAGTGTGCTTATACTTACTTTGTTTGCTACATCATCTAGGCTAAAAAAAGTGAGAAAAGACACAAACGCCTTTTTTTGTTTTTTAATGAGTGTTGGTTATGATTTTTTTTATTGCGGCCGCGTACAGGAACTCGCCAAATGTTCCTAACTGTATGTTGTGTCAACTTGTCAGCATTGTATTGTTGTAAAGGAAAAGATGAAAGAGGTAAGACTAGCCTAGTTTCTAATCATGATATAGGAGTTTAAGTTTAGACTGCCTACATACCACCACACCCAGCTGCTGTAAAATGGAAGTAAAATCGGCCTGCACTCTAAATCCTGCAATCTTGATATAGCAGTTTTAGTCTCACTGTCAAATATTTAGAGCCAGTTGGAAGACAAGAACCAAACAATAAATTGGGTTTGGCCTGGTCAAAAATACTTGTAAAAGTACAATGTGCAATCCATCCAAAAATTAAAGAAATCAACTTTAAAAAAAATTTCAACACTCATCACAAAAAAAGGCCCAATATTAAGGAAATTATCAATTGTATGGTCCATTTCCTTGAGCAATCATAACATCAGTGAAGGTTTTAAATATAAATAAAAGAAGTTCAATCTACTTACTTGTCCATCAAAGCAGTATATGCATTCATCTTTGTAAACTTTGTTCCCTCCTTGCGGAATTGTGTAGTTGTATTTCGTCAGTTTTACTTTCAATTCCTCTGATAACACATCCATATTGGAATAATCTTGAGCTTTGTCAATAGTGCGCTTTAAATTAGCCAGTATTGAAACGTTAGAACCTCCACTAAAATAAGCAAAGGATGGTAAAAGCTGACAAGCTGACCAAAATCAAAATTTGAAAAAAAAGTGACTGAAAGCGAAAGTGGTACTCTGATGTACGGAAAAGTTCCCAGGAAAACCATTGACGATATTTTTGTAATTAACGCCCAACCGCCCGAATAATTTCTTAGTGACTTTACAGGCTAGTGAATTTGAAAACGTACCGCAACAGGCTAGCCCAAATGAAAACAAATCGCAACCAGAAAATGGCGGGTGGTGAGTTGACTTTTTCTAGAAACTCACCAGCTGAGAATTTTCTCAATAGAGAAGCACTTGAAGAGCCCGAAGTCAGCGATGTTGAAGAGTTAAAAGAAAGCTTGAAAAATGGATTGTTTGACGCTCGAAGAAAGATCACCTTTCTACGAAGGGAACTCAAAGAAAAGTGAGAATTTTTTTCACAAAACCAGACGATCTCAATCGAACGTAATCGACGATCGAACCAGTCGAACCAAGTCGAACGCAATCGACCGATTGAAATTCGATTGTCGAACGCAATCGAATCTCAATCGAACGTCAAAATTCTGGGTATTATTCGATTGGTTCGATTGTTGTTCGACCGGTTCGATCGTCGATTCCGTTCGATTGAGATCATCTGGCTTTATTCTTGCAGCTTTCCAACATCCAAGCTCTCAAACATCACAAGCCGAATGAAATTACTTTCGATTTCCCGTAGAAATTATGCGATGAACAATCCGGGGGTCAATGAATCGACGATCAAACGCAATCGAACGCAATCGAACATTAATCGAACGCAATCGAATATCAATCGAATCTGAAAATTGCGGTAATATTCGATTGAGATTCGATTGCGTTCGACAATCGAATTTCAATCGGTCGATTGCGTTCGATTTGGTTCGACTGGTTCGATCGTCGATTCCGTTCGATTGAGATCGTCTGGACAAAATTTTGTTAAAAAAAAGACAGTTATGTTTAAGGGGCGACGTCCATATTCAAAGTCGCCACGTGTAACGGGAAAAGACCGTTAGTGGGTAGGTATATCGGAATGTTGAGAGTTAGCTGTGGCATTGATGACCAAAATGAAACTCCACTAAAAATTCCAAGGAAAAAATCAAAAATCGCTTATCGTAGCGCTCACTTCTTCGCTTTTTCCTTTAGCATGCTATCCAAAATCCTTTCCCTGAGCAATTTAGGGGTGGTTTCAGAGTATAACATTCTTGCTTTGGGAGTTTTAAAAACAAAGGCCATTTAAAAATTGTGATGGAATTCGGCCGTTGTAAACCTCTGAAAATGGCGACCTTTGTAGCGGGCCGTTTGTTTTGATTTTAGCGAAAATGAAAGCTTCGGTAAAATTTTGGTCAAATCATGAAGACCGTTAAGGTGGTGGGTAGGTATGTTTTGAAAGTAACTGTCTTTTCCCGTTATGCGTGGCGACTTTGAATATGGATGTCGCCCCTAAACTAGGACCTAAGACCTTGCCGTTATCATTATTTTAACATCTTCTTAACATTCAATTCAAGTACATAGCCTTTCAGGGCTCCCTTAAGCTTAACAATGAAAAATGCCCCTAAACAAATTTTGATAGTCTTTTATTTTAGAACTTGAGTTGACACTTTGTTATGATGAATAGACCTTTTCGCCTTTCCATCCGCCATATTGTATTGTATGCAAAAATTATGGTGGCTGAATTGTCGTGGTGAGAATTCATTGAAAATATGCAAAAAGATAGAAAGTATTAGGGGCGACATCCATATTCAAAGTCGCCACGCATAACGGGAAAAGACCGTTACTTTCAAAACATACCTACCCACCACCTTAACGGTCTTCATGATTTGACCAAAATTTTACCGAAGCTTTCATTTTCGCTAAAATCAAAACAAACGGCCCGCTACAAAGGTCGCCATTTTCAGAGGTTTACAACGGCCGAATTCCATCACAATTTTTAAATGGCCTTTGTTTTTAAAACTCCCAAAGCAAGAATGTTATACTCTGAAACCACCCCTAAATTGCTCAGGGAAAGGATTTTGGATAGCATGCTAAAGGAAAAAGCGAAGAAGTGAGCGCTACGATAAGCGATTTTTGATTTTTTCCTTGGAATTTTTAGTGGAGTTTCATTTTGGTCATCAATGCCACAGCTAACTCTCAACATTCCGATATACCTACCCACTAACGGTCTTTTCCCGTTACACGTGGCGACTTTGAATATGGACGTCGCCCCTTATTATAAAACTTAGGCTGATGGAAATTAATTAATGATATGTTTACCATAATGACGATTTTCACAGAATAGACCTTTTCGCCTTTCCGTCCGCCATCTTGAATTGTATGCAAAAATACAGGAACGAAAATGCCGTGGTTGGATTTAGTTGGAATGTATGCAAAACATATGCAAGTTTACACAAAGATTAAAAAGACAACAAAGCATCTTATAAATAAATATTATAATCATTAGAACAATAAAAGATGGAATTTCTTATCCAAAAGGAAATATTTACAGAACAACAAAAGCCTTTTAGGAATTTGTTCTTAAAGACATTGCATATTCTGTTTTCATACCATAAAAAATTCCACGAAGACGGAGTACACACATCAAACTTTCAAAACACGCAAACTGAAAGCAGTAATTATGACGTCACACTTTCTCAATGTTTTGATTTGATCATTTGGCGGCTCTATTCCCAGGAGAATAATTTGCCGTCAGCCGAATAAGGATTGTTTTTTACCTTCGCGGGTGATTTTTCAGTTTGAGTTTCTGTCTAATGTTATGGTCTTTTGAAGTGCTTGTTCTAAGAGATGAGTGAATATAATTGTTTTTAGTTTTCAAGAGAAGCAAATTAAAATCTTTCTTCTACAAGATTACACTTCAATATAATGCCAATTATGCATGTAAGTTTTTAATTCATACTTTCTTTTTGCATATGTTTTGCATACTTTCTAAGGGAATTTCACCACGGCAATTCGGCCACCATAATTTTTGCATACAATTCAATATGGCGGATGGAAAGGCGAAAAGGTCTATTCGATGCGGCCAAGTTTTCATTATTCATTATTCATTATTTTCCCATAAACATTTATGTTTACCGTTTTTCCTTATAGATACACAATCTCCTCTTGTGTCTCCGGAACTCTCGTGTTTTTATTGATTCTTTTGGTTTCCGTTTGTACAAGCTTAAAGAGATAAATCTTTTTCTTCCCGCTAGAGAATTATATAATGTTATCTCCACAATATGACAAAATTAAATTCACACGGTAAAGACTACTAGAGGGCCGTTCGGGTTGTTAACAATCTAAAAAAGCCACGGGCCGTTTGTTTTGATATCAACTTCGAAAATTTTTGTTCTCTGCTCAAGTGGGAGGAAAAATAATGACAACTTTTCGAGAAAATGGCAAATAATGACAACTTGATGCGGCAGGTTTTTGAACACGCGGGCGGCTTACGGTAAATATAACATTAAATTCCATCGTCCTTACATGCATAATTATTGGCATTAAATGAACCCCAGTTTGCACTTCATGGCACGTTTGCTTGAGATCTCAAGTGCAGCACTCGTCAAAAATCATGTAAATGTAAAAAGCCCTTTGGCCAAGTTCCAGGTGCAGCCAGTTTTAGACCGTTTCTAAGTAAATAAGAGGGCCAAAATTGAAAAGTTCTCCCGTCGGTGCAAACCATGGTTGTGCCTTCTTTAGTCACTACCGTAACTTGGTCTAATGTCGACATCCCTCCTCTAAATTCGACACCCTTTTTCTAGAGCTGAAAAATTAAGAAATTAAGAAATTATTTTATTTGCTTAGTGGTAAGGGAGGAAAAAAATTTTTTCAATCACCAATTCCGACTTTCATATTATTCCTATCTCTAAAGAAGGGTGTCGAAATTAGAAGACGGATGTCGAGATTAGACCAACTTACGGTATATTTCCATATTAGCAAAATATCAATGCTCACTGCTCCAGACTAAATAAAGCGCAAAAATATTTATCTGAATGGAATAACATGACTAGTTTAATATTCATAGTTGCCAACCGTCCCTCATTTAGGCTCTTTGTCCCGAGTTCCGCCCGCATACCTTAGATGTCCCGCATTTTCGAGAAAACTCAGAAATTCGTAGAATACTTGGAAAGAATATAGAAATGCTACTAGAAATATGTTTCCACAAGCACAAACTCACTTCCTCGTTTTTTCTCTTTGCTTCGTAACGGTCCAGCCAATTGCGTGCGTCCGTATTCAATACATCAGATACGCGTTGGACAGAGATGTAATAGTACTACATGATGAACCATGTCCAGTACACCTAATGTAATATTTATTGAGGCTAATGCGCATGATTCGCGGGACGCGGCTAAAGACGGTATTGCTCCACAACAGTGTTTTTAGAAGAGAAACGATTATCTGGTTAGGGTTAGTTTATTTGTTTGAAAAACTTTTGTGAATTAGTTTTTGAGGCGTGTGATTTATCGCACGTGATATTTTTTATATTCTACTGTAAAATGCACGCCTAGAAATCACTTGGAATGAAGGTTTTATCCTGATCATTGTTATAGAAATGAAATTTTATTCATCTCTAACTAAACCCTGCATTGTTTTTGTTAATTCTTGCTTGCAACTCAACTTTTAAGAATGTATTTTTTTAATATACAACTTGGTTTTTATAAAAGAATCATGCTGATTTGTGAGTAGTAAAATAAATAGAAACATTCACAAAATGGGGACTTTTCAGTAAGTAAACAGCTTTGTTTTTATAAAAGGAATCATGCTGACTTGTGAGTAAAATAAAAAGAAACATTCATAAAGTGAGGATTTAAAAAATTGGGGAAATGTTTCTCTCACTCTACTTTTTTCTCAAAAAAGTTCCCTTCGTAATCACAGTTTGGAGCCTTCAGCAATTGAAGATAAATATTCAAAATGAAAGAGAGTGTCCAGTTCTTAGAGATATTGTAACACAATTGAAAATATAAGCGATGAAAATTAAGCATTTGAATAATCGCACGCCTAGACCACTATAAATCAAAATCTAGATGTGCGATGATCACACGTGAATTTTTCTTATGCCTGTAGCCTGTAGCGGCCGGCCGGGTGAGTGTTTTTTTCGTCACCCGGTGGACCGGAAACAAAAAAATAAGGCCTAAAAATTTTTTCTAGGGGGATCCGCCCATTAACACCCCCTATTGGGTCCCAAACCCCCAGCTCAATTTTTCTCGCTCACTTCGCTCGCTCGTTGTCCTGCATTTCCATTCTCATTAGTTGGCAACTATGAATATTTGTAGTATGGGAGAACTTGTGAAAAATAAAGCGTTTTTGAACCTACCCCGGGGTGAATTTCAGCTTAAAAAACAGGTAAAAAAAGGGTTTTTCGGACTTGGTGAAATATTGGATCATTGTTTTTTTCTGACTTTTTGCATGAAAGTAGGTATGGCTCAAGCAGATTTTTGTAAAAAACGAACTTTTCAGCTCAAAAAACGCATCTTTATCTATAAGAATCACTTTTAATGTTGTTCTTAAAATTACTGAATTTTTTGGTAAGATATGTTTTTTTGCTCATGAAGTCTTGAATATGAAAGAATATTTCAAGAGCATGAAATTTTGGTTTCTAAACGTTTTTTTATATAAGAAACAAACGACTAATTTTTAATAGATCGTCACTATTTGTGTTCTGAATGATTGTTTAATGGTCATCTCATGCTCACATAGATATCCATTATAATGCCATACTCTGCAAACTGGAATGAACCGGTTTACAGTCGCACTTAAAAAATATTTGATGCAGAGAAAATTTCATTATTCATTATTCATTATTTTTCAATACATACACTAGAAAAAGCTGCAAAAAGCTCATTAAATCCCTTACTTAACATCTGTTTTAGTCCAGAGGAAAACAAAAGTGATTGATATTCTCTCCAAAGGAAGAACTTGCCAAGAAAACCCATCGACAAAAAGATGTCTTGCAAGGTTGGAAATGGATCCAACGATCGATGAAAAAATTTTAAAGAGGCTTTTTTTTGGCAAACTAATAAACTCTAATTTTTTTCTTCCCTCAAGCTAATAAGGTTAAACAGGTTTGAGCAATGGAGGCATAAATCAGCAAAACTTATATTTTTCCCTCTGTTTATGACCATTAAACGGTCTATTGAATAACAAATTACTCAAACATACTTTGTAATTGAACAAAAAAAACAATTCCCATATTCATCAGGGATGAATTTTTAGTTGTTCTTCTATTTCTTCTTGTTTGTCAATCCGCAAGTTTTCATTTTGATATCTTAGAAAAGCTCATGAAACCCTGCTAACTTAATTTTTAGTTTTGCAAATGCTTTTCTCTTTGATCTTTTATTGCTTTATTTTGTTGATTGGCATAATTGATTACTTGCAGGTCATTTCTCAAAATGAAAACACAAATTTCGCCATGCTGTTTTTCCAAGGTGTCTTTGCTTTCCTTTTCTCCTTTTCAAATTTTAAATTACTTAATTTTCAAACCCCTTTTAATAGACCTTTTTGCTAATCAATATCAAAACAGTGACAAGAAAAAAATCATTGCATATTTATGATAATTATGCATCCTTTTTTCATTGTTTTAATGCTGGAGTTTTCAATTATTTAACACGACATCTTGATTAGCAAAAGCTCTATTTATATTGCCAAAATTAAACTTAGAAAACATGTTTTTTGGAGATTAATAAGACAACAAATTCGATAACTTGAAAAAATGAATAAAATTTAATCAATTTTTGTTCAATTTTGATCCATAAAAAAAGTTTCAGAGTAGCATTTTTGTACTAGGGGTGTTCTATGCCAATATTTTTACAGAACTTTAAAATAGTTTTAGTCCAAGAACACAAATAAGTTGTGCTTGCCTTTTCAGACAGACTCAGTCACTTTCTGTCTTAAAAATCTGACCCTTTTGTAGTCTGAAATCTGATTTTTTAGCAACATCTCTCAAAGAATTTTGTAGATTCAGCATGTAAAGTAATTATGTTGCATCTCGCTAGCTTGATGATTCTTGCCCTGGTAATAATCATTTTGTCTCAATGCATTACGAGGGGGGAGAGGACAAGATTTGCAGCAAAAGAATCAGGTAAAAAGCAATACCAATAGTGTTTTTATTTTTATTTTGTGAAGAAGAACAATTAAATTGGTCTATTATAATAAAAATCTACACATACCTACCTTGCAACTTTTATCAACAACAATAAAAAAAATAGATTCATTGTGTAATTCATTAGGTCAAGATTTATGCATTGTGTGAACTATGCAAAATTATGTGAAATACAGGCGTTTATTTAATTTTTCAGGCTCTTAGGGGGGCGCTTATTCGAGTGGGGCGCTTATTTTTTTATTTCAGAAATTTGTATATCAACAAATTCGGAATCTACTGTTTCAAAGGGTTGATTTTTCAAAAAAGGATCATGGTGGCCAGCGACCCTTGAGATCCTTGAAACCCTTGAAACACCCTTGATTTTTTTGCTACCCTTGAAAATTTCCTTGAAACCCTTAAAAATATGAAGATTTTCTGAAGACCCTTGAGCTATGGAATTTACACCCTTGAAACCCTTGAAATTCAGAAATCTGGAAGGGGTTTTTGTTCATTAAGAACTTTTAAAATGCAAAGTTTTCCCCACTTCGTGGGGATAAAAGTGAATAACCTAATGATTGATTTTCTTTATCTAGATCATTGCACATTCTATGGTGTTCCTTCCATTTATTTAATTTGATGAATTTTATGACTGACATCTTTAAATTCTTTTTAGCAGTTTTGTCAAAGAAGTCACCTACTGTACTAGCATTTTCATTTTGGAGTTAAACTATATTCTCGTTATCTAATATTAGGGTTACATCTACATAAAGTCATCTTTCTTATTTTTTTGTATTTTTCAATCAACTCGGAAATCTTCGTAGAAAACCTATCAAGTCGTTCACTTATTGCCCAAAGAATGATTTATGACCACGTTACTTCATCCGGGTCGTCAGAGCATGATTTTGTCATTGATCCTGAGCTGCGAGTTAACTGTCTAAATGCCCATTCAAAATACAAAGAGTATTTAAAGAAAAACAAACTTGAGAAACAGAAAACTCGCGAGGATGAAAAGGTTGAGGAGCTACTTTCAGAAATTCAAACCCTCAATCGCAAACAATTAACCATCAGTCAAACGATCGCAACCTTACAAAAATTACAAAATGAAGTTTCAAAAGGAAATAGCTTAAGGCAGACTATTGGGCAAAAGTGAAAACTAGAAAAAAAATACCAGAAAGACGTCAAAAGTTTACATGAACAGATTGAAGTTATAAAGAAAGCTAGAAAATGAACTTTAACTATCGTTTTAAAAGAAGTTTAAGAAATCTTTTGAGCTAAGTTGAAATTTGTTGAACATTTCTTATGAGAAAATAGCCAAGTCGATTGAATGGTGCCGTGAAAAATATTTAAGTGCATGACCAAATTTTTTGAAGTTTTTGTTGAGCCCTTTTATGCATTATATTTTATTTCCAACGTCATATTTTTAGATTTTGATTACTGCTGATTACTGGCATTTTTTTGAAACTTTTTGTTTTGAATTTTCATACTTCATTTTGTTTTGTTTATAGGAAATTTTTCTAGAGTTTCACTGTTTAAATTTGTAGTACGTTGAGTTCTAGTATTCAAGTCTAAGTATTCAAGTCTAGTATTCTACAGTCTTTGTAGCTTTTTTAAAGGACACTCTTTAAAAAACTTACTTGTTGCAAATTATAACCTTTTAAATGTTTGACTTCTTTTCTGTAGTTCTTTCATCACATGCAAATATAACTGGGCTTTTTTTAGACCTTTTCCTTGAAACCCTTAAAAATTATGTTTTTATGGCTTTCAAACCCATGAAACCCTTGAAAATTTGGCCAAAAGACCCCTTGAAACCCTTGAGAATTGATGCAAAATGACCCTTGAAACCCTTGAAATGGGCACTAAAATATGGCTGGCCACCATGAAGGATGAATAAAAGAAAAATTGGAAAAATCCAATTGACAAGGTTTTTTTTTTATTTTATTCTTAATCGCTTTCTTTCTTTTTAAGACACAGTATCTACTCAATATCATATTTATTATTTTAACAAAAAGGGCGGCGCTAATTCGAGCGAGACGCTTATACGAGCGGGGTGCTTATTCAAGTGGGGCGCTTATTCGAGGATTTACGGTACACACATTATTTGTTCTTCTCCGTTGTAATTCTTTCATTTGCAAAAGAATATTTTCCTGGACCTTTTACAATAACATGTTCTTGACGTTTTTTGACTACAGAAAATTGATTACAACAAAAATATGCTTACAACAATCTTTAAAGTCATTGCTCAAAAGTAGCCTCCACGAAAGAGGAAAAAACACATAGGAGAAGGACAATCAAGAGAAAAATGATTTTGTTTCACTAAACTAATTCATTTGGTCATAGTTTCTACCCCCCCTACATTTAGGGGGGGTCTTGGGTTTTGATGAACCAAAAGCAAGGTGGTGTTAAAAATATGACTTTCCTAAGGGGGGGTCTTCTTAGATAAGGGGGATCTTCCTTGAATTATGCGAAATTCCAATTTTTTCATTTATACTGATTTTCTAAGGGGGTGTGAAATTTTAAATTAATTTCCTAAGGGGGAGTTAGCACTTAAGGGGGGGTCCTCTTACCTAAAGGGGGGGTCCTCTTACCTAAGGGGGGGTCTTGACCCCTCTAGAAACTATGTTGGTTTAATCATCTAAAGTCTAAGTTTACTTATTTTGGCTGGATAACTGACAATCATTCTTATAGGAGTGAATTGAAATCTTAAAAAGCTTACTTTCAATGATGATGGATACTATTACTGACCAGTTAGATCAATTCAGGTTGGGAAAACGAATCTTGCTTATGGTTACAATGGGATGATTGTTTCCGCAATGATTCATTCATTTGTTTCCAGTGCTAATAAACAGTAAAAGCATTTTATTTCGAATTTATATATATGGTACATTTAGCTTATGGCAAATTTTACCTTCTTAGATCTTTGTCTAAATTGCAGAGACCCCCTGGATGTATGCCCATTTTCAAGAGATCTCCTTGGTTTATCAAGTTTCATTTAGCTTTAATTCTCTATTTTGCTGCTATGTGTTAGCTCTAAAGCTCTTTTTTTTTTCTTCGTTTGTTTCGGCAACTAGAAACTATTTAACATTTTTCATCTGTGCCAGTAAACACATTTCCTAAGTACAAGATACAAAATGCACTGTCAAAATGAGCTGTTAGAATAATTATTGTCGCTACTAAGTCTGGAATTTGATGGTGTCATCTATAAACATAAAAACATCTCATTTAAAAAGGATTTATGTTTTATAATTCTAACATATTTTAACACCAGAGAACATATCTTCATTTAGTATATAACGCTATGTTTCATTTATGTACGTTCAAATGGTCATTCTTCATATAAATTTTTATTTTAAACAATATTTATTTTGTCAAAATATCATACCGGCATTCTCTTATTTGGATCAGTTATTATACATCAGTTTTTGAGTTAAAGCCTTGATTGAAAAACTCATCTGATTCCGTTTTGATTAAGGATGAAAGAAAATTGATTATCAAAGACCTAGTATGATTTCTTTTTTATCTTATTTTCAAAGTCTCATTAATTTTTAATTTTTTTGAAAACTTCTAACCAAACTTCTTTTTTACATGTTCTTTTTTGCTTCGTATTATTTTTTTGTTTTTGAAAAATAATTCGTTTCCTTTCTTGCTCCTTCTTGGCTTTCGTTAAAGAACATGGGATATTTTGAGATTTACAAATTCTTTCTGCGTGTGGTCATTGAACTTGACTTTGAGTTGAATCAGAAATGTGTGTGTCGATCATTTTTATTAAATTTTAGGCAAATTTGACTTGATTGATCCTACTGGACTTTTAACTAATGAAATAGACAGAGTTTTCCTTAGATCGAAGTTTAAAGATTGTTGTATAATTTAATATATAACACAAGAGATTTGATTGGCCTGAGATGGATAAATAACACTTTTTGATGATTTTGTCTTTCAGGCAAGATAATTTAGATGTCGAGCGAAGCATGCGTGAGACAGCGGAGAAAGAGCTGGCTAACATTTCCATGAATGGGCACCGGGACCATTCGACGCCAAACAATGGGTCCCCTACCAGGTCCTTGAGACATTCTACCAAACGATTGAATCGTTCTTCACCATCACGATTGGATCAGAGTAGAAGAGGTGAAGAACGAAGCGTGACTCCGAACCTCCATCTTGGGAATATGGAAACGATGATTGAAGAATTGAAGTCTGCAAGACTGCTGAATCAGACGGTACTTATATCGATTTTTTATGATTCCCTTTCTTTTAAATTCTATATCAATTACACGGAAGCTAGAGTTAAACATTGAAATTCATTGATAAATCAAAAGAAGCAAGTTGCAAAATAATGAAAAAAATCTGTTTTTTACGATATTTTGTCCTATTTTTGAGATACCTGATGAAGTTCTGAAAGAGGACAAAATATTGTAAAAAACAGTTGATTTTACTTTTCTTTCATTCTTAAAATTCATATCGATCACATTATTGATGAGGTTAATAGTGTCTGAAATAAGGTTTAAGTTGACAAATAATTTAGTCATTTCAAATATCTCTTAGAGATCCACGCCAAAAGTACTCTCTCTTTAGACTTTCTTATCCATATCGTCAGCCTTTGAGGGGAGAGCGCTGTTCCAGGTCTTTCCTTTTATCAAAAGATAATGGTTTTAAGTCCTGTCTTGAGTGAGTTTTTTTCCATGTCACCGATTTTCACTTTAGACTTCGTTAATCCGGTTGGTTGCGACTCTAATTCTAAAAGTTTGAACTTGTTTTGAATTACTCTAAAAACCAGGGGGTGGGTCAGTACTAAAATGTAAGACATACATGAGTACTAAAAGGATTTTTGCTAATTTTTAACATACCCCCACCTATTTTTCGAAAATGTTATTTTAGTACACATGTACTAAAATTATTTTGAGCAATTTAACATAGATACCACCCATTTTTTGCCCTTTTACGGCTTTAAATTTACCAAAATGGGGTCATTGTTACAAAGCTAGTAGAATTTAGTGCATCAATCTGCAAAATAATATAATTTTATTACTAAACTGTGCTGAAATGTACATAAAAATATTTCTAAAAAATATTTAAAAATTTGGAAAAATTCTGAAAGATTTCTGAAGATTTTTTCGAAAATTCCTGAAAAAAAAAAAATCAAATTTTTTCCAAATTTGTTAAAAAATGCTCCATTTTGGTTGATTTTAGAACAAAATACTAAGATTTTTCAAAAATTTCTTTAAGGGACCACCCTTTTTGGTATTTTAGTACACATGGTACTAAAATTATTTTTGAGCTTTTTTGCAGTACCACCACGTCACTAAATGTCATGATGTCTGAGATTTTAGTACCGACCCCCCTGTCAAAACTGGATGTTATGTTTGGACCCGTCGCACAAAAGAAGACAAGACATATTATTCCTTCCAAAGTTTAGGCCCTTAACCTAAATAGGGTCTAACCTAAGTCATTGACCACTGCACAGAATAATTATATTATATCGTAATACAATTTTATTTCAGTTAACGGAGAAACTTTCGCAAGCGGAGAACGAGTTGGATCAGGTTTTGATTTCTAAAGAAGAAATGGAGATTGAACTTGAAGCAAGTGTCACTGCAAGGGGTGCAGGTATGTCGTCGTCTTCTATATAGAAGTTTCCCGTTTTGAAAAGCAATCCGTCCAGTTGAGATAAAAACGCACAGTTTCAGTCTTGCCAGTAAGAGTGCCAAATGTTCAATAAAATCATCGATTGATTATAATTTCAATCTCTAGAATCATAAAAACTTTGCCACTCTGTTTAAAGTTGAGAAAAATCGATTATAAAGAGCACTCGAAATGTTGTTTTTTCGGAACATTTGTCCAAAGCTTCGATTTGTGGATCTGATTTCCGAAGGGTTTTCTGTCAAAAACTGTTCTCAAGTCCTTGAACTTCCTGAAAGTCTTAAGTAGAGAAACTGTCTCATAATTTTGAACATCTGCCAATTCTATTTGAATGCACTACGACCGTAACATAAACCTACTTAGTTTAAAAAGCAAACAATTGATTATCAAAATAGCAGGGTTCCCAGAAGTCTTTAATAATTATGGAAAAGTATACTAATTAACTTAATAGATTTGTACCCAACAATGGTGGACAACGTCAAATTTTTACAGAAACCTTTCATTATAAACCATGAACTTTTCTCAAAAAATTAAATCTGAAGAAAAAAATTTTCTAGCCAAATTCTGTCCTAGATTTCCTTTATTTTGGTCAAAGTCTGTCCTATTTTACCAACTAATTAGTCAAAATATTGAATGGGAGCCTTGCATTGCTATTATAGCTATTATAATAGTTCTATATCGTCTCTTAAACTCTTTCCAATTAACCCGTATTTCACCTTTCACATTTTGACAGCTTTGGTTGACAAGTTATATACAGCACAAAAGGTTCGTGAGGATGCTATGAATGTCCGAATGAAGTTATTGATTGACGAGAAAGAAGAACTACAAAAACGATTGCGAAAACTCGAAAAGGATCATGGGTATGTGTAAGAGAATGATTGTTTACCATTGAAAGTAATGCATTTAGGGTCTAACTCGGCTCTATTCATACAAAGGGTTATTGCGTATTTCAGTTTTACTTTTTAACCTACATGGGGGGGCCTAAAAATCAACCTTTTAATGCGAAAACCTGCATGGGTGTGTGTGAAGGATTGACTGTTGATACAACTTTCATCTTGTATTATTTTTGAAAGTAATGCATTTGGAGTGCATTGATCTTTACTTTACATTTTTGCTAAACTCGATTCTCATGTATATCGCCTTATTGTGCATTTCAGATTCACTTTTTGTAGCAATTTTGTTTGTCGCTGAGATTCTATGAGAAAATATTGAACTTTATGTTCCATCTTCTTCCAGATTCGATTCAGGAGTTGACACTGGGTCAGGCCTTTACGATGAACTACAACAAGACCAACTGGTATGTGTACCATCTTCCAACCTTTCATTATTGTTCTCTTTCATATCCTTCAAATCATGCCCAATTGTCAAGAGTTATCAAAGCAAAGACTTATTTTTATGGTCGACCGAAACATTTCACTGGCAAGAAATTTCAAAGGAGAATCTCAGCAGTTTTAAGAGTTTCTTTACAAAGGTGACCAAATCTTTTGCTTGCTTTTGTTTCGTTAGTAAACTGGATTTTATTTTTGATTGGATGTCTTACTTTACAGAGCATGAATGAAGTCTTAGGACGTCTTTCATCTAACGGTCAATCAAGCAACGCCATCGAATATAACGGTGGCACACTCATTGAACGTCTCAATCAAGCCCAGACGACCAACAAACTGAAGTCAAGTGAAAGTTTCAAGCAGATAAAAGACGAACGAGATCAAGCTGTTAATCAGGTATAGTTGACGCTGTCTAATTCGACTTTCTACTATTCGATACGCTCCATTATCCGATAATATTGAAAACTACCGTCGAAAAGAAACTTTCACAAACAACGATACATTTATTAAATGAAAATCCAATTTCCTTTGAAAATCGAATAAGAGAGCGTTAATTGTACTTTAATTGGAAGATGACCCTGTTCGCGAGAGATATGTGGACTAACTAGCTTGAAAGTTGAAAACAAGGAACAAGATTAAAGCAAGGTCTTATTACAGTTGACGGCCTTTAATTCGATTCGATTCGATTTTTAAAGTGAATTAGATTTTTATCGAACAAGGGAGTAATATCGAATAACAGAACGTCGTTTATGAGAGTTTTTCATTGACAGTGAGTTTTGATATTATCGAATAATAGAGCGTATCGAATAGTATAACGTCGAATTAGAGAGCATCAGCTCACAAAAAGTTAAAACGTTGAAAGTTGTTAGGTTTGTTAAATTTTCATTTTGGAATAGCTTTTTGATAAATTCTTGTTTTCTTAACCTACATCTTTTGTTCTTCAGATATCAAATCTAAAAGACGAACTCAGTGAAGTGCAAAAAGAACGAGAACTTTACGAAACACAACATCGGAAAAATGAAAAGAATCGTCTAAAAGCTATACAGGTAATTATTCAGTTTCCCTTCTTTTCAAGCAAGTCTCTTTTTTCGTAATATCCCGAGACTGTAATTCATACCTAAATACCAGTGAGAAAAGAAGTATACATTCTACTATACAAAGTTGCTTTGACCCGTTTCTGCCACAACGTTGTAGAAAACATATTAGAAGGGAAGGAACTGGGATTGGATCGCCACTATCCAACCCTGTGGCTATCACACACATTTTACAGTATTGTATATGTTCTCAGGGGGGTCAGTGTACCAGAATGTGGCATGTATCCTGGGGTGGGTGGTTGTTTGAAAAAAAAATTTGTCATGTACTACCTGTGTACTATAATTGGGGTGTTGGGTCCAAAATCGATTTTGATTTTTACTACCTGTGTACCAAAATAGAGGTGTTGGGTCCAAAATCGATGTTAACAGTGTGGAAATAAAAGGTTCAGAAATTATCTGCTAAAATAGAAATGTAAAGTTGTTCTATTATAAATTAATCAAGCCAAGTTTGTCCAAGATCATACTTCCAAACTTCTTTGAATGAATTGAAATCCTACCAGATCCCACTGAAATAAAAGTTTATCGAGTCAATGTAAACATTCGAACATTGGAATTCAAACATTCAACATTCGTACATTAGAGGTGCCAACTCTCACGCATTGGTTGTGAGACTCATGCATTTCCACATGGTCTCACGTAATTTTTGAAAAGTTTGATTTCTCACGCATTTTTGGATTTTTGAGAAAATTTTTCCTGTTTTTCTGATTTTCGGAAAAAAGTTTTCCCAATTTCCCGATTTCCCGATTTTTGGAAAAATGTTTACCCGATTTTCCGATTTTCGGAAAAAGTTTCTCTATTTTCTGGATTTTTCCAGGTAGTAACCGGTAGTAAATGGGGGGTATGGGGTGTGGTTTTGGTTTTTTTCCAGGTACTACCCGGTAGTAAATAGGGGGTATGGGGTGGTTTTGGGATTTTTCCATGTAGTATGGTGTACTTCAGGGGTGGGTGGGTGTCAAGTTTTGAAAAATACCTTGTAGTACACATACATGCCGCCTTCTAGTACACTGACCCCCCCCTGATGTTCTATATGTAGTAATTTTTTAAGCTTATCGTACACTTAGTTTGTAACATGTTTCCACTTTTTTCTAGAATCAATTAAAAGCGGTAATCAACGAACGAGATGAAGCTCAAGAAAGATCTCTACAACTTGAAGATGAAATCGAAAAAATACGATTACAGTTCAGGTTTGCTATAACATTTCTTATTTAAAGGACATCTTTTAACGTGTCTCCTACCATTTACAGTTCAGGTTTGTCTTCAATATTTCTTACTATAAAGTCAAGGCTCCTAAAAGCTCCGCGGTTTTCTTAAAACTTCAAACTTCTAAAATTAACTGGAGTGTTACACACTTCATTCTGTAAACAAGTATGCATAAAAATTCATCCAGACAAAGGTGTTTCTTTTCTATGTGATTTCAACACCTGCAACTTGAAAGGGTCTGGAGCATTTGAGCACACATGTACTCTTAAATAAATAAATCCTTCCATACATCTTCAGTAAAAGATTGAATAACAGAAGCCGCTTTTGGTTCATTTTTGAAATTTATTTTTCGTTTCGGCCTCAACAGAGTACCATCATCAGTAACATGTACTCTTAATTTATTTTTTGTAACATTAATATTTCAGTTTAAAGAACTCTTTATCGCAAGAGGAAAGTTTGAAACATCAATTTAACACTACTTTGAACGATTTCGAAAAACGTTTACAAGAAAAAGAACGGGAATTGAATTTAGCACAAACTTCATACGATGAAATGGTTGAAAAATTGAGTGCATCAACTCGCGAAAAGAACTCGCTGGTTAAACAACTCGAAGATACCCGCGAAAAATTAAATGACGAACAAAAACGAGCTGAAAGGTAATTGACAACAGCCTTTTCTGGATCGTAAAATTCTCAGCTTTCTATTTTTTTCGAATTTTTCCCACTACGTGACCACTACATCATTAGTGTACAAACGAAATTAGATCTAGCGCTCTCGCCGCGGGCACCAATTTCAAAAAAACTCCGATCATAATATTTTGCTTAGCCGACATTGAGTAACTTGGTCCAAGGATATATAAAGGCCAGTGGACGTAACAATACAATAGTTAAACAAAATAGATCCACATTGCATTTGATGATTTACACCACCTGTACACCTCACATTACCGACCCTGGTCCTCCCCTTTTATGATCAATCTTTTCTTCCCTCAGAAGGTTATTGTCGATGCAGCATTGCCTAAATTCGTCCCTATTGTTTTCTCTTTTCAGATCAGAGCGATTAGTTGAAGTACTAAGGCGTCGGAAGACAATTTCTATAAGCGATACCATTGATTAACAAGATATTGAAGATTTAAGAAGTTGAAAAAGCAAAGAGTTGGAGAGAAATAAGGTTTTAGTACCAAGAATTGAATTCACATTCATACCATATCAGACGGACTTTGGCTGGTAAAACCATTATCACCTACGAGGAATGGACGAATATCGAGGGTAGGCCACTTAACACTTAATAGGGTAAAGCATAATCGCTATAATACAATCAAACCAAGTTGACAATCACAACAAATATTATTTCACCATGGGCAATAGTAACGAGAGACAAAAATGATATTAAGGAGATAAGACATAAAATAGCAACATGTTTTTGATGCAACTAACAATGTGAAAAAGAACAACTTTAAAAAACCAAAGTTTAGTATGACTGAATAATAGAGAAAATTGTTTATTTAAACCGCTTTTTACACTTTTTAACACACCAATCACTTTTTGCATATTTTTATTCATATATTCAGATAATTTATTTTGGCATTTTCCGTTATGTATGAGAATATCTGCAATGAAGTGGACTCTGGCAGAAAACCTTGTATTCCAGATGGGAATGTATTGACCGGGGATTTTATCATCATAGAAATTTGCCAAAATTTGCCTTGTTCAGAGTTTGAATCTTCTTGGAATGAATCAATACAATGTCTTCGACATCACACCATAGACCAAACAGCTGATTGGTTGTAAGTCACGTGAAATCAGTTAATACGTCACTTCCAACCAATCAGCAGTTGGTCCATGATTTAATGTTAGAAGATATTGCAATGGTTCAATGGGGTTGAGATGAAACTCAGTGAACGGGTCAAGAACTATCACCGAAAAATGTTTCTCCAACTACAATCATGGTCAAAATATATTGAGAATTTCGGTTATTTTAACGTTTTTCGAGATTTAAAGTTCCGGCGAGAAAGTCGATTTATCGAATATTTCAATTTGGGAGGGGTTGGCAGACTTCAAGGCTATATTCTGAGCCTTTTTGGACTATTTTTGAACTTTTGGATCCTCAGATTCTAAGTTCCTAAGCCCTAAGTCTAGCGTTAAAACTCTACCCTTCGAACCTACTTAAGAGCACTTACAAATCGATCGTGGTTTCAAAATTTCCCTTTTTTCTCAAATATTATGACCTTGATTGTTTGTTATACAGTACAATTTTTTTCTGGAAAAACCAAATAATGAGCTATTCACTTCATTTTAACAACCACATTTTTATCACTTCACGTTTTGTAGCACCGGATAATTTTTAACTTACAATATTATAATTATATCCTGATATTTCTTAACGTTTTATAGCTACACCTATAGGGATGTGATCATTTTGACTGAAAATGAATGATGAAGATTAATATATAATCGAAATAATTGTGATTTGAAACCTGATTCTCCTTACTGTATTGGTTTGAAAAAATATTGAAAATAGTTGGACCTGACCTGGCTTTGTTAGATTTTTCAGTACAGACAGGTTTATTTTCATTCAACTCAATTCAATTAGAACTTTGTCAGTGGAAACTCTTTAACTGAACCTCTATAACTCGCATGTTTGCTCGTCCCATCAGTTAACGATGCCTTATAAACCTTACTCCATACTGAATCTCAAAATTTCCCTAATTCGAACAAAATTTGCGTCCCCTCGTGCGTGTTCGAGTTATGGAGACTCCACTGTATTTTTTAAATATCTATCTCTTTTCTTGCAGCTTTTATCATACTGGAAGAAGATGGTTATCTTAACTTTTCATATGAGAGAAGTCTCATTTATATGATATATGATTGCTACTTCAGCTTAAGATTTATCTACAACATTTGAAAATAGGAAAACCACTAACATCTACTTTATAGAGTTATGTGTGTGTGACTATTTACTCTTTTGATTGATCCACCACTCACTCGGTCGTTTCAAAGCGTTCCTGCAGTAAGTTTGATTTTTTATATATAATTTGTATCTTTCTGAAATACTTATTATTCGACGATGAAAGTCAAAATTGTATCATATTGCTGTTGACTATTATTTATTGAGGGTATGTAATGATATCAAAGTGAAATAATATTCATCTGGCACTTTGAATCTTTGTCTTCGAAATTGTTCTTGTCTTGTTCTCATTTCTAGGGCAAAACTGAGCTTTTAGGTTTATTACCTCATTTTTACAAAAATAATACTTCAGAGGCTCTTCAAACTCGTCCGTTCCAAATTAAGCATTGTTCTTAAAGTGTTCTCATTTTTGGCCTTCTTTAGCATCATTGTTCTTATGAAAATGATAGTGTACTGGTCGACTTCACTTCCCTCTTTTCCCCTAAAACTTTTTTTAAAAGTTTTCCTTGCTCTCATTTTGCTGAAAATACCACCACAGCGATCCTTCAAATATAGGAGGTCAATTTAAAAGCAAGGTATATAAGCGCTACTGTATTGTGTTATATAGGAAGTTATAAAGCATTGATTTTATATTTGACTGTTTTGAGATTGAGGTCACGTTATTTTTATTCCACTCGTGCTGAAAAGTCCAACTACAGCAAACGATCCAGTTGTATGTTTTTTAGTCGATTCAAACGATAACAATTAATTTCCTAAGGTCAGCTCAAAGTTGTGTGGCTTTTCTAAGATAGTATAAAAAATCCTTCTTGTTTTGTAATATTATAAGCGATCTAACCGCGTCACTTTTTAAAATGATATTCATTAACAGTAAGATTAACAATTTAAATGCTACTTTACGTTACAGATCAACTCCATTTACATTATTCCATCGAGAAGTTGAAGACTATTAATATTATCATCGCACAACAGGCATGGTGAGGTTATTTTCAATCTACCATCTCTCGTTCAACTGGAAAAACGTTTTATAAACATACTTGATTTTTGAGAGAGATGTGTGTCTGCTATACATGTTATGACAGTGTATAGGTTCAATACATTGTAAATCGGGTGACTGACAGAGGTCTGGTTTTATTTTGAACGTATTTTAAAAGTGGCTAAAATTATGTAAATGTATGTTAGAGACTTCGATTTTGAAACGATTTTGAAGGCTTTCTGTGTGTGCGATCAACGTTGAGGATATTGATTGAATTTTAAGAAACACACCAAAATGGCTAGCCAATTTGAGGTAATGTCAAATTTTTATTGGAGTTTCATTTTAGAATAAAGTATTATCGTTACTCTACACCTCGAGTGTTTTATTAACAAATATTTTATCTTTCTCAATTACCAAAGTTGATTATATATTTTATACTATACTGGGCGAAATAATAGATTTCCAATCCTGGAAATATCTTGAAAATATGATAATTCCATATACTTTTGTAAATATGGAAATATGACTTTTCTATATTTCCAAAGTTGTAGAAATACCATATTTCATGATATTTCTAAATCTGAAAAATCATATTTTCAAAATATTTCCAACTTTTGCAAATATGATATCTCCAAAATTGGAAATATCTTGAAAGTACCTCATTGGAACTAATTTTTGCGGGAATTAATTTTTGCGTTTTTCGCGGTTTTTCGTCAAAATCGCGAAAATTTTAACCCGCGAAAGATTTTGAGAGTTAAAAACCGCGAAAATTAAAACCCGCGAAAATTTCAGAATGAAAGAAACTGCGAAAATTAAAACCCGCGAAAAGCAATTTTTTGGATATTTTTTTTCGACCGAGAAAATTAGTTCCAATAAGGTATGTTTCAATGAATTTCAGAATTGGAAATATCATGAAATATGATATTTCCACAACTTTGGAAATAGAAAAGTCATATTTCCATACTTACAAAAGTATATGAAAATATCATATTTTCAAGATATTTCCAGGATTGGAATTCTCTTATTTCGCCCAGTGATATAGATGGGAACCCGTCGAAATTCTTATTGATTTTCCACTCATGTGAGCTTAGTGAAATGGGAAAATTAAAGTCTATTTCAAATTAGCTGGCAGTGGTTTTTCAAACCTTAATAACTTTATCTTTTCATAACAGAGGCACGTTTTCCTTTTACAAAAATGCCAATTCTTATTGAAGACATACGCATCCCTCCTCTCTGATATGTTTTGATATAGGGGATGCTAATCATATATAAAATGACCGTCCGAGAGTTACCCTGAATTTGGTGTAACCTATTTCATTAGCTTAACAAGCTAACTCTCGGACGGGAATTTTATAACACGATACGCATCCCCTATATCAAATTTTTTATGTCAGAGGAGATACGTACATCCTAGGGGGGCAACTTATGGCTTTTTAGACAAAGTGTAGAATGCAGCCAGAAGAATATTTCACTGAACTTAGCGTTATCAAAATCATCAAAAAGCAAATTTCCTCTAATCTAAGCAACTCTTTTCATTTTTAATTTTAGCTTTTCACTCTTTGCTGGGTTAATTTTTTTTCCATTTACAGATTAGAACACTCTTTAGTTTAACACTTATAAGAGGGGTTTTTCTAAGCACTTTTTATGTCCGTATACCAGCCAAAATACTCAATCTAAGATTGGGTTTTGGAAAATCAATCCAAAATAGATAAAAGATTTCTAGCAAAATTAAACTTGTTTGTTGTTTATTTTTGGGAGCTTCGCCCTCTGAACACCAACCAAACACCCAGCTTCATCAATATACAACTTTGCTGAGAAAATCCCCTTTCAGGCATATTAGAAACTCAATCTAAGTTTACAAAAAATGGCCCCAACTCAAAGTGCTTAGAAAAAATCCCTGTTATTATGATTACCAATATCTTTTGATGATCTATATACCATATCTTGATATCGAAAACTTCTAAAAGCAGAGTCTCCTTTTCTTTACAAGATAAGAAGAGTTGTTCTGTTGCGTTCTGCTGCAAACATCTTTAAGAACTGATTGATACACAGAGTAGGGTAGTTTCCTATTGGTGAAATTGTTGGGTTTTTTCTCCTTTTTTTACTTATAGTTAAACTTTGCCGTTTCGAAAGGGAACCCGATGAAGAAGAATACAAATAAAATGTGCTTTTGCCATGGACTTTGACAACTGTTTATAAGAATCTTAATCTTTATATATGTTTCTTATATCTAACACACTGGACTTTGGAACGCCCCCTTTTTATTGGATAAAGATATTTTTCTGACAATATGAATTCTCGACAAGAAATACTTTTGAGGTAATGTTCCTTGGTGCCACGTTGTTCGTGAGTTGATGTGTAATTAACATGGGAAACGTGATTCGTGTTGTTGTTTTTTTCTCTTTTGGAACTTTTTCAACCGTTTTGTTTTTAAATTTGAGCGTAAAATCTCCCTGTAAATGAATCGACGGGCGATAAAGTAGCAAAAACACTAAATTATGCCACTTCCGTTATGAAAGTTCTTGTTTTTTCGTCAATTTGGTGAGATTCTGGGATGACCGAAAACTCCAATTAATTTTTACTCTGATTGGATCACAATCCAAAAAACTTAGAAGTACCGGAAAATACATAAATTACCTTCGTGTCAATTAAGTAGTGATCATGTTTTTGCAATAGCACGATCGATGTATACCTTATCGGCCAAAACTTAGTAGGTCTTAATTTCAGTCTGCCTTAATTATTAGTCGGGCCTAATTTTATTCACGTCGTCAAAATTTAGTCGCTAAGGCCCGACTAATAATTAAGACCGACTAAAAATTTGGGCCATTTCTAAATTTACAAGTAAAATAGGAGAAAGCTTAATAAAATACTGGAAAATAAGGAAAGCTTAATTATAAACTTTTAATTTGACCCAAATTTTTAGTCGGCCCAAATTTTTAATCGGCCCTAATTTTAGTCACCAAGCCAAAATTTAGTCACTTAGGGCCGAATAAGTTTTGGTCGATAAGGTAGGCCTTTTCATGAATTATTTTGAGTGCAACAACTACCTCGGTTAAAACCATTACCAAAGTGATTAAATCGGTCTAGTCTCCGGTGTTACTTTTATAAGTAGAGAAATTTTATCATGAACTCCCCCCCCCCTAGTAATCAATTACAATAGCAATATTTTGAAAACGAAGAAAGCGCGTTGGTCCCGATGTGATTTTATGAAAAGATCTATTGGTATCGAAGTTGTGCATTTATATATACGGGGTTTGCAAAAGAAAAATGGCCAGACAAGAATTGTGTTACTTGTAGAGTAATTATTGCCTGGAAATTATATTTCTCTTTTTTCTCAACCTTGTTTGTTAGTTGGTACGGAACACATCGCCATTCCTTCATCTTATTCTTTGTTCTACTCTTTCCCATCCATAGGAAGACCACATTATGAACGAAGAACAAATCGGTGAATATCGAGAAGCTTTTGAACTTTTTGACAAGAATAACGATGGAAATATCAGCATCAAAGAATTAGAAAAAGTTATGAATAGTCTGGGACAGAATCCATCAGAAGCTGAGGTATGATTTTCCCAGATTTCCCAGCCTTCATCATATCCTCGAACGAAAAGAGGTATAGGAGTTTGCAAACTAAACTAAAAGTTTAAAAGTGTGATAAATAATTATTGCGACACATGGAATTACATTTCTTCTTGTGCTATCTTGAGCCTCTCTTTTATGTCTCTTGAGATCGAATCAAACCTCTTAGTCTCTCAGTTCGCTTTTTAATGATTCTGATAGCACTCACCAAAATTGTACCATCGTCCTTCAGTAAAATTAAAAAGTGGTGAAAGTAGGATCAAGCAAGAGATTTTAGAGTGTATTTTTGACAGCTATTTCTTTTTTTACCAGCTTCAAGATATGATCAACGAAGTAGATTCGGACGGTAATGGAACGATTGATTTCCCAGAATTTTTAAGCATGATGGCGCGCAAGATACGAGATACTGATACCGAAGAAGAAATCAAAGAGGTAACGCTTATTGACTTTTACATATGAAAGGAAATAATTTTTGCTGAAGAAATTTTTCTTCAAAATAAATGAACCAGTTTTTATTTGCAAATCCCTATTTGCCTTCAAAGAGACAAATAGGTTTACTTTCAAAAACACATGAGCAGATTCACTTTCACAAATGCGTTAGAGGATTTTTCTTCACAAATACATCGACAAATTTTCAAATTTTCCTTCAGAAACACAAAAACTGCTTATCCTTCGAAGACAATGAAAGACTTCTTGAATCCTTAAAAAATTTAATTCAATGCAGTTGATCAAAGCAAGCACAAAAGTCAGAGGTTTTCCTTTTTTTTTGATAGGACTGCAAATGAAAAATTTACTCTGGAGAATTCTAGATTCTATACAAGCGAATTCTTAGCAAGCCTAGTGTATTGATTAGTGCGAGTATGTACTTGAGGGGCGAACCGAACTTTTGGACCCGCGAAAAGTATTTTTTTCGTGCCTTTGACCGGCAAACTTTGCCGTTCACCAGACCTAAATAAGACGCCTGCATATTCTTTCATTTCCCAGGCGTTTCGAGTGTTCGATAGGGACGGTAATGGTTACATTAGTGCATTGGAATTACGACATGTGATGACAAACCTTGGTGAAAAGTTAACTGAAGATGAAGTGGATGAGATGATTGCAGAAGCGGATCAAGATGGAGATGGACAAGTTAATTATGAAGGTATGTTTATCTCATAACTTCTTTCTTTAAATAACAACCAAGGTATCTTAAAAAGTTATTCTTGACATCCTACAGCTCGAAATCTTTCCTTTATCATCCTTTACTTGAAAATTATATGTGTCTGGAGATGAGTGTATTTCTTACTTAAACTTCAGATCTTTCTTTGGACACAATCTTTCGAAAGTTGACTTGAATGTATTTGAATTTTTTAAGACATTCTCGTAAGGTGAGGGGGGTTCATTGATAAGGTCAAAGTCTCATGTTACAGACAAAGTGTGTATACAAAAATTGGATGAAAAACTGAGGATTTTCAGTCGATACACGGGTTTCGAATTAAATTTCTGTTTTGATCTCATGTAAGATTGCAATCCGCAATTTCAATGGCAAAAAAAGATTTGTGAAAAAGTTTTTGATATTCAAAGTCTCGCAAGTTTTAAGTTTTAAGAATCAAGTGGTGAAGTGAATCTTGATTATGAAAATTTAAAGGAGTTATGGGAGACCTGGAAAATTTTACCAGCGCTTTTACTCTTCTAGTATTTTCCACTGAGAATATGGTGTTTTTGGTCCTTACAAAATAAAACAAAAGACGATAGACAATTCTTTGCTTTTTCTTTTCAACGTATCTTCATGTTAAAAACGAAAAATTCACTTAAAGATTACATTTTGGAGTACAACAAAATGGTGTGGTGTAAACATGTTTGTTGTTTATATTACTACAAACCCACCAGACTTTTTTATTTTTTCTGTCAATCTTTTTGTCGCATGAAACCTTCCATGAGCAGATTCCTCCAACATATCGAAACCTGCATGAAGAAGTCAACAAATCTGTACGGCGTTTGCATCTGTCCAACTCGTTTTTAAACGTTGCTTTATTTTCATTACAAACATCATAATTTTTGGTTGCGTCAACATGAATATCGGATCTCTTCTGGATTCGAAAGTGTTTGTCTAGAATACAAGGAAACTTCAATGAAATTTTCACTCAGCTAAATTCTTCTCGCATGGTCTACGCTTTCTAACTTCCACTAACCAAGACTTAAAATCAGTATCTAACATTGCAGAGTCTAATTAAGCCCGAATGGAAGTTGATTAACAAAAAAAGTTCTTTTACATCCTTGGATTGATTATTTACTTGACACGTATCCATTTTTTGCATCTCTGAGTATGTGGCGAAATTATGCTCTAGTTTCACGCGAGTTCACTGTTCGAAAATTGAAAAAAGACCGCAAAAATGAATGAGCTTTTTAATGTCTTTTCATAAGAAAGTGAATGGTTCAGGGATAAAAGAATTGTATACTTAGAATAAAATCAGTGAAGGCTTTTTCCAATTGATCTTTTGTTTCAAATCTTTCCACTTGCTCCGTTGGAAGGTTTGTGCAGAATTTAGCAATGTGTGGATAATTAGTGACGTTGAATTTCCCGGTCGAGATAATGTTGTCCGTTTCGACCATGTACTGTCTCATTGGGAATTTGTTGTGGTTCTGAAATTATAACAAATATGGAGAATGTGAGTCTTATCAATCTTTTGTTTCTTTTGTTTTTCTCGCTATATTTCTTATTATGCCATGAAATTGCTAATTGGGGGGCGAAAAATGGATAGAGGCGCCAAAATAAGTGCTTTGAAGACCTTTATCTTTAATTTCCCCTTCAAACCACAACTTGGGGTACTTCCCCTACCAAGCTTAAATACTATTGAGATACAGATGTCTTTTATTACGAATTTCAGTACTAAGTCTATTGGGAAAAGGCCGGAGATATCCAGACAATATTGCCCTCTCTAAGGGTAACTTTCTCACAAAGATTTTGTCTTTTTAAGTGTCGGTTTTTGGAGGTCTGGTCATCGCATGCCATAGAGCATGATCCCCTGGGGGAAAGACGTTTCTTCCGTTAATCTTAAGAATTATTCCTTAGAAAAGTCCTATGAGACTTACTTTTTCCATTCCTTTGAGGACAGATTCCGGCATTGGTTCATCCTTAACCATCTTCCAGACGGAGCACGTTTGAATATCGTTGTTTCGTAATACTGTTAATCGCTGAAAAGAAGGCCGACAATTTTAATCAGTCAATAGAACTTTGAAATTAGGCTCTGATGGCTAAATTAGGCTTTGGCCTTCACTTTCTAAAGTTCTTTTTACATTAGAATTTAGCAAGCATGTTTGCATAAAATTAACCATTCTATTATGATTAGGTATTGTTCTTTATTTGGTTTTGGCTGAATCTATATGAAAAGGTGTATACAGTTATTCAAATTCAAAAACTTACATTTTTGAAGTCCTGCATGTAAGTGACATGATGGCGCCCTTCATGGTTAGGGACATCGTAGATCACAATGTTGTTCTTTTTATCCACAGAGATCTTTTCTTGGTAATTGTGACCATTCTCGGTAAACGCCAAATTGTGTGTTTGACACTGTTAAAAGATATCAAAAGAATAGACCTTTGCATAAATTACGTCACGAGCAACGCTGACCTCGTTTTCAAGATATTGCTATGGTAATTGATTCCCAAATAACTTCATAAGAAGATAACTCTATTTCTAAAAGTAACACTTGAATATTCAAGGGATTTAATCGCCTTGTTAATGGCTTCAATTTGAGGTAGTGTACAGTTGTGATCAATAATAATTTATGAAAAGGCCTATTGACATATCAATCCGATGTTTGCGAACACGGTGACTTGGAGTGAGCTAAAAATTATGAGACCACTACGTTTAGCTATTTTAAAGATTCTTTTCTGTCTTTAGCTTTAATTTCAGAAAACATTCTTGTTTAGCTAATCAATAGTAAACGCGATATGCCAATCCGGGTTGTATTTTTCTATCTAAGCAGTTTTAAGTCACACACAGAATAAAGGAAAACATACCTTGATAGCGACCAGACTTGCTAGCGCCAACACGACAAAGTTCAACAAAATCTAAGAAGAAAACAAGATACGATATACTCGCAAAGGACTAAAAATATTCCCGAAAAGGGCTGGTTAGCATACAATACCCATAAAGAGGCCCATCTTATTCTGGTTAAAATATAGAGATAGTTGTTGAGTAGTTTAAGTCACGCCAACTTAATAATTCCAAAGTTTAGAAAAAACAATGTATTTTATATTCGACTTTATCTCTAGAGTGCTTTACTTACATTCATCTTGAGTTTTCTTCAATGTTTCTTCTTTTTGAAATTTCTTCCAAAACTTGTTGATGGTGGTAAGAGAAGAAACTGGGTGTTTTATAGGGATCTGTAAGCACCGGATTGGCAACTAATCTAGAAAAATATATTCCCATTCGTCAACTATACTGGAAAATGACTAGTCATTTTTCAAAAAAACACTTCAAAGTATTGTTTAAACATCTGAACAAATTATTTTTTTCTCTGAAATGGATAGTGGGTTGAATATTTTTCTGGAAACTTACTCGAGTGAGTTACAATCCCGTTGGGAGGGGGTACTCCAGTTGGCAGATGACGGGTACGTGCAGACGGAACCTTCCAAAACCTACCCTTAGAGAGACTAATTTTTTGCGAAAAACTGACCCTTAGAGTAACATTTTTAAAACAATTTCTTCGATTTTCAAATAGTTTTCTACTCTTAAAGAGATTATTTTGCAATTTCTTCTCTTGAAACTAAAATATTTCTCTAAATATATAAAATCACAAAAATTACAAGTACTGTGATCTTGAAGTCTTTACCAGTGATAGTTTGTTCACGAAGGCTGATACGTCTAAAAAAGAGTCAGTCTACTGTCTCATAAGTATGTTATTTTATCATAACTTTTGGTCTGACCAGACTTTGAGCTTGCATCGTCATTAAGGAAAGGTTGCTTTACTATCTTGTATATTTTTTTCCAATCTAATTCGGGTTTCATCAAAAGTTACAGCCATCCAATCTTCGCTGCAGATTATGCTGAGACAGATCCAAGGCGATGCTATCGTCCGTTAGAGGGTCAGCAAACGAAATTTTTCAATTCTGGAATACAGTAAAATAGGGGTGGTTTGGGCGCGAAAAGGGCAATTTGGGTCTGTAAAATTCACGATATTCTTCAAAAGCTTATCATGAAATTGCGTCACAAAAAAGCTCGTGGAGATTTTTACACCCCCTTCTCACAGACCCGGTAGGATTTTTTTCAGCCAGTGGGGTTAAAAATAACGGACCAAAACTTTTAAGGCTGGGGTTTTGAGTTCCATTGTTTTCAAGCCATAAAATTCAGTAGTTGGAGTGAGGATTCACTTACCTTATCACGGAAAAAAGAGTTTTATTTAGTCGGGTTTTTTTTCCTTCGGGGAAAGATTTCGTCACTTTCCCCCGATCAAAATTTCAAATTCGTCACTTTTCCCTGGCGAAATTTACAATTTAGTTACTTCCACCCAACTAAATTGTCCAAATGAAATTTTTCCTTCACTAGCTCGAAAAAAGGTCTTTTAATTCGACGTTTAAAGCACTAATTTCGGTTAATAAACGTGTAAAAAATTTAGATTTTAATTTAGCTTGGGGTTTAAAAAATCGGATAAACGTTTTGGTCGGGGATAAAAAAATCGGGTAAAAGTTTTGGTCGGGTGATTAAATATCGGGGAAAAATTCGTCGGGGGAAAATTTCGTCACGTCCTCAAAATTTTCATCACTTTCCCCCGACATTGTTTTCCCCGATAAGGTATCTGATTGTTTTCAGCTGGGACAAAAATTGGAGTATACTTTTCCACTGAAGACGATAATTTGGCCAATTTTTCCAGTCAAAAGGGTTCCCATTGGGTCTGTGAGAAGAGGTGTATTTCTTTTTCGGCGCAGCATTTTCAGTTATCGCTTACTTAAGGTCATTATGCTTGGGAATTCAAGTAATTGCTTTAAAGTTTTTACCTCGGGAAACAAAGGGTGTAACCAGCATTAATTTTTACGATTTGGTCAATTTTCACCCTGATATTCTTATAGAAGATATTCTTATACAAAAAAACGTGTATATCGATATGCTCAATTGAAAATGAACCCAATCTCGTACCCAGAGCGACTTGTACCACTTTTTGATTTTACTGATGGACTGTCTCACACCCCCGGGTGGAACTTTTTCACTCAATGGGGGATAAAAACTCCTGTTGAAATCTTAATGGGGAGAAAAATTCTATTGTTTCAAGGTAAAAAATCCAGTGAGGATGGGTTTGGAGTGTAATTTTTAAACATTGAATTTCGAATGGGGATGAAATCAAAGTCAATTTCCAAGTGGGGCTGAAATTTTAGGGTATTTTCCCACCAAAGAGACGAAATTTTTGTCAAATTTTTCAGTGGGGCTGAGGTCCCAGCAGGTCTGTGACACAGGGTGATATAATTCATTAGTGCTATCAGAATCATAAAAGGTGAACTATAAGACTGGGTTCTAGTTTAGAATGAAGTTTAGTTAAATAAAAAAGAAGAAGTGCAAGAAGCTGAGAAAATATATTTGTTTTACGTAGGTTGGAGGACCTCTTGAAACTTCCGTAAGATTTTTCAGCAAATAAAGATTTTTTCATGGTCGTATTTTTTATGCAACGTGTCAAAATAGACGAATGAAATTGCGTTATTAGTCTAGTACTGGGAAGCAAATTTTACATTTCTTTAGAGAGCCTGTGATTTTTTTTTCAAAAAAAGTGTTCTAAATATTGGATAGAAAAACACTCTTGTGAAATTTTGAATCAACCTTATGGCCTCTCAGGGCCGTTTGCTCGACAGACTTTCACTATTCAAATCTCTCGAAAAATCTTTTGCGGGCGCATGCCCATTTTTCGAGACAGTCAATGTCGAAGACATCAAAAAGTGGCTATAATTGCCCCCGCAGGAGCGTAGCGACGAGGAGGCACTCATAGTTTCACGCATAGATATTGGACTGGAATCTCGAAATTTTGTTGCGCGTGTTTGTTTGTTTTGTCGCCCAAGCACCCCCGTAGTTAGTCTCTTCCGTAAATGTTCGGTTTTTTTTCCAGGACGGTAGTATACATATTTTCATATTACGTTATATGCTTACCATTATTACATATTACAATTTTAGTTTTTGATTTAGCTTTGAAAAGCTGAAGCGAGTGTTATAAATGCAAATCATAACAGTGTATGATATAACACGAATTACAATATTACTTGTGCAAATCAAAACAAACAAAATGGCAGACTGGTTATGATGATGATGAGCTGATTCATTGACTGGAAAAAGTGTTTTGTATGTCAAATTTTGTTTCTTGTCTTTGAAACTGAATACTAACTACTGTAATTTAGTCGGAAGTTCACTTCAGCAATGATTTCAATTCTTTTTCTGGAATCTTTAAAGAAATTTGCTCAAGTTTTCAAATGTATATACATTTGATATTTTTGTTCAAACTCTAATTTATCTTTGTCTTTTATTTTATTAATAACAACCTTTATTGTTTATAGAGCTTCTCAAGCTTTAAATACCATCATATGGTCGTAACTCGAGAAAGTCCTTCTTAACTTAGTAAAACAAGATACCGGCAAAGTACAAAAAAGTTGAATGTATGCATATGTAAAGTTGAATCCAAAAGTGGTTGAATGAATGTTGAATGTCAATCAATGTAAACAAACTTTTTCTTTTGGTCTTCAAAATAGATTTACCTCACTTAGAGTTTTTTCACTGTTTTTTCAGTGTGGTAAATATTTTTCAAAAACCTGCAAAAAGTTTGTTTACATTCGTTTAACTTTACATGCGCACATTCAACTTTTTCATGCAGTTGTGATAGCCTAAATAACTTACGCTCCAGTGGTTTGGTGAAATAGCTCCTGGCTTTCCAAGTTAGGATGGACCTTCCCGAAGGCATTTAACGCTGGTTAGACTAGGTACACAGACAGTCATACAGAAACACCATAAAGCTAAAGTATAGCTATAGACTCAAAAAGTCTAGCTTCCTGAAGGCACGTCTCTTCATTATCTACGCTGCTTGGAGAAAAGATTGCATCATGAAAAAGTACTGTGCACTTGAAAAAAAATTTAGGCGCATTTCAACTTTTCTCGACTGTACTTCTGAATGGACCACAATGGCATTCCTTTATTTTTCTTTTGACCAATAAAATAGAAGATTTTGTTTGAGAAGTGCAATCACAGTGTACGCAAGTGGAGGCCGGGCCTTAACTAGGATTGGTTTCTATTTCACCCTATTCAAGACGGCGCAGAACTTTTTGATATTGTTTATTAGGCAAAGTTGCAATAGAGAATTGTTGAAATATAGCAGCCAATGAAAAAAACAAGCTATTTCTGATTGGTTACCTTGTTGATTTATTCACCACTATATATTTTGCCTACAATCTAAGATGTCTGCGGCATTATCAGAAAAGGTCTATTTAGTGAATAATAATCACGATATATATTGTTGTAAGAAAGAAAGTAGGAGAAAAAAACAAACAGGAGATGTGAAAACCTGTACGCTAATGCTAATGATACCATAATTTTTTTAATATATTTTTGAGAAGCTTTTCCAGCTTTTCCTTAAATTTTATTAAATTATCAAGCTGCGAATTCTTCAAGTATTTTGTTAATGGAATATAATTTTTTTTCAAGCAAATGCCTCAATCAATCAATCAATCAATCAACCAATCAATCAATAATTAAATCAATCAATTATTCCTGATTATTTTTAATGTTTTAATCTTTAAAGCATTAAAGCTTTATAAGTGCAAGACATGATCTTTATGTGTATCATTATTCACATTTAGTGAAAGCTATGACTAGTATAATAATGTATTTACCACTTTTTGTCTACAGAGTTTACCAGACTGATGTTATCAACCCCAAGATGACGAAAATGATCATGATGTCAACAAATGGAAATACATCAACAAACAAGCTAGGAAGACAGAAAAGAGACTGGGCAACAATCTAATTTCTAGTGTTGTATAATGTAAAATTCAAGAATATTGTACACATTATTATAGTGTATTTTTTCTCTTTTTTGGTAAAAGTTTTGGCGGGAAAAATTGTAAATGTATTTATAAGAAGATATTAAAAGAAAAGTATTTAAAATATTTACAAACTTACAAATAGTAAAAAACTCCCTTAAAAGATTTCCATCATTTGGTCAAAATTTCAAACCCCTGTCTCGCAGCCCCGGTGGAACTTTTTCTCACGGCGAAATTCCAATAAAGATAGAAATTCTATTTTTCCCTGACACAGGGGTGTAATTTCGTTACTTTTTCTCGAAGTAATCAGTTCAATCGAAATGTAGCATGTCTGACCTCAGTTTCGACCCCTAGGATAGGAAACTTAGGCAAATTGGGTAACAGGTAGTGCGAGAGACAAGGGTACCTTTTTACACCTAGTACAAAAAAGATTCCCTTTCTAAAAAAAGTGTTTCAAAACGACGAAAATCGAATACATTAGAGACTGCATTACTTCGAATAAACGGTCACTTTTTTAGATTTTCCCGTCGAATAAACGCCCCTCGTTAAAAGAAAGGTTTTTAATATAATTGCTCCCAAAATAAACGCCTCCTCTCTAGAAGGGACGTTTATCTTCAATCATTTGGAACTGCGACTAACTAGCTGTTTTGTTCGACATTGCAGTTTTTGAGAGTTCCCTGGAGTTAGATTAAATTTTGGTCATGCAAAGTTTGAAATTTATCGCTTGAATAGCGCTCTAAATCGAGATTTGAACTATATAGACACATTTTTGAACAACTCGGTGTTTAAAACAAGAGAACTCTCATATTCATGATATTCATGACGTAATGTTTTCTACGGAAATACCTCGGTTTTAGCCAGTAGTGGCAAATTTAAATTAGACAAAAGTTGTATAAAATTTGCCACTAAAAACCGGGGAAAACATTACGTCATGAATATCATGAATAAAAGAAAACTTCAGTATTTATTGATTATTGTATCAAAGCAATCAAAGTGATTTTGATCTACTTCTACGTCTCTAAAAGGATATATTTGTACATTCCCACTCGCCCTATCAAAGTGACTTTTGACGCCCTGGGCGTTTATTTGAGCTACTACAGAAAAAAAAAAGCAAAACTTTCTCTAAGAGTCATTTTATTTTTTGAGATTCAATGTCAATTTGATCAAATTCGCCATACTAATACAACCGGCCAACAAAACCAAGTAAAAATTCAATGCAAATCTTTCAGATACTTCAAAGTGTTGATGTTGCTCAAAAGAAATGTTCGAATCTGATCCACCATCAGCCATCTGAAGGTTGTTATAGTCTGAATTTTTAAAACTATATAGTATAACAACTCCCAATGAGAAAAATGTCACAAATCCTTGTATTAGAAATTGCCAAAGTCTTTGTCGACTGTTGGTGTAAATTGAATAAAGCAAATTGAATACGGACATCAAGTTTATGACGAGTCCACAAAACATAAAAACCCAACAAAGCATAAGCCATTCAGGTATCACGATTTCTTTTTCCGACATTACACCACCAAAAAGTTCAGCCGTTTTAAAACAACCTAAAATTTTATTAGTTTGAAGTTCCATATCGCAATATTTCCATATACCAACATAAAGCCTTTGTTTAACAACATTATTTAAAGTCTGCATGTTTTGAATAGACTTTGTGGTGTAGATTGGTGTTGTTGTTACATGCGACCAATGAATATCCACTGACGAATGCATAAGTAAGCAAAAAGTACATGAAGTCCATACAAAAGCACAAACTGTGTTCTTTCTACAAGTTGACATTTGTTTAAAAGACATTTTCCACTTAAACCTTCTATAGATCGATTGAATACGGCGTAAAAAGTGACAATTTTCTCTAGTGCTATTCCTCCAAAATTGAATTTGTGGTTTTTCATTCGATTTTTGTAACATCGTTTGCGGCCAACTTCCACATCTTTATTGCCTCTCTCTATATAAAATATATATGGAAAATTAAACTTCAACCATATACTTATAGATATGTTGTTTTACAAAAATGTAAAGTATAGATATCAATTATTATAGTATATGGAATGTTGGAGAGAATGATCGATAGAATTTTTTATTACTCGAAACTGTCACAAATCTCCAGAAAGTGAAACTGAAAGTAGACAGCTCTCTCTGACTGGATAAGCGTCGAGGGGTTTGTTCAATTTAGATATCGATGTAAAAGATTGCATTGATTTCTTATATTGAATATTTCTCTTGATGCGATGTGACGACGAAGGAGAAAATTCTAGCATAAAATGATAAGCTCCGGTTATTAATATTTTAAATCATATTGTTTGATAATTTGATGTCCTAGCGCCTGTTATATAACAAAGGATACATTTTCGTTGATGATGAAGAAAGATGATGAAGATTTCGGAAGCCGTGGCTTCATTTTGTGTCAAGTCATGCGCTACTAGGACGAACAAGTGTGTTAATATGTGTGGACTATAACACAGACTAAAACTTTGGAACTTTGCATTTGCTCAAATTGCATCACCAACCAATCTTTGACGATTTTTAACAGGCCCGGTGGGAACGGGGAGACTGGGGAGACTTCAACCTCCCACTTTTAGGCAATTGAGATTTTGTTTCTCAAATTCCTAGCAAATTTTATTTCATTTTGAGCTTTCAGACTCCCCTTCTTTAACGGTTGTTCCACCGGGTTTGTTTAAAGCCTTCACATCTTCGAATTCACACAAATTATAGCAAGTAAGAGAAAAATACTGCAATGTGCTTTATTAGAACAATTTCATAACAACAACCAGGCTCAATAACACCAGATAATAAGAATAATCTAAGAACAAATTTGAGTATGGGATAGTCAGATAGCCAGATTAATACAGGAAAATAAAGGGTAGAAATATGATTTAAAGCCTAGATTACCTAGATAAAAACAATTTCAAGTTCAAAATTGCAAAAAAAAAGGATGACGATTTTAACTTTCATAACTTACCTAAATTTTTTGAACATATTTGCTCGATGACGCGAACAGAGACCTAAATCGTTACTCTAAAGTCAAACCATAGACCAGAAAGAAATAAAATATCAGTTTGTCTTGATACAAAGCTCACATACAGTCAAAGTATGTCTTTAATTATAGTATAACAACTCAAAAGGTTGTAAGACACGATTCGTAATAGGCAAAGGAAATCACATAATAAGATATAATAGAATTTGATAAGGCTTTAAAAAAAGAAATTCAAAATCAATTACTGACCATGGTGGGTACTACTTTTTAGCATTCCTCAGTACATACCAGTAGATAGGAGGGGGCGTACGAGTTTGTCGGTTTGACGGTATAGGTAAAAAAGCTTAAAAAAATTCTGCACTGGTGGAAAGATATTTTTGAGAAGAAAAAACTTAAACAATTGAACTAGCAAATAAAAAGAACAAAGTTGAAAAATGAAGGTCTACTTCATCTACTGGTACCTGTGACAAAAGAATCCAATACTCGCAATCAATATTATAACACATCCCCTTCTCACAGACCCACTGGGACCTCTTCCTACTGGAAAAATTGGCCAAATTATTGTCTCCGGTGGAAAATTATACTCCAATTTTGTCCCTACTGAAAATAAGTAAATAAACCAATCCTCACTGCAAAAAATTATAATATTTTTTCCATCCCCACTGACTTGGAAACAATGGAATTTAAATCCCCAGCCATAGAAAATATGGGAATATCAGTCCCCATGGTGTTTTTAGCCCGTTATTTTAACCCCCATTGGCTAAAAAAATCCCACCGGGTCTGTGAGTAGGGGTGTTATAACGATTGCTTTGATCTTTACTTACATCCCTATATTTTTGTTTCTGAACATATTCAAGTCTACGAAAAGCTCCCAACAACAATAAAGCTGTTCAATCTTCATCTCCAAAAATATCCTCAGTTTGGATTATAATACATTGAATAATTTTGATTTTAGATTTTAAAGATAGGATTTTAGCGACTTTTATTTTATAGAAGTGAGGTTATAAACAGATAGTTGAATTAAGAGAATATTAGTATGCAATAGAAAAAGGCGTAAATGTTTTTTATAAGAATAACGAGTCAGCATTATACTGGTATTGTTCTAAAAATCATAATAGGCTTTTGTTTTTCAAACCTGAAATCTCGACATTATATTTTAGTGAAACCATATATACTGAAAGTATACTTCTTTTGTGGAACTTGCTCACAAAAGAAAATGATACGCGTATTTTTATAAGAACAATTTTGCTAGAACATTATATTGAAATTTGACCATATCTTAAGAACAGATTAAAAGCAATTTGAGCTAGAAAAATAGAGATCGAAAATAGACTTCTAAGAGATATCTATAAACATCGAATTGAGAACACTTTAAGAGCACTATTCTGGCTGAAAATTTCGAACAATTAAGAACTAAGCCGAAATTTGATGGTTCTTATAGCAAAATTATCGAATCATCCACATAGACAATAGTAATACTTCGTTACAGATAGAACTGTTTCTGAGACAAGGCAGATTGAAAAAGCATCGAAAAAGTGCTATAATAGTGATGTCAACTCCAGAGAAAAACTAACTTTAGTCTTAATATTGTGAAATGTGAACTTGATGCGAACTTAAGTCAAATCTAATTTTCAAATAAAAAAGACTGTGAGAAGCTCGCTTTGACGAGAACTGAGATCTAGTTTAAGGAAAATTCAAATAGTAAATGTTTCGATTGACAAAACGCTTTTTTATAAGAATATAATTCATGGAAATACTCATATTATGAAATTGGCAAAAAAAACTAAGAATATGCTAGGATCAATACTGGAATTTGGCAACTGAACCTAAGAATGCCATTTTAGAGCATCTTACCTATAAATTGCAAATTATTCATCAGAAATACTAAACAAAAATACGAAAATTTTGCTAAATGTTTGTATTACATTAGATTTAGGTTGGGTTTGAATCCTAAGAATACCTTAAAAATATTTCAGGATGATTTTTTCCAAAATTGGCAAAACGTAAGAAATGGAAAAATACTATTCTTATTATAAAAAAAGCGGTGTAGGATTGTTTGGCTGTTGATTGTATCAAATACAAAATATTATCTAAAGTCTATTCACGATAAGTGTGCACTCTTTTTTCATTTACCTATAACTTTTGAAAGAATTCTTCAATCTTTATAAATTTGGTATCATTGGAAAGATATTGGTGAGTGGGACAATTTGAAATAAAAAAAACTTTAAAAAGATTATAAAAATGAAGATGAAAATGAAGAAGAAAAAAATGAAGATCTTGTAGAAAGGTGCTATGACTATCATTTTCACTGAAGTGAATCCTTAATCATCGAACGTCATCACTGTGAAAAGAATTCTCAAAAATAATCATTCAGTCAAAAGATATCAAACAAAGTTGTAAGCTGATTGACGTCTAAAAACGCTGTTTTCTGCAGTTTTTTGCTGTTTTTTGGGGTCAATCACTTATTAACTTTGTATCATAACTTTATATTGAATAAATATTTTAATGAAATTTCTTCACAGTGATGATCTCCTAAGATCAAAGAATATCTCCAGTGAAAATGAAAGTTATAGCACTTTTCTACAAGATCTTTATTTTTTTCTTCCTCATTTTCATGTTCATTTTTATAATATTTTAAAAGTTTTTTTTATTTCAAATTGTTCCACTCACCAATATCTTTCCAATGATACCAAATTTATAAAGATTGAAGAATTCCGTCAAAAGTTATAGGTAAATGAAAAAAGAGTGCACACTTATCGTGAATAGACTTTATATCCTCTGTTTGGCCCTAACGTTGAGCTTATAAAAATATACACTTAAAGGTTTTATTTTTACATAAGTGTTCCCGTTCATATCAGACACATATTTCATATCATGTCATATTTCGTGTCTGTCTATTGTTATATTATGCTGATATAAGCAAAAAAAGTTTTTCTTTTTTTCTTTCTGACCAATCTTGCTCCACATCCGTGTCAATCCAATGTTAAAAAGCTTGTGAATTCAAATTAATGTTTAAGCAAACGATATTATTCTTATTTAAAAACAAAACCTTTAATCAAATGAATTTTTCCACAAAAAAGCACACATAAACTAGCACTACCAGCATGAAAACTTGAAATAGTATTCTAAGCTCACACTTGTACTAGATCTTTCTATTGAAGCCTTGAAGAAATTGCTGAATATGACCATTTATATTTATCCTAATTACCTTTTTTTTGCTGAAACGACAACAAATGTCATCCCACTTTTAACTTATATAATTAGTTTGTCCAAGATGTTTTTAGCATAAAGGTAATTTTGTTTTTGTCGATTTTTATGAATTTGTATCAACAAAAGAATGTGTAATACGCTGGAAATTTTGATTAATTATTTTAATTCTCTAATTACTTCTGTTGATAATTGCAAATTTGTGTACTCTCATCGATTGATATAATCAACATATAAAAATATCTCAAAACTGTCTCTGTCCAGTCAGTAGACAAGAATTAACTTCTAGCTCTATTAAGTTGTAATTGAGCCCTCGGGTTCCACATGGACCCGTAGCTCAATGGTAGAGCAAACACCTGCGAATGGCATGGTTGTGAGTTCGAGTTCTTGCCGAATCCGCTGGTTTTCCAACGGTTCTGGTGACTGGTCAAAAGACAACATGAGAGCGACTGTATTCACTTCATTGTAATCTCAAAACTTACATTTGAAAGAGCGTCACTGCTCCCGTTCTACAGAGAAGTAACTAACGAGACAGAGGTGCTAAAATCCGATGATGTGGAAAATTAATCGTAGAAATTTTAGCGAAACTAATTTTAGCGTATATTAGCGATTCTTGATTCTTTTTGGATTTATTTTAGTGAATCACGAATTCAAAAAAACTCACGTGGATAAATTTTAGCGAATACTCGTCTGACAAAAATTTTGCGCGGATGAACTTTAGCGATTTGTTTATTCGGCGTGTTTTAGCGAGATTTATTTTAGCGAAAATAAAGAAAACTCGCTAAAACGCTAAAATTAGTCTCGCTAAAATTTCTACAATTAAAGCAGGACTCGAGCCTTATATATAAAGAAAAACATTTTTATCGGTGGCAATCGATTATCGATTCAATAGATTGCTACAATAGTTAGATGGTACATTTTGTGTGGATCTGAGTAATCAAGAAAGTGGAGGGTTATTTAATTTCTGTTTTACAGTCTGGCTTCATCTTCAACGAAAACGATTTTAAACTCCACCCATCAATTAGAATATAATTTAAATTTCAATTAGAGTACATTTTGAAAGACCCAATCTCAACTTTAAAAATAATTGCTTGATGTACACACTTTTTTTATAAGAATGATATTTTTTCATTTCATTATGGATAATCTTGACCTTTTTGAGGAAAATCATTCTAAATTATTCTTACGGTATTTTTAGATTAGAATTGAAATTCAACCTAAATTTAATACAAACCTGAATCATGAAATGGCATTTTTGTGCCGCCTTGCTTAATGGGGATGAATAGCAATTTACAGTTATAAATTTCTAAGTTTTTTTGCCAAATTCCATGATGGTGCCAATTTTTTGACCATTTCATCGAATATTCTTATAGAGTATATTTTTATAAAAAGAACCTTTATGACAGTCCAAGATTTTTTTCGTGCAGTGGAGCACGTCATATCACGACAGTTACATGACAAGCTATATTTACATATTTTACAAATAGTTCAAATCATTGAACATGCAATTAAACCACATCGATATTTAGCCAATTTCGTTGAAAATTGATGATTCCTCGATTTTTGAAAAGACGTTACATTTGTGTAACTTTACAAAGCCTTGGGTGAAGATTGCCAAGAATGGACATTTTTGTAGAAAATGCAGAATTGCTATTTTTTTGGATAGCATGCTGAAATAAATGGATATGAAATTTTGCGCAGGAAAACGAGACAGGAATATTCCACATTTTGAAATCGGCCACAAAAGCTGATGATTCTTAATTTTTAGATTTCATAATTTTCAGCAGAATAAAAGGTTCTATAAATCCATTACGTAACATGAGGTCGCGTGTAAAATCTAGTGGCATGTATTGTGGGATAAGTGGGTGTTTAAAATTAGTGTTTTATTTGAGTGCCAAAAGCCACATGGGTTCTACAAGATATCGCTTAACTGCAAAATAATACACCTTTTCGACCGTAGCCGCCAATTGCCGCGCGGGTATTTTTTGTCCACTTTATGCCACTAAAACCGTCCCAGTCCTTTTTTTTGCATCTATAAAAATAGAAAAATGTGTCAAAATAGGATTGGATCGAGTTTAGGGGGATGATTAAATAATTAAGACCGCGCGACTACGGTCGAAAAGGTGTATTTTCCTACAGTTTAAACCTCCGCAACTCTTTCAATATCAAAATAATGTAAAAACTATAAAATATTCAAAATTTTCAAATCAAAATCTTGTAATATGCTCTGTACTTTACTTTTATTTAACGAAAGTCAATTATGTTACCCCGATGCAGAGCGCGTATCTCATGGGTTTGTTTCTTACGCTCTCTAATTCGACGTTCTATTATTCGATAAGCTCCTGTTTTCGATCAAATTGATAGTCACAGTCAAATTTCCTTAAGAAACTCTCATAAACGACGCTTTACTATTCGACATTCAATATTTCGAGAAGCTTCCGTTTTCGATGAAAATTAGAAGTCTTTGAAAAAAGAAGCGTTTCAAGTGTTGACGTGAATTCCATTTTTCGCTTGAAAGCTTAAAGTGACGTCAAAAAATCTCGAGAACCTGGGCGCCAAACATTCGAGAAGATCGCAAAGTGGAATAAAAGAAAAGGCTTTGACGTCTAGTATAGTTTAGTCAATTTGTTGCTTAAACAATTCTATCATCGTCCGTTAGAGGGATTGTAGTATGCGCGGGAAATTATATGTGTGCAAAGTTTACAGCCGTCAGTGCAGTTTACGGAAAGATAGCGGCGGTAGAGTTTTTTTGCGCACTCCGACCTGGCAAACCTCTAATTCAAATTTATTCCGCCGCCTGTAATTATTCCCTTTTTTAGGGTCTTTTGTAGGCTTTAGGATCATATATACGATGCCTTCATTCGACGTCAACCTCTTCAAATCTTTTACAAGTAATATCACCCCTCCTAGACTATGTTATAGTCTAAGACGAATAACTATCTAAAAAGAAAGCCCCAAGCCGAAGAAAATTCGCAAACGGTTTTTTTGCCGAAAAGAGTTTACAGTCGGTAGAGTGGCCAGTCGAAACTCTCCCGCCGATTTTTTCCCGTATACCGCCATAACGCCATACCGCCATATTTTCCCGCCTTTACTATCACTGTAACGGACGATAACATCGCCTACACCCCTCCGTGTAATACCAAATTTTGGCATGAATTATCGCAGAATTTCACTTCACTCAATCATAGCGAAAGGTTTTGTATTATCTGAACGGTAAGAAAAGATTTAAAAAAGTTTCTAGTCAATAACAAATGTAATTTATTTTTTGATTCAAAAGTAAAGATAAAAACTTCTACAATACCATAACGAGAGACTGAAATACTACACATACAGTAGTACGAATACATTATATACAACAATTTTTACAGTGCGTCCAGAAAAAAAGGGTATTAAAGTCTATTCACGATAAGTGTGCGCTCTTTTTTTATTTACCTATAACTTTTGAAGGAATTCTTCAATCTTTATAAATTTGGTATCATTGGAAAGTATTAGTGAGTGGAACAATTTGAAATAAAAAAAACTTTAAAAAGATTATAAAAACTGAAAATGAAAATCTTTAGAAAAGTGCTATAACTTTCATTTTCACTGGAAAGATTTTTTGATCTTAGGAGATCATCACTGTGAAGAAATTTCATTAAAATATTTATTCAATATAAAGTTATGATACAAAGTTAATAAGTGATTGACCCCAAAAAAACAGCAAAAAACTGCAGAAAACAGCGTTTTTAGACCTATCGTGAATAGACTTTAGCTTCAAACTATTTCACACTCAAGCCAATCTTTGTTGATTTAAAGCAGAAAATAGAGTTTGATTTAAATTTAAAATTTCTTTCTATATTGATTTGATATTTATTTGAACAAAAATTACGCCAGGTAATTTGAACAACTATATCAAACGGAATCTATGTACGGTCCCTTTGTTGTTAGAATATAACTAGACTAGCAAACTAGTCTGTAAATTAATCATGTCAGAGGGCGGGAACATAAAAGCGACGGGCGTTTGCTAAAATAGGAGCTGCGTAGGAGAACGAGCAAAAGTTGGTGAGTGGCTGCTGATTAACAGGGCTTTCAGCCCTTGCCGCCGACAAAATTTCTTCCTACGCTTACCTAACTCCTACGCTCACTTTTCCCGCGTGATACCGTTTCAGCCCGACTGGCGTGCCAGTCTAGAATCTAACAATCTGTATGGCAGCCCTCTTCAAAATCTCTCCGATAAGTGGGGATGAGAATGTCCGTCGAAATCCCAAAGGGGATAGAAAATTACTCTTCCCAGCTCTAAAAATCCAGCGGGGATGGTTTTTTCCATTGAATTTTAAATGAGGTTAAAAACAAAGTTAATTTTCCAGTGGGCCATTTAGTGTATTTTACCCACCGGGAAGATTTTATAATTTTCAGCGAGACGAGGCCATCCCACTAGTTGATCTGAATTTACAATAGGCGCGAAGAGTTATGCTAAGCAAAGAATTCGTGCAATTTTTTCCAAGCGTGCATACATACAAGTCACAAGAAAACTTAGAATACAAAAAATCTCTGATCCGATCACCATATAGAAACTATAGCCAAAATCTTCATCTATGATACCAGTATTTGTATGTTGACCTGAACTCAACTCCCATTTTCCATGAGTATAAAGTATGAGAACGCACAACGTGAAAGTTGCGGATAAGATCTGTGTCAGGAGAACCCATAAGCCATCCAACGTATCTTTAAAGGACATTGCAAGCGTGAAAACAGTTGCCAGGAAATTCATGGTTGTTACTACAAACAGGAGCACACGACATAGTTTCAAGCAATCCGCTCTCACCAAATGTTTGCGATCTTGCAACTGATTCAAATATGTCAAACTTTCGCCGCAGATTTTATTTTCTCCAGTTTTCAAGTCAACAGTACAGTATTTCCAGATTCCAAAATATGTAACTTCAGGGTTTCCATTTTCATCGATGGCTTTGAGGTGTGACCAATGAATATCTGTGGACGCATACATTAAGAATAGAAACGAACAAACGGATAAAAGGAAAGGTAGATGAGTTGATTTTGTACGTGAATGTGATTTTGTAATTTCATTTTTTGATGATTTTTTCTTGGCGCTTGAAACAGTCATATCTGGTATTGTATAGGTTGAAGTTTAATCTCTTGCTATTTCCACTTCCAGAAAGGCTTTCATTTGATTTTCCTCCTGTTTCTAGTCCTCTTTTATATTGGAGCAATAAAAATATTGGAAACTGCACATTGTTGCAGTTAATATATATATATCCATTATTGAATCCTGTGGTAATTATCTGTACATCTAATTAGACTTGTTAATGATTATTTTATGTTCCTTATCTTGATTGGGTCATTGCGGGGGGTTTATAAATTTATTACAGTCATTAATTAGTGAACTACGTCAGAGCTAAATCAATGGAGAATTTGCTGGTTCAATCATTTTTTAAGAACGTTCTAGACCTATTAGTTGGAGATTGATTGCGAAATGTAAAACACGTGCAGAGAAAAAATGGCAATTGTGAGATTTCAAAAGCCTATTTCCACTAAGAAAAATTGACCCCTACTGTTGAGGATATTGATTTTTCGAAGTATCTTTTATTCATAGAGTTATATTTCACAGGTCTATCAACCTCTACAAAATAATTTTAGTTTTATAAAATATATTGTCTAATTCTTCATCTGTCGTCCAGTCGTCAGAAGATATGGACAGAGAAGACGTTGTTTTGGTCTTTGTCCTAGGTTTTCGAACTAGGCGAAGGTTTGTTCTAGGGCTTCCTCTTACATGCCAAACGAAATCATCATTTTTTAAATTCATTTTTTTCGCCTTTTGGCACATATCTTTAATAATTTTTCTTTCGTTGATGGTGAAGTCGTCTGTTATGCTAAAGTCACCAATTTCGTTGAATCGTTTCAGCTTATGCAGATTTTGCATTATCCGTTCTTTTTCCTCCATACTTTTTAAGATCAACTTGATTGGACGCCATTGTAGCTCTTTTCTGTTTTGTCCAATGCGATGGTGGGACGGTTTGATATCTTGGACGCCAAATACCTATATATCTTCAATATCTATTGTTTCTGTTCCTGCTGTTCTTTTCTCTCTAAGTCTAAACCATACCATGTATAATAATGTTTCGTTTTCTTGATTCGATGTCTCTTTCTGCGTTCTTATTTTCTTGTTGGTGTTCTCTCACTGCTGATTTAAAATTATCCTTGTGTTTCTTAGTTATTTCAGCGTATGTTTTTTCTGATGTTTTTTCTATGTATTTCGTCGTTTGCTTTATTTCTTCTTTTACAATCTGCTTGGTTTTTATTTCAAAGTCAGCCATCTTATTGGTTAAGAAGCTTTCGATATCGTTCTTAAGGCTGCGGTTCTTGGATAGCTGGTTTTTGAGCTTTTTAATGACGTCGTCCTTCTTCTCAATCTCCCTCTGCATCATATGATACGAGTTCTCACCTATTTTACTCATTAGAGATCGTGTTATCCGCACGCAATTCTGACATAGATATTGTTCGTTATAAGCGTTGGCAAAAATTTGCAGCTGGTAAAGCGGTAATTGTGTACACTCGTAGTGTACCATGCGGTGGCAGTTTCGGCATTTTAGACGGTTTTGGTCATTGTCATCTGAGCAGGAGGTGAGAGTGCATGTTTGGTTTTGTTTAGCTTCTTCAAATGGTTGTTTTTCTGGCTTTTTGTCGGGTTTTTTCGTTCATGTTTTTTATTTTGCTAAATTTCAACCCGCCAAAATTTCTTCCTTTAAGGTACACATAATAGCTGATGAAATCTTAATCGATAAGGCTTGAAATTTTACAATGTTGTGGGAGATACTAAGACATTACGAATAAAAATATTCTTTTTTCGTTAATTGGGCTAAAAATATGACTTCAAATCAAAATGTGTATTATTTTTAGAAATGTAAGCCACACAAATTAGATAAGACATTATAGAATGGGACTTTCTTAACTTGACAGAGGAAAGGTTGAATTTTTTGCCCACTTAACAAACTGTAAGCCACAAATCAGTGCAGCTAATGAAAAATTTAGCCCTTTGCTGGCAATGCTGAAAAGAAAGTATATTTCTGACTGTTCCCATTATTGAGAACTCAGCCTTCAAAATTTCTTGATAGGGTAAGCCACATTTTTTGCCCACACTTCATTTGCTTGTAACTCCCCTTTAAGTAAGCCACAAAAATTCGCTTTTTATGCTATGGATAGCTAATTTCCTCAGCTTAACCATCAAAGCGATCCTAAGTGTAAGCCACATAATTATCCCAAGTTTTGGTCAATTTAGTAAAAATGTCACAAAACAGGGGTTTATTTTTGATTGAGATCAAATATTTCTCAAATCTAGATATAAGGTTCGCTGCTAGTTCGTCTTAGCTTTGCAAACCCTCCATGGAAGAGTCGAGAAAATATAATAAAATTTGTCATTATATTTACAAAGCTACAAATTCAAAAATTGAATTTCTTAAAATAACTTACAGTCTGTTTCACGCCTTAAAGACAGGATCATTAGAACACCCCTGTCTCAGTGCCCCGGTAGAACTTTTTCCCTCAGTGGGGATGAAAATTTCTATCAAAATGCCAATGGGGATAGAAAATCTATTGTTTCCAGCTCGAAAATTCCAGTGGGGATGGTTTTGGAGTGCAATCTTTTACATTCAATTTTCAATGGGGATAAAATCATAGAGCAATTTGGCGGTGGGGTTGAAATTGTAGGATATTTTTTCCACCGGGAACGATTTTTTGGCCTATTTTTCCACCGGGTCTGTGACACAGGGGTGTATTAGATGTGAGTCTTAAATTGGGATTTTCTAAAATTTGGCTCCACGTGGATCACTCTGTCATCACAATTTGGTTACATTATTAATTAACAAAGCTAACAAGTTTGAACTATGGGAAAATTTTCTTACCTCTTTTATCGTGTGAGCTTGTGCACAATTCTGTTATATCATGTTGTTTTGTCCTGAAAGGAGATTTGAATTGATGAAAATTTACACTTAATAATCAAATTTAAAGATACTCTTTTTTTTATGACATAGAAAGGCGCTGTGCTCCTATCCTGGCAAAGCAGAATTAACAATAGAATTTCTCAAGATTTGTGCTATCGTGCAGCACATAAAAGGAAGAAAATTTGTTCTTTTCTTTTGTTTAAAAATCCTGTGTAAGCAAACGGTAGCAGATCGCCTTAAATGACATCTTTTAAATAAAATTGAATTTTAAAGGTCTTCATTCTTATTGGAATATTCTAGATAATTTTTATTTCCAACAAATCTAGATTATTCGAAATCTACAGATCACTAAAAGGGCAGAAACTTTCGCGTTTTTGCCTGCAAAATGAAATAACAACATGCTAGAATTCGCGAAATTTATATCCGCTGAATTTGTTCCAAAAGTCAAATTTGCGAAATTTTGCGATTTTGCAACCTCGCGAAAGTTTCTGCTCTTAAAGTACAAGATAATGTGTGCAAATGAACTTTTCAACGTTTCTTTCTTACCGGTATTATAAAACTGATGCAATCCGATCAAGTGTCAAACAAATCTGGAGAGAAAAGCAAATCAATACATAGTTTAAAACAAAGCTCGTTCAAGAACTACAAGAATTTTTCTATAGAAAGCATTATCAAATTTACATGAATTATTGAAAGATCTGCCAGTGATGGATACTATTTAGTCTTTTGATGATTCGAAAGTGCTTAAAAATGTGTCAAAACAGAACAAACTTATTTAGTATATTTACAAAATGGAGAATTTCGACTTGAAAATTCTTCAAACTTGTCTATCAAAACGAATTTAATTCGAATAAAGTCGGTCAAACGAAGTCTTTAAAAATTCATTTGTGCACGATGCCTAAATAAAGAACTTCACCTTTGAAAAAATTTCTTTGGATAAAATTTAATATATTTTTTGTAGTCTTACTTGTGAAATAAAATTCTACTGAAAAAAAAATGAAAAAAGAAGTTAAAGTAACTTGAAACTTAAGCAAAAGAAATGGGTAACAGCCAAATTTACAATAAGAATTTAATACTTATAAATGTTGTCAAAATACTTAATCGATAAAATATTATACAGTACAAGTCTTTTTAATAAAGTATCAAATTCTTTCTCACATAAGAAAGAATCAAGTTAAAATGAAGACTCCAAATAATCAACAAACAACCTTCTTGGCAACTGTAGATGCAAAGATTCTCACAAGTTTAACTTATTCCAGGAAAATCGCAGAGTTTTTGAAAACGATAAAAACCTAAACTTAAACCAAACCTCCCAACCTTTAACTGCCTCCTTAAATCCCTGATTACAAAACTAACGGAGTCCTGCTTTCAACAAAAGCAACAGCTTGAGCGGACCTACGTGAACCCACTTGGGGTGTAACACTGTACGGCGTGGCCGGTTTTCGTTTGCCGCCCATAGTTGTGTTGGATCGGCGTATTTGCCGTTTGTCCGGTGTAATCGGGCTTGTGTTCCCGTCTCTTTTAGAAGAACTTTCTCTACCGTTACAACATGCAGTTGAGCTAGAAGCTTTCGGCAATCGACGTCGGGCAGTGCGTGGTTTCGGGGTATGGTTTTCAGTAGTTGATAAATCGAGAGTGGCAATGGGCGGAAGAGCAGCGGATTGATTTTCAACGAATGCGCGATCTTTTGTGTCGTCATCAAAGCCTGAGGATGCTGACCATACTTCCTCCATTGATATAGATTGCTGTAAAACAGTCAATATAAAAAGGACGATTATCAGTCATTTTTATTTCAACGTACAAGTGTCTCTATGGGTTGCCCCCCACCCGAAAGTTTCCCTGAAATCCAGGCTCGAAAAAAGTCTCCGAAAAATACCAATCATTCAATTTCATTACAAAAGTCGGTTTGTTTTTTATAAGCAAGTGTATACCCCTTGGTCAGGCTCGTGTATGCTTAAGTTCTTAAAGCATTCAGGCATAGCTTATGCTTATTATATGCGTTTGAATCATGCTTATGATTCACCCCGAGCCAAGTTTTTAGTGAAATTTCAGATTTTGAGAGCAGTGGAATGTAGCTAGCCGTGGAATTTCTTTTCTTACTTGACCTCTACCAAACCTCTTTAAACAGATAAAAAATTACAACTTGAAAATATTCCAGGCTGACATATATGCTTATGTTATGCGTAGGAATTCTGCAAATCTGAGCCTTCATATGCTTATAAGCGTTATGCTTATAAAAAAAACATGTAAAGCATGTAGAATATGGAGGTTTCGCTAAAGAGACAGTTACAAACGACACCTTTCACAGGGCGTGGTAACCACATTAAGTCTGCAATAAGATAAAAGCTTTTTTAATAGCGACATTTTCCGAAAAGGAAAAAAATTCACGGCTCATGTGGTTTTCGCTCATTTACACGTGGGCTAGCTGGGACGAAAGAAAAGTTTTTTCCTTCTTCCGCGGAAAAAAATTCGAGATTTCTTCTGTCTGACTTTTTTCAGATAGAATTATATAAAATGTTTTCCTTCTTCTTGTGAAAAGAGACTTACGTTGCTCAAATTGCTGTCAGTCAAACTCTTTTGTGACGTGGAGACTTTGGGCCGTCGTATTCTCTGCGACGCGCTAAAGATAGAAGAATGAAACACAAAAATCAAGATTTATCGTGTAATAAAGACAAAACATGTGGTGCGTAAGGTTTGTTACGACGAAGCTAAACTTGCAGTGTCTTAATAAACTTTTGATATTCTTACTTTATACATAACTCACTCTCAAAAATTTTCTCCAATCATGAATGTCAATAACTTTAACATAGGCTGAAAGAAAGTTTGGCAGGAATGTAGTTTAAGTGGTTGTAGGATATTTAAATTCGCCAAGTTTTCTTTCTGTCAAACTTTCTTCTTTTAAGGTAGTTTTGTATGTTTTTAACAGTGCAGTAAAATAAGCCTTTAGCTTCAGACATCTTATGAATGATTCTAACTTTCTGTCTACATTTTGGATACTCAGGCATGCAATGCAAGGCTAAACGCGACTCTGTAGAAGCTAATCAAAGCAATCTACTCAAAACTCAATCTTTACTTGAGCACTAGAACTATACTGTGTGAAGCTTTGAAAGTTTAGATGCGCGTCTAACCTTGCATAACGAGCACGCCTTCGATCCAATGATGACTGTCGTCTATTCTTTCTGACATGAGGTTTTTGTGTTGCACGACTCAATTTAGGTTGTACTGGTTGTCGTTGTTGTGTCGTTGTCTCGACGTTATTGTCAGTTGTCGTTGCCGTAACTGTGGCAAATATTGTCATCTTTTCACTGGATTGACTTATGATTGAATTATTACCGGAGGAATGGTGCAGAGTGGAGGACTTGGAACGAGTCAATCGTGGTTTTGGTTTTGTAGGTGGTGGTATTTTCGGAATTTGGTTTTCATCAGTTTTCGTGACTTTCGTTTTTGATGATGTTGATGATATTGGGGGACCATATCTCGAAGGGAGCGATGGTAATGCTTGAGCCACCCTCTCACGATCTAAAAAAAGTACGAAGTAGGATTTGACAGAGACAAAATAATACATACACATATTTAGGTTATTATTTTATTCATTATTTAAGTGAATGTTCGAATCTGTAGAGGCGATCTCTTGCTAATCGAACGTTTACTTCCAAATTGGCTGAAGTTACGTAACTTAAAAAAACAACATGAAAAACTGTATAGAAGCCTTTGTGTCGTAACGGTCACAATAATTTATTCTCATGCTCATATTAAATCACGACAAAAAACCGTGAAGAATGGTCATTATTCAACCCGAATAATGATTCTATATGCAATATATTAACTGTGAAAAAAAATAAGGAGCAGGTTCGATTCCCCGCTCCTTCCAATATTCCGTTAAGTTTATAAATAGCTCTTCTAAAAGTCCTTGATTTCTAGGCTATCTACGTTAACTGGTTAAATATCGACTTTATCTAACTTAGTGAGAAAGATGAAATACCTTGATTGCCGTGTATAGGTTGAAGTAATCGTCTCGGCGTCGATGCTACTTGATTGGAAACAGATTTCAGTTTGGCAAGCGAGATAACTGGTGGTGTAGCGTGGTGCACTTCCCGCGCACTCAAACGAGGACTGCAAAGGAAAATATTCATTAACATCAATTAAGACTTAATCCACGAATGATTTTTTAAGATCGACATGACAGACATGCCTGTATTAAGTTCAATACAAACCTATATCAACGAACTGGAGATCCTAATAATGTCTCACTAACGACGAAAATGTGCAGTTATATGCATATGATCCTGCTGTGATATAGTCAATATTTGTAGAGATATATATTTCTACCTTTTTCGGACAGGACTCATGTTTGTTTTGGAATTATTTCTTCGTTTAGTATTTGGTTTTTCACTGTGTTGGTTCCTCCAAACTGGCTCGCCGAATTCTTTTACTGAAAACGAAAGTAGTAGAAATTCAAAGTATGGAATTAGGAAACATTAAAATATCAAGGGATCATCTTGTTATGAACAAGAACTACTTTTGCTAGGAAGGTTCAAGTCAAGAATAAACCTTTAGAACTCGAAGACAACTTTTATGTCGAACAGCCTAATTATCACGACGAATTTGACAAAATCTATTTGAAATATTTTAAGTTTTCACGAGAAAGATTTTTACGGAAAAAAGTGAGTATACTTGAGTCAGTTCTTGTGGGAATTTGTAGCAAATCTTCCTTGCTTGTTGAAGGCTTTTCACAGGTCCTCGACCTTGCATGCTTGTTGGTCGAACTAGAAGATTTCTCTGTTTTCTCGTTCGCTTTGAAGTTTCGACGCAGAAAACCTGAAAAAAAAAGCGAATCGAAAAATAGCTAAAATAAAGCTGATGTAAAATGGGTTGGATTTTTATACGCAAAACTGGAGACAAAAGCGTGGAGTGGAATCTTGTAAAAATACATGGATCATCGTGCAATTGATTATTTGCATTCAAAGGAGTAGAAGAAAGAAGAAAGAGTAACAAATCTTCTAAAAGGGATACTTTAATTGGATTAAATTTCACGAGATCAAATTTCAATTTTCTGGATTTAACGTCAGAGTTTTGAAAAATTTCGCGTGGATTTAATTTCGCGAATAAGCCTGAAAACAGCTGAAAATAGCCATTTTTTCCACAAATGGAGACTTTGGACTGGTTTCTACGCCGAAAAAGCGATTCAAAAAATTTTGTTGTGAATTTAATGCAAATCAGGAATCTCACACGAAAATGTGAGATTTAATCTCGCGAAAGTTAATCCGATTAAAGTAAATGCTGTTGCGAGTAAAATGAAACCTGTTATAGATTTGCTTCTATCTCTTTTCTTATCCGATCTTTGGAGATTGCGTCCACGACCTGGATGCTCATCCGTGGCCACATCCAGTTCATCACCCGAAGAACTGCAAAATCCTCCTTCTTGGTTCATTGTTAGGGCTTTATTAAACAAAGCGTCAGGAACCATACCAATCAGGTGCGCATTTTTAAACAACAAATCCACAATTTGCGTAAAATCTTTCAAAGTCTTTTCCCCATTTTTCTCTTTACTTGAAGACGAAGCTGTTAGGTTTGGTGCAAATATAATGGCTAAGTTTGATAGAGTCATTTTAGATTCCAATGAATGGTTTGCCATTTCGGATATAAATTGTACAAAATATTTCAACACTCGTAAATGTTCGTCGGGCAACAGTAAACAACACAAAGCCAGCGCTGGTATACAGTCATTAGTATTATTCAACGAAATACACTTCAAGAAAGCTGGACAATATCTTCTGGTTAGTAGAGGATCTGGCAATTCTCGGAAGAATTGTTTCACTAATGAAGCTATATCGTGTGGTTGGACAAACTCGCAAGAACAACAAGTCCCATCTTTCTCAAGGAGTTCCTGAAAAATAAAGAAAATAACGATTGACTCCCCTTTAACCTATTTTTTATAAAGAGGCCATATAAAAGTTCTTCGAGTCATATTTCATTTCGAATTACAAAAGCGTTTAATAGGTCGTTATGTACAATGTTTTGATATTGACTTTGATTATCTCTTAGGTTTGAGACCATGTTTAGACGTTACAGTTTCGTATCGCTCCGGTACGGTTTCCGTTACCGATAGGAAGTGTTCATACTGATTTCGAAACTTTTCGGAGCATGAAAACGGAGCAGTTCCGTTTAGATGAAAAAATGGAGCGAAACCGTTTGGATCTGTTTTGCTTCATAACATCTTCTCTTTTAATGTTTCGAATTTTCACGTTCAAATTTGTTTCGGAACCGTTTCGTTTCAGAGTGTTACGGCCGTAAGGTCTGAACATGGTCTGAGTGATGAGAAAAATATTTACCCTTAAAGTTTTCTGTCTTCCAACTGACCCTGACTTGCGAAAAAGTCCTTCAATTTTGACATGATGGTTGAGGTAATCTAACGAATCTGCTAGAAATCTGAAGAGATGGAAGATTAAATATAATTTTTCTCTGTTATTTCCAATTTTAATTTCATGAATTTTCGCGTGCCTTTTCTTTTCGCGAAAAATATGTGTGCGTCTTTTATTTTCGCGCAAAATACGTGCACGAAAATAAAAGGCGCGCGAAATAGGCCTATTTTTGCGCACTTGGAATTAGTAATCGTTCTGAACGTGTAAAAATCTCATCTTAGTGCTCTTTTAATATAATGGGAATCGATTCATGGTAAATATGCCTCTGGGATGTAAAATCTAGCTTGAATACACACTGAAAGTGAGTTTCGTCAAAAACACTCAGAGAATATTCTTAAAATTGCAAAATGTGCGAATATTCTATTTTACGAGCTGCGCGAAAATTAAAGACGCAAAAATTAGAAGCGTGAAAATAAAAGGCGCACGAAAATTAATTGAATTAAATTATGGAATGAATAGAATATTCAAAATCACGTGATTTAATTTGCGCTTTGTATAGCACAACATTATGTGAATTTGTCAAGTTCATTGATATTGAGGATCAATTAACAACAAGAAAAATTCCCAGTTAAAATTTGAAAATCTTACTTACATCGGTATTCGGAAGTATTGGTCATCTTTGACACTTTTTGAGGGGACGTCTTCTAATGGGACACCAAAATACTTTGATTGACACGTCGTTGTGGATGAACTCTAAGAAAATTTTTTTTATATCATTGCTTGATTCATTCACAGGCCAAGAGTCGAGAAATATCTAGAGGTCATCATTTACTGACAAAAAAAAAATGTTTTATCATTATACCTGGGATATGACTTACAAATCCAAAACTTTGTTTTTGTAGAACTTTAAGTTTCAAGCGAACAATTATATCAGCTAAATACAAAATGATCCAACTTGTTTAAAAAATTCAAATTCTAACAATTTTTACAAGTCAATTTAAGGATGTACTGTATGCCTTATTTTGAAAGCAAAAAATCTTACTCGCAATTTTATTTTATTAAAATGCACACAGTATAAGAAGTCAGAATATGAATCAGATTTAACTTAAAATTAAGTAAAATATACATACCGTTCCTTTGTGTTTCTCTTTGTGAATCTTGATACCAAATTTTTCTTTCAATTCAGAACGCACTACTTTTCTGATTGCATCACGAAAGTCAACACTAAATAGATCTTTCATTGTGCTTAGTTTAGTTTAAGAATTCATATTTTGAGGCTGGAAAAGTAAAAATACAATTCATTTACTTAATTTAAAATGTTTTCACGAGTGTAGGTAAAAAAAAGGTCAGCGGTCAAAGCAAAAACTTTCATCTCTCAGAAGGAAAATGGTTACAAATGAAATAAGTCAAATGCTTTTAATATATTGACTGGCTTGGAAAATCTGAAAGATGAACAAAAACCCCCTTAGAAAATTGAGGCTGAGACCCCCTGGAAAAGTTCTTCAATACCCCTGTATGGTTTAAAAAGGTTGGCAAACTATATCATCCACCAGGATGCATCCTCTCTTATTTTCTACTTTCCTATTGTCTATCCTGATTTTCTTACTTTCTCAAGTGTTTCTAGCTGTTTTCTAAGTGCTTTTCATATTTTCCTGAAATTTGCCTGTACCGGTGAAATAGGTCTCCGACCCCGGCTCAAAATACCAAATGCAAGCAACCTTGGTTTACAAAAAAAACCAATGCCTAACCGCTTGTGCCAACGAGACATGACAGAAAAATGTCATTCACAAATACTAATAGCATGTAATTTACAGACCTTAAGAAAGCTCCCAACCCTACCGGTGCCCCTACAAGGATCCCTATCACTGCCCCTACAAGGATCCCTATGGGATCCTAAGTTATGTCTCAAGGTACAAATGTCCCTGTAAGAAGGACTTCGGCCTTATATTGTGACTCAGTTGACGGTACTCTTTTCTTCCCAACAACTTTCCCTTTTGGTTATGTAGGTTTTAGAATCCATAAGTAATGAACCTCTTATAGCTTTATCTGAATAAATCTTCTTGAAAACCCTCTGTCAGGTTTCATTTCATACATTTTTTATTCACATGTTGAACTGGTTTCCCTGATTTCCCGATAACGTCAACTGCTCTAACTTGGGACGATTGGTCGAAACATGGGACTGTTGATATCTGGCCTGTATTTTCACTTACTGTAAAATGTCCTTGAAAACAAATTTATTTTAAGGACTCAACCAAGTTTATCAATCATACTTTATGTCATAACATGTACCATGATAACTTTAACTGTAACTTGCCGCGTGAGTGACATCAAACGCTCCATTGTTTTGCCACTAATTTGGTCTTTTTTGTTCCAGATATTCGCGTGTGTTCCACTACAGATTTTTTTCATATTTCAATTTAAAAGCCTACTCACTCGGTGCGAAAGAGAAATCGTGTATTTTTTAATACACCATTCATTGACTCAAATCAAATGATTTTGGAGGTTCGGTGAAATGGTGGCCAAATTGCCGTCCCATGTTTTGTCAGATAGTCCCAAGTTAGAGCAGTTGACGATATTTTTTTTGAATTCTATGTTTAGATTTTTCTACCCAGCCCTGTTGTTATGAACACACACCCTGTCAGTCTAAACTTAAACTCCTATATTGTCCCTCACATGACTTAAGGTTTAATCTCAAAATTAATACCTTATGAAATTTAGAGTTTTACTGTGGTGGTCATCTTTGAGATTGAGATTGCCCTTTTTTCATGTAGAGGAATAGTCGCTGTTTTCATATGACAAAAAGACCAATCTCAAACATAGTGTCCTCCCCCCCTGGATTCAGGGGGGGGAATGGGTTTTGAGGTCAAAAGGACGTATAGGGGGGAAAGAATTTTTGAAGCCAGGGGGGGGGGGGGGAGGGGGGGGAGGGAGGAGGGAGGGGGGAATGGAAAATTTTCATTCTAGGCATGGGGGGGAACTCACCAAAATCAATTCAAAATTGAAAAACATCTGGTTTTATGAGATGATATAGCATAATACTTAGTTTTATTAATATTTTGGTTTAAAAACAACCATCCTTTCCATATATTCTTGAATTAGAACTACCTTAGGGAAAACAATAAGCGTTAAGTTCATCAATTTACAGCTTTTTAATTTTATACTTGAGGGGGGGGGGATGGAAAATTTTCATTCTAGGCATGGGGGGGGGGGAAGAGACCCTGAAGGACGCTATGTCAAAGGCAGAACAGGATTGCAAGATTTCCAATTTTCCAAGACACTTATTTTGAGATTGAACCTTTAGTCATGTGAGGGACGATATCAGAATTAGAAACTAAGCTAGTCTTACCTCTTTTATCTTTTCCTTTATAACAATACAATGCTGACAAGTTGACACAACACATGACGTGTACATGTACATTGACAAGTAATCCCTGAGAGAAGTTTTTATAGAAATCTGCAACAAAAACGAAAGTGGTCTCTTCTACTGATTGCTTCCCAGCGCTCCTTCGTAGCTGTTTATCAAATTTCCACCAATGAGGTTGCCGCATTTCAAACGGCCCTGCTTTTTAGACAGGCTAACTCTAAAGCTCTAAAACAGCATCTAATAACATGAAAACCAGAATATGATTCTTCAATGGGAATCAAAACTATACTGTAAAGTGCACTTACAAACATCAATAAGTCAGATCTAACAAAATTAATAACGGCACTGTCATCATTTACAATAAAATAAATGATTTTCTGTCAAGAGTCTTGTAAAAATTCCAACAACTTCCATCAAAATTTTTGATCATCATTATCCCTTTATTTTCATTCCTAGAACTTTTGCAAAAAAAAAGGAAAAATAGAAAAGTTGTATTTTTTATTGCTCTATTCACAGGGTTGGTGTAATTTGATGCACGACCTAACGATTTACGATGCACGATTCAGGCTGCATCATTTGAGGCGTGCGATAGCACGCGCACACCTCCACACACACCTAAAATGTCTGAGAAGTGCGATCAATCACACCCCATTAAGTTAGTTTCACAACTGAAATTTGTGCATTAGCACTCCTTATCACACACCTAAATTACTAAAATTAAGGCTTAAGGAGTGTGATTGACCACACGCCTGGAATTTTCAAATGATGCAGCCTGACGATTCGCGAACCATGCATAAAATAATTCATGCGTAATTATGCTTATCATGATAAAATATTTAGGCAATTTACTAACTTTCATTTGCTGAAATTCAATTATTTTTAAAAACATCATATTATACAAATTATAATTAAAGAAGCTTTAAGTGCGTTTTCCTGACTATACCATGACCCCTTTCTCTCTCTTTTCAATTTAAATTCAGTCATAAATTGAAAGAAAGTAAAAGCTACGTGCATTCATCTTCTGCACTCTCTCTTTCTCTCTCTTTCATAACTTGAATCAATATAGGATATAGGATTTACCAAAAGAAAATTCTTTCTCATAATAGAGCACCTGTTTTTTGCTTCGTACATTACGATCTGCAAAACATATTGTTCGCCGATATATTCTTTTATTTGCTTATAGAATGAGAGAAGAAATTCCTATATTCGATTATGATTGTTAAAACTGAGAGCAAAAATATTTCTTCTGCATTGTTTACTTTTACTCTCTGTTAGGATTTACTTTCACTCTCATTATCAACATTATGTAGTTTTTTTTCATAAGTTTACGGTCGTAATTATTCACAATTCCATGGCTTACTTTTTTCTTTTTTGTTGTATAAATTTACCGTGGTAACCAAAAGCGACAAAAGATTATGCGTGCGTAATATTGATCAAGTGAAAGGTAGTCCTGACTGCTGGCAGTTAGTCACACTAGGAAATTAAGCTTTCAGAAAAAACAACATCAGTCATCTACATGATACATTTAAACAAGAAGGATGAGAGTTACCTGAATCAAGTTTGCAAGACAATATTAATTAAAACTTGAAAGTTGGAAACAAAATAAAACGTGCAACAGCCAAAATCAACCAACCAAAATTTGTCATTCAATTCCCGAGACAGCGCTTCGATTTTTAAGGCCTTGTTTATACGCTAAAGTAAAACAATTCCGCACATGTAAATGGGTCATTGTTTGAGGTCCGGCAAAATTTCCGGGAGATAACCTATCCGGCGGTGCGCGGATCTAGGTGGGTTCCGCCTCCCCCGTAGATCTTTTTCTTGGGAAGTTGATCTTCAAATTAGTTGTATCTTCAAAGGTTGGCTTGGCTCAAATTTTTTCATCTATGGCTCAAATTTTAGGCAATTTCTCAAAGTTTTTGAAAATGTTAATTTCATTAAAAAGCGCCGGGTTATTTTTTCACGAATCCCTTTAGAAGTTTTGCGGCGCATTTTTTTGCTTGAGAGTCAAGTAAGCGATGTAGCGCTTTCTCAGCATTAATCTTTGATACGCATTTTGGCAGGACGCTAGTGTGACTAACTGGCTGGTGATGATCTATTAGGAAATCATTCAAACAGTTGAAACAGTTGAAAAAACATAGTTAAAATGACTCACAATCACAAAGTTCCAAAAATTCAGGAAAACTACAAACTAGATAGAGACTGAAAAGTACAAAACATAAGTCGAGATGTGTCTTTTGTAATTGTGAAGAAGCCACGACCGTCTGCCAACTGTTTGAAAATGGAATAGCTGGCCTATTATTGCGGAATATTGAGTGACAGCGCTTTGTTGGATCTATGCTCAACTTGCCGAAATGAGCAGTGCAGCAGTGGTCCATGCTCATTGATGATCTGTGTTCAACACTTTTTAGAAGTCATTTTTTCTTGCTCAACTTTTCATACAGTTTCCTATGATGTTGGATAGCAAGTTGATCACAAGAATTGGCAGGTTTCGTTGGATGATTTCCCTCTTCTGTTCTGACTGTCAGACTGTCTGCTGAACAAACAAAGAAAGCTTTACAAGTCAAGTTCCTCCATAAATTCCAAAAACTTGTCGGTTTTAAGGTGAATAAATGATAAAGTGTCAGCAAGTATCGTTTCGACCAAGATGCTATCGCACGTTTCTAGCATTAGACAGCTAGATAGCTTTACCTAATACATACCTACACAAAAAGTTTTTTGCCAAGATGAGCCCGCTAAGGGTAGCCATTTTGTTCAAATTTGTTTTGAAATTACGGACTTTTGGCTCCAGAGCACTTGATTGGCCAATGTCTGATTTTAGTTTGCGGGAATTACGCTCTGCGTTGTCAATCATAAACAAGTTCAAATACAAAGACAAAATTGCAATCCTACTACTTTACTAGTTTGAAGGCTCAGCTCTGCTCGAAATGTTTGTAAACATTCCAAGAACGCTAAAAGTCACACTCTGAAACCACTAGAATAAATTTTCACATGATAATTCTAAAACGATTTTTTGAGGTTTGATGATTCTTGTGTTCTTGTGTTTGTGTTTCTCTTGCTTTTAGACTTTTAAGTCTTTCTGCCCTCTTTTTGATGAGCTATCCTCCTTTTATCTTTCCTTAGCTAATGCGTAATGGCCCTAAAAAGTTTCACTTTTTTCAAAATGTTTGTGACCAGGCGGCAATCAAAAATATGTTCCATTCGGGTACCCGGGTCCTAAGACATCTGCAAATCCAGTCGGTCGGTCGGTAGTAAATTTTGTCGGATTTTTAAGATCTAGTAAGTCCCAATGAATTGAGTCGGCAATCTACAGAATCTTATCTGCTTATGCCGCCATCTTTAATTTGCCATAACTAAAAAATGTGCGCGCGCGCGAATGTGTTAACCTTAAAGCGGCCCTTATTTTCGGCCCCCAGGGTATTGACCCTACTGTGTTGCTAACTTTTGACATGAAAATTTCAATAGGGTACGTGAAAAAACTTGAACGGGACTCAATGTGGGTTAAGTTAACAAAAAATAATGATTCAAAAGACATGCTCCGTTCTCCCGTGCCCGACATTATGGGAGAGATCTGAACCTGCGAACAGCGCCCAAAAAAACCCGATGATTTTACCGACTTTCCGAATTGGGTTTTCTTGTAAATAAACGGTCGGTCGGACGACCCGAACGCAAAATATATTTGATTGCCGCCCAACCTTTTGATCGGTATAGATCTTTTTTCTTCAAAGAGGACGTCCTGTTGAATAATTATGTAGTCCAGCTATAAAAAAAATGATAGAGCCATACTGTATCATGCATATTGTAATAATTATGCATGGTTTTATCATTGTTTTTCTGCTGGACTACATAATTATTCAACAAGGTGGCCTCTTTGAAAAAAGGTCTATTATTTGAGGGCCTTCTTGACCCTTGTTGAGGGTAGCTAGCTAGGTGTTGATCCAGTCAGTTACATCAATATGCCAAAAACATTTTGTTCAACCACCTTCACTTCAAGATAGGCCACCATAGAATGAACTTCCTTTTATAGGATGAACCATATCCATGTTCATGTTACTCCAGACGTCCGCGCTCGATAGGATCGATCATCGGAACAGCTCGATGACAGATCGATATGTGATCGATGGATTACTTAACGATCCGGATAGGAGATCCTATCGAGCGCGGACGTCTGGGTTACTAGATGCTGTTTCTGGCTGTTTTGGAGCTTTATAGCTAGCTCGATGAAGATTAAGCGCTTTTTATCAGAATCATTTGTTTGTGACTCCCCAAGCAATTTGGAGTACACAAAAGTCCAATTGGTCTAATTACCGTTCCTCTTTGGCCTCTAATGGACCGGTCTTTTTACCGCTAAGGCCGTTCAAATATCGAAAGGGGCTGATGCATGGTCAATCATGAAAAGCGCACATAGCGAAGAGGCTTCAAGGCTGCTAAAGGGGCCCTGGAACAGTCAAATGCCTGGGCCGCTTTGTCCCGATGGCCACAATTTAGTGATAGAAACTTATCGGTGGCATACTTTAAAAGTCGAACCCGGACCTTGGACCCTAAACCCGGACCCTATTTCGGACCCAAGATCGGACCTCAAATCGGACCCTAATTCGGACCCTAATTCGGACCCCTATCTACAAAAGTCGGACCCCTATCTACAAAAGTCGGACCCCTATCTACAAAAGTCGGACCCCTATCTACAAAAGTCGGACCCCTATCTACAAAAGTCGGACCCCTATCTACAAAAGTCGGACCCCTATCTACAAAAGTCGGACCTTCTTGTTTTGTTGGACGCTTTGCTTGCTGCTTTTTGTTTGGAAAAACTATGGAATGGCCCATTAACTTATCAAGCACTCTATGAGGAGAAAATAAAACCCTCTACTTTTACCCTCTAGTTTTTAAGGAATTATTATTATTTCACAGACTGTCAAGGGGGGGGTTGTACTATGTCTAATCTAGCAACATTTAAAACATCAACAATTTGTTTACTGCAATTATGTATTGGTATGTTGTAGATTTCTCATCATTCTGCCTGGTATGGTAAGTTATTATGATAGTCTAATAGTCCTAAGTCAAAATTTGGGTACAAGAAAACGAGCCCATTTCATTTTGCGTTCCGGATAGAAATAGAATCTTCACTTGATGACAAAAGGCAGCAAAAGGGGTTATTTCATGACGTCCAAGTAGTGGATTTTTTGGGGATTTATAAAATCATGTTATCTTTCTAAACATAATGTAAAGAAGGGGGTGATCTCTGACATAATTATGAATATTGAATATTTTTTCCTGTCAGACCTTGTAACTGCTTGTAAGTTTATTTTTTGTGACAAAACGTTCCAGTGGTTATCCAGTTATTTGGTTGTTTTAGTGTAAATTTTGAAACCTTTTTTAGCTCAATTTCTTGTGTCAATATATATCACTTGTCTCAATGATGTACATATGTTTTGTATATAAATTACATCTGTTTCAAATTAGCCTGGATATCCAGACCGTAAACTATTTCACCGTCTAGTTTTTTATAATTTTGTGTCTGGTTTATGGTCTGGTCCAACTAACTCGTCTGCAGGGATTTCTGTCCCTGCATATGCGAGTGTCTCTAATTGGTCGATTCGCGTTGAGTCGCGTTGAGTTATTATTGTCATTAATTATGCGCGCGCATAATTTATGGCAAAAAGCTGACATTGCAAAATAATATAGATAAATGAAAATGAAAACACAGGTTCATTTCTAAACAAAATGGCCGCTGGAAAGGAGCCTTTATAAATGTGGCTGATGTTTTGATGTAGTTTAAAGTAGCTTTGAAAGTTTATTGAGTTTGTAAAAGAGGTTTTATGGTAAGTTAATTATGTGTGTCTGCCTGGGTTTCCAAAGTTTTGATAGTCTGTCAACAAGGGTTCACTCACATACAGTATCAAACAAACTGTATCAGACTTTTTTAGTCGCACCAGACTCTAAAATTTTAGAAACTTTGTATGTTGAGGTAAGACTTTTTTCTGAAATTTTGAGTTTGGATAACCAGGCTAGTTTCAAATCAGCGATTTGAAATCAAAATTGATCTTACTTTTAGACTAAATAATTACCCTTCAGTGAGTTAAAAATAAGGTAAATATATAAAGCTACACTTTGCCACATAATATAAACATCTAATCAGAGTTTAAAAGCCAAGGCAAAAGCAATTTGATGTTGTATTGGCTATATATAATCATTATGAAACAAAAAGGTCTTTTTGGCAGTTAACTTCTAATGAAAAAATGGACTCTAATTTATAAACTCTCTTTTCTTTTGATTCTTCAAAATACTCTAGAAGTCTGGCAAAAAGTATATATCAATTGCTAGATTTCGAACTTATAATTACAGATTTTAGGTCAAATGTTGTCAAATTTTTTTAAGGGATAATCAGATGTTTTGGGATATTTTGCATCTGGTTTACTTCTATTGACAAGACAATACAAGACATACACCTTCCTAAAAATGGGAATAGGCCCTAACCTAAGTCAGAGATCACTGCACAATAGCTTCTATTGTCCTGAGCAAAACCTCAAAATGTTTTTGCCTAACCATTTTCCAAAGTCAAAATATTCAAGTTGCAAGCTTTTGACTTTTGGTAAGAAAACAATAGAATTTCAACGTATGAACCGTGTAAAGAACCCATTTTAAAGAATTTCAAGCTGTGATATCTCGGAGATTTTACTCAGGCCAAAAATTTCAAACCATCTGATTATCGCTTAAGTTAAAAATTTGAGTTTACTAAGGGTCTTGTTGAAGGATATATTAAATAGCTGAGACTGCTTTTATTACTTTTATTGAAATCTTTAAATTTTCTATAAAGTTATCAATAATTCAAGACCCTAAAAATCTATGTTAAGAGCCATTTTTTTTAAAAATCTTCAGAATAAAGAAAGTGTGATACCTCACCCTCTTAGATTTTGATGAAATTTTGACCAAATGATCCATCACACAAGAAAATAAGACCATGAAAATTTCATCTTGATATCTCAAGTAGTTTTGAAGATACAGCGTCTCAAAGATAGGCTACTAAGCGAAAATTGACCCCTAAAAATCATGAACTCTGGTGGGGAGCAGATTTTGAAAGCCAATGAATTTTTATTCAAGTACATTAGAAAGCTGATTTACAGTGGATTTCAAGAACTTTTTGTAGGGAATCAGAAAAAATCAAATTGAGTCTCCAAATTTTCCCCGAAAATCTTAGTATCTCCTGTAGAGGGCTTCAAACTTTGTGTAATCTGGGTTTAGAAGCACTTTTAGCTGTCTGCTGATGGTCCTTGGAGACTTTTTTGAAGCAAACTTTTGACCTGGAGTGGTTTACTGGTGGGTTTTGGCCACAAAAATAATATTTTCAGGATTTCTATTTTTGCGTAACCGTCAAAAATGGCCGAAAAAATTGCTATTTTGGCAGATCTGGAGCAAAATTCAAGATGGCGTATCTTTTTGAACCCCCTACAAATTTTTTTGAAACTTTCAGTAATGCTTCCTTAGTAGGTCTAGTTTATAACCTCAAAAAATCTCAGTGGGGCCTTGAAGTCTCTTAAAGATATGATCGATTGAAAATTTGCTTAACTTCGTTGTTTTTTCCCTCCTAAAATGCTAAATCAGGCCCACTTAAGGGCTCTAAAGGTAAATTCTTGTCAAAATATTGGTTGATCTTCTCTAGCCAACTAATCATTGGCATTAAGGGAACAACTGTAAAAAAATTCAGGTCATTTCCATTAACAGATGACATTTTATGACTGTTTCTTTATTTTTAAGTATAGAATATGTAAAAAAATGAGACTGACATCTGGCCTTTCCTACCATTCCAGGGCCTATATTTTCAGGAAAAGCCTCAACCTTTCACAGTTTGGTGAATATTATTCTTAAATATAAGGAGGTTATTTCAACTAAATGGGTTTAACAGTACTTAATTCCTATTCAAAAACTTTTTAGACTCATTCAGAAATCCTACTTTGACAATAATTTGCGCTTTACCGCAAAATTTTTAAGTCCAAGTGTCGTGATTAACTTTAGACTGTCCAATATCTCTATATTTGTGTACACTGACAGCCTTACTTGTTGATTCTTAAATAACTAAGCAACATTACTAGGGTGATATTTTATGAGATACTGCAAACAATGATGTTTAAATCTTCTGGACAAGAAATATTGGACAGTCTAAAGTTAATCACGACACTTGGACTTAGAAATTTTGCGGTAAAGCGCAAATTATTGTCAAAGTAGGATTTCTGAATGAGTCTAAAAAGTTTTTGAATAGGAATTAAGTACTGTTAAACCCATTTAGTTGAAGTAACCTGCTTATATTTAGGAATAATATTTACCAAACTGTGAAAGGTTGAGGCTTTTCCTGAAAATATAGGCCCTGGAATGGTAGGAAAGGCCAGATGTCAGTCCCATTTTTTTACATATTCTAAACTTAAAAATAAAGAAACAGTCATAAAATGTCATCTGTTAATGGAAATGACCTGAATTTTTTTACAGTTGTTCCCTTAATGCCAATGATTAGTTGGCTAGAGAAGATCAACCAATATTTTGACAAAAATTTACCTTTAGAGCCCTTAAGTGGGCCTGATTTAGCATTTTAGGAGGGAAAAAAAAACGAAGTTAAGCAAATTTTCAATTGATCATATCTTTAAGAGACTTCAAGGCCCCACTGAGATTTTTTGAGGTTATAAACTAGACCTACTAAGGAAGCATTACTGAAAGTTTCAAAAAAATTTGTAGGGGGTTCAAAAAGATACGCCATCTTGAATTTTGCTCCAGATCAGCCAAAATAGCAATTTTTTCGGCCATTTTTGACGGTTTACGCAAAAATAGAAATCCTGAAAATGTTATTTTTGTGGCCAAAACCCACCAGTAAAGTAAACCACTCCAGGTCAAAAGTTTGCTTCAAAAAAGTCTCAAGGACCATCAGCAGACAGCTAAAAGTGCTTCCAAACCCAGATTACACAAAGTTTGAAGCCCTCTACAGGAGGTGCTAGAGATTTTTGGGGAAAATTTTGGAGACTCAATTTGATTTTTTCTGATTCCCTACAAAAAGTTCTTGAAATCCACTGTAAATCAGCTTTCTAATGTACTTGAATAAAAATTCATTGGCTTTCAAAATCTGCTCCCCACCAGAGTTCATGATTTTTAGGGGTCAATTTCCGCTTAGTAGCCTATCTTTGAGACGCTGTATCTTCAAAACTACTTGAGATATCAAGGTGAAATTTTCAGGGTCTTATTTTCTTGTGTGATGGATCATTTGGTCAAAATTTCATCAAAATCCAAGAGGATGAGGTATCACACCCTGAAGACTCTTAAAAAAAATGGCTCTTAATATTAATGATTTATTAAATACTACAACTGAGGCTTCAAATAAAAGACTTAAAATATGTTTTATTTGTTTTATCTCAACTTTATTGAAATATTTCTTTTTTATTATTCATGTTGCAATGGTTGTTAGAGTATTTTGTTAGCTTTTAGAGAAACCTCTTCCTACTCTCAAAATAATGTTAAACACAACATTTCTACTTGTGTTTTACAATTCAGGTCACAGTATGTTACGTTGTGTTTATAGAAACATATAATATAAAATAAGAGCATAAAAAGGTGCGAAAGACTCAATATTTAGAATGTAATAAGTCAAAGTGATTAATTTACAGACAGATGATATCATATAATGCAATGAAAATAAAGCTCTTGGAATTTGGTTGTCATGTGGACAGATTAATCTTTTAGGGAGGAGCTCAAAAATATTTTGTTTTGTTTAGAACGAGTTTTAGTCTAGATTTATTTGGATTGGTGAATTTTAAAAGGATGTGCAAAGTAAAGTGATGAATTTCTGTTTATTAAAGTAGAGATGATTATCTTAATTGGGAGGAAGAGATTTATAATGAATTCACAGAATTCAAATAAAAATTATCATTTTTGTTGCAAATTATGTAAATCTATTGACATCCTTTTTGTTTGGGACAAACTGCAAGTTATGTCTTCAGTTAATGACCTTCTAAGTATTGCCTCGTTATAGTTTAATTAAAATGATGTTTTTTAAAGGTTAAACCAATATTGTCTTTTGTCCTAGTATACACTTCAGGGAGAGTTGTAGTATAAAATTGTTTGATCAAAATGTAATTTCTTGATTTTTTTTTTACTATTTATTATGGCTAAACAAATCTCACTGGCTTGGTATTATAAGCATGCATTTTTTATGATCAAATTATTCAAAAATTTTAATATTCCTTGTTATGAATTGAATGATTCTCTTCTTAATTACTTGCATCATTTGCATCAAAACTAAATAGATTATGTTTGATAGCTTTTCCGTTCAATCATTGACAGTGGATTCCTTGTGCATGTTGTATATGTTATAATCGTCAGAAAATTTTCTCATCTAGTGAAAGGTTGGAAATGGATTTAGGTATCTTTCGATTTCGCGCATAGCTTGTTATAGAAAGGTGCTTATTTTGGAAGGTATCATTGAAAGATCCTTGCTTTTTGCTATCGATATTCTCTGTTTTTGTTGCTTTTCTTTACCTTATAGAATAATGTTGTAATTCAGAATATAGTTGTTCCATTTCTTGTGCTCGTGCGTGTTGTGTGTATTTACGTAATCAAGCTTGACTGTTATTTGTATAGGCTTTGTTTGTTTGTATTAATACTGATGTAACAAAATATGACGTTATCGTATACACTGTCCTTGTTTGTCTTACAACGGTTGTAAACATTATAATATGTATGAATCCAGTATTAATTTGACTTAGATATAGAATTATGTGACAGTGTTTCTTTACCATTCTAAACTTTTAAAAATTTTTATGTGTCAATTTTTAGATCACACTTTATGACATCCTCATAAAAGTCTTGACTTGACTGGTTTTCTTTTCTTTCAAGTGCAATAACATTTTTCATATTTATCTTTTAAAGTACCCTTCTATCTTGTGTTATTAAAAAATCTTGAATCAGAAAAATCAAGATTTGAGTGATTTTGATCTAAATGGAATTTCATTTGTTTATTTGATCTGAATAGTTGTCAGCTTTTTAGCATGTCATTTTTGTATGGACTGTTTTAAACGGATATCACTCTTTTCACATTATTATCAAGTAGAGTGTTTTTACATCAGTTGACAAACTGAATGAGAAGTAGAATTCCTTTTGGTTCAGCACGTGTAAACAGCAAGCAATAATCGAATTTGTTTTTAACATTGTGGCTTTTAATTTAAACCATATCGATTTATAAATACAAAAAAGGTTTAATTTAAAAATGATTTTTTATACTTATATCAAGCATTGAGATTGGATACCGATATTTCACAATCTTTCACAATTCTTAACTTTTACATGTGTTTGTTTTGGTTTTTTCTTAAGAGACTTACGAAATACAACTGCTCAAGTTGGTATTTACAAGAGTTGGTAATTTTCTTGGTTTCTAGTCTATCAGGCATGATGTCCTGTTTCATAATTTGTGTCAATTTGATTGGCAGATTGATAAGCAACTTAATTGGAAGCAGCCTTTTGTCCGCTAATTTGGTTATAATTGTTCTGTCATGTAGCCTATTTCCTTAACAAGTCAAGTACGTAATTTTTAAATGATTCTTTGTTAAACATTGGCCTGGTCAATGTTATTGTTATGAAGCTAAATATTCACCATTTTTGTTGTGGTTTTTATAGAGTATCACATATAATTCAACCTACCTTATGGTAGCGGGGGTTTTAGACTTTTTTAAAATTGGATTATTGATTTATTCTGACTTTTTGCATGAAAGTAGGGTAAAATCATTGGTAAAAGATAGCTGAAGCAGAATTTCGCAAAAAAATATTTTTGACTCAATAAAGGAATCTTTATCCATAAGAATCACTATTTATAAGCTTAGATCAATATGTTCCTAACCAAATTACTCATATTTTAGATGAGATAGTCTCTTCCTTCCAACCCCCTCCCTTAATACCACCCCGATGGGCACGGGGGACAATCAATGATAAAAACGAACGACAAAATTTAATAATTCGTCTTAATGGTCACGCTCACGTAGATATCAATTATAATATGTGTTAAATACATAAGCAGGTAGGTCCATAAAAGTATCGCTTGTTTCTGCTATGAATTTCAATCCTTTTACTTTATGTTTTTAGGAAATGAATTGAAAAGACAATAAAAAGAAGTTAATATTTTAGCAAAAAGTTTGTTCGGCAGTCATGGAGGCAGATACTATTTTATATGAAGAGGAGCCTTTTCATGGCGTTTCCATCAAGGCTGCTTCCATTGACCAATTAGTAGATCTGACACTAAGAAATTTTGGTAAGATTTGTTCCGTTCTTTTGTCCGGCAAGAAATTTGAAAACAGTATATATTAAAATCTTGTTCGAGCCATGCCAAGCTTTCACAAGTCAAGATTGAAAATGAACTTTTAATAAAGCTTGAATACCCAGGTTTTTTCTTGGGTTCTGTTTTTAGATCCTACCCATTATGCTAATAAGGGTTGGATTTTTTTTTTTTTTATGTACTTGAAGCTTTTCAGTCTGCAAAAATAACTTTGCAAATGAATATTTAAAACCTTGCTAAGCCAAAAGTATTATCATAATTTTAGTTTTGTATTGAATTTTAATCTTGGCTTAGAACCAACGTTAAACTGCTTTACTTTTTGCATTAATGCTAAGCTGAGGTCGTCATGCTAATTGCATTTCATATAAATGTTTTCTGTTATAAATAAAAGTTTTGGTCTGTATATAAACTAAATTTTGGTTTTCAGTTTGAATATCAAAAAATGAGATCCCCCCTGAAGTTTAAAATGGCATTGTTTTCTTTCCATTGGTTATCATTCTGTAGTTTCTTTTGTAGGAGGTGGAAGTTTTGGCAACTCACTTTTCTTTCTTGTTCCATTTCCTTATAAAAGACAAGAGAAGGGTTATGACTACGCTTCCATTTTCCAAAAGTTTTGAAGAGCTTTCACAACACCTACAAACGCACATGTTCTTTTTTTTCGAAAGTTTGATTACATAAATTGTGGTACACTAATGTTCTCGTTAATGGCTTGTCATGACAAATTATAGAACCTTTGACTGTTTTATAATTGGTTTTTACCCCTAACATTTTTTAGCTTTTTCTGCGAAAATGTTCTTGTAAATTGAAGAGACCAACTAAAGGGAGGACTTCTTCTGTATCAATGATTAGAAAAATCCATTCCTGAATGGGCGTTCATAAGAAAAGTACAATCAAAAACACTATTTCCAAAATATTTTTATCCATTTTTCTAGATGAAGAACATCGAACATTTGAAAGTGAACGATTTGTTTACGTTTTCTTCCACACTTATCATTGGTACCTAACAACACATGAACTTCTTCGCCATTTCATTGACAGGTTCGTTAAATGTTTTGAAGGATGGTGAACAGCAATAAGAATGCCTATAGGTCTTTGATATGTAGTAAATCGTCCAACCCTACATACAAGACAAAGCTCCTCCCTTCCTTTCTACATATACCATAAAGAGGGGAGGAATAGTTGGTCGGTGAAATTGATATTTTTAAGCAAGCTACAAAATTTTCCCCGGAACTTTCTGGTCAACTTCAAGGGAGTGTTGCGGCAAAGATTTTCTCATCAGTGACAAAGTCTTTGTTGATTTAAATTTTATCCGACTAAATTCCCCCTTTAAGGTATGAGAAACTTAGTTTCCTAGGAAACTTCATGCATTACGACACTTATTTGAATAATAATCATCTCTTTCAATATTTTTCAGATATGAAAATATTTCAAAGACAGGCGACAACCATGGCTTAGTTCAAATTGAAGATGCCGTAAGGTAAAGAAATTACTCAATTTGTAACAAGATATGAATTTTGCTTTGATTTTTTTTATTTTTGCCTACAACGTCATTTTTTTAGCCATGAAAACTTTTGCCAGGTCTAATTCGCGGGCTCCCTCTTAAAATCCTTTCTACTTTCGAGCTAATCACATATGCGGTTGCATTCAAGGAAAGATGCTACGGATCTCAAAGTCTGGTCCAATACTATCCCGTACTATCTTATTTGTTCAAATTCGGGTACCAAAATTGAGTTTTAAAACTTATTTTGATTCTATTCAATGCAGGTACTGGTTAAACCACTTTGGATGTGATTTTGACAAGAACGAGAATGCTTTGAACATTTTAAACACGTTGAATAGTAAAATTCTTTCACGTCAAAGTAATGGAACAATCCCTGTGGAATTGACCCTTGAAGAATGGTAGGTGGTCTCATTATTTCTTATGAGAAATAGTCTATGAACCCAACCATCCCCACTCACACTTTATAATCTCCAATTTTACTTAGAATTTGGATATTTTCTATTTCAATGAGCGATAATATCATGCTATATAAGAATCTTTCTAATTTTTTGGAATCGATATTGGATGTGTCTAGTCCGAGTCCCTCTAATCCCTAATCCCTTCTTGAATTCAATCTATCAGACTAGTTTAGATTTAACAGACGATCATACATTGCCAGACTAATCAAGGATCAACTTTGGTGCAGACTATAAGACTTTAAAACTCAACACAGATTAACAACTATTTTAAGATATATTGTGCTGAAATCTTTATTTTCCATTTTAAACGTTTTTTTAATAAGAATATCCAAAACTTTAATGAAGCCTTCGGATGTTCTTAGCTTTTGAAGTTTTAAGCCTAAAAATGTTCTTAACATGTTGTTATTTTGACCATTTTATGAGTATTTTTTACCATTTTCCTAAGAAATAGGGTGTTTTTGAGTCTACAACGCATTAAAAATGTTCTTAACTTGGTTTTAACATTTTGGCCATCGAAGCCTTATGTTCTTATATAGTTTGTTCTTACGCTGAACGTGTAGGCTGTAATCTTTATTCTCCATTAATAAGCATTTAAAATGAGACACTTCGCGTAAGGAGACCTTGAAAATACTATGGATGGAAGTTGGGTGAAAGTTAGTAAAAACTTTCTTAAAAGCATGCAATTTCAAAAAAGCATCAATGGTCAAACAGTAGAGGGTGTATTTCTTAAAGATTTAGCTGGATGCTACTTTTGATAATCTCACATCACAGTATGATTCGTCTAGATAAAGTAGAAACAAGAAAGAAACTACTATCTTACAAAAATGGGATATCGTCTTGACAACCCAACGATATAAAATTTGTAATTAAATTAGTCTCAAATAGCATTTTTAATGGCTTGTGGAAAAAAGATATTACTTAAAAATGCAGTTTATTATCGGTTCTTAATCAACTTATTAACTTATTCAGGGAACATTGGAAAAACAACTGAAATTTCATTGCACGAGAACTCCCTCTTTAGATTTTTATACCTAAGAAAGAAGCTCATACAGAAATCTTTCTGCATCCTGTGTTTTACTAGCATTACATCCTTATAAATTTAAAATCAAATACAAATAATAGCTTAATAAAAGATACTGTAGCTTCTATCATTTGAACTTTCGTTCTGATTTCTATATCAAAACATACCCACTTATCCTCTCCAGGCACCGTCGTCGGAAAGCTGGCAAGCCTCCTTACCTCAATGCAGACATGAGACGACCTTCTTTGAATTTTGATGAACTCCCTACCAAAGATATAGCAAAGCAAATGGTCCACCTATGTTGGAAAGGTGTCAAAAAAGTGCCTGTAAGGATTTTAAAAATATCTATGATGTTTTGTTGTGGTTTTGGAAGGGAAAGTTTAAGATATACCGGTTTTGTTTGCAGGAATAACCTCCTTCAAATATCAAGTCTTTATTAAATGCAGTTTCAAAATAAAAGTCTTTTTAAGGGAAGACCCTTTCGCAAAACGTGCGATTGGATTTTTTTCAATCAATTGAAAATGCTTTTTTGAAAGTCCAAAGTCATATTTCCCGTTTGTACGTTCATCAGTCTAGCTATCTAAGAGATACCTCGTCTGTCGAATGACGTGCTATTGGATTTTTCCCTTTCACATGAAAATGTTTACTTTTTCCTTCAGGTCTACGAATGGATGAAGTATGGGAAATCAGCAAAAACGAAGGAAACGCCTTCACTGAAAGACCAAATCATTTTGTTCAATGACATTTCCAAATATGTTGTAGCAATGATCTTGAATCGGGAATCGGCGTCCGATCGCGCTAAATCCATCTCCAAATTCATTGAAATGTCTAAGGTACGAGTTTTAAATACTATCTAACCATACAGTATCACAAATCCCCGACCTGCTAAAATCGGAAAACTGGATTTCCATATTTTCAGCTGCTCAGAGCTGTTCGAAATTATGTGCTAAGAAATACCTTGAAATCTCGAAATCTTACCAATAATTGTTATAAATATTCAGGGGAATCACCACGTTTTAGTGATTTAACTTCAGATTGGTACGTATAAATACTCGGATCACAAATCTTAGGTTTATTATTGTTGCCGTACATGTTTTTCTTTTTATAAGCAAGTGTATGCCCCTTGATCAGGCTCGTGTATGCTTTTAAGTTCTCAAAGCATCCAGACATAGGTTATGCTTATTATATGCTTATGAATCATGCTTATGATTCACCTCATTCGCCAAGTTTTTAGTGAAAACTCAGAAATTTTGTAAACATTTGTTCAGTTTTTGGGAGCAGTGGAATGTGGGGAACCGTAGAAAGTCTTTTTTCTTACTTGACCTCTACCAAACCTTTTTAAACAAATGAAAATGGCAACTGGAAAAATATCTCAGGCTGACATATATGCTTATGTTATGTTTAGGAATCCTGCAAATCTGAGCCTTCATATGCTTATAAGCGTTATGCTTATAAAAAGAAAAACATGTATGGGTTTCTTTTTTCGGTCCCTAAAATTTTGACCAACTTCGATTATGATTCATAGCTAAAGAATGTCACTTTCCATGTAATTTTTCACCCACATAATATTTTGCGCTTTTTTTCGCAATCCATAACATAAACATACCGTGTGAATAGAGCAGAGGTCACGACAAACTTACAGATACGAAAACAACACTTCACATTTAATGGCGTCACCGATCTGACTTTCAACTTCACCCATTGTGTAATTCGTATTTTGATTTGTTAGTGGAAAAGACATCTCAAATCGGTTGTCATATTTGTAATTTTCCTGTCTCCCTTATTTTAGCGACGATCAGTTTTTGAAAAATAGAAAATTCTCTAATTCGACGTTCTACTATTCAAAACGCTTCATTGTTCGATAACATTGAAAGCCACTAACAACTCTCATAAACGACGATCTTCTATTCGATACATTCCCTTATTCGATGAAAATCCAATTCTTTTTGAATATCGAATTAGAGAGCGTCGTTTTTTATCGAAATTTGACTTAAAATGTTATCCAGAGGATATTGCACAGCACGTATTCAGATTGGCACTAAGCCACCCAATCGTTTAAAAATGCCCGGCAAAGTCCTTCGTAAGATCTGAAAAAACGAAGTGCCCGTTTTCACGTTTTTTTCATTTCTCGTTTTTTTCAGTATTTCGTCGAACTGAACGATTACAATACTCTGCTAGCAGTTATTGGAGGACTGGGTCATAGCGCTCTAACGAGGCTACAGAAAACGAAAGAATTGTTGTCGAATGCTGATAAATTGGTAGGGTATCTTGTGTAACTTTATCCTTCCCAGTAGGAATGTCCCAGTCACACTATATATCCAATGGTCGGAAGAAGCAAATAGCCGATTTTCACTAAGTCTCTAGAAAATGTGGAAGAAACTTTTCAGATGTATGGTTAGGGCATCTGTGAGAATAATAGAAGGTTTGTGTAGGTAGGTTATAGATTCAAATTCTGTTCAGAAATTGTGGCAGAAGTCCCTGATTTTGTCTGTGAGGAATAGAGTTTGTTATATAAAAGCTTTATTTAACCACTGGTAGTCTCGTAACAAAATAAGGATTTCGTGATTCGCATTTTTCAGTTCATTAAAGAAACAAATGAATTGCTGTCATCCAATCACAATTATACGAAATACAGAAACCAAGTAGCTGAAGTTGATGGATATGTTATGCCTATATTGTAAGCTCTTCATTCTTCGTTCTTGATTCGACTTCTCATTAAAGGTTTTAAAATTAGGTTTCAAAATGGTTAACAACACTATTGTCAACAGCCTTTATATAGTCCCATCCTTAAACTTGGTGTAACTTTTCATATGTTTGGAACTTTGAATCTCTTACACTGTTTTACAAGGAATATAATTTTTTTTGGATTATTATAAGGTTTTGGTGATCTGAAAAATACCATCTGCATTTATTACAATTTTGTAATATTTTTCTTTTTCTCCTTTCATGCGCCGTTCCTCGTTTACAGAGGTAAGCTATTCAATGTTGCTATTTTTCTGGCATTACCTTAGTAGTAATTACATACTGATTCCTTTGAGATTCGACCATTATTTTTTATGTGTAATTATAATAATATTATTTTCGGTGTTTTTATTTTTTCTTTGACAACTTCAAGCTTGATAGTAAATTCAAGTACACAAGCGGAGAGATATTTTTGGAAATGTATTTGTTAAATCTTTTTGCTTTAAAACACGTTCGTCATCAAAAACATAAAAATCGAACGTCCACTAGTCACCAGTCTTTTATTTTCAACCAATCAGGTGTCATCATGAAGGATCTTGTTGCCTTGGAAACAGCCATCAAAGATCACGTGGAACACAATGACGTTAAGTTGATAAATTTTCACAAAATGGTGCAAGTGTCTGATATTCTGAATAAAGTGACCGGATTACGGGATACATCACCCGATGTCGTTCCGGATAAAGAATTATCTAATATCATGAGGGTATGTATTAACGGTTGTTTTTTGAAAATATGTGTTTTTTTATATCTACTAGTCTGACAAATTGCAAAATTATTGTATGTGAGCGCTAATTATAAATTTAAAAAAGAAGTGTTTCAGAAGTTTTCAAAATCAGAGTTACGTGTTATCATAGCCCTTTAAACATGATTCAATAAGATATTTTGGTGTCATCATCAAGTCTCTTAAAGGGACTCCCATAAAGGCTACCTTTAAACTTGGACGATTCCATGATTTGCTTAAAATCTACTCTACAGTATCAACTATATAGAACTGTATTTTTGATTGATGCTAACCTGCTTTAACATCGTAGCTTTCGTTGAAGTCACGGTATTCGGAAGATGATTTATACGAGCTATCCGCCCAACGTGAACCAAGATCTACGCATGTAAGTTTCCGATGTCTACGCACTTTTTAACCCAGTTTCTACAACTAATTTCAAATTTCATTGCCATAGAGGGTCTGAGTTGTCATTGTCTTTTCTTATTTGAGATTTTTCAAACCGACCGCTGCGATAGAGTGTTAGTGAGAGAGGGGAGACGATGAGAGAAGTGTTGCTATTTATAAATCATACTTCATCGAGGGCTTACTTATGAATATGTGTGTTTAGACATGAAATTTTGGTTGCTTGGCGTGTTTTTATAGAAAAACTGGGCAAATTCGATATTATTTTATCAATTACTTAGGTATTACCATTCTCGAGATTGGCTCTTTTATTCTTTATGATTTTTGCACAAAGATGCATAACTATAAACCCTCGAATGTGACGGAGCTCGATTTTTGGGAAAAAATTTTTTGGGTAAATTTCAGCTAAAAAACGGCTAAAAAAAGGGTTTTTTGGACTTTGTGAATTATTGGATCATTGTTTTTTTCTGATTTTTTGCATGAAAGTAGATAAATGATGGCTCAAGCAGATTTTTGTAAAAAAAGAATTTTTCAGCTCAAAAAACGCATATTTATCTATAAGAATCACTATTAATAAGCATACATTAATGTTCTTAGCCAGATTTCTGAATTTTTTGATGAGATAGATGTTTTTTTGCTCACGAAGTCTTGAATATAAAAAAATATTTCAAGAGCATGAAATTTTGGTTTCCAAACGTTTTTCTTATAAGAAACAAACAACTAATTTTAAATAATAATCATAATAATAGATCGTCACTATTTGTGTTTTGAATGATTTTTTAATGGTCACGCTCACGTAGATATCAATTATATATATAGTGTTAAATGCATAACCAGGTAGGTCTATAAAAGTATCACTTGTTAAACAGATATTAACTTTGCAGTCCATTCCATTCCAGTCTTTGTTCTCAACAGGCAGAGTCCCTTTATAGGTGGGAGGTAGAATTGAATTCGAAGCAATAGAGGAGTACACGTTTTTTTATTAGAACATCTGAAATTTGACTGAGCCTTGATGTGCAATTTTCAGCCTAAAATGTTCTCCATCCCTAAGTTCGGTTAAAACCGCTTGAAAAGAGGAGAAAATTGTAGTTTCTTGTCATATTTTTCCAAACAGGCATGTTCTTACGATGTTCCTAAAATTTCTCGACCAATTTCAGCCTAAATGTTCTTATAAACTGGGTTCTAATAAAAAAAAACGTGTAACTAAACAAAAGTTAGTTGAGTGTACAGAAAAACCTAAACCTAAATAGAAATGAGCATTTGTGTTATGTTTACATCGATCCTGGATACAGCTTTGAAACGGATTCTTTGTAACCCACAATGCTCTTTATTAAGGTTCATTAGATGGCCATTAGAGTTTGGTTCACCAAAAAGTAATTACTTGCTCATCAAAACAAGGGAGGTTGCTCGTTTAGGAGACTATTAGAAGGTCATTTAAGAAGTGTTTATCGAGCTTTTTTGGGCCATTATGAAGTGAATTGTTAGAAGAGGGTAGTTTGTACAAAAAGTTGCTTGCATAGCTGGCAGTGTGCAGTGAATTTTATTGATTTCATTGATATAAACTCTTAATAAATCAGAATGCATTATCAAAAGGTTTTTCAATTTTTCGAAACTCAAAATTACACTCGCCGTATCAAATTGAAGGTAAATATAGCAGTATGATTGTCAATCGTTAGTTTTTCCTTCAAATCTCATCTTCTTTCATGTCGGAACATATTAACTGGGTTATTTCACATACTGAAAGACATAATGGCGCTCGACTGGCTTCAGCTGTTTCAACTGGAGACTCGTTAACCAATATAAAATCAATCACATTTTTAGTAATAATTATAGAATCCTTTTACTCGAGTTAAAAAGACTGAAATTTAAAACTTCTGGATTTATCTGACTGAGTAGGAAAGAGTTGAATTTAAAGATTTTCCTTCACAAAACTCGTTTAGATTCGGATTAAAAAATGTGTGAGAGTTTGTTTTACGGCTTTAGGTTTGAACGAAAGAGTTTAATCTATAAGTTAGATGACTGAGAAATCACATGTCGATCAACTTCCTTCTCGTGAAATTGAAATCTCATACTTTCGAAAGAATCGTGGCAGGCTGTACTGATAAATTAGTTTTGAAAGTTCCTTAGCTTGGTCATGGTTTTGAGAAATTTTCATTCATTGTTATTTTGTTATTTTAGACAGGATTTTATGGCATTTTGTAATTTTTTCTAGCTGGGATTTTACCTGAGTTCCCTCATACAAATGTTTCTTGATAAACTTTTTATGGGTCTTAGAAAATAAAATTGGTATTTGCATTCCTTATCAAAAAAAGATTGATGTCTTTACAAAGATAACCAATTTCTCCATTAATTATCGAGATAATGCGTAACCGAACAAAAATATTTTTCTTTCCTTTTCATCAGAAACAATCAACGAGTATTTCACCGGGACTGGAGCGACCAGACTTTGCAGATTGGGCTGCAGGGATCACTCCAGAGACACCAGATCGTGCTACTGTTGAAAAATATATCTTGAACATGGTAGAGGTATGGTTCACTATTTCATTCCAATGAACTGATTGCATTATTATGTTCTTCAAAGTCTACTAATTGCTCCAAGTTTTCTTTACATCTATATAAAATACTTGAACAACCGGCGCCAAAACGCCGAAACAGAGTCCCTCAACATGTAACGCTGAAGTAACGTGATCGGGATACGTGACCCCTTTTTTGATCCCAACCCAAAAGTGTTCTAAACCGTGCCAAAACGGTAACACTTTACTATGGGCATATCTCTGAAAACTGACTAGCAAACCTTCCTTAATTACTTTGGGTTGGAACTTTGACTTTCAAGTATTGACAAGTGTCTTTCGTTTCATTTCAGGCGGTTTTCAAGACGTACGACGTCGATAAAAATGGGTCGATAAACAAGGAAGAATTTGACCAACTTGCCACCAATTTCCCATTCATTGATAATTTTGCTGTTCTTGATGTTAATTGGTAAGAAGGAGCTTTCGAACTAAAATGTTATTATCGGGCTCTTCCAGAAAATGTCCGTACATGGGGGTGGAGGATAAAGTGTCCGGGGGGTAGTGAAAAATTAAAAACTTGCTCTGTTTGGGGGTAATTTTGCTCTGTTTGAGAGTAATTTTGATTGTCCATGGGGTCAACTAATGCTTGTCCGGGGGGGGGGGTTAGACCTGCTGTCCGGGGGGTTAAAAGTCATAATGTACGGGGTAATTTCCAAAAAATGTTATATCCTCCACCCCCATATTCAATTTTTTTTCTGGAAAAGCCCATTTCAACTCTTGCTCTGTACGAGAATGAAATAGAATCTCAAAACTTACCTTTTTCTTGCTTATCGTTACCTTTGGATTGCTCTATGGAAGAAGATCTTATTGCCTGTCACATGTTTCTATTATGTTCTTGACCAATCGGCGACTTTAGGATAGAGGAAATACCTTCCAGTTTTACCGTTTTTCAAATAGGTAATGCCCCACACGACACGCTCCATTATTTAACACGAATCCCATATTTTTGAATAGAACCGAGTAAACTTGCTGACCGTTATTGAACTTATTTCCACCTTTTTTCGTCTCAGTGATGGTGACATTAGTCGGCAAGAGATGGTGAATTATTTCATGAATGCAAACTCGCAAGAAATGACGAAAGAGTTTTTACACGAATTCCAGGAGCATGCTTTTTACTCGCCGACGTATTGTGTCTATTGTATGGGGTTTGTAAGTCTCTTTTCTTTCTATAATTTTATTCCATAACTCGATCCTTCCGTAACTCGAACGAACAAATTTACCTTCCACAGTGAGTGCGAGTTAAACAAGAGACCTATTGAAATTTATTTGTGTCAAGGTAAATGGCAAAGATTCTGACGATAAGTTTCGCGAAATTCATGTAAAACTCAGCAAAAGAAAACGAAAAAACGTAGTCATGACTTGCGTATAAATTTTCCTCCGCCTTAGAGACCAAACAGAGAGTAAGCATCGGCTTCAGGAAATAAATTTGGTTGTGTTTATAGCCCGAATTATTACAAGAAAGCTCTTTTGGTTTTATGTATACATATTTTGGTCATGCTAACAAGCTTTTTAATCACCTAAAATAATTATAATAAAGTCGTATACACTGAAGAAAATACATTCTTGCGCTGACTAGTGACTAACCATGAATCTGTTATTCAAAAAACCCAATTATACACTGTGTAATTTTAATATCTTACTCACATTATTGCAATCTAGGAATTGTGTAAAACACGATTTTTAACTGACGTCAAAGGGACATTTCCAAGCTAATTAAAATGAAGTCCAACGTATATTTAACCATAAAAAGTATGCAATTTCATGAGATACTGCTTGTCAAACAATTTCCTGATAACAAACACATCCTTCCTTTACAAATCTCTTATCGATGTCTTACGATCTAAAGTCTCGAGAAATTCGAAAATTGGGCGGATAATGTTTTGTTTTTTGTTGGTTGGATGTTTGTTGTTTTGTTTTTGTTGGTTTTTGTTATTTTAAAAGTGAAGTTTTTCACGGTTAAAGATGGACCTTTTCCTTTTGGTCATTGAGATATTGCTATGTGTATAGCTAAAAAAACAGGCAGTGTCGATCGAACGCCAAAGATTCCCACAGAAATAATTTCGATATAGCATTTATATACTTTCGGTGTTATTAAAGCCATATTTGGAAAGAATTTAATTTCTTAGTAAAGCAGAGCTAATAATGCAGTTTATAGATTCAATTTTTCTCCCTTTTGACCGCTGAACATGAAAATCCACATTACTCTTTCCGCTAACAATTAAGACTAACTTCCGTTTTGTCAGAAAATGGTTATGTTGCAGAGATTAAAGTTGCTCTACGATGGAGATCGTTATAAAGTCTGCTTTTATACGTATTTGGATTGATTAACACTCCTACTGTGTGCTTTTTCAGCAGTTTATTAGTGTGTAGAGAATGAATGAACTGTTTCTTAAAGATGGCTGCTTTATTACTTGTAACTCGCTGTAGATTGAGATTAAGCTAATTTTCAACATGGTTTCTGCTGTATGTTTATATGGATAATCTGAGCGTTTTTTTACATCTTGCAATTTTCACTTTCAAACTCTTCAAATTTTGCTAGAAACTGTTTCACAACATCGATGAACCTTTGCAGGGGTCAAATCTTTGATTTTCCAAGGGGATTTATTATCATTTTTTTTAGATTTTCAATGGGGGTCATTGAAGAGTTTCTTGGTTCTCTCCTCATAAGCTGACATCAATAGTTATTTCCCAGCCTAGGTTAGTGAAAAAATTAGTCAATACAATACCGTATTACTTTGAATAAACGCCCCCTTCTTTGAAACGCCCCCTCAAGTAAATGCCTTCCCTCTAGGAGGGCGGGCGTTTATTTGAAACAAGTAGCTGTAAAGTAAGTATAATATGAAGGAATACTTGAATATACGATAAATGATTGTAATCTTTTAGTATTCGAACTGATGTTGACCCGTTTCTAACCCCTTAATCCTAATGTGGCATATTTGTACTCAAATAGTAATGTAAAGAAGAAAAAAAGGTTCCAATTTACATTATTAAAGTGACCTCGGTTCTAGATTATTTGATAAACGCCCCCTTCTTTTAACGCCCCCTCGTAAAACCCCCCTCTAAAGATTGGAAAAGTTAATAAACTCCCGGGGCGCTTATTGGAAGTAATACAGTACCCCTTTTAATGTTAATTTTTAAATAGTCAATTTCTGGAACTAACGGTTTTGATGCTTTTATTATGTGAGTTGCAAGTGATTCTACTAAACTGATCTAACGGACATATTAATAACAATCGCAGCGGTTTTTTTAAAGATTACACGGCAGGATGAAAAAGTACTTAAGTCTTGGTCATACTGTTGAAGCTGTGCTACGCTGTGCTACGAAACAGTGTAATCTTATTAGAAGGTTATCGTTAAAAACACCCTTCGTTGCTGTCGTAAGAAGGAAATGGTATTCAGAATTCGAATTCTGAAAATCAAATTTTCATTCATGGTTTTACTTTTACTTATATAGGTAGAGTTGTTTCAATTTTTGAACTTTTACAAGTCTTGTATCGTTGGAAGGTTTTGGGTATTGTTATTCTGGTTTACACGTTTTTTTATAAGAACATCCAACATTTTTGAAACCTAAAAATGTTCTTAAAATGTTCTTATTTTCACCATTTTATGACGGCCATCGAAGCCTTATGTTCTTATATAGTTTGTTCTTATCGAGGGATGGTGAGATTTACTCTGGAGTAGTTTTCGCGCTACCATTTTCGACATTTTCTGTTGTCTGTACACAAACCCAGTTAGTTTTTTTTTTAGTTGTTGAATTTGTTTGGGGGGCGTCACTCTCATTGTGAGAGTCTTTGCCCATTGGGGATTTAGAGACATTGGGTGTATAGTTCAGTTCTGTATCCAGCTTACTGAGCAGAAAGAGAGAGGGTTGTTTTTAAATGACAAAGATGGAAAGATGGAAAAAAACAAACTCAGTATCTACGGTTTATTTCAAAACTCATTATCTTTTCTCATTTGAGTTTTTTCAAACCGACCGCTGCGATGGAGTTTTGGTGAGAGAGGGGAGACGATAAGAAAAGTGTTGCTATTTATAAATCATACTTCATCGCAGAAGTCTCCGTACTCTTGTCTCCCGAATAGACGTATCCCCCCGCTAATTGTTAAAAGAAAAAAATCCATCCTCCCCGCTCTTATTAAGACCCCCCCCCCCCCCGCTAATTAAATTCGAATAATTCAATATTTTATTACAGTGTAGATAGACCTTAAACCTGTTAAAAATTTTCATTTTTGTTAGTATTGATTCTTATTTTACGTGTTTATTTGTTAAAGTCTCTTTTTTGTTGTTGAAATTGATATCAGTTTTAAAAAATTCTGTCTTCAAATTACCCCCCCCCCCCGCTTATTAGAATTTAGAAAATTTTCCTACCCCCCTGCTTATTCGGAATTTTTTTACAGAGTGTACTACGAAGTGTCAAACATGAGATACACTCTGGTACAGATTTTCTGTAGCTGTTAACTAGTTCTCAACCACCGTTACGCAAGATAATCTTCTCTTACTGACACTCTCACGCCATAGCGAGTTAACTTTTTATGTAAGTAGCCTAGTCGCTAACTCTTTCATCTCCTCAAAAAGCATTACATAAAGAAAGGGTTTGTCGCTAACAGTGTGGTCTAGGCGAACCTTTTTTAACAGCTGGTTGTTAAACGATTTTTTAATCTTAGTTTTTGAATTTCAAACATTGCAAGCTGAAAATGTAAAGATTTCCCAAAAGTTTTCTAGATTATTTTGATAAGTGACTTCCTCGTCCCTTTAAGTTTCTCTTTCTTCTCTTGCTATCTTATCTTACTGTTGCATTGAATTTTGCATTAGCTTACATTGAAAACTATAAATCAATATTCTTATAACTGACTTCTTCTAATAAAGAAACTTCTTATAAAGAAAGTTGTTGAAGGTCTGTGATATAAGTGATTTTGTGCTAAACTGTCACGCAACATGGAAATGGATTAAACACATACAAATTTTCTCATTCATTTTGATTAATACTTACTGCTGTATGTGTGTCAACAGGAGAATCGATTTGAGGTGAGAGTATGGGAAAAAAATCTCAGGTTATTTTAGTCTACACAATAGACAGCTCCAAGCTTTTATAAACGAAGGAAGATATGACATAGCCTAAGGTTATACACGTTTTTTTTTATAAGTAACCTTAACTTTTCTCTGAGCCTGGAGTTCCTTATTTTTACAGAGAATTTCAGTCTCAAAGTTCCTTATCGAGTTCTTTACTACATAGGAAATTTTGAACTTTTTGCCCCTTGAAAGATCAAAATTTGGTCAAATTAGTCCCAATAAGGTACATTATTTTCAAATCCACTTATTCTCAGCCTGAGCAGTTCCTTAACAATTCCTTATTTTTTGAACCATTTTCAGCCTCGAGTTCCTTATAAACGTGTTCCTTATAAAAACAAAAAAGGGTATCACCTTTGCTTGGAAAAGATTGTTGTCAGGTGTCTCACTCTTGCTGCCGGTAGTTAGGGAAATTTTCCACATAAAAGTGGTTCAAAGGGAATTTCCCAGTCAGCCAAAAAGATCAGACCACAAGTGTTTATGTCGGTGTTTTATATTAAAAAGGCACTTCCAATCATAAATTCCAATAAGGTCGCGTTATATCGATTTGTTTAAAATTAATTTTTAGACGGATTCTACAGAATCCCTATCACGCAAATGAATTCATGACTGATGCTGAGTCGTACACGCTTTTTATAAGATTAAGGATGGTGTAAAGTGTAAATCCATTTCATCATGGATATTCTTAATTTTATTGGTAAATTATCCTAAAATATTCTCTTACAGGATTCTTAGGTTAGGATCTTTATTCAGACTAGATTGTAACATTTAGTACATACGTCTCAAGCATAAAATGGAATTTTTGTGAAAGAAGTGAGCCTTACTTAGGGGTAATTGTCAATTTATAATTGAAACGGCATTCTTAGCTTGAGTAGCAAGATGCCATGATGGTGATAATATATTCTTAGCATATTCTTAATTTTTTGGCCATTTTCATCATGGACATTCTTATAAAGTGTATTCTTATAAAAAAAGCGTGTAACTCGATTTGGAAATGGCTTGGCGATATAAATTCCAACAAGAATTCACCGCTTATTCAGTTTTCACGTTCTGGTTAGCTTGATTCTTTACAGGGATGTGCCACTTGGGCCCCAAAATTTGTTTCGTATTTCATTTTCATATGACATTTGTACAGGAAAGCAGGGATTACAGATTGTACGAATTTAATGCTAATACTCTTAGGGAATTTCCCCAATGTTGAAATAATGAGCGATTTAAACACAAAAGCATGAAAAAATATTGCTTTATAGTATATAAATATTGCTGTGTAGATAGATATTGTTGTAGTGTAAGATAGTGAAGCAGGGCCAGAATTATGGAATTAGACTCTGGTGTATTCATTTCATTTGTACCTTGTGATAAAAAGAAAAAACGCTAACGAGCATTCGCAAGTTTGGCATTTGTCAAACCACTCCATTTGCAATTTTTTTTTAATCGGTGACAGTTTGATATTAGACAGGTGCCTGATCACTTAACTGTTTTCCTTCTATGGCTTAATTGCCGATCAATATCTCAAGCCAAAAGAGACAGAATCAATTTATTTTGTCTGCATGACTGTCTGTCCGTTTGTTACTCGTTCTATTTGAAACAATTTAAATGCATTCTAAACTCTTAATGTTCTATGATTGGTCGGTTTCTTCCAGACTTGTTTGAGCATTAATGCAACGTTTCAATTTTCTCTAGGCGACTAGTACACGTTTTTATAAGAACAAGCTATATAAGTATTTATTAAACATACTACATACCATACAAGGCTTCGATGGTCAATATACTAAGAACAAGTTGATAACGTTTTCAGACGGACTCCAAAACACCCGATTTTTAATGAAAATGGGGACAAAAATACGCACAAAATGGTGGAATAAAGAACATGTTCAGAACACTTCAAGACTTTAAACTCAAAAAGTTAAGAACATCCGAAGGCTTCAAAAATTTTAGTCAAAGTTAAGTCTGGTTAATGTCATAATTTCTTTCAATTATGTAGGGATTAATGAAAGATGCCCGGGTGCTTCAGTGTTTCATTTCTTCAAATTAAATCCACATTATAATGTAACAGTATGGTTAACTACATAATTTATTAATTACCAATAATTATATAATGACTATCTCTGTGTGTCTGTCTGCCGCCAAGTCTGCAGAATTGACATGATTATTTAATGATTTTTGTTTGTGTGAAACTTCCGTCAGTTTTAAAAGTTTTGAGATATTGAGATCTGATTTTGATTTTAAACCAGTAGACGAAATTTAAGTTGCTGGTTGCTTGATGGAAGTAAAGAATTAAAACATTTTATTGGCCTTATATTCTTATTCCTGGTTTAAGCAAGCTAGGAACATGGTCTAAATCCGAAGGTACTATTTGGCTTTCGTTTGGTGTTGGAAAAACTGGTTTTAAAACATGATAGGTATTTCCTTGTCACCGAAAGATTGACGTCGTCATTTTGAGAAATTATGAACGACAAATCCATTGACTTCCCTCTCCATTTTTAATGGTTTGATATTTTGTTTGAATTATATCAAGGAAGTGGACATTAAAAATATTTTGGCATTAGAATTCCGCTGCTACCGTTTCTGATTTTTCTTTTGGAACTCTTCATAAAACTCTTGTTTTTGAGTTATTTATTTTTGTATAACGGTGTATGATGCATGGATTTTTTGAAAATATTTAAGGCTCCTATATCAAAGTTGATATAATTTGAATCGACTTTGGTTTCTTGTTGGACTTGTTGGACTTTTTCTACTGGAGCCAGGGAAGGATGGATGTTTGACGTTTTTCCTTTTGAAAAAAATTGATATTGAAATACAAACCCATTGGAGCCTCATCAAATATGAATTCTTTGGAGACCAGGGAAACACAAAGGCGCTGCGATAACTTACAGATGCTTTTTATAGGAATTGTCCAATACTTTTCAGTTCAAAATTTGATGTAGGCCAAGAATTTGAGTTCCTTAGTCAGGAATGATAGCAGTTTGCAAAACGCCTACCTAAGGGATTGTTATGATTATTCCGTTGCATGTATTTTAATCGACATGAGAAAATGTTTGTCAATATAAATAACCTTTTGAACCTTTACGCTAAACCTTTTCAAATAAAGAAAATTCTTTAACAAGATTAGAAATTTTAGCAATGAATACCATTTTAATAACTTCTTTACGAGGGATAGATTGTTCGCTTACATGGTCTTCAGAGGTATTGCTTTACGATGGGCACCAACTTTTCCTTAAGAATAGGTTGTGAATCTAATGATTTTTTCAATATCTATAGATGTAGTAAGGTACGGTAATATCAGTAAACATTCTTTGAGGACATGAAATTATAGATTGTAAATTCCTTTGGATTCTTACCCATGCCATTACTGAGTAAACTTCTTAATGAAAAAGAAGTACACCCTTTTTAAAGAGAACCAAGAAGTTTTTTTTGAGGCTGTTTTTCTTTTGTCAACTCTTTTGGCCTCAAATTGGATTATTTCTGCTTTGATACCCTATTTGCCCAAAATTCAGCCCTTCCAGGCCGAGGGTTGTTCTTAAATTGTATTTGTTTTTTTGCCATTTTGAGCCTCATTGTTTTTATAAAATTGTATTTATAAAAAGTGTATTTCGGCTCAAAAATAGCAGCCTTGTACAAAATGTTTGATAAGATTTAATTCGCACCCAAGTGTTGGGGCCAATGGTTCATTTTAATGAATATTTGATCTGGATGCTAAAACTTTTGCGCCGACTTTTCTATAAAGCTCATCATCTACAAGATTTTTGTAAGAACATCCAAAATTTCTTAGGCCTTCGGATGTTTTTAACTTTTTTAATTTTAGCTTAAAGATGTTCTTGAAACGCTCTTAATTTTACCACTTTGTCCGTATTTTTGGGTGATTTTTTTAGAATGCAATGTTTTAGAGCCCACAAAGCCTTCAAATGTTCTAAACCTGTTTTTAATAATTTGGCCAACGAAGCCTTTTGTTTTTATATTATTTGTTCTTATAAAAAAAGTGTATGACTATGTTTAGAATAAATTTGCTTTTTCCAATCTATATGCAAAACATTCAAAATCTGTTTGTCTTAGGGGGTTTTGCATTTCAAAGGTTGCGTGGTCAAATTATTTGGGTTTGCTTGATTGCCTACAATATTACAATTCATTTGTTTGATGGGCTAGGTATTTGGGTTGGGATTTGACTGACAGGGACTCGTATGGGTGGTACTGTGTGTTATTATGTGTATCAAGGGTTTCATTTGACGATGTTTGCAAATGAATTGTTTTCTCCAATTGTAGTGGTCACTTTTGATATAAACATTCATATGAATACTTGTCTATAGATGATAATATTTGCTGTCAACAACAACTTTAATATTGCTTTTCTTGCAAATATTGGCAAATATTGAATATTATTTTTAATGGGTGGCAATTTTTTATTTGAATTCAATGATTCAATGATTCAGCAATAAGTCTTTTCAATACAGATTTTATCGATGATGGAGCGAAATTTTTCTGATTGGTCAGTTCTGATGCTTATTTTGAAATGCTTTCTGATTCGTTCGTTGAAAGCGTGGTATTGTTTAGCTGAATGCATATTATAATGCCTCTATGGCAAGGAAAATATTTTCATAAAACCGATTTTAACCAAACGCAGATGAAGGGGGCCTCTCTAAGTTGTTTAGTCATTGAAACATAATACTGTTTTTGGTAGTACCTGTCATATACTGTATTTCAAATACAATATCTTGAAAACTTTCTTTAGTGCCTCTCTTATTTGTAAAGTCATTGGAACATCGTATGGTTTTTGGTCGTACCTGTCGTATACAGTATTTTGAATACAGTTCTTCTTTGACAATCAAGTTATGGGTATCGACTTTTTTTATCGAATTCTATTTTTGAAAAGGTGGGATTGTGTACAAATTAAATGAGAACGCCTATCCCTAATTTTCCAGTGTTTAGAAGGAGGGGTCGGATAATTAGGTGTATGAAGTGCGAGAATACGAGCTACTTAAGAACCTTTGAAAGTATGGATTAGGCCTAATTGTAGGTGGTATTAAGTTTGCCAAAGTTAACGTAATTGCAGCAGGGGTCCTCCGAGCTTTAGAGATTTGTCAGCGCAGAGAGGCGAGTTTGTCGAGGAGAAATTTTTGCTTTGAGTAGCGGATATTGAGTAACAAAGAGCGATCTCTTTTTTGAATAAATTGTAAGCGGCTTAAGATAATCCCTATTGGATCAGTTCTAATTAACCATGAAATTTACTCACTCTCGCACTCATAAGAATTTGTTTTTTAATTGCGAAGACACGTTTTGAAACTTCTCAGTTCGTCTTATAAGGTGCCACCTAGAGGTTGCTGAACACGATTTTTTAATTGTTTCTTATTAGAGGTGATTATGCAAAGGCTCCAATATTATAATATATTTATTCTGTTGTTGAGCTAATTATTGCGAGATATTTAAAAGAAGATAATTAGTGTCAATAAGAAAAGAATATAAGGCATTGTTTTCGTTTCTCATTTCCTTAATCAGATTGAATGTGATAAGATAGTTTGGTGTGTGTTTTGTTTTTGTTTCAATTTTCTGGTTACGTTGTTCGCCGGTTGGCAAGGCTCTCACTTTCTGAGGTTCCTTGCACGTACGTGTCTTTTACGAATAGTGGCATAGAGATGTACATACTGTACAGGTTTATTTGAAATCAAACGGGGAAATTCAATCCTATCGGAGTTTTACTGTGGGGAGATTTTTATTATCATTTTAGTCTTTCGTTAAATTACCCTAAATTAGATAAAGGTTGTAGGTAATTTCTTGCTTACTGCATGATGGAATTTTATCTATAATTTTCCTTTCGTATTTAATTTCAAAGCAACAAAACTCGAAACACAAATTACATAGATCTTAAAAATCTAATCAAACTGAATCATATTGAAAAACATGATTGTGGATAAATTGAAAGAAACGTTTGAAGTAAGTATCTCTGTCAATTTCCTCTCGTGTTAAAAGACAGCTTTCGCTAAAACTTCCGTAATTTGAGAAACTCTCACAGCGAACTCTCTATTGATGGTACATTTTTAGAGGGCTTTTGAGAGTCCTAAGTACACATGAATGAAATTTTACTCATCATGAAGGAAAATAACTATTTGAGGAAAGTCACTCATAGACCTTCCTTAGACATTAGATTCTGTAAAGTTCACGCATGCACGCGCCGAGTTTTAAAATACTAAAGTAGTAATATACTCTGAATTCATTTGTAAGAAAGGATGATGATAAGAAAGTGAAATCTATAAGAATATGAATAGCCCGTAGAAGTGTGCTAATAAAAACGCACAAAACAAAATGTCAAAAATTACCTCCAACGGGAAATGACATCAATTTGTAGTATATAACGGTAGTTAAACCCTGCTGACAAGTTCATTCATTTCTCGCAAAATGAGTTTTCGGCGACGTCATAATTTTTCGACCTATTAGCTTCATCTGTTTCTTGTCTCCTTTCCTCACTCTCTTTCGCCATAGTTAAGGAGATCCCGATTGTCAAGACAATGATGCGAGTTAACCGCAATCTTTTGCTTTCTATATAAACACAAACATTTTGTCATTAGAGTAACATTTTCATTTTCGGCTGTCATTTCACTAGAAAACGTCTTTGAGGCACTTTGTGAGCGAAAGACACTTAAACGCAATTATGGTTTTGAAAAACACGAACTGTCTTTCGCCTGCTTCGTTGAAAACAACGAAATCTGTGAAATATTCTTTGAAAGCCATTGCTTACTCTCTGGTAAGATTTCTTTTGCCAATTTGCCATTAAATTATATCAATTTATATTACTTTTTTTCTTTATATGGTTTTGTGAGAGGATTTAGTCCTTGACATAATATCTGATTTCTGACCAATTTTATTTTTTCATATTTCAGTTATGGGGTATCGGCAAATCAGGCTACCGATGCAAAGTTTGTCAAATCGTCTGTCACAAAGATTGCAAGAATCATGTTGTGATGGAATGTCGACCTCAACGATCATTCTCTATGAGAGGTTGGTCATTTTTTTACGCTTTGACGCGATCGTCAAGGATGCCTTGATTATAAAAAACAACTATTTTTATAGGGCATTGCCATGCTTTCAGAGCAAGGCTTAACACGTTTTGTATCTATGTGCCTTCGGCAAGCGTCTGTTCCATTTATGACTGTAGCGTAAATGTTTGGTCATGGGAAAAGATACAGCAGATTTTTCTTACTTTCAAAATATTACAAAATTCTCAGGGCTTGGTCCATTCCCAAGAAACTGTTTGTCAAAAATAATTCTGTCATATTAGTCAATCCTGCTATACGTTCGTTCTTCCTCTTTTTTGCCAAAACCCAATCTAGTCCAACTGACAAATTTCAATCAACCAATAGAATTATTTTTGTTTGATAAGTAAAATTAAACCTTCTTTTTTTCTTCCTCAGATCCAAAGAAGTCTTTGAAGAAGCGAATGAACCACGATTCTTCATGGCAAGGATCCACAGATTCTGTGGTCAACGAATCATTGGATTCCACTACTATCAGTCGATTCTCCGATAGCTCTGTCGATTTCTCAGATGCGTTGATCATCGAACGACTGAAAGAAAGAATCACCAGACTTGAAGTCGTAAGTTAACTTTTACCTTATCCTTTTTTCAAAGCAAAATTCTCCGAAAAATATATTGGGCAGTATATATGTGAAAAGTCTAGGTGGTCTAGGTAATGGTAAAGTTTTGACTTGTTTTTGAGTTGGGCATCGATCGAAGTTCGCACGCTTTAAAATGAAAGCCATTTTTAGGGAGTTAGTATGATTATGCTGACATTGTTTCCACACGGTATAGCAAAAAAGGCTGCACACATAAAGCGAATCAGAATACTTAGCTCTGGTATATTTTTGTGTGAATGTAAATATAAATATGAATCGATTGATTTTATTTTCTTCGTAGGAAAAAATCGAAATGAAGAAAGAGAATTCGACGTTGAAAACGAAACTGAACACAGCTGAGAAACAAGTCGAATCTTTGCAATCACAACTAGAACAGATTCGTCCTCTCTCCGTCAAATTCATGCTCGACCAACTGGAACGATTGAGCACGTGTAAGGAGACGGATCTTTAAAGTGATTGGTAGTTGAGAATCAGTTCTTTAACCTGATTGGTTGGTTTGGAGATGCATCAGTAACGTGATTGGTTCATTGATATTCATCCTTGAATCTGATTAGATCATTTGACAAAAAAAGAAGGATTCCGCTAAGCGTGCCCATTTGGAGAGGCTAAATGTACTTATTTTCACATGAAGGCTGTTCTATAGACATTCGTCTGCCATAACTTAAGACCTTTGTACTGAAATGTGAAATTGTAAACAGTACTCAAAAAGCTCCATCAATCGATAGAACATTTTAGAGAGAGCTCGAAAGCTCATTATTCTAGAGTTGGACTTTAATAGATACATCTAAAACTGTTCACTTGGAAAAAAGACAATATTTCTTCTGCTACAGCACAGTTCCGCTCTGTGTTACTCCGGACTTGAATCGTTCTTCAGAAAGCTCTTAATTTTATTCTTTATATATTAAGATGATATACACTTTATTTATAGTATTTATTTATTATCTTAAAAATGCCAGTTAATACCTTTTAGAAAATTTTATAAGGTAACATAGAAAACTTTGCTTGTATATATTTAGTTTTTGCCATAACGTCTATGTTGAATTTTCCTTCCCCTTGTAAAAATTCCAAACGATATTCCAATGAAAAAAATTAGAAATATTTAAAGTGATATTATGAAAATTTCTGATCTCAATCCTCTGACATGATGAAAACATGATGACCTTTAGAAAACCATTTAGAGATTTTTCAGCCATAAAAGTTACGAAAAAGTCACTATTTCTTTCGTATTTTGTGTGAATATTTCAATTTTTATTTGTATATTTTGTTTCTAAAAAATCTCATCAAATCCTTCAATATTCATTTCATTTAAAATATTATTCGTTCGTTTAGTTAATTTCCAAATATTTGTCAAAATTTTATTTTTTTGTAGAATATCGCAAATTTATACGTCAAAAGTGAATTCAATATGAATACCATTCTTTAAATTGAGTTGCGTTTGCATCTTATTGTCATGAAATTAAAAGTCCATACATACTCAATAGTCTGAATTGCAGACCAGACCCGCAAAACCGCAAGTAGTATACTCTTGGGTACCTAATAGCCGGGGGAAGGGGTTGGAATAAACTGGGGGTTAGAAAAAATCTCAAACCTTAGTAAGCGGGGCGCGGGGTTTGAATAAAAATGTCCTGGTCGGAAATTTTTGTAAAAGAGGCTAATACAGCAGAATTAGGGCAAAAGAGGGAACTTTATTCGAAACATTTTCCCAAAAATTAATAAGCGCGGGGGGTTGGGGTAAGAATGTAAGAATGTACTGGGTGGAAAATTTTTGAAAATTATTTAGTGGGGGGGGCGCTTATTAGGTACCCGAGAGTAGGAAAATGATTCTGTAAGTGGATGCCAGCAGCCTATATTCTCATTTGATGATCAAATGTTTTTCGTGGAAAATAGTTTCACGAGGTTTCGAAAAAAAGTCTGTTTCTGAACATTTGCTTTTGAGAGATTACAAAAGGTAAAGTGAAATCTACATAACTCGAACCCGCACGGAGAACACAAATTTCCAGTTATGGAGTAAGATTTATAAGGTTTTGTTACGTGAAGGGATCATAAAGCTCTTTCGAGTTGAAGAGACTTCACTGTATCTCTAAAGCTAACACCGCATTGGATAGAATTATAGGCTAGTCGATTTAAGCCTAAAATTCTATTAATATTTACCATAAATTGATGGTAATCGTTGATGATGCACCGTAGTGATTTATCCTCTCGGAAAGTCTTACAAAATGAAACAGATGGAAAGGACCTCATTAGAGATTTTACAATCTTAAGTAATGTTATAAAAGGGACCGTTAAGTAGAAACAGAACTCATTAAATTAATCATATTTCTTTTGTTATTAAACAGAATTTAATTAAAGGAAGTCAGGACCTTGTGCCAATACGGTAATTTCCAATGACGCATTTGAAACTCCATTAAAAACCACACTCCAATCACCATATTTGGAAAGAGATGCTTTTGTTTTGAAACCGAACATTGGCAACGTTATTTCGTCCTTGAGGTATTTTCGTCACGAAGAAAATAGCCCCTAATTAAAGGTAATTTACTTTCTACTTAACGGCTTTTGTCATTACCCAAATCTTACTTATTTAGATCTTACTACTATCTTAACTTTTCCTCCTTATCAGTTATCAAAAGGATTCGAACAATAAATTGTAGACACATGTCATTTCTGGAGACATTTGGACTATCTTCGTAACGCGAGGTCGGTAAATACAAGTCAAGTAATAAATTGACAAAGTAATGATAAATATATAATAAGTTATTGATAATAATTGCCCCCGCAAGGAGCGTAGCGACTGAGGAGGCATTCATAGCTTCACGCAATATATTGGACTGGAATCTCGATTTTTTGCGAATTGTTTTTGTTTTTGCGTCGTAATCGGCTTTCCGGCCAATTAAGTGTTCCGCAAAAATATGGCGGTAAATTATACAGCGGTAAATGTTATACATATTTTTATATTACGTTATATGCTATTACCATTATTGCGTATTACATTTTATTAGTTTTGATTAAGAATTGAAAAGCTGAAGCGAGTGTTATAAATGCAAATTATAGAAAAAGTATAGTGATTACACCATAACACGAATTACAATATTACTTGTGCAAATCAAAACAAACAAAATGGCAGACTGGTTATGATGATGAGCTGATTCATTGACTGGAAAAAGTGTTTTGTATGTCAAATTTTGTTTCTAGTCTTGAAACTGAATACTAACTACTGTAATTTAGTCAGAAGATCATTTCAGCAATGATTTCAATTCTTTTTCTGGAATCTTTAAAGAAATTTGCTTAAGTTTTCAAATGTACATTTGATGTTTTTGTTCAAACTGTAATTTATCTTTGTCTGTTATTATAATATTAATAATTAGCTTTATTGTTTATAGAGCTTCTTGAGCTTTAAATACCATCATATAGTCGTAACTCGAGAAAGTCCTTCTTAACTTGGTAAAACAAGATACCGGCAAAGTACAAAAAAGTTGAATCTACACATAAGTAAAGTTGAATCCAAAAGTGGTGAGTGGTTGAATGTGTTGAATGTCAATGTTTTTTTTTTTTGATCTTCAAAATAGATTTACCTCACTTAGAGTGTTTTCACTGTTTGTTCAGTGTGGTAAATCTATTTTAAAAACCTGAAAAAAGTTTTTTTACATTCGTTTAACTTTGCATGCGCACATTCAACTTTTTCATGCAGTTGTGATAGCCTAAATAACTTTACGCTCCAGGGGTTTTGTGAAATAGCTCCAATTCTAGCTTTCCAAGTTAAGGCATTTAACGGTGGTTAGACTAGAAACACAGACAGTCATACAGGAACACCATAAAGTGAGAGTATATAGCTGAAAACTCAAAAAGTCTATTTTCCTGAAGGCCCGTCTCTTCATTGTCTGCGCTGCAATCATATCTTAATGGCTTCAATCCTTTCAGCTTGGAGAAAAGATTGCATCATGAAAAAGTACTATGCACTTGAAAAAGAATTAGGCACATTTCAACTTTTCGACTGTAAGTCTGAATGGACCACAATGACTTCCTTTATTTTTCTTTTGACTGCAATCACAGCGTACGCAAGTGGAGCCCGGGCCTTAACTAGGATTGGTCTATTTCAGATGGCGCAGAACTTTTTGATAAATTTTATCATCTTATCATCTTACTATAGATCTTTTTTCAAAGAGGTCACCCTGTTGAATAATTATGTAGTCCAGCAGAAAAACAATGATAAAACCACGCATAATTATTACAATATGCATGATACAGTAATTATGCATGGCTCTATCATTGTTTTTATGGCTGGACTACATAATTATTCAACAGGACGTCCTCTTTGAAAAAAGGTCTATTGTTTATTAGGCAAAGTAGCAAAGAGAATTGTTGAAATATATAGCAGCAAATGAAAAATAAACAAGCTATTTCTGATTGGTTAGTTACCTTGTTGATTTATTCACCGCTATATATTTTGCCTACAATCTAAGATATCTGCAGCATTATCGGAAAAGGTCTATTTAGTGAATGATCATGACATATATTGTTGTAAGACAAAAAAAACAAACAAGGAGATGTGAAGTAAGTCAGTAAAACCAATCAATAAATAATTAAATCAATCAATTATTCTTGATTATTTTCTATGCTTTAATTTTTAAAGCATTAAAAGCTTTATAAGTGCATGACATGACCTTTCTGTGGGGGCATTTAGTGAAAGCTATGACTAGTAAATAGTCGTACATATATACATTCATATTTATGTTCCTCTGGTACTGTGTGTTGTATCATGAGATTATTCGATTTTATTAACCCGTTTACGAATCTCGTATCATCTCAGTATTCCAGTTCAGTTCTCTTAGTATAATTACGATATTCTCCGATGTATCTTTGACTTGATGAGTGACGGTTCTTTAATAACTTTATTGGTTTGTCGATCCGTTCTTTGATTCTTCTGAATAATTATAAATAACTTAGAGGACCCCTGAACTAATGAGCCTCTTCCCCTGGACTAAAAACCTACCTCCCTCGAGCTATAGGGGTCAGCCTTGTTCGCCAATCTGACTGATCTTTTGGTAGGACAAAAAACCATGGGATGTTAATAATAAGTAATAAATCTGCTCGTTCTTCATTTCAGCTGGTTGATGATTGTCATCGTCCGTCGTATTGGAAGTTTATCATGAATAAAAAACAAAGTAATCATTAGCATAAGTAGCTCAAGTTAGAGAACGCGACCTTACGTTTGATGCGAGATGACACGAGTGATAACTTCTCCCCTTTTATGCGCATGCTCAATAATTCGCATGCCGGAACATTCGTCCGGAACCGATAAGATACTAGATTTCTGACTATTTTTCAAAACATCAGAAATCCCGCATCTTAACTTTTCCTCCTTATCAGTTATCAAAAGGATTCGAACAATAAATTGTAGACACATGTCATTTCTGGAGACATTTGGACTATCTTCGTAACGCGAGACACAAAAAGTAACTGAATAGTGTTCAAATAAAGAGATTGACAATAATCAAGGTTAGTTTCTGTCCAGTGTTTTAAATTCCTAAGCTTTTTGACACGGAAAACCTTTTCTTTGGATTATCTTTAATGTAACGATTTCTAGTTTGATCTGATTTCCATCTTCCGTGTTTTGATATCATTCTATCAGAAACATTGTTATTTGCAGCTTCGGAGGCGCCACCTGACCTTAAGGAATGTAGGGCGTACTTTCTTTCATCAACTAACTTAGCAAGGTGGCTTTTAAAACAGGTCCATACCGTGGAATAAGAGACGCTATACTTTCCGATTGCGTTGTGGCCTATTTTCGTTTTGGCAAGACGACATATAAGGAAAGATTCTTCTTCTTTTTCCAACTTAGAAATTGAGAGATAATGCCTCAGCCAGTAGATTGGACAACACTTTGTATCAGTTTTGGAAATGTGTAGGATGTGACCTTCCCTAAGTTGATCCGTTTTTGAAGTCTCGATAAAAATCTTAAAGTCTGTCCAGATATAATTGGCAGTGGAAACAAGAATGTCTGTAACTTTTGATAGTCAAATGTAATTATGGAAATTTTTTTTGCTTGTTTTAGAAAATCAAAAGCGCTATATTTCAATGTATTTTTGGTTGAAAAATTCGCGATTTTTAGCGGTTAAATTTGCGATTGCAAAAATTGAGTTTTTTGTCTACTTATGCTATAACGTTCATTTTTACACCAGTGGTAGTTCAACCTTAGGTTAAGAAGTTTGTTAAATTTCAAGGCAAACTGAAAAGTCCTTCGGAAGATATGGGACCCGAAATACCCCTTGGTAGCACTTTTCTGTGAAATATGAAATCTCCAACTTATTACTAAAAACGGGGGTAGTGATATGATTGATAAAACAGTTTTTTGATCATAACACATTTTACGATCTCTTTAATGACCTCATAGCCAAACTGTGTGTAGTGTTTTGGGAACTAGCAAAGTTCTTTAATGACTTAAGGTGGCCATCCACTGAGTTTGAAAATAGTGATACTTTTTTGATGGATTTTTATTTTTTTGGCTTAAAGTCAAGTATAACTTCTCTGGAACAACCTCTGAAAATTTCAATTCATAAAAGTAAAGAATAAGCAGAAAATTTTAGGTTTTATAATACCTACCTTTAAGCTTTTAATGCTTCGCCCATGGACGCCCTGTTTCCCGCCCGTTAGTAAAACAGCAATTCTACCTTCTCTAGCTGCTCAAACGGCTTGAAAATCTTTACGGGTCGTCTTCAAGTCGCTAGAAACATTTCTAGAAGGTTTGAAGTCGCTTTGTGTACCCATATTCAGTTTTCAAACTTTGTAAACAATGACCGCCCTCGAATTTTAAAGATGGTTTTTGGACAATCTTGGAGGGATGAAGCTCACTGACTTTTGCTGAGTGTTTCATCCACATTTGTTGCTGTAAATGATGTTTTATGGTTCTCTTATTATACAAGGAGGTTTGTAAAACTCTAAGGAATATTTAATCATGATGTAACTTGTGTTTTCTTTTGATTAAGAGCACGGTCGGTTGTTGTGTAGTGCGCCAAAGGTATGTAGAACTTTTGTTTGCTTGTTTGTTCTTTTTTGGGTGCTATTTTAATGTTTTTTTGCCAGGAATCTCTTAGAAAACAACACAATCATCTTCAAATTACTTTTTCAACTGTGTCGGATTAGATTTTGGCGGTTTCATTATGCTTTCAGCGATGGCATGAAAGTGAAAGTGAAAGTGCCCTGTAACACGATAATGAATCTTCAGTTCCAGAGCTTTTTGAATGAATATTTTAACTTAATTGATTTAGTTTTTAATCCCTGCTGATAGGAATAGCCCAAAATAGTCTTAAAATGAATGTGGGCATTGTTATTTACATTTCGGGGGGGTTTTCGTGGTGAAAATGAGTTTTGCGGCCTTTTTAAAGTTTTGCGGTTTTCTGGAAATGATCAAAATGTCACTCAAATTGTCCAAAATTTTCACTGTAAATAGTTTTAAATCCTTATTTCCTTTGAAATAATGTAGAAAACTCCCTTATAGGCTCAAATCATAAAAAAATCCCTATTGAAAACTATAATCTTTTCATTTAACCGCAATTTATGTTTTAAAAGCACGATTTCTCAAAACGCAAATCCGGGGGTTCCCAATCACTGTGGCGGAAAAATCTCAGGATCTAGTCGTCCGATTGGTCTGATTCTTTCAGGGTATTTGCACATCTATGAGGGCTGTGGAATGAGCGAAGGATTTTTCAGATTTCACTAATTCCAGATGTCATATTTTGAAAAAACTGTTTTTTTGGCTTTTACCCCCGGATTTTGGATTTTTCAAAAAATTTTTTCGCTCATTCCATTCTTTGTCCTAAAGTGCCTCTACATACCAAAAATCATTAACCAAGTATTTGTAGTTTTCTCTAAAACGTTGACACAAGATTATTTTGATTTTTCTGAAAAGTCGTACCAAACCCCCGTCTTTCAATTTTTTTTTTTAATTTTTTTTTTTAATATTAACTTTAGGTCATAAATAACAATACCTGGAAGTTTCAAGCCCATATCATTTTTAGTTATTGAGTAATCAACATTTAAAGTTAAAAGGTCGATTTTTCAATTTCCAGTGGATGGCCACCTTAAAAATAAAAAGGCAATATAAGTTCATGCTTATCTTTTCAATAAAAACAATTATAATGTGACTTCGTTTCGAAATAATCAATGATACCAATAATACCAACGCACCAACACTTAATATTTTCCAACTTTTAATTGCACTGTTAAAAAAAGATAACATAACCCCCGTTTTAAGTAATAAGTTGGAGATTTCATATTTCACAGAAAAGTGCTACCAAGGGGTATTTCGGGTCCCATATCTTCCGAAGGACTTTTCAGTTTGCCTTGAAATTTAACAAACTTCTTAACCTAAGGTTGAACTACCACTGGTGTAAAAATGAACCTTATAGCATAAGTAGAAAAAAAGCTCAATTTTTGCAATCGCAAATTTAACCGCTAAAAATCGCGAATTTTTCAACAAAAAATACATTGAAATATAGCGCTTTTGATTCTCTAAAACAAGCAAAAAAAATTTCCATAATTATATTTGACTGTCAAAAGCTACAGGCATTCTTGTTTCCACTGCCAATTATATCTGGACAGACTTTAATTCCTTCATCCTCAAAAGTAATATCCTTTATCTTTAGGGCCAAAATTTCGCTAATTCTCATGAAACCCGAAAATCCAAGTACGCAGATGAGAACAAAACGAAGATCCATCAGGTTCTTAGATTGGCCATATTCGTCAACAATTTGTTTCAGAAGCTCTGAATCCAAAGGCTCTTTTTGTCTGGATACTTTTCCTCCCCCTCTTGCTATTATTCTTTTTCCTCCTTCTAAGGCTAACTTTACAAATGGATGATCTGTAGGCGATTCTAAACCCGAATTCAAATGACCCCATCTTATTGCTGAAATAGCTACGTCTAGAGTACCAATTTTTCCGTTATTGGACACTATGTCGTTCAAGTAAACCGCAACGTAGAAAGGCGTGGCCGGGCAGGGGCATATTTCGTCAAACTGTGCGGCCCAGGAGATCCATTTATTCCAGGCAGGCTTGTATTTTTGCAAAGTGGAATCGGCGTATGCTGATTTAACCAAGGTTGGAAGGGAGGATGCGATTGATCTAAGCTTGTTGTCTTTGATGTCATCTAATTTTCGCCAAATTCCGAACATAAGGGATTCTACAAGTAACGAAAGAAAAAGGGGGAATAAAATTTTTAATCTCTCATACCTGATTCAATCTCTAACCGTTGATATCGTTCATCTTGCCTCACTGTGTACCTTTGACACCAGCGAACTGGCCAATACGTATATAATCAATGATTGTAATGCCTCACTGTGCACCTATGACACCTGTGGGCTGGCATGTGCCTAAACCAATCTCTGGTTCACCGGTCCTCGTAGTCCTCAATTTTCGTGGTCCGTTCGTTCCTCATACCGTTCAATATCCGTAGCTTCGTTCGTTTCTCGGCATCATGTAGAACATAAAACAAGAAATTAATTTTGTTAAGTAATTATTTCGTCTTTTATTCCGAAAAATCAATAAGTAATGCCAAAGCATAAAATTTTGCAAAGCCTTCAAAAACAGATTTTGTTCTAGAATAGTTGAAATAAAATGGATCCAAAACTAGAAAATGTTTGATAAAACTTTCAAAGTTTATACCGTCTCTTGTAAGTAATGGCCAAAAGTAAGAAGACTTCCATACCGGTACAAACAACACTCCTTTTGCTCTACACAACTTTAAGTGTTTTATAGCTTTTCCAATGAGATATGTTGGTGGACATAGCCAATTTATCTCGTTTCCCCAGTGACTTACGAATGCATTAACCTCCTCTGTATTTGGACAAAAGTTCTTCGAGTTGAATCTCTCTGTTTTAGTGTTTTTATATTGTCAGCGAATCTATCTATTGTAAAAACGCCATAAGTGTTTTGAATGTAATTAAATGTCTCGTTATCAATAGACCAATTATCTGTGTCGAAGCTTTTTGAGATACTGTCAGCGATTTGATTTTTCTCTCTAGGGATCCATTGAGGATAAAGCCTGATGTTGTTACGAACGTTAATATTATAAATGTCAATTGCTAACTTTTGTAGATATTCTTTTGTACTGCCGGCATTAATTATTCTTGTTACATTTTCGTTATCAGAATTCCATTGAACTGCGTTATTTTTTAGCTTGTGAGCAAGAGATGATAAAACGTTTTTTACAGCAGAAAGCTCTCTATACGTGGAACTAGTGTTGGCTTCGAAGTTAGAGAAATTACCTTGAGCTATGACGTTGTTCAATTTTTCGACTATAAAACCTCCATATGCGTATTGGCTTGCATCACTATAGCAGATCTTAGTAATTTCAGGAGACGTTTTAAATTCTAAGCCGTTCACCGCTGATAGATTAGATTTCCAAAAGGTAAGTTCCGATCTAACTTCTGTTGTTAATGGGCGATAGCTATCCCATGTACAACCTAACGAATTCTTATCGTCAATGAATTTATACATTTGTCTCGTAAAAAGTCTGGTCAAAGGGCCTATGGCGATAGACATGGCGATTATACGCCCTGCAAACTTTGCGATACTTCTTGTGGTGACGTAATCGAATCTCAAAATAGTATCTAAAAAACTCAAAACAGCTTTTAATTTTTTATTAGGGATGTACATACGCATGTCGTTGGTGTTAATCGTAAAGCCTAGCCATTCTTTTTCTATTTCAGGCTCCAAAGAAGACTTCTTGATGTTAATTGTTAGACCGGAGGACATAAGATCGGATACCATGCTATTACGTTGTACAATCATTAGCGACTTCGGATACCCAGCTGCGATTCCGTCATCAAGATACATAATCGACTTAATCCCTTGACCTCTCCATTTTTTCACTAATTGACGCATTAACTTTGTAAAGACCCAACATGCTGAACATAAACCGAAAGGTAACACTACAAAAACGAAGTATTTGGTTACGCCGTCGAACTCCCATGAGAAACCCAGATACGTATAAAAGTTAGCGTTAATTGGGACGTGGTGATAACCGCTCTTCAAGTCGAAAGTGATCATGAAATCATCAGAATCAATCAAATCGGAAGCCGTCTTAAGATTTTCGTATTTAAATTTATTCACTTGAATGTACTTATTAACGTTTCGAAGATCAAGAACAAGCCTCAATTTATTATTTCTTTCTGCAACTGAAAGGGGGTTGACACAGTGGGGAATGTAATCGACTTCCTGTATACAATTATTTTTCAAAAGCTCTTTAATCGATTTTTCAGTGAATATGTGCTCTCTCTTACTGGACTTGTTGTTTCTGCTGTAGGCTGGGGGAGGCGTAGTAATGAATGGAAGACTGTAGCCGGTTTTGACGATGTCTAGAATAAAAGGTGGTGCATCTAGCTCCGATTCCCAAAATTTAGCAAATTTCTGAATCTTTCCTGCTACCGAGGCTTGTTCGTTTTCTTCGATTTCCCAATATCTCTCTGAACGTGTACAAAGTAAATGAAACATAACTCGATATATGATTTCAAATGTGAAACACACACAAAAAAACAAATAACAAATATATATAAGCTCAAAATGTCATAAGAAAAAACACAACTTGTTATTGACTGTTTTGATCGTCTAATTACCGTCTCCTTTTTCGAGGTTTGGAATCTTAAGATTATTGTCTCTGGAGGATGGAAATGGACAGTGAAAAGAATAATGACCAACAGACTTGCAATTAAAGCAATAAATCGTTTCCATTTTCTTTCTGAGTGAATCTCCTTGATAAACATATGAACTTTTGTAGCTATTAGAATTCTCATTGCTCCTATCGTTTTGATATTGGTGTAAATGTTGATGACGAATAAGGTCGAAATTTTTTGTTATTGTCAGAGTTCCCTCTATTTTTTGCGTGTTCTAATTTCGATTTAGAGTAGTCCTTTATAGCTTTCTTGAGACGCTTTTCCTCTTCTGTTCCCGAAACCAAATTGTCAGCAATAAAATGCTTCACGCAGCCCCATCCTTCCCTATCCGCTATCTTAACAATTTTCATTCGATAATTAACAAGCTCCTTACCCTCCTCTAATGCTTTTTTGGCGTCCTCTAGACGATTTTCGGTGATAGCTTCTTCAACATTCTCCATTGATTCTAATACTTGTTTGGCATGTTTGTACTGCTCTTCGTTTCCTGGTTTATTAAAAATTACTTGGTCGATTTTTCTTTTTCTTTCCAATTTCTTATTGAATTTTTCAATCGAGGTTTTCTGATGGTCTTTGAATTGGTTGAGAGCATCTTGTGTATCCCTTTTCAAAGTTGATAAATCACTGATGGCGTTCTGCAGTTGTTGAGTTAGTTGTTGAGTTGAAGCTTCTTGACTTTCAGATTCCGCCATTTTGGAACGCGACCTTACGTTTGATGCGAGATGACACGAGTGATAACTTCTCCCCTTTTATGCGCATGCTCAATAATTCGCATGCCGGAACATTCGTCCGGAACCGATAAGATACTAGATTTCTGACTATTTTTCAAAACATCAGAAATCCCGCTTTTTAGCATATATAAATCTAGGCTGCTGATATCCACCAATGGATTTCTGTTCCTATACACGTTTTTTTTTTTATAAGAACGTCAAAAATTTTCGAAGCCTTCGGATGTTCTTAGTTTTTTGGATTTGAAGCCTAAAAATGTTCTTAAAATGTTCTTATTTTCAGCATTTTTTGAGCATTTTGATATAATTTCTTAAGAAAATGCATGTTTTTAAGTCTCCAAAGCCTTAGAATGTTCTTAGAATGTTCTTAAATTTTTGGGCCTCGAAGCCTTATGTTCTTATATAGTTTGTTCTTATAAAAAAAAAACGTGTAACTATCTCCGGTTTCGCAGAGCTCTGCAATTCAGACTAATATAAGAATCAGGATATGACGGACAATATCCATGCTAAGAACGTACCAATAGATTCAATGATTTTGGAATGTTACTTAGAGGAGGTAAAATGGCGGCGTATTGTTTATGGCAGGTTATGGGGTTCATGAAGATTGGACGATGTTTTTCTTTTCTAAAAAACGTTGTTCTTCATTCACAACAATGATACAAAAATAATTTCATTCTAAATAATCTACGCATTTAACATATAAAAATCATTTTTACTAATGGTGCCATTTCTTTTTGAAGTCAAATTACGGCAAAGAAAAAAATTATACAGGTTCTACCTATCCATAAAAAAGTTAAATAAAAATATTGTCGAAACTTGTTAATAGTACATAAGTTTTTACTCTACTACGTGGAGAGAATCGGTTATCTCAGGGCAAACAATGTAACGGTTCTTCGTGTAACCTTCGTAAGTCTTTTGTATAATGAAATCTTTCGCTAATTCGAAGAAAATTATTGGTGCTTTAAAGATCGAATTAGAAAGAGTCGACACTGTAATTTCCAATATTCAATTTACATGTTCAGGTCTTGTTCAATCCTACACATCCAGGTTACCATATTTGAAAACTTGTAATTAAAGCAGTTCGTAATAAATAGTATTTAGTTTTTCCGACTAATCGTCTTCTGGTCGTAAATTACAACGTCTTCGGAATTCTTGACCTCGTTCGTGAATCCAACGATTTGAAACTAAAAGCAATGAACATGAGAATAGAATTCAACTTCAAATGTGTTCTTACTTTGCAGATTGAAAAACCCCTTTGCAATCCAAACGAGAGCATTCGTTATCATTATGAATAGGTCATTTCACGAGTCACAGGCAATGAATCATGGGTAATCAGGATTGATTGCGCTCTAATAAAGACATCGGTCAGACAACAATAAATCTCAGAAATAAAGGATAAGATCATTGATCCTGATTATTCATGTTTCATTTCACTATAAAAATGGACTATAGGCTGTAATTATGATTTTAAAAATTTTGGCCGTAAATCTTGGCCGCTTTAAAGGTTTTCAACATAACTAAATCGTTTATCTAACTCTCATCTACACTAGAGTCTCCATTATTCAACACGCATGGCGATCACAAATATGCTCGAATTATGGAAATTTCTAATAACAATGGAGATTGGTTTATAAGGTATTGTTAACTGAAGGAACCAGGAAACTTGTTCGAGTTATAAACACTCCAGTGTACTTTACATAGGCGAAGCGAGATAACCTGCAAAATTTATGAGGGAGTGCAATAGTTTATGACATATTTCATTAGCTTATGATAAAACAAAGACAATAATTTCAGTGTCGTAAAAACCGCATAAATTTTGCAGGGTATCTCGCTACGCCTATGACTTAGTTTGATTCGCAGAGCTCTATACTTTCTTTTGAAAAAACCATTTCGCTGTTGGATACGAAGAAGCCTAGGACCTACTCACCCCATTTTTCACCGATGAGTACAGGACAAGCTGCATGTCTTGTATCGAAATCACCAGAGCCATCGTGATGGAGATTGAACCAAAATACTGCATCACCCTGCAAACAAATAATGAACGCAAGCTAAAAAATCCGAAACGTCTTTGGAGGTTAAAAAAAACATGAATTTTTATCCTATAGTTCTGACAGATCCCCACCAATTTCAAGACAAGCGATATTCAACTCCATATATATTTTGATCGCATTCCTTTAGTTCATTCTGCCGCAAGAAATTTTCACCCTGTTTCAGAAACATGATTTCAACCATATACCTCAATCAACACCCTTGTTCTAACCTTTGGGATGATTTTGTGATCATCAATTAAATTTAAATTAGTTTTTTTCAGATCACCGTCTATTCAATAGACCTTATCGGAGTTTTTGATTTTTCTAAAAAAGTGAAGCATTTTGGAATTGTTTCGGAAGTATTACAATAGAATTCCCTCGAGGAATTCCTAAGAGATTTCTATTGTAATACTCCCGAAACAATCCCACAATACATCGCTTTTTTAGAAAAATCAAAAACTCCGATAAGGTCTATTACTTAAAAATAAGACAAGAGCCTCTTCAGAGATTACAAACGGGACAGTAAGATGGAGAATATCTTTGAAATTTAATAAACACAACGACACCTTAGCTGGTTGGACAGCTTGTCCGATATTGGTGAATACTGTTGCTCCTCCAGCTTCGACATTCGACATCTAAATGAAAGAAATATATTTTCAACGTGTTTCACTAAAGATGTTTAGGGGAAAGTTGATTCTTCCCAGCCGGCACAATACGTTTTTTTTAACGTTTATCTAATTTTCACAACGTCCATATAACTTTAAATGAACGTTGAAACAACGTGATATGCCAGCTGAGTTGAGAATAACATACAGTGGCGGATCTAAAATGGTTCAAAATTTATGGCGGAGAGTTTTTTTCGGCCATACTCATCCTTATGAGAGAATGAAGACTCTCTATTATAATTTTTGAATCCCCTCCCCTCACTGGCATAAAGAATTTGCTTATATTTAGTTTTGGTAAACGGGTGGCAAAAAGCAAGTCACTGCGATGACAAACACTCATCAAACAGTATAAAAGCTGGTCTCCACTTTTCTGCGAAATGAGCAAAAACTTTTAACGTTTTTGTAAGGTCATTGGTCGGTTGAAAAATGAAGCAATCCCTTTGGGCAAATTTGACGTAACGGTTTAAAAAAGTTGAACTTCTTTCAAATTTTCGTTTTTTCGTTTTTTTAATGACGTAATCTTTTCTGGTATCTGTAAGTCAAATACATCCATCAATGGAAGAACTTAAAAATCAAAAGACTTACATATGCTAAGAAGGTGGCAATTCGATGTCCGTCCTTCTTGAAATCTTCTCCTTTATGCGTTCTCTATACGAGAGAAAGTAATAAAAAACATTAGGGGTCCTTTAATTCAAAGAAAAGAATTGTAACAGGGATTGTTGGGGAAATTGGAAAATCAGGAGAGTAAAAGGATAGAAAAAGCTGGACATTGGGGGTTGGTGAAAAATGAGATCATTTCTGTGTTGATAATCTAGGGGTCATTTGTCAAAAACTCATGGATATGTAAAAATTGAAAATAACAATATTGAATATTTTCAAGTTGTATCCAGTTCAGAAGTTGAAGCAATCAGGTTATAAGAAAGAGTCAATTTTCAACAATAAACCTGCCAAACTATAAGTATCTTAAAATCGGTCGTAATAATTAATGCTCTCAACACCTCATATTTTTTTTTTCGGATGAGTCCACTTTTAATGATGAAAGACTGTTAATAATTTGAATGTCAAAAAGCCTAAAATAGGACTCAAAAAAATCAAAAGCTTACGTAAGTATAATCGGTTCGGTTCTTTCCGGGCGGTGGACGTAGCGGAACACTCTGAAAATACAAATGTCATAAATTATCATTATCATTATCTCAAACAATCCAAAAAAGGCCATACTAGATATTGAAATTTTAGAATAAACTTTTCTTAAAACGTTGATATCCTCTAGAAAAAAACCGTTCATAGGGGGTGGAAGGTATATTGTCCAGGGGTATCGAAAAAATCCTGAATAACTGCCATGTCCATAGATTGAATTTGTAATGTCCAGGGGTAAAACGCATGTCCAGGGGTAAAACGCGTGTCCAGGGGTAAAACGCGTGTCCAGGGGTAAAACGCGTGTCCAGGGGGTGAAAAATCCAAATGTCCAGGGGTAGATCATTGACAAAATAATATATCTTCCAATCCAACCCCCATGAACAATTTTTTTCTGGAAGAGCCCAATCTATAAACTTACCCTTCCGAAGTCAAAGTGAGTTTCATAATGTCCACCCATACCGTAATTTGCAACCTGAAGAAGATAGTTAGGATTAGAATACAGAATGCATGGCTACGATAGTTCTTTTCAGAAGCACCTTTGAAAAAATCCCTTCCGAAATGAGAAGTTATTCGATAAATGGTGCCCTTCAAGGAGCTGAAAATAAATCGGTAAATATATCCATTGCCATCTGAGCTGTTCCAAACTTACTCAAAGGTCAACTAAAAATCCGGGATCCGGGAATCGGTGCCAATGATCTAATTTTCAATTTGTGATTTTAAAAAGTTTAAGCTCGCCCTGACTCACACGAGGGCATACAACTATTGAATAACAGACCTGTAATTTTTCAGCCGTTTCCATACTTAGTCCAGTGTAAGCTTCTATCCTTCGATTCATTATGTCAACAATACCATCATGACTCTCGTCCAACCAAGCGCTTTAAGAAAAATAACAATTATGGTACACGTTTTTTTTATAGGAACAAACTGTATAAGGTTCGATGGTCAAAATAAGGCTTCGTGGGGTCTAAAACAGCTAATTTCTTGGGAAAATAGGTAAAAATGGTCACAAAATGGTGAAATTGAGAACATTTTAAGTAGATTTTCAGGCTTAAAACCCAAAAAGTTAAGAACATTTTAAAAATTTTGGATGCTCTTATAAAAATTAAAACGCGTATTATTAAATTCTGAAACCCGTACCTAGTTCCCTTAGTTCGTTTTTTTTCACATCTCTAAAAACACTAAACTGAAAGTTCCACATGGTTTTAACCAACTTTAAAAAGTTCTCCTGATGATTGACCTCCACCAATCGGTTGAGCCTTAATGGAACTTACAGCCCTTTTAAATTGCATAATTCAATTGCTAATACACAGGTTGCAAAACTAAAGTCTGAAGACAAATCACGCTTTTACTCGACATTTTTATGTGCTTGTTACATGACATTTATTTCTGATTGGTTCGAATTTATTGACACTAATAAAGTTATCAGCTGTAAGTTGTAAAGCAAGTACATGGAAACTTTTTCGAGTAATCACATGTTTTGACTGCACTGATATAATTTTGCAATCCGTGTATTCAATGGCGGATCTGCAGGGATGGTTCGAGATCTATGACGTATAGTCTTCATTTCCTTATAAGCAGTATGGCTAGAAGAAACACTCTTTTTGAACTCCTATTAGATCCGCCACTGCAATAATAATAATACTGGTTGACACATCATGAATAGAAAATGAAAGATTTATACCTTTTACTTATTCTGTAATCAGCTGATTCTAACTTTCCGGTGCTCGGGTTATGTACTGTTGCTCGTTGAAGCTAGTAAAAAAATTAATTAATTAATTAAAATAAATTTATCGAGTAGGAATAACAAAGTAGGCCTATATCAACAATTTTTGAGGCCTCTAGGCTACCACAAAATTTTGAATGGTCGAGGATATCAAACAATATCCTTCTCAGGAATATCACTTGTTCTTTTGTCCATTTAAATTTGAAAGTGAAAATTACGTTGCAAACGTGACGTAATGTGACGCAGGATAAAACTGAATATTTGACGTCAAATAAAAAATCTCACATATGAAAAGTTTTCATAATTCTAAACAACTTTAGTTTTGAAAAAAACCTCTCAGCGCATGCAGAAGTAATTCTCATCCTGAATTTGTTAAAACTGTCAGTTATTGTAATAAAGTGAAAAGTGAAAAATAAGCAACCAAGATGGTTACTTTTGTGGATCGAAATGGCGTGGAATTGACCGTCTCTGCCTCCAAGTTCGAACAATTAAAGCAACGCGGCTTGCTTCCGGCCATAGCTGGTCAACCATCAAATATCGAGTCCAACTCACCAAAAAACAGCCATCGGAATAAAGTTAACAAAAAGTTAGCACCCAAGATGGTCACTTTTGCGGATCGAAGTGGCGTGGAATTGACCGTCTCTGCCTCCAAGTTCGAACAATTAAAGCAACGCGGCTTGCTTCCGGCCATAGCTGGTCAACCATCAAATATCGAGTCCAACTCACCAAAAAACAGCCATCGGAATAAAGTTAACAAAAAGTTAGCACCCAAGATGGTCACTTTTGCGGATCGAAGTGGCGTGGAATTGACCGTCTCTGCCTCCAAGTTCGAACAATTAAAGCAACGCGGCTTGCTTCCGGCCATAGCTGGTCAACCATCAAATATCGAGTCCAATTCACCAAAAAACAGCCATCGGAATAAAGTTAACGAAAAGTTAGCACCCAAGATGGTCACTTTTGCGGATCGAAATGGCGTGGAATTGACCGTCTCTGCCTCTAAGTTCGAACAATTAAAGCAACGCGGCTTGCTTCCGGCCATAGCTGGTCAACCATCAAATATCGAGTCCAACTCACCAAAAAACAGCCATCGGAATAAAGTTAACGAAAAGTTAGCACCCAAGATGGTCACTTTTGCGGATCAAAATGGCGTGGAATTGACCGTCTCTGCCTCCAAGTTCGAACAATTAAAGCAACGCGGCTTGCTTCCGGCCATAGCTGGTCAACCATCAAATATCGAGTCCTCAACTCACCAAAAAAACAGCCATCGGAATAAAGTTAACGAAAAGTTAGCACCCAAGATGGTCACTTTTGCGGATCAAAATGGCGTGGAATTGACCGTCTCTGCCTCCAAGTTCGAACAATTAAAGCAACGCGGCTTGCTTCCAGCCATAGCTGGTCAACCATTATTGAAAAGTGAGTGTGAATCATCCGCTAAGAAGAACTTCGGACTTAAAATCAAGGAAGCAGAAGACAAGAGCGAAGATGAACAAAGCCTTGGCATATCAAAAGAGCGTCTAGCTTTTGCACAACAACTAATCAAGGAAGCACAAGAGGCTCCTTTGCCCGAAGATGACGGTCAATGGTGAACTCTTCGCTACATCGTCAAAAACATCAAATAAAAACCAAAAAATAAAAAACATTCAAACTCCTGTAATTATTTTACATTCAATGTAAATATAACTCCGTATACATAAAATCATGTTGTGTACCATTTCTATTTCCACTCAAGCTTTTCAGATAACAATTTATAAGGTCTTTAACCGGTATACTGGAAAAGTGGGAGGCGGGAGGCTGAAATCGAAAGTGGGAGGCGGGAGGCTTAAATCGAAAGTGGGAGGCGGAAGGCTTAAATCGAAAGTGGGAGGCGGGAGGCTGAAAACGAAAATAAGAGGCGGGAAGCTAAAATCGAATAAAAGAAGCAAGAGGCTGAAAACGGAATCCCAATCAAGATCTAAGTTTATCTAAGCGAGCATCTCTGATAAAGAATTTAGCCCTAGTGTCCAAGAATCTCGGATAGTTCTTATCAAGGAGTCACGTTATGTAGGAAAAAGACCGCACGTGTCGCATGAAAAATTTATTTTGGTTGGTCGTTGATACAAGTAATATGATTATTTCTGTTCCGTTCTGTACTTTTAATGTATTTGCAAGATTTTTCATGTTGCCCTTGTGGTCTGAAATGACGTTGAAGCAAACTTCCATATTTTGTAAAACGTTAGGATGTAAGTAGACCTTATCGGAGTTTTTGATTTTTCTAAAAAAGCGATGCATTGTGAGATTATTTCAAGCGCATTACAATAGAAATCTCTTAGGAATTCCTCAAGGGAATTCTATTGTAATACACTCGAAACAATCCCACAATGCATCGTTTTTTTAGAAAAATCAAAAACTCCGATAAGCTCTATAGAGAGAGAACTGTCCTTACCATATCGATAGCCAGTGTTTTTACTCTTTCGATTTCTCTGTCAGACATGGCTTGACGGTAGAAGATCAATTCTGGCTTGGGGTAAATACGTTCTAAGCGAGCGGGCTTGATGCGTAACATTGGATGATCCGTCTTGTGCCAACAAACCAATTTGTATGTTAACCTCTTCGGCTAAATGAAATAAAAATACTGAACATTTTTTGTTCTTTAGTTTATCTAAAACTTTATATCTGCAGCATAAGTAGTAAGTAAGTCTGTGACCGCAGTCGGAGGCGACCCGAAGGCTCCTTCCTCTTGCGATAGCTATCTACCCTAAGGTAGGGGAGGGCGCCACTCTTTCTCCCTGGATTTCTCCACTTACCCTTGATCCTTCTCTTAATTGCTAAGCATCAAGCAGAGAGGCATCAAGTACCATTTTGAGAATATTTGGTTTGGTGTGACGCAGCGGGGGGTTGAACCCACAACCTTGCGAACCGTAGCCCGATGCTCTACCACTGTACCACGGTTGGCAGCATAAGGTGATCAGCTTTTCGATGCTGGTGAATGTACAGCGAATAATTGTGTCGTAGCTCCTATATCTATGTATCTACGCATCTAAGTTCCTTCCCTTTACCACACTGAAACCTATTTTTCAGCTGAAAATGATTGGGAGCTAAAGAGACAACTCTCCGAAATTTAACTTCTTGTTTTGATGAGTTGAATTTCACTTAACTTTGATTTGAAACATATACTATTAACTTTAAAGGCTACTTAGACTACACATTATATTGGTGAGCAATTATCGGCAATAATGGTTTGCGGACCGTAATGTACGGAGTAGACAGCAGGTGCTCTATTATAAAAAGGAATTTTCTTTCTCTGTAAACAATCCCCCTATATTGTTGGAATATTGCAAATCAAGCTGACAATATATTGCGGACACCTTTTCAATATATTTCAGGCATTCAGCCTGAAGATTACTTTAAGCTTTCTCCAGCAAAAAAAAAAGAGAAGCAAAAATTTGACTTTTTAAATTTCGTGCCGATGGATAGGATCTAACATTTTAATTGTTTTCGGAGCGCGAGATCAAAAGAAGTAGGCGGCAAACGCTATTTCGCATCTCTCAAACCAGTGAAATTGCTTACCACAGGTTTTGTTTCACCACGACATAATTTTTGCCACAATTTGCGTTCAATGTGATACCGCTCGAAGTCATTTTCATCAGGGGTGTAATAAAAGTGAGGAAACTCATGAGGTGCGAGTCTTTCTTCAAGATTTTTCTCGCCCTCCGCCTCCACGCCCTCGAGGAGGTAATTTTCAAAGGCTTCTTTGTTACGTTGGATACGATCGTTCTCAGGGTCTATAGGTGAAGAAGGAAACCACAGGCTACAACTAGTACAACATGTTCATAACATTGCTTCAATGACCGTCCAACGTTCATACAGGCAAGACGCAACGGGTACGGCAGGTACGGCGGCCGCCGTACCAGATTTTCACAAAAAAACCCTAAATTTTCCTCTTCGTCGGTAAAATCGCTATAAAATCGCTGAAATTTCCTCATTCGCCGCACCAGATATAAAAAGCTGCCGTCGTGCCTGTCATAAGGTTCGACTAATGTTATGTCAAGGCATTTTATGTATAACCTCAATGAAGGACCAAATTTCTAATATTCTAAAAATCTTTCCCGAACCGAAGGGCTTTTTGAGGAATCCATTAATTTTCTCAAATGAAATCAATGTAATATTGACCTCTATATTTTGCTATAAAAAAGGGGTATAACAATGAAACGAAGGGCTATTTTAAGAATCTATTGGATGACTTAATTTTTTAAATGAAATCAACGCCCATGTAAGGGGCGGGTATAATAATGAAATCAAGATCGAGTGAAAACAGTAAATTCGATATCTTACCAAGTTTCAATAATTGTTTAGTATGGTTTAGCGCATCACTCATTCGGTTAATCTGTAAAAAAGAATTCGCGGGCTTTAGATAGTTAAAGATATAAAAAATACAATGAAATCTCTACAAAATTTGCGTTCCCGCTGTGCTTGTCGAGTGTTCTCTACCTAGAGTGTTCGAGTTACATTAGCTCCATGTCGTTGCCGTCGAGGCAAAAAAAAAGGTCCAATATCAAAATAAAATTGTCTGAGAAAACTGAGTTTGCTTTTCTAACTTAAAATTGTAGGATTGGCTTTATTTCTTGTAGTGAGAGAAATGGACCAATCGCTGAATTAAGTTAAGAAAAGTAAAACAGACACTTATTTTGATATTGGACCTTTTGTCTCGACGGCAGCAATATGTCACTGAGAACTTCAGAGCCTCTGTTTTTGAAATTGTCCAACATTATGTAGTGCTTCCATAAGGTCTTGCTTCATCTTTAACAATTCGTCTAAAAATCAAAAAATATACCTGATACTCTGACCATGCCAAATGGTCCAGAATATTTACTTTGCTTGGTAAATCATCTCCATGGTTACTTGTATCCACCAATTTTAGCGCTTCTTTCATCCAACCTATCGTCACATCATATCTTTTATCAGTGTACGCCATGCGCCCAATATCGTACGCGTCTGATGCCGCTAAAGAAAGACGAGTAAAGAACGAGTTTGACTTCAGGTTTTATTTTACTACTGGCCATACAATTCTTTATATAGTCAGCGGAGGTTTTGCTTTGTTTTTGAAGGCTGGCTGAATGAAAAAAATAGCTTCGGCGAATTCTAGATTCTAGGACGGCAAGTTCTTAGCAGGCCCGGTGTTTGGTTAGCGTAAATATGGCGACAAATCGCGTTTTTAGACCGATGAATTGTAATCTTTTTCGTGCCTTGGACCTTTTGCCTGGCCTGTAAGTAAGTAAATCTGCGACCGCAGTCGTAGGCGACCCGAAGGCTCCTCTTTCGATAGCGATCTACCCGAAGGTAGGGGAGGGCACCACTCTTTCTCCCTGGATTTCTCTACTTACCCTTGATCCTTCTCTTTATTGCTGAGCATCAAGCAGAGAGGCATCAAGTACTATTTTGATATGACTCGGCTGGGAGTAGAACCCACGACCTTCCGAACCGTAGCCGTATGCTCTACCACTGCACCACGGTTCTTGCCTTGTCTAAATAAGAACACTGAAGCCAGTCAAAAAGCATAAATTGTATAAACTGCAAGAAGTGCAAAAGAAAATTGATATCTTACATAGTTTGGTGAACCCGTTCGAAGCTGGGACAATTCCATTCAATATTTGACTTGCAGACAATGCGAACGTCTCCTGAAGCCGCAACAAGGCCGCGCGGGCACCGTCGACATCATCGGCGGATGGTAGTAGATTGCCATATTGTGCATAGAACTCTGAAAATTCTGGAAGAAAAAGTGACTCCACAGGCAGGATTCCAAGTTAACCTACTCTATTCAATCGAGAAAGAGGTCTTAAATGAGATAGATAGGCAAACCTCTGAATCGGAAAGAATAATGTAATTGTAGTGACCCAACCATGAGTCTAGAAAAAAAAAATCTTACTCCTTTCTTATAAATGAAAGCCCATCTAATCTTGAGATATTTGATTTGACTGAAGGTTTGACAAGTCTCATACCAAGGTAAAGGTCACAGATGAAGGTTTCATGCTGACTTTATGGACCTCCCTTAACAGTTGTTTCAAGTGATGAAGAGATTATGATGGAGAAAGGGAAAGTCGATGTCTCTGTTAGTTCAGTGTCGTTTGCAACATTGCAATGAGGTGAAGGTAGAGAGTCTATCACTATATTTTTCTAGCACCCTGTCTGGATGTGCACTAAAGGCCAGAGCAAACCAGTCCAACATTTCATCCAACATGATTTTCCAATGTTGGATGAAATGTTTGATGACGATCAAACTTTATCCAACACCGTCCAACACGATTTTTTTCTTCTTTTTTTGAATTTTCATTTTTTCCAAAAATTTGAATTGACGCAAACCGGTCCGACATTTTATCCAACATCAGAAAAAAGGCATGTTGCATGAAATGTTGGATCGGTTTGCCCTGGCCTTAAAGGCCGAGGTAAACGATTCCAACATTTCATCCAACATAGAAATTTAAATGTTGGACAAATGTTGGATAAATTTCGGAAAGGTGTTGGATCTCCTTAAAATCGTTTCGTCGCAATTTCCAACATCATTTTCATCCAACATGGGTGTTCATTCATTCTTTTTTGAATTCATTCTTTTCAAATTAGAAATGGCGAGGATTTTTATATCCAGTACCCAGTATAACCAGTGCCACTACTGCTGTTCATGCGGACAAAGATTATAGTCTAACAATTGGACCCTTACAATGCAGAGAAAATTCTGGCGAAAAATCGACTCTTATTGTGCAATTTCTTGAAATTTATTTATCTATTTTAAGGCAAAAAATGGTCAAATTTTCTAAAATTTTGCAACAAAAATGTTCTCATTTTTTACACACTTACACTGCATTTTGGGAAGCCTGAAAAACGTACTATTAAAGGGTCACCCCTCTACGACAGGTCGCTTAATTTCAGTGCTCCTCCCTCTTGGTTTATTTTCCGAAAAAAAACATTCGATCTAGTAGCTTCTCTACCATCTTTATAAATTTCTTACGAGATTTTTCGAATTTTTGACCAAAAACATTCGATTTTATTTCTAATGACGTCATTCCCTTTCAAATGTTGGATGTGAGCTGAGTAAACGAATCCAACATGATCCAACACGAAAAGAAGAAGTAAATGTTGGACAAAATGTTTGATGGCGATCAAACTTTCATCTAACACTTTTTTCCTTCTTCCAACATATTTTTTTCTTCCAATCGGATTTTTGCATTCGTGTAAACGATCCCAACATTCCATCCAACAGCGAGAAAATGGCATGTTGGATGATGTTGGATGAAATGTTGGAATCGTTTACCTCGGCCTTAACACTACTATTGTGATAGACTCTCTAACTCTACGTCTTCACTCGTTTGGTTGACGTCAAACGAGCTTAGTAAAGCTCAAATTGCAGATGTAGAACGCTAAGCATGTATTGCAACAAGGCTTTAAAAAGTCCTGGAAATTCAAACTGATTAGAAAATCTTGATAAAAAAAACAGATAGAGAAGTCTTTAAGGCGAACAATATAGAAATGAAAGTGCAAAACTGTACCCTCGTGGTTCCGTTCAGCTACTTTCTGAACTTTAGGCCAATCACGATGCAGTCTTCTCAAGATTTTGAACGCATTATTCGGATGTCCGATATAATTCCTTTCATCTTCTTTCTTCTCAATATGTTCAATCTTATTATAAAATTTCTTCAGCTCCGCTATTCGGCGCTCCTCCCGCTCAATGGTGGTTCTTAGACGAGAAGCCAGTTGTTTCTCTATATCAAATAAATAACGCATATGTCCGCTCGATGAGAAATATTCACCACTCGTCTCCAGTAAGATGATGGTAGAGAAAATTACGGACTGTAGTGTAAGCATCCATGTCAAATTCATCGTGAAAAATAGTCACGTCTATACAGTAGTATTCGTCTTTCTTTCGTTTTCGTTAATGTGTCGTTTTCAGTTTTGTCAACTTTTGGTATAAGTGTCTGTCATCTGTTATACAAATAGATCAAAACTCATCATTAAAAAGGATATTGGAAATGGAAGTCATTAATAGATCCGTAATGAGCAAACATAATACCTAATTATTTTTATAGGAACATCCATCAGAAAATTGCAATTAATAAATAGTACGATGTTTGATATGGTATACCGATCGATCAAAAACCTGAAACATTCTACAATAAAACCGTAGAAAAATCCCAATCAGCATATTATTGTCCTTTCTGGCCACCCGCTCTGAGTGGGCTTCCTCGGATCGTATTAAATTTAAGAAGCGCAGAGGAGAACGAAAAGATCCATCATATAAAAGCATCACCACAGATAAAAAAGGAAGTAATTTCTATCTAATTATACGAGAGCTATTACAAACAACCAATAAAAAAGAATAAACTTTCTGACGATTGATGAAGAAGAAAAATGTCGCAATGAAATGGATTTTGAAGAAGAAGAGCATCTCTAAATTGAAATTGAAACATATTCAGGCCCTTCTTGTTCCATTAAATTTCCATACAGGGGTTGAACGAACCTTTTTAGGGCAAAAAAAGATTTTTAGAAACGTGGTGATACCCCTTGGCAAATGGCAAAATTTGCAAATAAGAAGTCTTGGGAAAATTATTTCATACCTTAAAAATAGGGGTGGACGAACAAAAATTAGTCTATTACCCCCTGGAAATTTTAGAAAAACTTTTTACCTACTGGAAAAATGAACAAATACCCCCTGGAAATTCTTCTCCGATTACTCCCTGGAAATGTTCGTTCACCCCCAGTATGGATATAAAATGGAATGGCCCAATTCGAACCAAAATTTTTTCCTTAAAGAAAGTTTCGAGTTTTTGTAAGGCCTTTAACTGAGGAGACCAACATCGAATGGTGTCAAATTTCTGAAGTCATCGATTAAATCACAAGAGAAGACAAATTAGAAGTCATTCGGGCCTGTTAAGCCCGAACTCAATTCTCTCGTGGCGTTGATATGATGAACTCTGCACTTTAAAGTTGTTAATCTAAATAACTCAAGACCATTTTAGCACCCAATCAAAAACATGGAGGTTCGTGTTTTGAAAGTAAGCATCGAAAGTAAATATTAGAGTTGATTTAACTGCATTTCAAATTTAAACAATTTGATATTAACAGTGTTAGTTTCCGCTGAATATTTACTTAGGCACATCGCTTATACCATAGAAACACCATAGCCTAAATATTTTTGAAATTAGGGAAATCAAAATTTCCTACTCAATGGTTTAATCAGCATAGCTCATAAGAACAAATTTTAGAAAGAACAATAAGCTCAAAAATTGTCAAAAAATAAGAGCAATGCCCAGTCTGGAATTGTTGAATTTCATGTAGTTTGAGGCTCAAAACCAGATAAAATTGGATATAAAGCCTCCAAAACCTAATTATTTCTTTGATTCGAGCCCACCTTTAATCAGGATGGTATCTAAAGGTATGTAAAGAGGTAAAGAGATAAACCACCGATGAAGATTACCAAATACTTTAAGAGTTCGACAAGAACAGGAAAAAACTGTAGAAGTTTTGGAGGGTTTGAAGGGTTGGACCAATTGAATGAGGAGTTGTTCTGTTAAGATCAGTTTCAAGAGGAACAACAACTATACCAGTTGCAATTAATTGAGATCTGGGAATTTTTTTGTCAAAGTTTAAACCAACAATTCAAGATTTTCAATATTTCAGTAAAAATCAGAAATCTTTTATAAACAAGCATAAAATATCAAAATTTCCCAGCTCATACATCACACATAGTATAAGCCAACAAAACTATAAAGCCTTACAGCATCAACATACAAAAATATCCAACATCACAGAGTAGAGTAACACCATAAAAATCACACGAAAACAAACCAAAGCATCTCAAAAAAAAAAACTTTCATACAATTTTACAGTACTTCCTGTTCACGAAGTCTTTCCACGTTTCCAAGCGAAGCGAGACTCAAAAACACAAAGCTACTTTAACAATACGTCCTTCAAAAATCTCTTTTCATAAAAATCACGTCAGAAAGGTAAACATTGACAATGTCATATTAGAATAAAGAGATATAATATTTTGATAAAGTTTTTTTTTATTATAAAGAGTAAATTCTCCATAAATGACAGCTTTAAGTTTTATGTGCGGCTTCACGGTGTCTCGTTGGATGGTAATATTATCTCAAGTTCACGACATTATCGTCGAAATAAAAACCAAAAAAATCCCTAGGACTAGACTGTTAGAGAAGTATAAAAGTTTGATCCTGAAATATATACTGTCCTTATCATCACATGAGGAAGACGTTAAAAAATACATAAAAAATTCAAAGTTTTTTTAGTCTTAAACCAACTTCTTTTTTCGTTTAGATAATTCGGAAATTTCAAATGCAGCCCCCGACTCGAATTCTACATTCTATTATTCGGTATTCTCCTGATTTCGATGAAAATGAAAATCTCTTATTGGTTCAAGCGTGTAAAAAGGTCTTTGGGAGATGAGCTTCGAAATTTCGATTTTTTGGAGATCGATTCTGAGAAAAAAATCGATATCTTCGCTAAAATTTAAGCCAATCGAGTTTCGCTCTAATTATTCTTACTCGACTCTTATAATTCGATATCAACCTTTATTTATCGAATTAGAGAGATTTCCTCTTATTCGAAATACTTCCAGATTTACTGCATGTCAAATTCCCCTTGAAACCGAATTAGAGAAGGTGTTACAATGAATACGAACGACAATAAATAAGACACAGATTTAAAATGCTTACAATAAAATCCATGTATTTTTGTATGAGAATAAAATGTATTTTGGCATGTATTCAAAATGAACTTTTCCTTTCCCTGTCGCCTAATTGTTTGCTTACAATAAAAATAAAAACAGTTTCAACTTTTCCCATCATTTTATTGTTTATTTTGAAATGGAAAAGGGTCAATAAGTGCAACGATTTAAAAAAAAGAAACTTCTCGTAAGTGTTAACAAAATCACAGCAGTAATTTGTCATAACGCCCAATTCAAATTTCCTGTCAATCATATCAAATCATTCATGAAAACCTCGCGATCAGATGACCACCTTTTGTTTCCTAGTTTGTAAACAACCGTATAATAGAGGGCAAAGCATTTCAGCTAATTTTCCAGGATTTAAAGCCTTAAAATATATTCTACCCATTTAGCACAGAGAAAATCGAGTTTGGATTGAAAAAAAAATGTTGAAGTATCAGAAAAACAGAAAATATACAGTATGCACATACGAAATAAGCTGTTGTGTATAAAAAAGCTTACGAAATACTTGGGGTTTTATAACAGTAAGAGTTTTGATGGGAACAAGAAATATCAAAATAATTCAAATTACCTTATTATAACCATTATAATTGATCATCACATTGACCATGTCAAAATGATTCCAGAAAGATGATAAGAGGTTGAGCTAATGTATATGGTATACCATTCCCGGCGACTGAAGACGAACAACATGAACTTCATTCAAATTCATTTTTTTCCTGACTATTCACATAAATTTTTTTTTACTCTAAAAATCAAAAGATGTATGTAAAATAAGACAAGTTTGGCCTTAGGAATGTATTCTTCAAATTATTTTGGGTCATCAGGTTTTGAGTAGAGATTTCAACACTTTTTAAGGCCAGCCTGTAAAAGCGATATAATATCTAAAGCAAGATTTGGAAGGAGGGGGTCAAAAGTTCTTAAAAGATGCTTTTTGAAAAATGCGATTAATTGTAATAAACAAAGTCATAAAAAAGTTAGAAGGTTGAGAGTCATAATTTAATTTTTCTTTAACATAAAATAATTCAAGTATAGATAATTTTCTATGTAGAGCTAAAAAAACTTTAAAATAATAATGTAAAAAGGCAGCCTTGTGACGACTCATTTTTATACTCAAACAAAATAAAAATTGTTCGTTAAGTATAAAAAGAAAATGAGAAAACTACTACTAATACTTCAAAAGAAACCTATCAAGGGAACCTATTTGGCTAAAACTTGAAACAAACACAATTATGTAACAATCAACATGAAATAAATTGAAGCCTTGACTCTTATACTCATTTCTATTTTAAATTCCTCAATCAAACAGGGTCCAAACCTCGTAGTTTAATGTCCTTTATTGCGTTCTTTATCCCTTCCTTATCAAACAGTTTATTTTGGGTTGAATTTACTGATTGAGACTTTGTACATTTGTGAGCATGCTTGCCACTCTCGTGTTTTGATTCTGGAAGTAGTTTATCTTGCTTCAAATCTTTATTAGGCTCGAGTAGCACAATATGTCTGTAGATGAAAACTGACGTTGCACATGTTGAGAAATCATACAACAATTTCTCCTTCATTTTACTTTGTTTTGATTTGATTTCTTCATGAAGTTCTGGAAACATATGCTTCTCTTGTGAATACAAAATCTCCACGATATCATTACGACCCTTCAAACATTGCTTTGTCCAATAACATTTAGATAATAATTGGACATGTAAATAACGTTCAAGATCTCTCTCAATATCAGTATTTCCATCACAAGATTCAATGTTTTTCCCAATGTACAAAGAGCCACCAGCTTTGAGCATCGGAATCATTTGTCGAATAGTCTTGCATTGATACTCCGGTGAATAAACTGATAACACACCATCAATAATAGCATGGTCAAATTTAACATTGTCAAACTTGAGGTTTTGTAGTTCGTAAGGTATAGCTGTGGAGAAATTACCTTTTACGAGTTTGGAGACATATTCTACAGCTTCCCTGTCTTGATCAACTCCAAAGAGTTTGATGTTTGGAAATGTTTGTTTCAAAGCTACCAACCATTCACCACAGTGTATACCATTCAAAAATACTGTTTCTCCATCTTTGATATTCAGTTGCTTAGCAACTTCATTGACTGGTGGATATTTACTGTTTTTATCATTGTTGAGGTCTTTGCAATATCTGTCTTCGTATGAAACACCTAAAACCTCTCCCTGAAGCCAAGCACTGAATGAAAATCTGCGTTTCTCACTACTCAGCCCATTTAAAGTCCTTGTTGAAAGGTAAAGAACAACAATAGCAAAAAACAATGAAAATATCAACAATCTCCATGGGCGTATTTTCCATTGCATCTTTATGATAAATTTTTTTGCTAAATAAAAATAAAGGACAATATATATTATCAAAGTAGAGATTAGAAAACAAGATAGCAGCTGTCTATAATCCCAGGCAAAAACTGTTTCACAGGACATAATTTTCATAAATTGATAAAATGATAAAGGCCAGAATATATCTTAAGGAGTCATGAATCACAAGCGAATTTAGAAAGATAGTTAGAGTCAATTTTAATTTTAATTATGATACATCACAAAGTAAGAGATTAAGAGATTAAAACTACAGTTGACGCTCTCTAATTCAATCTTCAAGGGGAATTAATTTTCATCGATTAAGGGAGTTTATCGATGAAGGGAGCGTCGCTTATGAGAGTTTCTTGTTGACGAGGACTTTATATTTTATCAAATAAAGGAGCCTATCGTCATAGAATAGCAGAACGTCGAATTAAAGAGCGTCAACTGTACCATGTTCTGGTAATGGTCAATCTCACTAAAGCAAAACATTGCCGCCACGGCATTTCCCTGGATAAAAATTCTGGTTACGTGACCATCCCACAAGTGTTTCAACCGGTATTTCAACGAAGCCATATTTTGTTTTGTACAGAAATTTCACCCGCTCAAATCAAATCAACAAAATGGTCAAACTCACTAAAGCAAAACATTGCAGCCACGGCATTTCCCTGGATAAAAATTCTGGTCACGTGACCATCCGTGATTTTAGACCAATGAAAACGCTTCATTTCCCCGGATTAAAGTTGTGTCTACACTAACACGCGGGAACTAGCTAGAAAAAGAGAGAAAAAAACCGGGGGTCAAATTAAATTTTTCTCCCTTCTTGCGGCAAACATTAAAGACTTTAAGAGCCCATTTATTTAAGAAAGGGGTGTTATATCATAAATAAATTATGTAAGTTAGTGATATTTTAAGTAACAAGTTCATTAACAATTTTATTTTGAAGTTTGTTTTTAAAAACAAAACTAGGGGAGGGACTGTGAGAAAAATTTTTTGATTTTAATTAGTGGCCCATGTACAAAAGTTGCTAAATATCCTAAAAACAGGTAAGAAAGTGAAATTTTTGATGGGGGACCCTTTTTAAGGGTCCCCCGGACCCCACTTTTGCGGGGCCCACAGCGCAAACCCGCCTACAAAATAGGCTTGTAGCAACTTTTTCAAAACATAGGCATGTGACATACCAAATTGTCAGAAATTTCATGTAGATTCCAAAAAACATCACAACTAGGGGTCAAAAATCAAGCATTTAAAAGTTTTTAAAAGTTTTCATTGTGTCTTTTTCAGCTTTTTGATGAAAATTTACAAAAACTTACCAAAAATTGAACAAACCCCAGACCTAGACATGATGGTTCAATGACAAATTTCTAAGTTTTATTCAAGTAACATTTTGTTAAATAGTACTGTATTGTTTTGTAGTTATAACTTAATTAGGAATAATAAAGTTTAAACTAATAAATAAGTATTATGTACTATTGTGTTTTGGTCAGTAAAATGCCAAAAAGAATGACAATGCAAATTTTGAAAAAGGAAATGGTAGCTTCAAAACAAAGTAAGGAAGAAGAAGCAGAGAAGAGCATGTTGAGTTTATGCTTTCCAGTTTTGAGTGTAAATTGAATCTTTTTTGTTTATAGATAGTAATACAAAAGAGAAAACAAAAATTGAGAATGAATGATACAGGATTTAATGAAGTAGAGGTGTTAAAGACAAGAGCAAGGGAGTATATCAAGCTTGATAATGAGGAACAGTCAAAACCAAAGCTGAAAAGAACATCAAGAAATAAGAACTATTTTCTTTGCAAAGAACATCACACATTACCTCAGGTGTGGAAAGAGGAATGCAATAAATGCGAAAATTGTTTGAAAATTGAAATTCTTGAGTGTCTTCCTCTGGGTGTTTTGCCAAATGGGCTTGAAGTTTTGGAATATTTGCTCACTGTCAAAATGTCAAACCCTGGCGCAAGAGATAACTTTGAACGTAAAGTTGCAAAAGATGTTGTCCTGCAATGGATTTTCTGCAATGTATACCCCAAAGACGTAAGATCAGTGGAAAAAGATATTATTTTGTTATTTGATGACTTTACAACATTGAAGAAAAGAAGCACATCAAGTAAATCGAGCGAATATTGGAAAAGATATGAGCGATTTGTCAACAAACAAAGGAATTTGTTCGACATTATTGGTGAGTTTTTCATCTTTGTTACAATAGTATAGTCGATAAATCTTATTAAAACTGTTTCTGCACTAACCTATTTTGGGTGATTAAACTAATTTTTGGTTATTTTTAGGTTCAAGAGAAAGAATAAGGGAGCAAGAAAGCCTATGGGATGTCAAGATGTGTGAAAGAGACTGGATTTTTTACAGTAATCAGAACCAAACCCCCCGGAAAGACTTCTGTTCAACTTACACTGATAGAAAGTGGGAAATAAGGTAGGTTTATATCCCAAGGACATCACTTTGTAAAACGAGTCATTTCCAAGAAGGGCTCAAAAGTGTAAAACAACAGGCTTTCATACTTATTATTCTGAATGAGGTTCTATGATATGAGTCCAACACTTTATTCATTTTAGCCACAACCGGAAACTTGAAAGACTAAATCGATCAACGAACCAATCCTACTCTGAAGAGTTCTTTCAAAACAACTCCCATCAGGAAATATCTGAATCCGAAGGAGAGGAGGACATCATGGATGATGATTTTCAACCTGAAGAGCCTCTGAAGAAAAGACCAAAATTTCAATATGTACCAGTCTTCAGCAATATCAGCAATGATCCACTCCCATTAGAATACAGGCATATTCGTTCCGGTCTTCAAAGCGTTCGTCCAGAATACTATGTTCTGATTGAAAAATTCATTTCTGTCTACCACATGTCGTATGAGCAGGCAGAAGCTGCTGTGAGAGAAACTGCAAATGACTTATTTGGAAGAAATGAGTTTGGGAAATGGAAGTCATACAGTCGTGATGTAGAAATAGATGACAACACTCTACCAATGAGAAAAAATTCAAGAGTAAATTCAAAACTATTTGAGGCTATGGCTTTGGGTCTTCTTGTTGAGGACATTATGGAGGATAAAACAAACAGTACATGTATTGTCTACTCAAATGATGGTTCAGGGATGAATCAAGTTGGAAGCTATGTTGTGCAGTCACTGTCCATAAATGGAGTCAGAAGATCACTTCCAACCTTTGGTGTTTTTTCTGAAACAAAAGAGACATTAAAAGATCTGCAAATAACAACATTTGATATCCTGTCTGCGTCAAGCAATAGGAAGTACAGCAACAAAGATATATTGAAGAAAATTTCCTTTGTGATGTCAGATAGCACTGCACATAACATTGGTGTTATTGAGTCTGTTTGTGAAGAACTGGCTATTGATGATGTTCCAAAAACCTTGCTTTGCAATGTCCACCCGCTGATGATGTTTGATAGGAAGATAAGAGAGCTTTGTCAGGAGATTCACAATCATCTTGGCGGGAAGAAATTGGCAGATTGTTTCTATGTTGATGTTGACTTTCGGAGAGAATCTTTTCCCATCAAGGCAGTGAAATGCCTCTCAAATTTCATTTGCAAAGATTTCTCAGCAAAGCCTTGGAACTACAGCACTCACTTTGGGGAATTTATCCAACCAAAGGAGAATGTCTCACTTTCATTGAAAGATTCCAGATTCAACAGACTGCCTGTGTGCTGCATCAGCTTGATCTATCTGATTGATGACATTGCTGCCTACCTTGAAAAGTATTCTGACATCCTAAACAACATTGCCATCATCGACAGAAGTTTTGTACAGATGGAAATCCTAAAACCAATTTTTGCTGCCATCTCTTTACTTGGTTAGTACTATTGGTAGTTTTAATCAAGTTTAACCATTGGAAGCTCATTTTATAATGATGTGTTTTAACAATTGTATTTGCCTCACTATGGCCACTGGTTGTTAATTATGTAAAGTCTTAGTATATCATAACTTTCACTATTCATTTCTAGGCATCCATGTGACAATACCGTATCACGCATTGTTGATGAACACAGAAACAAATTATTCACTGATCTTGAAAAGCTTTTCTCAACTTTACAAAGAGCTGACAGAGATACAAGCTTCCCGCCTCCTCACATTGGACAGAGTCTTTACCTTTGTTTCTGAAGACACATTCGAAAATTCCCTTCCAAAGAAGAAATTTCTATTAGAATCGCTGCAGGAAAACATCAACAAATATCCCAAAGAGATTGAGAAGATCATTCGCATTGCACTGGAGAAGTTTGCAGAAGGATTTCATCATCAGAAAGGAGCAATATTTGGGTTTGGTAAGAATGCAGATGACGAAACAAATGTATTCAAAATCTCGACAGCAACCTCTGATGAATTGGAGAAGCTTGACGCATATGTTGATGTGCACAATATAGGAGAAGAAAGAAATGTTGGTAGCTTCAACTATGCTTGCACTGTTAGAGTTGGATCCAGAAATTTAGAGTCAGCATCACGTAAGGTAGTCATAAAGTCTTCAGCAGATGTTTTGGCAAAAGTTTCACCAGGAGAATTTAGGAAATACAAGGCACAATCTAAAGCAATTGAGTCCATCAAAGTAAATTGGAATGAGAAGATGAGAAAGCTCCAGGAAAAAGGTTACAAAGAAAAGGATTTACTGAATGCAAAGAATGAAGAGAAAAGGTTGAAAGATTTGCAGTTTTTAAAAAGTCAAGATATTCCTGGACCATTCACATGCAAAGAAGATGTCATCAAATTCATGGAATCGTTTGAAGAATGTAAAGAGAAGGTTGATCGTATGTATAGAGAAGTTAGATATGCCAAGGCTTGTTCAGGATTTGGTGATAACAAGGCAATGTTCAGATTAAAGAAAAATGGAAAGAAGCTCAGCTCAGATGATTATCAGGATGGCTTAGAAAGATACTTTGAAGGAGCGAAGGCAGCAAAAAGCATATCCATGGCTGATCTTAAAAACATTTTGTGTGCCCTAGAAGGTAAGAGAAAGAATATCTATCTATTCTGAAAATCATAATTATCATATCAGTTTCAAAGAAAAAAATAATAAGTAAGAAAGTCAGGAGTGTACTGGACTAAGCTTGTTTACTCTGCCATGGGTAATCAAAATAACTTGTTCATATTTTCAGAGACAGCATTTGGTTCAATACAGATCGATCAACCTGAAGATCAGGTAGCCGCTATTGAAGAACCATCTAAAGATGCTGAACGTGGGAAAAACGAATACACTCCTGGAATGCATGTAGCAGCTGCATGGCTAAAGGAGGATAGCACAGAATATACATGGTATTTAGGTGAGTTGGGTTGCAATGGAACATTTTTCCATCCTTTTTCCAGTTTAGTTTAGAACCATGCTAACTGTTCTCTTTTCATTCATAGGTGTGATAGATTCAGTTGACAAGGATTGCTTGAAAGTTTCATATTTCTCAAGAAAGGACAAAGCTGGCAGCCAATGGACATTCCCAGAGGAAGCAGATATTCAAGATACAAAATATGAACAAATCATTAAAAAGGTGGAAAAGGTTGCTTACCAGTGCACCGTTAGAATTAGATGCCTCATACCAAAACAACTTGCAGATGATATTACAACAAAATTGAACATTTTCAAACAATAAATGATTTTTTTTAACCAGTTACACCATTATAACAGTACATTTAGTGATATTCAATGTGTTGTATGTAAATATATTTTCAAGCTCAAAGCATATTGTGTTCTTTATGGTAAAATTTTATAATTTTACATTATTTTTCGTAAAAAAACTGTCAAAAAATAGCTATAACTTTTTCTAGCTTGATTTTTGACCCCTAGTTGTGATGTTTTTTGGAATCTACATGAAATTTCTGACAATTTGGTGTGTCACATGCCTATGTTTTGAAAAAGTTGCTACAAGCCTATTTTGTAGGCGGGTTTGGGCTATGGGCCCCGCAAAAGTGGGGTTCGGGGGACCCTTAAAAAGGGTCCCCCATAAAAAATTTCACTTTCTTGCCTGTTTTTAGGATATTTAGCAACTTTTGTATATGGTCCACAAAAAAATTATGTCATAGTCCCTCCCCTAACAAAACCCCCATGCTAGATGATAATTTCATTTTCTTAACTTATGGACCCATTTGGAAGTATTTGTAATACAGATCATTTGGCAGTGTAGTTGCAGCCTATACAAGAATTGGAATCTAAAGTCTGAAGTCGTAACTCCTTGTCAGTGACCCCGCAGAGAAAATTTTAGTCGGCAGACACTGACTTTAGGTTGGTTTGCAAATCGTTTTATTTTGAAATGTAATCTTCACTTTAAATGAATACTTTTATTTATTTGGATTCATGAAAGGTTCAAGGTTTGTTTACTTTTTATTTCAAATTATTTCATTGATTTATTGAGCTGCAATAGCTGATTGAAAAACAAAGACTTTTGATAGTTATCAGCGTGGACTTATGGCTAAATCTTCATGATGCACCGACAAGCACGGAGACTTAGAAAATTTTTTGATACTTCACCCTGGTTCGAACCTATATACATGTTTCCGATTACGAAACACGTAGTCTGTACCACTGGGCCACGGCGGCTACTGATTTTCCGAAATCCAAGGTTATTTATAGAGTAACATTATTATATATAGTATAAAGGGGTGAACAGACCTCACGAGTAGGCTAACTGTCATGATCGCCATTCCTATGAAAACGCTTCATTTCCCCGGATTAAAGTTGTGTCTACACTAAGGCGATGGGAATTTGATGTTCTGTTTACCGTCGCGTTTCAAAAAATATTTGATGCGGCAAAATTTCATTATTCATTATTCATTATTCCTACCTGGTGCTTCCAATCTCCAACGAAGTTGAATTCCACCGTGAAATCGAGCTGCTTTCACTTTCGGAATCAAAATGACATGCGCGAAAATTCAAACGCGTTCGAGACGCATCTAAAACGCGAATTTCTAAAACGCCCTTGATGCCGCCCACTACTTAAAAAAATGCCCGCCCCATTCGCGGAGTGATTGGAACCATGTTTTTTACTTGAGGCGCACATTTTGTTAGCGAAGATGTTATTTTTGATTCACTTTGAGTGTTTTGGATAGCTTGGCACAGGAAAAGAAGAAAATAATGAGTTTTTAAGAAATAATGAACTTTTTTGAGTGGCGGCTCAAGAGTCGACCCTGGACACCGCCGTACATTGCGTGGTGGAGTCCGGTGGGCGTCCGGTGGGTGTACGGTGGTATTTTAGGTAAGATCGAAAACACCGTACAACACCACCGTACAGAATCCCACCGTACAAGGAATTGCCACAGATCGACTTCCCACCGTACAATGTATGGCGGTATTTTTCGTGTACGGTGGGACATTTACGGTGGTAAAAATAGGTTAGGCTCCGCCCACCGTACACCCATCGGACTCCACACCACCGTGCAATGTACGGCGGTGTCCAGGGTCGTCTCAAGAGCATGCGGGCGGTCGACGGTAAGGCGGTTACCGGTTTACAAGTTTCTTACCATTTCCCATCGAAAACAACCAAAAACATTGCTACTTCCCAAAGCCGGAGACCAAAACAAATTATATTCTAAGATTATGGCGCCCTTTTGGATCTATTGTTAAGGCCATCTAAAATGGTAGAAAGAGTTGCGGAAAGACAGAGGCGCCCGCTGCTTCGAGGGTGGTAAGGCCAAAACGCCCAATATGATCTTCCAACAGAAGGCGAGTTAGTTGCCGCGCGAGTTACGTCACGCACTCCACCTCAGCGCACAACGAACGGTGTTTCAGTGAATATCAATAATTATAAGAACATCTTATGTGCTTAGCTTCAGTAAACCTCGAGTGCTTCAATGAAGATGAAGAAGGTAAGAAGATAAAAAATGCGCTGATTAATTTTCATTATAACAGTTTGGTCAATCATTGCTGAAAGTTTGAATAAGTTTTTCCGATGCGAAAAAAAATTTCAGCCAATTAAAAGCACAGTGTGCTTATACTTACTTTGTTTGCTACATCGTCAGGCTAAAAAAAGTGAGAAAAGACACGAACGCCATTTTTTAATGAGTGTTGTTATGATTTTTTTGATTGCGGCCGCGTATAGGAACTCGCCAAATGTTCCTAACTGCTCTTATTTTGCTAGCAACTTGCAAATTGAGGTGGAGTCTGGAACACTTCGCAACCCTTATACAATACAGCTAGTTCAAACAAACCAGGCGTCCGCACTCGATAGGATCGATCATCGGAACGGCTCGATGACGGATCGATATGTGATCGATGGATTACTTATCAATCCGGATAGGAGATCGATAGAGGATCGATACTCAAGATTTTTTTAAGCTTATGATTAGTTATCGATCTATCATCGATCTATCATCAATCTATCATCGATCTTTTATCGATCTTATCGACCCTATCGACTCTTTCAAAAAACGAGCTCTAATATTAATCGATCTTTCTCGCTATCGATTACCTATCGACACCTAACGATTACCTATCGACACCTATCGATTACCTATCGACACCTCTATCGATCCAATCAAAATATCGACCGTTTTTTTATATTGATTAATCGATCCATATCGATCTAATGGCGTCAAACCGGATTTACTTATCGGTACTTATCTGGCACCCGATGTAGAAATTTTCTTTCGACACGCTAAGAAAGCTCTGGGAAAAGGTCGGGGAAACTTTCAACATCTGCTGGAAGGTTTAGATTAAGGAATTTCGCCTGAGCCCTAGCTCCGAACTTAAAAAAGCGGAGGGGGCCAGCTTAAAAATGGCCGATATGGTACTCTTGGGTACCTAATATAATAAGCCCCCCCCCCTTAGAGCCTGAAAAATTAAATAAGCTTATTCGAGGATTTACGGGCTCGATGTGATCGATACATGATAGATGCATAATCGATTTATAATCGATTTATAATCGATGCATAATCGATTTATAATCGATGCATAATCGATTTATAATCGATTCATAATCGATTTATATATAATCGATGCATAATCGATTAACGATCGATGACGAATCGATTAACGATTGATGACGAATCGATTAACGATCGATGACGAATCGATTAACGATCGATGACGAATCGATTAACGATCGATGACGAATCGATTAACGATCGATGACGAATCGATTAACGATCGATGACGAATCGATTAACGATCGATGACGAATCGATATATTCGATTGAAATACTAGCTCGATAATGGATCAACGAAGGTAGCGACTCCAGAAGTCATGCAACTTTTGTTGACGTCAAACCAAATGTTTCATTTTTCCGTGAACTTTGAACCCTTGGAACTTCTTTTCTATGTATGCTAAAGCGTTCCGGTTTTTACTAAATGAAAACCCGTGATCTTAGCTTTCCAGCGGTATATAACACTGTGGACACGGGCTAGACGGCAAATTGGTAAAATGCCGAACGTTTTTCAACATTTTGAAAATTGTTTGCCGACAGGAGAAAAAAAAATTGGCAACTATCGAAGAACAAATGTGTCTGGAAACGGAGGAAAATGTATTTGGAGGCTGAAACTTTGTATGTTAATCAGAAAAAGGGTGAGGAATTCAAAAATCACAATCGCTAATTCTAGTTCTTTCATTTTCATGTAGTTTTTTTAACTTTTTTGCTTCTTTAACATGGGAATGTCCCAAAAAAAAGTTTTTATTTTTGCCGAAATGGATTTTCTTTTCATTTGGGGTTTCTCCTTTCAGAAAAACTTATTCTTTACTCATAAGTTTTTGTTCCTCCATTTCCAGAGGCCCCTTGAAAATGGGTCCTACCACCTTTTTTGACTCATTTCAACCTTTTCCAAGCTATTTTCTTCAAAAACAAAAATAAAACAATGCAATGTCTTCTTTTTTCAAAAAAAGATATATCTTTCTGTATCTTTCGTTATTTTGATAAATATACTAAATATTTTACAAATATTTTTATATAATAATATTTTAACACCATCAAAGAATTCTCCCTCCAAATTTGAGGTCTCTAGCTACACTAGAAAAAGAGATATGCAAAATTTAAGAAGCATGACTGGAAAATTTCTTTTTTTTCTTTTTTGACACATTTTTTGAATTTTTCCAAGCTATTTTCCTAACCTTTTTTTTGACATTTTTAGTCAAATTTTTGACACTAAAATTTGAATATCTTTACAACCACTAATCCTCTGGAGGCCTATGACCCCTCATTTTCTTTCTTTTTCAAAGCTTTACAAGATAGGATAGATTTTGAAAAAAAAATTAAAACTTGAAAAATCTTCTGGAGTTGCTAACGAAGGTTCGATACTCAAGACTTTTTAATGGCTGAATCTTCCATCGATCTCCTATCCGGATCGATAAGTAATCCATCGATCACATATCGATCCGTCATCGAGCCGTTCCGATGATCGATCCTATTGAGCGCGGACGCCTGGAACAAAGCTCTACGGTCTACAAGATAGGATAGGTTTTGAAGAAAAAAATTAAAATTTGAAAAATCTTCTGGTGTTACTATCAGGTTAGTGGTGGCAACTATACCACAGCGCCATTGGTCATGCATAAAAATAAGGAAGAAACGAAATACTAGCCTTAACCTCTCATCAAATCGACCTCTATGCTTCAAACTCCCTCCAAAAAAGTCAAACTCTTCCTCAACTCAACCTATTTTACGTTTACGCTGCTTTGTCTGCCATTTTTAGCCGTCATTTTGATCGAAAGTTGAAGGCTCATTTGTTATTTACAAAATACTAATGAGATAAAATTCCGCTACATCATCAATTGCGTGTTAAAGCGAATTGTTACCTCCATAATGTTTAAAAACTTTCGGGACATTTCGGATTTATCGGGTTTTAGTTGCAGAGATCTCAAAAAAAATTTAAAAAGTTGTGGAAGTTTTCAAAAAATCTGGGATTAAAACTTGTAAAACTCAGAGAAGAAGAGACTTCAATGTTCAATATGGTTAAATCAACTGACTCCAATGAAGAAAAGAAAGGTTTGTTTTACAGCACATTTAAATGTTTTGTATAAATTTCTATCAGTCTATCTGTCTATGGCAGGACCCTGCCGGTTGTTATAGCAAACGATATCATACTCCAGGATGCAAGTGAAATTTTTCAATCCGCGGACGTAGACGGGGGTTCGGTTATTATCAGTTAGGGTTAGGGTTGGAGCTCAAGAGTCATAATATAAGGCCGAAGGCCTTCTCTAGGACCCTCTGCCAACGTACCGGACGACTTAACGAACACCGGCACGCAAAAGTCCGGTGTAAAATGAGAATTTTTTTTACCACCGGACAATCTCTACACCGGACTTAAGGAAGTCGGATGTCCGGTGTCGGAGAAGGATATTTTTTTCCACCGGACAATCAAAACACCGGACATGACTAGTCCGGCGGCCGGTGTTTTTTAATTTTTTGTTTCATAAATGTCCGGCGTCCAAAATTCCCTGTATGCAACACACCGGACTGACACCGGACTTATCGCGTCCTGTGTAGCGAAAGGATACTTTTTGCCACCGGACAAATACACCGGACAGTCTGGTGCGTCGTAGGGATCCTATGTAGGGGCACCGGTAGGGTAGGGAGCTTTCTTAATTTTTAAAGGTCTGTAAATTACACACACTATAAGTTAGCCTGGGAATCCAAGCGTTAAACTTTTTTCACAGTCTAGTTTATGATATTTTTGCTGCTGGTTTAACGCTTGGCGCAGGTAACTCGCCTGCAGGGACATTTTTCCCTGCAATGCAGGTTCGGCCTGATTAGCCAGCTTTCAGCGTATTACTTAGCAGTACTTTCGCGCGCATTTTGATAATTTCGATGCGCGCGCATAATTTATGGAAAAAGCTGACTCTGCAGAAAAAGGAAAACAAATGAAAATGAAAACATAGATTCATTTAGAAACAAAATGGCTGTTGGCTGGATGTCTAAATACATGTGGCTGATGTTTTGATGTGGTTTTTTAGTTTTGAAAGTCCTTAGAGCTTGTGGAGGAGTTTTTATGGTAAGTTGATTATGTGTGTTTGCCTGGGTTTCCAAGGTTTAGAAAGTCTGTCAACAAGGGTTCACACACAGACTGTTTATAACATGCTGTGTCAGACTAATCTACCTGCACCAAGCTCTATAATTTTAGAACTTTGTGAGGTGAGGTATTTTTTGTTTTTTCTAAAATTATGAGCTTGGATTCCCAGGCTAACTATAAGTATTTGTGAACGAGAGCTTTTTGTTGTGTCTCGTTGGCTCAAGCGGTTAGGTGTTGGGTTTGTAAACCAAGGGGCCATTCCAGAATTTGTCTGTAACAGGGGGGCGGCGGAAGACACAAGATTTCCAAGGGCAAAAGTTTTCACCAAAATTCGAAATTTCCAAGGTGAGAGAAGAAAAAATGTATGAATTTCCAAGGCAATTGAATTAAAAAAGGCAAAAAAGAGTGGAATTTCCGATGCATTTTGGAAAAGTACATAGATTTTTATCGGAATTTCCGACCACCACTGGAAAAATTATTTCCGAGGCTAGAAAAAAATTTAAAATGCACGTCGTTCGACGGGGGGTAACAAAAATTTTTTGGAATGGCCCAAGGTTGCTTGCATTTGGTGGTTCGAGCCGGGGTCGGAGACCTGTTTCAACGGTACGGGCAAATTTCAGAAAAATACTTAGAAAACAGTTCAGAACAGTTAGAAACACTTGAGAAAGACAGAAAATCAGAATAGAAGATAGGAAAGTAGAAAATAGAGGGAAAATAAGAGACGATGCATCCTGGAGTATGATATCGTTTGCCAACCGACCCTGCCGACGCACCATACTGTCTGGTGTATTTGTCCGGTGGCAAAAAGTATCCTTTTTCTACACTTAGACGCAATAAGTCCGGTGTCAGTCCGGTGTTGCATACAAGGAATTTTGAACGCCGGACATTTATGAAACAAAAAATTAAGAAACAGGACGCACCGGACTGGTCATGTCCGGTGTTTTGATTGTCTGGTGAAAAAAAATATCCTTCTTCGACACCGGACATCTGACTTCCTTAAGTCCGGTGTAGAGATTGTCCGGTGTTAAAAAAATTCTCATTTTACATCGGACTTTCGCGTGTACTGTGTTCGTTAAGCCCGGTGCGTCGGCAGGGTCCTTTTATGGCATGGCATGGTTGCCAAGTTCCAAAATTCGCAGTGCAGTGTGGAAGCGATGCAAAGTCCATGCTGAATTGTTATTTGATTAAACTGAGGTGCACGCCAAAAGAAGTTCCACTTGCGGAACAGCACCCACTGTAAGCCCCCAAACGGGTCCAGGGCTGAGACCTGGTGGGGGTTCAAGGGTAAAGCTTCTGAGGAATTTGAGCTTGTCTACCTGAAAGTTGCTCAAAATTTGTGGAAAAAGAGCTTGAATAGCTGGTACTTCTAAGAAAGAAATGTATGAAGCTAAATGGATCATGACCCTGAGCAGTAGCGTGGTGGGTCGACTAAAATTCAGGCAAACTGGGGAGACAAATTTTAGAAGATTTTGGATTTTGGCACCCCCTATCTATCTATGAAAAGTAAATATTTTTTTAAAAACAACGCAATCAAAGCGAGCATTTTGGGTATTTTCTCTCTTATTGGCCGGAAACTGCCATATCTTTAAGGTGTAAAAGAGCAACGGGGAACCGAAATTAGTAATAAGAGGCGTCTTTTTCCAGACAATCTCAATCGAACAGAATCAACGATCGACCAGTCGAACCAAATCGAACGCAATCAACCGATTGAAATTTGATTGTCAAACACAATCGAATCTCAATCGAACGTCAAAATTGTGGGTAATATTTGATTGGTTCGATTGTTGTTCGACTGATTCGATTGTCGTTGTTGTCGGGAAACGTTGCCCGGTTCGGGAGCATGTTGTTGATCGGACCATACTGCTTTCTAATCGTCAAAACAAAGATGGCGGCAAAAAATAGACAATCAACTCCAGACGATCTCAATCAAACGCAATTGAACACAATCGAACGCAATCAAGCATCAATCAAACGCAATCGAATATCAATCGAATCTGAAAATTGCGGTAATATTCGATTGAGATTCGATTGCGTTTGACAATGGAATTTCAATCGGTCGATTGCGTTTGATTTGGTTCGACTGGTTCGATCGTCAATTCCGTCGATTGAGATCATCTGGCTTTTTGCACCCTTTGAAAAATCTCCGCTGAGGGGCATTTGCCCCCCCCCTGCCACCACGCTACTCTACTAACCATGAGCCATGTTTTAAAAATCCAAAGTGAGTTGCGTTATTAATTCAAATGAGTTGAACACCTATTTTTTACTCTCTTCGTCGTTATGAAATCGGGCTTTAGAATGGCCCTGCTCCTCTCGTTCGTCTTGAAAAGCGCCAATATCTTACTTTATATTTGCTCCTTACGCCAATACTCTAAAAGTAATTACTGCCTCACGCCGAATATATTCGGAGTCCTGTGCACTAATTCCAGGCTGGCAAAATTCCGAATGCAGGATCAGATGTGAGCGAAAAGTGAGAGCAAAATTGAGCTGGTGATTTTAGGGGGCAGGGCCCCCTGGAAGAAAAGTTTTAATATTGAATTGATGGGGAATTGCAAAAACATATCTAATATTTTACTTTTTTTATCATAATCAATGATTTTCCTCATGTTCTTTGTTGTATTTTGTCTTTTTGCTTGACTGTACTTTGAACGTAAGTCTAATGAATTTTTGAAAATGCGGGACACACAGAGGATGCGGGCGTACAGTGGGATTGAAGGTCTATTTGCATACGTGACCTGCAGGATGCGGATCCTGGGTAATATCCTATTACAATTGGATTGCGTTAGATTTAGACTGTAACATCATTTGTTTTTAAATTCTATGATTAATATCTATATATTAATAGCAGTAGTCTGTCTGTCTGTTTTCTGTCACTAAGCAATGTTTTTTTTTGTTCTCGATAAGTTTGTTTTAATTGACAGATCAGATAGAGCCTGGTTTAGACTTTATTCAGCCTTTGTTTGAAATTTAAGGCCCATCTACATTTAGTGATTTTAATTTCTGCCCAGGCTTGCCCACCACTCTTTTCTTTTGTTTTAAAGGTTTTCAAATGTGATTAACAATCGTATTTATTAATGACATTCAAATTCTTTTCAAAACAAAACAAATTCCTTTTATAGAGAAGAACATTTCAAATGTAAATCAAAACATAAAATAAAAAAGTTTGTTGAACAACAACAGCATTCAAAGAGCAATAAAAAGCATGAGAAAAAAAGTCCACCTCTTTCTTCATATAAAAACATTTGAGTCGCCGTTACTGTTAAAAAGTGTGTAAGACATTTTGCATATCTAAATTCGAAAAGTTAGATATGACAAAGGGTTAAAAAAAGCAATTTTTTATCGTCTTATTATTTTTTTTAATCTAATAAAAATATAGAGTTGTTGCACTATTCTTTGTGGCTTTCTTTCCCGCTTTTTGATTGTAAAAATGTGTACTTAGCTTGAGGCTAATTAATTTCTACTTTTAATTACAAATCCATCTAAAAGGTTGATACTCAAAATCAATTATTATTTACAAATTGATTTAAATTAAATTGATAAAACCAACGCCACAGATTTTGAAAAAAAATCACTCTCAATGTTCTGATTCTATTTTACTCCTTAAAAATTTGAAAAAAATTCTCCTTTTAAAAGGTATACATAATGTTTATTAGGATGAAATCTTATAATCAATTATTCTCCTTTAGAACCAACAATGCGAGTTGGAGATGAATTTCAAGCTGAGGTACCTGACGTCTTACATGGTGGGTTGCTTGCTTACTTTATTCTGGTAACATTAAAGGTTTTATGTATCTTAACTGATCTTAATTGTTGCTCATATCATATCAGCATCATTGGTGGATAAATTCTATTTACTTCTAGTTCAGCAAACTTCATAAAAATGAATGATTTGTGGTTTGATGAACTTGAAGATCTTATTTAATATTCATGTTTTTTTGTTCAGATTCCTCATTGGATAAAGATCATCGTCCTGAACCACTTCTTGTTTGGGCACCCTGTGAAAATGTATCTGATGAAAAAAGTAAGAGTACATGAATTGGAGTTTTTAACGTTTGTTCTGTTTCGTTTTTTGGAATCCTCTTGTATCTCTTTTTATTCTACTTTGTGTTAACATTTTTCTTTCATATAATTATATAAAGATTATGAAAAGGACCAAAAAAAATATTTCCTGGCCGCCTGTATTGCTTTTTTGTTCGTCACTGGTTTTACTGTAGGGCAGGCCTTATTTCAGACGATTGTGATTATAGATTTTAATGTTATTTTTTTCAGTGGATGAATATTTACGAGTTGCCAAAGATAAACATGGCTACAATATGGAGCAGGTTGGGAGAAAATATTCTTTTGTAAACAGCTTGCAAGAAGTACTAATTAGGAATACTCACAATACACAAAATTGGAATCTTTCTTCCACTTTATTAGTCGTCGAGACCGTAATTATTTGTTATTTTGAATAAGAAGAGACAATGATTATCCATATTTATCTTGTTTACAGGCTTTAGGACTGCTTTATTGGCATAAATATGACATTGACAAAACATCTGAAGACTTAAGAAATTTCACACCATTACCTGGTAAGTTGGGTTTGAACTTTCAAACCTGGGTATCCACTGAAAGAAAATAAGTCCGTTGCAAGTACCTGTTGACAAAAAATAAATCCCGACAACATCCAAACAGATTTTTTTTGCAACAAATAATTCATGATAAACTTATTTTTTTCCGTGGACACCCAGCTTAATCATTTTATGAGATTAAAATATCAATAAAAAGATTTGGCTCAGCCCTATCATGCGCACCTTTCAAGCCCTACAGCACTGTCAGTTGTGATTGGTTAGGAGTTTACACGGAAAATTATTTCAAAATGGGAAATTTTATCGAAAACACAAGCATATAAGGGCCCCAGAAAAGTGGGGTAAAGTAATGTCACTTAAGTCAAGCTTGCTGGAATACAAAAAGTAGTGTGCAATCTGTTGTTGTAGAGAAATCATGGGGGGGGCAGTCAGGCAAATTGACCGACTGGTATGTGCGGCGGTTAAGGGTACACTGATAGTTTTTTCAGGCGGCTGCAATGCAATTAGCGTTGCGTTGCAAGCGCGCGAGAAATTGCAAAATGTAGCACGTCAATTTTTTCTGCAATTGCTCTGCAACGCAATAAAAATATTGCAGAACAAATTGCAAGTGTCTGCAACAAAATCAGTTTGAACTGATTTTGTTGCAGAAGAATCTGCAATTTTTTTGACGATGTATCTGACATTCCAATCTTATTGCGTCATTCGAACGTTTGACCTTCGAAAATCGAATGTTTTTGATAAAATCGAATGTTTTTCAAAATATCAGAAATGCACTGTATGGGTGGACTTTTGATAAATGCACTGTATGGGTGGAAATTTCAGCAAATCTAAGAAAAATTGCAAATTTTTGCTCAAAAATCTTGATTTCTTTGCTCAAAAAGAGTTTAAGATTTGAAAAAATGCACTGTATAAGGGTATAAATTTCACCGATTTTTTTCTGGACTGTAAGGGTGTGATTCTAAAAGCCAATTTTTTCGCCGCACATACTGTCAGTTGGTAAACCCACGGCCTGTTTGGAGGTCTCAGAAATGTTCTCGTGGCTATCACAGTTTAAAGAGTCTGAACTAAAATAAATCAAAGTTAATGTTGTTATCATTTAGATTCATGGAGCATGGAAGATCAAGTTATATTTGAGCAATCCTTTAGTTCCTATGGAAAACATTTTCCTCGGATACATCAACAGGTATATCTCTTCTTATTATTAGAACTTTTCATTAAAATCAAATTATTCCCTACTGTGGTATAAACATACCGGACATTTGATGCTAAAAATTTCCTACTGCGATATATAATATATATGGTTTTCATCAATAAGGTTTTTTTTAAACGAGGCTGAGAACGAGACTATGATGGCGAAAAGAACATTTCTCCATTTTTATTTATATTTATATTTAAACTGAGAATTCTAGTATTCTTCTCCTCCTTTTCAACAGTTACCAGACAAGAGTATTGGCACCCTGGTCAAATATTACTACACGTGGAAAAAGAGTAGGAATAAAAAAAGTTTGATGGATAAGAGCGAAGCAAGAGAGTTGGCCATCATTAATGGTATATTTGCTGATGACAGTCCCAATGATGATTCCAGTGACAGCGATTATGAGCCGGTTGAGAAGGTAATATTGTTTTTGAACCTCCAGAAAAATAGCATTTTCTGAACCCTCGTCATTAGGTGAAATCTTTAGAAAAAATCCCAAATTAGAATTCGGGCAAATTTATAATTTGTGACCCAATTTCTGTGTGTGGTAAATAGCCAAAGAACTCTTTTTCAATCTTTGAAAAATGGGGGGGGGGGTTCAGACCCCTTTCCTCACAATGGTGATATATAAGAACCGTTTCGAAATGAATATTATTATCTTTTAATCATGTCACCTCCTATTAAATTTTATGGTTGGTAAAATAGTTATTCAATCTGATTCTGCTACCGAGAAATATAATGTACTGGTATAATTATAATGTTTGAAAGGTATACTGCATTTTTCGAACGAATTTAGTAAAATTTGTTTGATTAAAAACTGGCCCTTTTTTTCCTGTTTCAGAAATCGCGCTCCAATAGAAGTACAGATAAGGTAATAAAATTTTAAAGTGTTTGTTTGTTGTGCTGAAAATTAACGATTACTCTAAAGTTTAAAAATAATATCATCATGACATATGTTGCTTTACTTGATAAGTCTGTTCTAATGTAATGCTAGGTTCTATGTTGGCATATATTTTTAAAATATTCACCCGATAGTAATTTATTTAATTACAAAAAAACACAATTTCATAGAAATGTTATAATTGGAGAATTCAATTTTCAAATCTAAGCTAGGCTACGTCATATCTTCCTTCGTTTCAAGCGTAAACCTCCTACTCTTCGAGTAAGACCTAAAAGCCGGGAGCTATCTATTGTGTTGACTAATCTAAGATGGCAATGATAATTAAAAACTAGTAAACAAATAAAACATCAAAATAGAAGAAACAAATAAAATGTCTTTTTAATTTCTAGAACACGCTCAACAATCATACAATGAATCATCCAATCTTCCAACAACAACAACAACAACAACAACAACAACACCAACAACATTCTTCACACAACAATCTGAACAACAAACCAAGTCCAATGCTGTCCACTAATTGCGTCAATTGTGCTGGTGTAACACCTCAAATGCATTCCACGCCTAGAGGGAAAATGTGTGTGCCCTGCTACGAGTACTGGAGGTAGAGATGACTTTTGTATTTTGTTACATATTTTTTTTAAGGAGTTAAGATTCCATTTGGGTAATTTCAAGATTGTCAACCATGATTTAATCTATATCCAATTGAACCCCTTCTATGGATGCTTTCAAATGCTGGATGGGTGGCGGCGCTTCTAGGTCTCTACTGACGGTTTCCAGTCAAAAAGGAGCGTGACGTAACCACGTACCCTTCCTCTGGAACGGCCGTACATCTCTCTACATCTTGTGAAATCCGAGTGAAATCAACGGAGCAAGTTTAAATCATTTATCGGAATTGAGTGTCTTGACAAAATTCTCGTGATAAAATTAGATCAACAAGCCACTTTCCACGCCCTTTGAGCCGCCGCCCCTTCTTAAAAACACCAAAATATTTAGAAAAGCACCCTTGATAGTTGAAAGGCACTGGAAAAAGTGCAGATTCTGTTTATACAGTTGTGGCTTGGATAAGACGAGAGAAAGGCTATTTCTATAAGTTATCCTATGAGCTATTCCTATGAAAAAATTCACAATACTCCATCATTAGATTGGATCGTTTTTTTTTTTAATCTAACTTTAATGCTTGTTGTTTCTCTTTTAGACGAACAGGTATTATTCGACCGCACGACAAAGACAATCCTATCTCGTTGTACTCCGCTCCTCAGTATAAATCAAAGAAAAAACCACCCAAGGTATACGATTTAATGATGATTAGACCAGACGTCATAACTTTTACGCAGTAACGTTTATTTCATTCCACTCCAAACATTAGATTTTTTGGCGTCACTTTAAACCTTCCAAGCTCTTGCAGTATAGTGAAAAAAATCGAATTTGCGTCAGAACACTTTTTTTCAAGAATAGTGTAACTCTTCAATGAAAGTGTAACTCTTCAATGAAAGTGTAACAAAGTGTAACTCGTCAAGAAAGGGAACGAAAAATGTTCCGGTTTTTGATGAGGTGCCTTTTCAGGAATTTTGAGCGAAGGAAGTTATTATTAAAAGTAGATAAAACTTATTATTGCTGATTGCTGGTTTTTCAATACTATACATTCTAAAGAAACACTCAAGTCTTTGGTTGTTCTCCTGAATTTCATCCAGAAAAATTATTGCATCCCCAAATCAAATCAAATTCAATCAAACTGTTCAAATTTATATTCAATTTCCCATAAATTATATAAAACTTCAGTTTTGATTTAAACTCGAATTTTCAGGGAATGTCATTAGGTACGGAGATGTTGATTGACATAGCACAAAGTCATGGTGATTCACATGTCAGACCTCTAGAGGTGGAACTTATTAGCTTGAAGCGTCAAATCATGACCGATAAGCAGATCTTACAAGAACAAACACTGGCTCTGTCTGGTAAAGTGGAACAGTTACGACCCCTCTCTGTAAGTATCTGATGATTCAAATTTTTAAGGCTTTTCCTACACGGTTTTTTATGTTCACACCCATTCATAAAGTTATCATGAAAGTTATATTACAGGAATCGTGCTGACAAAGAACTTATTTATTAACTTATTAAGTCTCAGAGTTTGTGGTTTTTGATTCGTTGCGGCTACACCCAGATAAGATGGAGTTTCCATAAGATGCTTTAGTAATTGGTCATTTTCAGTAATAAGAATGACGTGTTCTTTACAAAAAGTAACAAAATTGTTTTATTACTGGTTAACGACCAACCAAATCAAATGAGAGCTTGTAAAAACTCTATCTCGTCCCGCTACACCTAGCTATTTGTTGGATGTGCCTCATTGATTAAAGAATCTAAAATACTGTTTAAAATCACTTTTCAGCTGGCTCAAAAGTTGAATTCACGCTGGACAAACGAAGAATTATTAATTGCCGTTCAATGTAAGATAAGATCCCTAAATAGTTTCTTTAATGACCGAACACTGGAATTATTGTGATGCACTCCAAGTAAAATGCTTATTAATAAATTTTATTGAAAATCTTATCACAATGAGACGCTCATAATAGCATTCCTTTTATGTAGATGTTTACTAGATGTCGTAATCTCATAACAGATCCATTCTGAGCATACCACACTCTGCTCTAAAGGGATATGGAACATATGGCGATCTGACCTGGTTGTTCAGCCAAAGCAATCAAAAACGCGTTGCTTTTTGCTTTAAAACGAAAGCGAAAGCGAAAGCGAAAGCGAAAGCGAAAGCGAAAGCGAAAGCGACTTGGTCTAATTTTTATGTATTGTTTATGTAAATGATTGACCTCTGATTTTGATGCGATTGTTTTCCTTTAGCCAATCACCGCGCTCATTTTAAATATTCATCCCAAATCTGGATGAAAAAGATCAAAGCAGTGCGCAAACCTGGGTAGATTCTCTTACGGAGACATGGCCTTTGGAGTGAATACGTGGTATCAGAATCTGCTCGGCGATAATAGATGTGGCAGCTTTTTTCTATGCATAAACAACATAATATTTTCAGTTATTTAGATATTTCTTATTTTCGGTTTGTTTATACTATCTACACTTACAGGTGTTCGAAAATATGGTAAAAATTTTGAAGCAATGGCTGAAGTCTTAGGCAACAAGAATGAATCTCACTGTCGAAGCTTCTTCATCAACCACCGACGTCGTTTCAACTTGATGGAAGTCCTTGCAGAGTACGAAAAGGAAAACAATATACCACGTGATGAAAGCAAACTCAATGATTGGTCAGATGAAATGCCACAAGAACCACACGATGCCTATGGAGGTATTTTGATATTTTTTTATCTTCACCTGTTTTAGACAATGAATCATCCTTGTCCAATATTCTGCAATGTTTCTTAAAATCAGGACCCAGATAATAGACAACACGTCATTAAAAGGCCTGGTTTCTTTCCTTCTTTCAAAGATTTGTTCCACTTTTAAAAATTCTATTTTCCTAAAGGATAGAGTTTTCTGAGAAGCTTCAATTCAAACAGACTCAAAAAGTTTTGAACATTCTTTTCTCTTTTGAAGGTATGGCACCCGAAGGAGGCCCTCCGCCGTTGGTTAGCAACGCTACTTCCGTTACTGTTTCTTCATAATGGTACCGTTAGCTGTGGTAAATGTTGAGTGCACCACGATAGAGTTTTAACACTTTGAATTCTATTTTCTCTCAAGTTCTATTTAAGAGTTGTAACTAGCCGTATTGTATAAGGGTTGCGAAGCGATACAGACTCCACCTCAAATTCGCAAGTTGCTAGCAAAATAAGAGACACTCTAAAAATCTCTCTAATAAAGCCGCTATAGAGACAGGGTCGTAAGAGCCTTAATGCCAAACACACCACATAATCCACGGCGGCACAACACCCGCCGCCGCCTGCGCATCGCTCTTTTTTTCCTTCTAGTTCTAGTTATTCTAGTGTAAATGGTGCCTTAATAAAATCGAACGATATTCGTCGAATGATCGAACATTTCTATTCAAATCACGAATCGTCTGTCGAAATCATCAAAACATAAAAATAAAACAAAAACAAAAATGTACAAAGATGGTTTGTTGTTGGTTCTTGGGCAGTTTTGATTTAATTCTTGACAAATTCGACAAATTTGATTACCTCCGTACTTCTTTATCATAGAATATCCACTTGATTTTGCAAGGTAAGTTTCGTTCACTAAAAGAGCTTATCTGGCACCCAGATGGTGAAATTTTCATCCGACACGCTAAAGCTCTGAAGGTCGGGAAAATTTTCAACATCTGGAAGGTTTACATTACGGAATTTTGCGAGACCGCGTCAAGAATTTTGCAGCGGGAGGTCTGGTAACCCAGCCCTCGTTTTCGGGGATTGGCGGGTCCAACCGAAATATTTCTAGGTTTACGGACAAGGACTGTTGAACCCGACTGAGGATGCGGCACATCAAAGGCCGACTATCATTCCTCTCCGATGGGAAATTGGCCCGCTCCCTTTAGAGCTTTAGCGTGGGCGGCCGCCAATCCGCCATCGGAATATCAGATAATAAAAGAGCACTCCTTCCGCCCGCGCGACTTGCAAAAACCTCTTTTTGATTGGACAGACGGTGACAGAAAGGATCTTCATCATCCCTCGACTTTTAACAGCAAGTATCATATGTGGGATGATGAAGATCCTTTCTGTCACCGTTCAAACTAATTTTTTTTCATTTAACAGCAAAATAAACATTTAAAACCGAAGAACAACTGCTTAGATTGCTTAGATGCGTGCCGCCCGCGCGGCAATCTGATCAACTTCAGATTCTAAGTCCGTGTTTCGGCTTCCGGTAATTTTTTTGCTGTTCACTGCTAGGGTACACCATTTTAAAACGGTATTTTTCGCAGTCCTAGCTACCAAACCGAGAAAGTTTTCGTGGCTTTAAGCCAAACCATTCAAGGTCATTTTGATAAAATCATCGGTTTGAAGATGTGATTTATATAGCAAATTTTATAGCAAATTTTCGCTTGGGATAGAAGTTAAAGGTACTTGCACAATATAGCAAAACTGCTTCGCTCATAAATTCGCTTCGCAATAAATGGAATCTTCTGCACGTGTTTAAACAGACGATTTTACTTACCGTACATTTCTCTTCTATTTCTCGATAAAACAATGAATTTTAGTTGGAAACAAAAATTGATGTATTTTACCATCATTCGAATTTTAAAAGCTGCTTTTGGACGTTTTTAAGGAGTATATGGAGTAATTCTTTATTGTTTAAATCATACCTTTTGATCTACTTGCCCAAATTTGATAGAAGGCTCATCAAAATTCAATCTTTTCTCTTTCCAATGCGAAAAAGTTTGATTGAATTTATTGATTAATTCAAAGTGTTAATTTTTTGTGGTGCACTCGAGACATTATGATATTATCAGTCTTTTGATGTCAACATACAATGGTGCAAGGGTTTAACCCCATCCAAATTTCTCTCGCAAATTCAAAGAAACTTTCTTGGGATCGTAGTCTTTCTCCCCTCAAGGATATATACTGGTGATAAAACCCCAAAATTAATGATTTTGTCCCATATCTACGAGCAGTTTTGGTTTCGGCTGCCTCTGTCACAAATTTTCGGATCAATAGAGACCCAATAACAATATTTTAACCTTCAGTAGTAGTTTGTAGGCCGGTTTGCTTTGTACATACTTTATCCAGTAAAATGTTTTTTTTTTTTATTTATTTATAACAAAATATCTTAGTTTTTAAACGTTTTTTTCTTATCCTCAAGTAGTATAAACGAATACAAAAATCGGTAAATTTCTAAAACTAAAAAGTTATTTATTAATCGCGGCGCATAAAATAAAGATACACGCATGCGTTTTAACTTTGTTTTGAAAATGAAACGATAGATGCGAAGTAGACACTTTCTCTATGTGGTAGTAATAAAGTAGGTTATAGAAAGAGTCTAGGTAATTTTCTAGTTGGTAAGTTGGGAGTTGGGTAGTTGCAAGTTTCGAATTGGAGAGTTGCTATAAAATTACGGCAACCGAAGATTTTAGAGTTAAATTTATGTAGCTCAAAAGTACAAATTTCAAATAAGGCAGTACCAGACATATTATTGGCTTTTAAGATCCTGAAAATAGTAAGGTGCTGGCTAGCAAAGCCAAAATAATTAGTACTGCTATATGTCATTGTCATAATGCTGACATGACACTTTCTAGTAGAAATATTGACAAAATCTTTAAATTTCCCCATTAATATTAATCATATTGCAAGTGATGCTCGTTGTATAAGGATATAAGTTGACAGTCATTTTAGCCTTACAAAATACGTAGAGATACGCTTTCTTTCTTTCTTTCATTTTATCATTGGAATTGACACTTTTTAATAAGGATTTTGATGAAAATATAAATTATAATGGTTCTAAAGTCACTTCAATCAAGAATTACGTTTACACTCAATGTGATGCTGGAAATATAGATGGATATGAATTGACAGTAGAAAATAGCTTTCGATACTCTCAGCGCACGTGTTTAAGGGAAATGAGCATAATTACAGGTGTTCGAAAACCTAATGAATATATATTTTATTGTATACCTAGAGGCAAAAACAAAACATTAATTGTGTCAATAGTCGAATGTTTCACTTAAAACACTCCCATAATCGAACGTTCGAATGTATTTCTTTTTTAATGGTTTTCTTAATTACCTTAAGTGGATAAATTTTCGCGTGTACTAATTTTCGCGAGACGAGAAAAAAAATCAAACTTTGAAAGCAAAATTTGAAAAAAAAATTCTACCGTGGTATAATAGCCATGGTATTATCAGGAATTATTCAATGGCTGCTTTTGCCTACAGGTATATAATAATATGTATTATTCGTATTATATGTGTTATATATTACTCTCGTATTACACTTACTTTCAAAACGTACTTTTGATGTATGTTATTCTTTTTTCGGTAGCTGAAAAAACTCCCCAACTCGAACCTAGCAACTCCCCAACTCGAAACTTGCAACTCGCGACTAGAATAATTTCCACACTCTTATAAAATTCATCAAAAATTACTATTACAAAATATCACGTACAATTTATAAATTCATTTGTTAGAAATTTAAAGGGATAACCAGATGAAATTTTAACCAAAATATTCCTTCCATAGACCTGAACCTACAAATTTCTAATTTTTACATATACTTTTAAAAACCCAAATCATGTACTCTCGGGTACCTAATAGCCGGGGGGGGGTTGGAATAAGCAGGGGGGTTGGAAAAAATCTCAAAATTTAATAAGCGGGGGGGTTGGAATAAAAATGTCCTGGGTGGAAAATGCTTGAAAAGGAGGCTAATACAGCAGAATTAAGACAAAAAAGGGAACATTCAAAAACATTTTCCCAAAAATTAATAAGCGGGGGGGTTGGAATAAGAATGTCCTGGGTGGAAAATTTTCGAAAAATTAATTAGAGGGGGGGGACGGCTATTAGGTACCCGAGAGTATGCATATTATATTTTCTTTCTTTTAGATTACAATTTAAAAATATCAGAAATTGAAATTCAAAAATATTACATGATCTACTGTGTTTGTATTCGAGTCAGTTGTTTTTTTTCGCGTCCTGCCGAACGATGAATGGCGCTTTTATCACTTGCTACGTAATAGACTCAAAGGACCAGCTATAAAGATTTCTCAGACGCGGGAACGACAGATGATTGACTACACACGCAAGGTTGGTTGTTAAATCCTTGTGACCAACAAATTAAATGATCATTACCAACAAATATTGATTCATTATTCGGCAAATGTCCCAGTGAATGCTTCTGAGGATAGGTATCCACTATCTGAACATAGATGAAGAAAAAGGTATTACATATTTAATACTTTTTAATATTTAGTTTACTCTAAAATGGTATCGGGAATCACGTTTTTATATTCAATTTTAATTTTAATGTTAATGCATCACACATATAAGGTAGAGAATCATTGCGAACGTTTTTGAAGCTCTTTGCTAAATCGTGTAACTTATGGCATGTCCTAAATAAAAAAAGATAAATAAAAAGATAATCAAGGACAATAATGGCGAGACGGACGAATTAGAAACATATATGTCCTTGATTATAGATTTCAGAAAAGGAAAAAACATAGAATGCAGAGGAGTGAAGGGCAGTCAGGTCCGCTCAGCGGAAAGATGCCCAGTGGTAAAACTTCTAATCAATTCGCTAAAGGACAGAATAAAGTAAAACTTAGAAGTTCTTGGATCACTCGTTGACCGAAAATGGTCAAAAGACTGTCAAAATTTGAAAAAAGTGGATCTTTGTCAAATTTTTGCTCTTTTCTTTTACTTTTTGAAAAATCTCGCTGGAAAGACTCAGCTTTGAACTTTTTTTGCTTGACCATGAAGCACAATCCAATTCCTACAAGTTAGACCAAAAATGACGATTTCTGACTCAAACTTGGCATAGCCCATGTCCAATATACTAGACATTGGCATTTAAGGGGTTAAAATATTTGGAACCTATCGGCTCTGCCCCCATTTCTATAACCTATCAAGACTCGCAGCCCCCAATCAAGCAAAAATGGTTTAGCCCCCCCCCCCCCCGAAAAATTAACAAGCAGTTTATTAGGGACCTGAGAGTAGAGAATCGTTGCATCGAATTCAACAAAACCAAGATAAAAACATTACCTGCTCTTGTTAACGTATTTTCACCCACAACGTCATCTTTCGTTACTTCGAGTGAAAGTTGTTCCAATTCAACTTTTAATTCTTCTAATTGTCCACAATTACCTTCTTTAATGCCTTGAACGAACCTTTCTAAAATCCTCTGCAATGACCCGAATATGTCTTTGATTTCTTTTTGGCTTGGTAAATCTTCATTTAGCCATTCGCGTATAGCTTTAGCTTTGGCAGATTTCACTTCATTGGCTAAGTCCTTCCACCAGTCGTCTTCTGTCTTGTCCGGAATCGAGCTTATTGGTGATGGTATTACTCTGTAGGTTTGATTGCCAATTCGATAAATTGGAACCTCGTTTTTTTGGTCTCCAATAATAACAGAGACACGCGCCAATTTTAAAACTGTTCCAGTCAGAATGTTGATAATAACGCCGCTCCAGTTGTCTTCCATATTGAACGATCTCAAGGTCGTATTTATATGTTTTTCAATTTCTTGCAACGATTTTAAAACTTCACCCTCAATCTTTTCGTATCCTTTGGTTACCATTGATCTAGAATGCAGAAAAACAGCAGAACTGGAAATTATTGTTCATGCCGCGGCTTCTATGCTAGTTTGTGTGAAATTTTAATAGTGATTTTGCCGGTGATTTTACTGATGGTATGATGTATGATTTGGCTAAATACAAATATTCTCAATTGTGCAATTGAAAAATTTTCCAAGTTATTTTTCTGAGTCATTTGGAGTATGACCTCATAATTGATTCTCAGAAAAAGTATGAATTGATAAGAAATGAAAATATTTAAACAGAACAGTTAGTTTAAATATGACGAATCAACTTCTAAAAAATACAAGTAGCCAAGCTGAAACTTCAACAATTAAAGGCTTAAGAAAAACCCGATTTTTTGTAATGAATTCATAATTTAGTTAGCGAGCACATCACTAAAACTGGGATTTTCATCAAGCATTGGGTTTAAAGCGCAAAGAGCTGGAGTGTAATCTGCAACCTTTTCCAAGAAAGAAAAAATGAGACCTTTTCGAGATTCGTGCTGCATTTAAAATGCCAGATTGAACTTAACGCATGTTGGATGGAAAATAATAGCTTCACATTTCATTATTCAAGTGTTTCATTTACCTTAAGGGTATTTTCGCGAATTTCACCTTTTTCGCGAAATATAGTCCCTCGCAAAAATTTACAGTTGAAGTTAGCCGCGAAAATAAGTCGCGCGAAAATTTAGTTATTTCGCGAGGGAAGCTGTCTCGCGAAAATTAGTTGCCGCGAAAATAAATTTCCTTAAGGTACCTGGTTATAATTCAAACTGAAAAGAGAGATTTATATAACCTTGTAGTCAAACCACTCTTTGCATAAGATCCAGCACCAAATACCATTAAACCACCAACCAATGAAGCAAAAGCTAATGGCGGAGCGAAAAGGAAGCCGGTAAGGAAGCCTATCGCTATCGAACCACCAGCTGCACAAGCTGCACCAGCTGCCGAACCACCAGCCACGGCAGCTACGGCAGCTACCGTACCACTACCCGCCAATCCAGCTGCCGAGCCAATAGCCACCGCAGAGCTACTTGCGCCGATTACACCTATAAAGATAAAAGTGGAATTTCTAAGTGGGCGGATACCATTGATGCCACTTCCTGCTATTTGAAATGCGAAATAACTTTTTCTTTATAAAGTCAAATTTACAGGCTTATAGTAATTTACAGGCTTTTAGTAAATAACTACCTTTCCAACAACTGAATGACCATTATCCTGTAGGTTAGTAATTAGTAAAGCAAGATTCTGTTCATAAACTATTATAATCCAAATCAAAAGCGAAAAAATTAATTACTTTTCGTCATTAAAGTTTCTGGTTATAAATATCACATTAATGACAAGAGGCAAGGATTTCTAGCCAAAATTTTAACCCCGGGGATATATGCTCCTTTTACCTAAACCACCAATTACTGTTGCTGCAGCTCCTAACACTTGGCTGCCTGTTGTGATATCCAATTTCTTAGCTAGACTTTCCATTTCTTTTCCAAAAGTGTCTTTGATTTCCATCCTTTTTTCAATCAGTTCACATATCAGCTTCGTCAAATTTTCTATCTCATTTTGAAGATGATCTGTCTTCTGATCTTCTTTTCTCGGTATGTGTAGCTCTTTGAGAACCTCAACACCTAAAACGAGGTAGTAAGACTTGAAAACTTCCTTTAATACAATAATGACCGGCTAGTGAGGGCTGTACTGAGAAATATTGCCCGAGGTCAAGTAACGACCGAGCTTGCGAGGTTGTTGCGTTGACCTAGGGCAATATTTTCAGTACAGCCCGAAAAAACCGGTCATTATTGAATTTGTTAGCCGTTTCCTTCAGCTTCGATTGATTTTTAGCGCTTTATCCAGGAAAAATAGCAAATAAAGCGAAAAAACAAGCGAAAAGAGAAATTGTTATAATTTCTGGCGTCAGAAATAAAAAAGGAGAGAAATGATGTCAACGCATTGTTCATTTTCCTTTGAAAAAAAGACGTCACAATGAATTTTCCTAACGACGGGCAACTCTGGCCAGTGTAGGCCCGTTGTCATGCGAAAAGAACCAATTGCATTGCACAAAAAGCCGTGTAGCCCGCTTCGAAAAAGTATTAATGTATTAAAGTATTATTGTTTTCATGGTTGTTGTTAATTCCTTTCCTATAAGCATTTTCCAACCTGACATTCTTAATCAAAAATTTTCAGCTGATTAATTTTTGAAACATTCCTCTTGTGAGGGAGATAAAATATCTTTAAAAGTAAAATACTTTGTTGGAAACAGTTGGCGGAAACAATAGTTTGAAAAAATTATTCTAGAGTGGACCTACCTGACGATGAAAGTTAGAACGCAATAAGCAGAAAAATGAAAACAATCAGTCAGAAAATATAGCGTTTAAGCGAAAATGCATAACGCATTAAATTTCGTGTGAAAAACAAAGAAATACGAGGAAAAAATACAATGAAAATCTGCAAAAACGGTGATTTCCGGCATATTTCCGGCATTTTCGGCCGGGAAAAACTTTTCTCTAAAATCCGACTAGCCACATTTTGGGCATTGCTAATACGCATCTTTGTGCAAAAAATAAAAAAAAACTAATGATGAAATCTCGAGAAAATTCCAAAAAACCGGTTTTTCCGGCAACCGGATCCGTCACTTTTTGGGAATCACCATTTTGCATCACTGTGCAAATAATTAGAAAAAGCTAATGAGCCAATGCCGTGAAAAGCTGGTAACAGACGAACTTTTATGAGATTTGGAACCATTTGGAACGGTCATTCATAAACTATTCCGCAAAATCAATGAGGAAAACAATTGGTAACTTACTTGTAAAATTTCTAACTTGCAGCTCTTTTTGAAAATGTTGGAGCATTATCTGTTTGTTAAAATTTTTAAACGGCTCCGCAATGGATACAGATGTTGTATGAACCGAGAATATAATGTCGTGCATGTTCGTTTGTAACTTTCTCTCTGGCGAATAATCGTTAAAGATTTCACCATGGCATTGAGTCTGAGGCATAAAAATCTGCAACTTTTCAGTAATCTTTGGTAGGAGACAAGATATCTCGAATCTGTCACTCTTGGACCAAGCTTTTTGATTCTTTTTTGATAGGGACATTTTGATGATGATAGAGCCAACTTCCCAGCTGTTTAACCGAACTGCAGCGTCTGGGAGGAATTCTTCAAAGGTCTTTTCAATTTCCGCCCAAAGTTTTGCTGATTGATCAGTCAAAAAGTTTTTGTAATCTTTAAATGATACAACGGCTGATGTTATCTTGAAAATCACTACCACCTTTTCTTCTTCAAAAGCTGTTTTTACTACAGGCTTAGCACTTAGCATATCTGTCTCAATTTTGAGTCCAGCAAAATGCACTTCTGAGGCGTGCTTAAAAGCTGCATTTATACTGATAGCTTCTGGCGAGTGCAAGTGGAAATCAATATCCTTCTCAAATGATACTCTCATTTCAACTTTCAAGTTTGTAAGGCCTTTAATAGAAGACTTAATCTCCTTCAAAAGGGCTTGAATCAAGTTTAACTGTTCTGTGGCTGCGGTATGGCTTTCCAGCAGTAAGAACTGTTCGGCTGCATTTCCATATATCGATAAATCAAATGATGTCCCCATGAGACGTATTGCTTCAACATGTCTTTGCTTATCACCGGGACTAAGGTATCCAAAGCTTTCCAAATAAGCCAGAATGTTCTCAACAGCAAAGCATAATGCTTCTTTTATTTTAGACCAAGATGTAAAATTGGGCACTTCAGGGTCATTGAAAAGGTTGAAATCCATTTCGTTGCATTTAGTTTCGGTTAAGTGCATGGTGATGTTTCTGAACAAGCCAATAATATCAATTGACAATCTCACCAGCAACATTGGACATACGAAATTTGGATTGACAGGTTTGACAATAATCCCTTTCTCGAACAATTCTTGCCAAGTTGGTGTTCCATGGGCCTTAAGAACACAATCTAGACATGTCCAGCATTTCTGGCAGCAAACACGTTTGTTGTTACCCCCACTGACATGATTGGGGTCTTTGCATGTCCAACCAGTACGGCGATTGACATTTGAAGTTTCGAAGTCTTCAACGTGCCGAAACACATCGTTGAGAGTTGAGATATCAAATTTGGATATATTGATTGAAGGTTGAAATATATCATTACCTACATTTGTGTAGATAATGTTTATTAATCCTTGGTTTCTGAATATATTCTTACATTTGTCTTTTATAGTTCGTTTTCGATTCGTGAAAATTTGACTCAAAGATTGTTCTGGAGTTATACCAGAGTTTGGATTGTAAGTAAAATATTTGAGTAGTTGTTGCAGAGCGTATTGTCCAATTGAACAAATAGCAAACAACTGATGTTGATGTTCATGTGAAGCAGGAGAGGATACAGTCGGACTTGATGCAGTTGCCATTCCTCATTGTATCTAGTTTAAAGAAAAGTTGACTCAATAAATTTGAATCATATGAAATATCATAAATCAAAAAATCAATATTGCTTTCATCCGCCAATAAGGGCAAAGGGCCTCTCCCAATATTGAATATAAATCTTTTAGAGAACGCGACGACCTATTGAAAAACTAATTACTCCACAACAGTTGCCTAGAGATAAGATAATTTACGAAAGCAGCCGGCGAGGCGACCTTTTTTCCCGATGTGTTCTAAAGGTTCTAAGAGTATGTCTCAGCTAGAAATTTTGATCTGTTCTGATCAGAGCTTCTTAAATTAATCAGCTAGAAATAATGATGTGTTCTGACGAGACAGAGGTATAATATAGGTCATCTAATAATGTGTTCTTGTTGTCTAGGTAACCCTAGAACACATATTTTAAAGAGCCACAAGGCTTTATAATCAAGTGAAAATTGATGTAATCTTGTTGCCTAGTAACCTTAGAAATTTTCAGAACACATCTTTCGTGGAGAAAACAAATATCTTACAGGTACATCTTTGGCAAAATGTTTTCCTAAATTTTAGAACACATCCAACAATAAAGTAGTAATAAGTTTAGTGAGACAAATAGTGCGATAAAGGTTCCCTAGAAATCAGAACACATCATTTGTATAAAAAAATTGAAGGTCGTAACATGTGGTCTCCTAGAAGATAAGAGCACATATTTCTAAAAAATCTCTCCGTCCGGTCGCGTTCTCCAAAACAACTATATTATGTGAAAAACGCCCTAATTCAAACCTCTACAGAGAAAATAAATTTCCACCAACACAACTAAACTTTATTTTTAAACTTTAACAAGACGAAACACATCAATCCCTCTCAATCTATATCACAAGAAAATAGCAGCCTTATCTGTTATAGCAAATCACTTTAACATTTTAACACAAGGTTCATAGATCTGGTTTTTTTCTGTACGTCTTATATTTCCCTGTTCAATAAAGAGATCTACCATTATTGTAAAGTACATACGTACATACTAATTAATTATTATACTGACGTAATGTTACAACTGGTTCTTTCCCTCAACAATCAACAGGGAATTTACCTTGTAACATATAGCTGGGAAGTCCCAATGATTGAATAAAAAAGACACCACTGTGTTGACCAACTGGAAAATTTGGCCGAGAGTTTGGCTGAAATTTCATAGGGATGGGATACTCATATGGTTCGACCCACGGCATGTGCTGCCCTTAAGAGTAGGTTTTTCGAGACCCTCGTAATTCACTGTGGGTGCGCTTTTGATAGAGTGCTACAAGGGTCTTGTCTTTCTTTTAGCTGGACACACTGTAAGTGTGTGATTTAGGATAGCTGAATTGCAATCTGATAGTAAGAATTTGATGTATCTTTATAGTTTTGATTTGTTTTGCACATTTTGTCAGCCTTTTAGGCTCATTTTTGTGTGGCTTTAGCAAAATGAGACATGAAATCAAGCTACATTGTGAGGGTCAGAAATATTCAATAAAATACACTGTAATGGTCCGATTTTGATAGCTTATTTTTTAGCGGCACATTCTGTTGTTTATAAATTAAGTGCCCCCTACCCTGGGTTTCGTCTTCGGTGGGAAAAAATACTCTACTATTGCCCACTGGAAACTTGATTTCGTTTTCATCCCAAACAAATTGCGCTATCCCCACTGGATTTTTTAACCTGGAAAAAATAGAATTTCTATCCTCATTGAGATTTCAATAGAAATTTTTATTCCTATTGTACACCTCCTTCTCACAGACCCACGGCCCATTCCTCACTGAAAAATATTTACCATTTTTCCCATCCCCGCCGAATTTTCTGACTTGAAAGCAAAAGAATCGAAATCCCCAGACATTAAAGATTTGGGAATATCAATCCCCATTGAGTTTCAGTCCAGTATTTCTATCCCCACGGGTTTAAAAACCCTATCGGGTCTATGAGAAGGAGGTGTCACTGTCGATAGAAGTTCCACCAGGACTGTGAGAAAGGGGTGTAAAAAGAGAGCTGACAGAGTTGATGTTTAATAAACAGTTAGTTGCAATGGTGTGAAATTAGTACATCAGAAAGAGCTTTGATTGGTTAACACTAACGTACAGAAATTTCTCTCGGCTAACACCCTTGTTTTCATCTCATGACGTTCTCTCTGGTTGGTTGTATATACCTTTGTGCTTGCGGCCATTACGCATATAGGTTGTGTGCATCGCCAAAATTGATTTGATATATCAAAACATATCAGAGGGGATCACTGACCTTTATATATCCCTGGACCTAGCAATATCCGCCATCTTTGATCTTTGGAGTTTTTTTTGAATTGGTACCCGAGAAGAAGCCATTGCAATGTTAAAACGTCGCTACATCATCAAAAGAATTTGAGGAAAAGTAGACCTAGCGCTCTCGATGCATTTACACCGCTATCGAGTAGTACCGCCATTAGGGTACCACTTTTCAAAAAACTCCGATCAAAGATTTTGCTTGGCTGGGATTGAGAAGCTTGGTCCAGCGTTTAATAGGTCCAGTGGAGGGGATGCGTGCAGCCTATAACACGTTTTTTTTATAAGAACATTTCTAGACTTAAAACTGAAAAAGTTATAAGAACATTCAAAGGATTCAATTCACCCTTAAGGGCGGCACATACCGTACCCTCCATTTGCCTAAGTACCCCCCCCCCCCCCGGGGTTTGTTATCATTTCATAGTATTTCTTCACAGCATATTTTATCGGACAATTTTTTTTTCAAACTTTCCTTAGACTTGTAAAGGTTCTACTGTTTTGAGTTCGAGCGATTTTTTTGTTTTAAGAAACAAGACAGCTCTCCATCACAGTGATTTAATAACATCTCAAATTATTATGAAAAAATAGTTTATTAAACGGTTTGTTGTTATGTTGTCGTTATGACTTAATAGTGAAAGCTTTCCGTAATATGAGAAAACTTATATCGTACGTTTTTAAAGAAACATATTTTTTGATGTGTGATGATAGTAATATTTGAGTTCTTTTTGCTTGCTTAGCTTGGATGTTTACTGTTACTGTAGAATTTTGGATATTATGTTAGGGTACAGAAGTAAATGAAATTTCATAACAAGCATACAGGATACTGTACTGTATACGATTGCCATTCCATTTACACATTGATTGGTTGATTTTGCTCCATTACATCATAAGCTCGACCAAGCTTTGGCCAATTAGGAGGTGATAAGTTTGATTGAAAATTTGAGCAGACTTTTGAATCTTTGAAGATTTTGATTGATGATATAGCCTGAAAACTGGCTATGAAAAAGTAACAGTTTGCAGAAGCCGATATATTTTTCTAAATTTTTTTAACACGAAATATTTTCCCTCTTTTCCCTCCCAATCTTCATTGGATTAGAAACTTTTTGTATTTTCTTAGACGCTTGCACGTTTTTTATTAGAACACCTAAAATTTGGCTGAGCCTTGATGTGCTTATTCATTAATTTTTTAGCAATTTTCAGCCTAAAATTTACTTAAATGTGTTCTTAATTTTTCAGACTACTCTAAATCGACAATATCATGCAAAATAAAGAGCACTTAAAATTGGTAAAATTTGGACAATATTTGACTCTCGATTTTAGAAAATCCATCCCTTCGGTTAAAACTGCTTGAAAAGAGGAACAAATTGTAGTTTCTTGTCATTTTTTTCCAAACTGAGGCTGGGCATGTTTTTAAGATGTTCTTAATTTTTTGACGAATTTCAGCCTGAATGTTCTTATAAACTTCTAATAAAAAAAACGTGTAGGTGCAGCGCTCTTTACATAAAGTTTGGCCTTTTTTTCAATTGTAATTTCTAATCAAATATCTAATTCAACCAAGGACACTTGTATAGCGTAGCTGGACTGAGTACAACGGCTATTTCTCTTTCTCTTTTTAACACATGTCTGTCGTAGCGAATCCGCGAACCCCGGTCAGCGGTTGAGAATATTTTTTTCAAATTAATTGAAATAATTAGTTGTTGCAAAGTTTATTAGTTTTCATAAAGGACTTTTTTGCAAGATTTTATATTTGACTTTATCCTGAATGGAGATTTTTAGAATAAAATATAAGTTTGATCAATTTATAAGCCAAAAACCTTGAAAAAAGGGTCCTTCGAAAAAGTTAAATTGTAAATTACGTAAGTTATTTCAAGGTGTAACAAATATTTTAAACAACTCTTAGAAGGTTGAAGTTGAAAATGACGAAGAAAAAATGAGTAAAAAATAGCCTAAACTCGCCTAAACTTTCACCAAAGTACCCAAATCTTATAATGGCTATAGCAAGATGTCGAACAAGGAACGGAATACATCATACTACAGCTGCTAAAAGAAAAATCTAAACATCATTCATGAGAAAGAAAATTTTCTCTTTTTTAATGATTTGATTGTATAAAGGCGTGATAAAACTCATTATAAAGTAATTGTTCGATTGTTGTTTTCTTGTTATTGCAATCATGTCAAAGGAATTTCATAAAATATCTTTCCGTGCAAAATACATCTTTCTGACGATGGTTTTTCATTGTGAAGTACTTTTATTAAAAAGTATTTCTGATTGGTTGAAAAAACATGAGGAACGACCTCTTATTGGTCAAAGAAAGACAATATCTATTATTACGACGACACACATGGTTCAAAGAAAATAAATTTGTGCTCAGTCCAGCTACGCTATACAAGTGTCCTTGATTCAACTAAATATTGTAGCATTGTGGCATTTTTTTAAATATTTGAGCCCCGGATTGATGATTGATGATTGTTCATTTCCATTTTAAAAAGCTTTAAAAGCGACATTCCAAGGTTCAATTTTTTACCAATTTCATGATAAATTTTCTTATAAAGTATATTCTTATAAAAAAAGTGTATAATTCAAAATTAAAAAGTAAAAGAACTACTACAATTAAGAAATTCTCTTATGAATGTCAGATAATTTTGAGCAAACCATAGTTATTATAATGACTATGAGCAAACATAGCTATAACCTCTTAAATTTTCTGGTCGGCATGTTCTTATGATGTTCTTATTTATTTTGCCGAATTTCGGACTAGATCTTCCCATAAACTGTATTCTAATAAAAGAAACTTGTATATGATTTAGAGGACTTAACGGGCCCCCAGTGGTTCGCGTGAATGTGTGAATTGGAAAGCTTTGTGTGAACGAAAATTGCGTGAATTGCAAAAAAAAACATTGCGCGAATGCGTGAATTTGGGGAAAAGTTTTTCGTGAATTGAAAGTCCGCTGGGGGGGGGCCTCCTTAACCTTGATGCTGTTGAGATCATGCTTTGACTAAAAGTAAAACTTTAGTATAACTTTCTCATTTTAGATTTGAACAATGTTGCATTGGAAGAATACAACTCAACTAAAATAATGGGAAATAAACAAGAAAGATCGAAAGATTTGGACGAAGAACTAAAAGTCATTGATGGAAACAACGCGAATTCTTTTGATGATAATGGACCAATCAGCTATCAGGTATTTTGCAAGCCAATGGTTTAAACTTTGGCTTTAAGTTTAGTGTGAAGTATCCGTGATATTCTCAAAGTGGTCTTATGTTGATGGAATGGTAACGGGCGATGATCCTAATACTAGAAACCCCATGAAATGCTAAATGTGTCATTTTGCCTTTTTTGTGCCTTTGAAGTAGAGATCTGGTTTGCCATAATCTAAAGCGCGATCTAGTTTCAATTTTTAGACTGGTGGCTACTTCTCCTGCCTTTTCATTCGTTTTCTTGAATTTTTCACAATTCGATAGATTCATTGGTCTCTTGAGATAACCGTGGGTTATTTCACCTCTCTAATTTGCTCAAATTCTCAATATATCGAGCGATTTTTAATTCCCTTGGCACTAGGCTGCACACATCCCCTCTGATAAGTTTTGATATATATCAAAACTAATTTGGGGATGCATGCAGCCTACCTTGGCACTCGAAATATAAAGACTCGTCTCTATTTCAGGATGCAGTGGTCATGATGTCCGACTACTTAAAAGAATTGACTATAAATGACGGTAAAAGTGAAATCACGAACAAACTGGACAACACTGTCACTCAAGCACTCTCCAAAGCTATAAATTTCCCTGAATTTGTTGATTTTGATGAGGAAGATAAATCATTGAATGAATTGATTCAATCTTACGCATGGATACAACCTGATGATCTCAAGATTCAATTAGATCTACAAGTAAGCTTTTTGTTTTTTATCCTTAATGAGATGAAAGAGTTAATCTGTTATTGTTTTCTGATATAATGGAGTTTTTAATTGAGTCAGGGGTTTGAAGATTACCTCACCCCTGTCTCGCAGCCCCGGTGGAACTTCTTCCTACTGTGGGGATGAAAATTTCTATCAAAATATATAGGTGATAGAGATTCTATTGTTCCCAGGTCAAAAAATCCAGTGGGGATGGTTTTGGAGTGCAAGTTCTTTCCATTTTTAATTTCCCAGTGGGTCTGAAATTGTTATGCATTTTGTCAACCGTGGAAGAAATTTTGACCAGTGGGAAGGGGATGCCAGCGGGTCTGTGACACATGAGTGTGATTAACTATGAACCAAATGATTGGTTCCAACATTTACCTAGAAATCTTAAAGTCTCGCGAAGTTATAGTGGTGTGTTAGGATGGGAATAAGGGTAGGCTCTCCCAATGGAGACCTTTAGAGTGGGCGTCGGGAAAAATACGGTTTCTAAGAAATCTTTTCTCTATTTCTACTACTTTCAGGACAAAAACACATTGTCTGGTTTGTCAGATGCTGTTCACTCATTGGCTATCATGACAACACGTGACAATAATGCGTTCGAAATGTTGAAATGTCTCGTTAATTGTTGCAAACACGCGAATTACGCCATTCAGAAGGCGGGAAGTGGCGCCGATGATTTGTTGCCCACACTTATTTATGTGGTGCTGAAGGTAAAATTGTTTGAATTGAGATCCCTTCTAGCCTAAAGATCCATTCCATGATTCCTTCTTTAATATACTAATAGTGATGTAGTAGCATGATTTGGGCTATAGGTTTGACTTTTCCACCTCCAGATGGTGCTCATATGGCAGATGAAAACACAGGACAGCCAATCAAATTTTGCCATTCTTTTATACGTCTCACATTCTTAGAGAAAAGGCAACTTTCGATACTTTTATTTTAGTAAGTGAGAACAGGGCTACTCTAGGGGCTGAGTTAGGTCCCGTATGCGCATCGGCGTATAGTCATTTTTTCTTTTGATCATGAAAGTATAGTATAAGTATATTTTTTTCAAGCAAGAAGGCTAAAAAGGGTTGAAAATCTAAAATCCCCCATTATGGAAATTTGTGCCAAACGCCAAACACGTTTTCTGACTCTTCAAGGACTATACTTTCATGATCAAAAGAAAAAATGACTATACGCCAATGCGCATACGGGACCTAACTCAGCCCCTAGAGTATTAAACCAAAAATCATACTCATAGCTCAAACCGTGCTGTAAACATCAGATTATAAAAGTACAGTACGGATGACCTGTCCATCCCCTACCAAGCTTTTATTTCTTTTATTGAAAGTTACCGCTACGCAATATTCATTTGAGCTAAAAGCTTTTATGAGTTTGTGTTACGATGCCAATTCCTTGGAATGATACTACAATGGCTATATTTTCTCACGATTCCTAGGTGAAATATTTATAAAAAGACAGGAGTAATGATTCCGTTGGGAAAAATTCGCCTTCCTCTGGTTACTTTATTTAAGAAGACAGGAATACTAACTTTACATTGCATGATTTCTATTTTTTTCAGAGCAATCCACCAAGACTTTATTCTCACTTAAAGTTCGTTTCCAACTTCCTGACAACCAACGATCAAATCTTCACCAACAGTCATCGTATATCACACGCTGTTCCTCGCCTCTTTGGTACCATTATTGATTGTTGTTTCACTAACATTCAAGTTGCCGTGGCAACCGTTAGAACAATGACACCATGTGAAGAAACGAGGGAAATTAGATATGGCGAACAAAAGATGCCAGATTACCTCGATAGCCAGGTTCTTTGTCATTTAAGGTTGACGTTGGCCCTGTTCTAGGCGTAAAGTAGAAGGCTTCTTTCACCACTTGGGCTACGCACTGGATTTAGCTTGAATACAACAAAGTTTAAACTTTAGAACGTTCATAACGTGAATATAGCGTTGAGAGAAACTTAGGTTAAAAAGTCGATTTTGTCGTCTCCAAATTTCTCTCATTTCCCAGTCCCTCATTATCATTATCCAGAACCGTAAACATCCCTCTCCGTAAACATCCCTCTCCGTAGTCAAAGAATACTCTTGAGCCTAATCTATTTTCCTTATTTTTAGCTATCCTAGCCTTTAAGTCATCTTATTCTTGGTTGCCTGGGTACTTGATAAAATCAAATGCAAGCAGTTTCAATTTGAACACCCCCTTCTCACAGACCCACTGGCTGAACAAATCCTACCGGGTCTGTGAGAAGGGGGTGTATTTGACTTTTGAACTTAATTCTTCCAGGATTTAAGGGGATCATTTTCAATGTATTACGAAGAAGATTTGAAACAACAATTCAAAGAATTAGAAGAAGGTCTCAACAAATTAATAAACGTTCGAAAATGTATTCGAGATGCACATCGAGAAGATATGATCCAAATCGCCGATAAATTGGATGGCAATAAAAAGAACGCACATATCGCAAAAGCTATTGGATTGTTCGTGTCTATAGGAGGTTAGCCAGTGTGCCTTCCCACAAACCAAATTTTTTCTTTGTTAAATCGCGATAAAAAAGCGGTTTTCGTCTAACAGGCTAATAGGAGGTTTGTTATTTTGAATTTGTCAACAATAGTTCTCGGATATTTTATCTGTTTGACATGGCTGAATTTCTTAAGGCTGAATTTAGGTTACAAATCACCTTCACTATCCATGTGCTAATTCTAGTAAATCTGAAGAATCGAAAGCCTTTGCAATTTAAAAGCAAGTTTTGCGTGATAAAAAAATTTCTTATTTGTCCTGAAGAGGAAGAATCCTAAAAAATAAATAAAATAAATAAATAAACACTACTACTACTTATGATCCCCGCAAAGTAAAATTTCTGATGGGAGTATTTTGAAAGTGGTACCCTAATGGTAGCTACTCAATGTGGGTTGAAAAAAAATTAAGTGGAAATTTCATTGCATTATAAATTGATCCACATCGAATAATGCTACCATTCTGGTATCACTTTCAAAATTTTATCAAATATTTTAGTTGGTCGGGATCGAGAAACTGCGTCAAGGGTTTTTAAAGGGTACCACTTTTCTGAAAACTCCGATCAAAGAAGCCGGATATAGCTTGGTCCAGAATAAAGGTAGACTAAGACTTAAGAGACTCACCTGTATCACGTCATGTTTTTCAGGAGGGATAGTGAGCATTGTTGGGTTCGGTTTGATGTTTACAACTTTTGGTGCATCGGCTGTCTTGATTCCACTGGGTGCCGCTCTCGGTGGAACGGGCGGGTTAACCGCAAGTATCTCCACTTTTGTTGAATATGGTATAAAAAGGTATCTCTACTTCTTAATGGGACTTACATTTCTTAAAGTTATATGTAAAATGAGAAGCTATTAGGCTATATTACAGGCTTATGTTTATTTTGGTCTAGTTTAACTTGACATTTCTCGCATTTCCACCACATTTCCTTGTGCAGTGTAATATCCACACCTCACGCTTTATCCTAAAGGTTACTGACCCCTACCAAAACCCTTCTCCATAATCAAAGTCATAAAATTGTGTTCCCCAAGCTTGTTCGAGTTATATTTCTCGAGATATTCACATTTTTGTATTTATGACGTCATCAATCATGACGTCATGATCAGGTTTTCTTAAGATATCTCTAATTATAATATTTTGACAACAAAATTAAGTTACACCGAATATGGTATTCTACATCCAAATATGCTTCCAAAAATGTAAAGTTTGTTATGGTTTAGGGACTGGAACTGGGGCGGAAAAATTTATGCAATTCTGGGGCATGCATTAAAATACCCGAGGTATTTTTAACATACTTTAGGTCAACAGCGAACGATATAAAGCGCATGCGTGAAGAATACGAAACAATCGTCAACGATGTCTTCAAATCTCTCCAAGATATCGAAAAAACCATCGAAAATGTTTGGAAATGGTATCATTATGTCGGGAAAACTGGAAAATCAGTTCTAGTAATAGTCGACGTTGTTGTCAAATTGGCGCGTCTTGCTGTTGCTATTGACAACGTTAGTGATGTCACTGCTACTGTATTTCGGACAGCTGGGGCGGCCGGGCGTGGACTTGCTATCGCGGGTGTTGTTTTTAGTGCTATATTACTGCCCATTGATATGGTATTTTTTGGTATAAGTATAAAGAAGTTAAAAGACGATGAAAAATCTGCTCAAGCTACGTCAATAAGAGACTGGCTAGATCAAGATTTACCAAGCTCTAAAGAGATAGAGGAAATCGTTGGAAGACTGAGAACGACGTTATTAAAGTTTACTGACGATATAAGAAACGGTAAAGATGAACAAAGTTTGAATGAGGGTGAACAGAAGTTCATCAATGCTTTGGAAGAGATTAAATTGATGATCGAACAAAAGATCACGTGACCTTTTTAAACCAATCAGATTGCTTGATTTTGTTTGTGTATCAAGAAAATTAAAATCAAGTACCATAAAATCTTCTCGACTAGTCAGTGCTTAACTTTTCATGCCCTAAATGACTTCATATTGTATGGTTATATTGAATTATATTTAAAGCGTGCATTGATAGACTTTTTCATAAATTACAAGAACAAGAACAAGAGCAAGCGACTGCCTCGTTTTAGAGACTAAAAATGATATTTTGAATAGAATCAAGCTTTGATAAACTCCTTTGGGACGCAATTATCATAGCGATCAATCCAAAACGAGACAAAAGATTGACAGAGATGTTCGCAAAGTAATTTATGAAAAGGCCTCAATTACCATCAATATATCCTAATAAAAAATAGAAAAAGATAATATATTTTGTACAGGTCAAATCTGAAAATGTATTTTAAAGTATTGAATATTGTAATATTTATTAAAAGAAGATAATTCTTTACTATGACACAGATAGGTTGGAAATCATATCTTTCTTTATGATACTTCAGAAACCTAACGATGAAAAGTCGTCGAGATATTTTTACTGCATGTAAAGACTAAGGAAAATCACGCTTTCATATCAGAATAAGATTGAAAGTATAATTGGATTTTATCTGTCATCTATGCCAACCTAAAATGAAGAAACTTATTGACACATTTCCTGCATCAAAACATTCTGCTAATTGTCATCTTAAAGCCATCTATTTTGTTAAAGTTGACCTACTCTATCTTATTCAGTTGTCGATATTGCCATAGTTTTGTTAAGAAAAATGAATTAGTAAAATGGTCTCAAAGTCAGGTAGGTGTAAAAAGGATCAAATTCTTACTTCTCTTGCGGTGTCATTATAATTAATTAATTCTCATTTGAAAGAATTATCAATGCTACTTGTTTCAATTATCAAACTTACTTCCTCTACGGTGGAGCCACATCTCATACTAACACAATCATGTGAAATCCTTATCAAGCCTTCAAAATTCTCCCTCATGGTGCTATTTAAATTCAGTATAAAAGCTCTGGACCTCGGTATTGCAGGCTCAATTAACGATCAAACTTAGAGACAGTCGTTTGATCTTAAGAAGAGGATAATGGATCTGCTCAAGGTTATATTTCTGGTGTTTGCTCTGGTTTGCTTCTCTACAGGTATGAATTAGAATTTTTTTTGACTAGAAATTGTGTCGGGTTCTTCTTCTGTAGAGATTCTTTACAAATACAGCTAAAATTGGTGAAACATCTTTCCAAGCAGTCTGGAGATTCATGCTCTCTAAACAAAACTTACACCGCTAAATCAAATATGCCATCAGAAGCAACTCAATGAGAGTATGGTATTTATGACCCAGTTAGAATTTGTCTACATTTGGTTTGAATCTCGTGCCAGGATCCTGTATCTTCATTAATACTCGGACTACTACTGTCTTCTCGTTAATTCCGGTACACACGTCGAAATCTTTTATATAGATAGTGTAAGCCGAGCCTCTCAGCTAACTTCCAAGTAATCCTTGATAATTCAATTCCCTCGCTTTTCCAAAGATTTCCCTTCCAATATCTTGTTACAGGGAAAAGTTTATCAAAGAAAGATGGGATATTGCCAAAGCTTGTGGAAATTTACAAAGAACTCAATCAACTGAAAAGTGAGTATCAAATATTCCACTCAGTGTTGCCTTCCCAACGAATTCCAAAAATTAATTTAGTTTGTTATTATCTACGGTGTACAACTAAATCCCACGATAAAGCCCGCCCATGTTCAGTGAGAATATTAAATGATATTTCAAACAAGATCGATCTACTTTTCCTACATACAAAGTAAAAAGGGACTACATTATGAAAGAGCCTCATCGAGAGCGATACTGAAAGACTTGTGTAACGTATGAAATATTAAATTTGATCTCAATACACATCTACTCTCGGGTACCAAATAGCTGGGGGGGGCGCTAATTAATTTTTCGAAAATTTTCCAGGCAGGACATTCTTATTCCAACCTACTGCTTATTGATTTTTGGGAAATCTTTTTTAAAAATTCCCTCTTTTGCCCTAATTCTGCTGTATTAGCCTCATTTTCGAAAATTTTCCACCCAGGACATTTATATTCCACCCCCCACTTATTAAGTTTTGAGATTTTTTTCAAACCCCACGCTTTTTCCAATTTCCCGGCTATTAGGTATCCGAGAGTATATCATAACTTTGTCATTCAATCTTTTTTACAGAGAGCGTAGCAGAAGAGATATCACATGATGTTAAGGAGCTGGTTGCTGACGAGGTGGCTAAAAAAACTACATGGTGTAAGTAGCCCCTAAGAAAGACTCTAAGTGATCGAAAACAAGTTTTTCTGCCAATGACGTCATCAAACGGATTCTTTAATATTTTTCTTAAACATTTCGAGGCTGTTTTATACCATATGTATGGTTAATATCATGCAGTTTTGAAAAAGTGTCCACACCCCTGTCTTACAGCCCCGCTGGAACTTTTTCAATCAATGGGGGATAAAAATTCCTAATTAAATCCCAATGGGGATAGAAATTCTTGGGTTGGGAGTGTAATTTTTAAACATGAAATTTCGAATGGGAATGAAATCAAAGTCAATATCCTAGTGGGGCTGAAATTTCAGGGGATACGAAATTTTTGCCAAATTTTCCAGTGGGGCATGGGGTCCCAGCGGGTCTGTGACACAGGGGTGTGGATCCCTTATATTTATGGGGAGAAGAAGCTATCCCAAGACTTTACCTTGTCTACCTTATAATAAACTCCATTCATTAAAGCATGTGGTTTTGAAAGCTCATGTGCTGACACATTCAAGAATTCGGCAACAGGACAAATCAAATGGATCAAGAAGAATCACGATGGAAATCTCCCCGATCGAAAACATCCGAGAGGAGTTGCAATGCTTGTTCAAATCACACAGGTAAGTTGTGCTTTTGAAAAAGTGTTACCAAAGATTTGATTGTAGCATTGTTGGTGCAGTTGTTTGTTTTACCCAATACGATTGCTTACTTTTCTTGATGGAACTTTTTTTCTAAAGATCTTACTTTTATCCCTTTATAAAACCATTGAAAAAGCTTCAATAGGTTTGTCATAACTACACTCGATTGTTTTTTAGTAAAATCTAGTAGACTTGTTTAACGTGCTTTTATTTCAGAACCACAACACTAAGGGAGTGGTCAGAAAGTATCTACTAGGGGGGGGTGGAGGATTCTAGGGGGGGTTCCAAAATTTTTTCGGGGGTTTTTTTTTTTTTTTTTTTTTTAGGGTTTAGGGGGGGTTTCAAATTTTTTTTGAGGGTTTAGGGGGGGGTTCCAAATCTTTTGGGAAACTCAAGAGAAAATGTAGGAAGTCTAATTTCATAGTTTTACGTTTCAAGATTTAAAAATTTTTTCGGCCTGACGGCCGACAACTCAGAATTTATTTTATTTCATATATGTACATGTCATACTAACATTATTTGGGCATATTCGCCTTGCCCTTTTGGTTTGTAGCATTGAGCTAAATGAGGGAAGTAGATTAGTGGCTTTCACAGCTCATCAGAGTGGTTTGAAAAAGTACTTTTTAGAAATAAATTTGTCAAAACAAAGTGTCTTTTAGCATCGACATTTTCTCCCGTCGGCGCAAACCATGGTTGTGCCTCCTTAGTCTCTACTAATATCTTATAAATTATATACACAGAACTTTGATAGACCCTGGAAAACCTGAAAATATTGGTTTATAGGGAAATTTCAAACTCAGAGAATTTTATTTTTCAGACTCCTTTTAACAACAGAATAGCTTGTATTTTAGGGTCTCGAGTACCTGATCTTCAAAATTTTCTCCCTTCGGGGCCAACCATGGTGGCCCCTCAGGATATTTTGAGTAATTGAGTAATGCCTCTGTAATGTAGGGAGATTATGTATCAGGGAAAATAAGCCGTAATTTTCTCCCAAACCTTTGGGAAACTCAGAGAAAATAACTCGTTGATTCTTATTTTAACCCTGGACTTTTCCTATAGGAGATCTACCATTTTGATTGACGTTTACACCACAGGTTTTTTTTTTTTTTGCTTACTTCAGAGAAATTCCGTCGTAACCATGGAAATCGACGGAAAAAATCCCGTGGTGTAAACGTCAATCAAAATGGTAGATCTCCTAAAGGACTATACTCAACTTTACAGGGCTAAACTATCTCCCTTACCTAATTTTGACATAAAAAACTGTCATACAAACAAATAATACTCTTTGTACCGCATCCTGTATGAATTCTTTTTTGCGTAAAAATTTTTCTAGTGGGGGGGGGGGGGTGCGAAAAAATATTGGGCCTTATGAGGGGGGGTTCGAAATTTTTTTCCAGGCTAGGGGAGGGGGTGCGAAAGTATTTTGGGATTTTTCAAAATATCCTCCACTCCCCCCTAGTAGATACTTTCTGACCACTCCCTAAGCAATATGCCATCCTGGAGCATGATTTCGAGATTAAAAGCCAAACACAATGCGGGGAATTCTATTATCAAATGTACAACCGAGAAGGATGCGACGTTGCCAGATTTTTGGTTACTGTACAATGTGAAGGTAATAAGGAATCAGAGACTATTCTGAGAAGAAGTTCTTCTATTGTGAGAAACTGGCAACGACAGATGTTCAGCTTAAATAAAGCACCAGGAACTAAATGCAAGGTAACCCAGCTGGCACACAATGTTGTTTCAACGTTTATCTAACGTCCACAACGTCCATTTAACGTTAGATTAACGTTGAAACAACGTTATGTGCCAGCTGGGAAATGCATTCTTTCGCTTCAAGCATGTACTCATTTTTAAACTTTTTTAACTTTCACCCGACCCTCCTGTATGGATATACAATAGAATGACAAATGGCTTTTAGCTGTTATCCATATTGGGCTTTTCCAGAAAAAAATTGAATATGGGGGCGGGGTGGAGGATATAACATTTTTTGGAAACTTACACCCCGGACATTTAACCCCCGGAGAACAGGTCCGAAAATCCCCGAAAAAGCACTAGTTGACCCCCTGGACATTCAATATTATCCCAAAACAGAGCAAGTTTACCCCCCCCCCGGACAAGGCAAATTCTATAGATTTTTCACTACCCCCCGGACACTATACCCTCCAACCCCATGTACAACAATTTTCTGAAAGAGCCCATTTAAGCCTTTTTGCAAGTTTACAGTTGCAAAACATTGTTTCCAAAAATAGGACACCTAAAACTTACTTGCAGTGACGCAACGCTGCCAAAAATATATAGGTCTATAGGACAAAGGAAATTTGTAATAACCTTATTCGAGCAACAGTGAGGGGGCTAGAACAAAAGTTAATCCGATTTAATACAGGGTACAATTTAAAGCGCCTTTTCAAAGTCCGATTTTAGCCTTTGTTTTACGTGCAGGCTATAATAGCTGCAGTTTTGTAGAGATTTGCGATTCAGACTATATGCAACCATTTTGAAGCTAATTTCCTTAGTACATAAGGTAGCTCGGAAAATAAATTCATGTGCGGAATACTTCTCAGAATGGAGTGCAGTCTAAAAATTTCTCCAGTGAGGTTTACACAAGAAAACCGTCTCGATGTTGCAACACCATTTCACGGAGATATTGATGCTGAATAGATACTACCTTGTGGTGTCAATTAATTTGACCCTGTGTAAGATTTCGTTTAAAGAAAGTATTTGTAATTTTAGATGGTGTTCAGAGTTTCTAAAGGACTTTACAAACCTGGAGGATCGATTCGCATCGATGATTTCACAATGTATCAACGCGCATGTCCAAAAGAGGGTGGACCGCATTTCCCAGGTGAGTTTCGTTGACAACAAGCAATCCTTTTTCCAATTCTTATTTGAAAAGCAATCCCTTAGGGGCTATTCATATATAGGCGGGCGCTAGGTGAGTTTGGATAGATTTTCGAATGTCACGTGATCAATTTTTAGCAAATTGATTCGTCAAAAGCTGTCACGAAAATTCATTTAATTGTAATTGGTAATAGCCAAATTCTCAATATATTTCGGCGCAGATTTCACCTTAACGTTCGTTGTTATTATGCTAATTATTAAACCCTTCACCATATCCATAACATTTTGTCTTTAGAACATATGGATTGTAGTTTCAATCCTTGGACCAACAAATGTGCATGGGAAAGAAGTGGTGACGTCACATGGGCGTCACGTGACCGAAGTACTCCAACTGGAAACACAGGACCTGATCGATACTATGGTATATCCAGCGCCGGAGGTGAGAATTCTGACACGATTTGCGTAAAATTTGCTATGTAATTATTACGTTTATTATATAACTCTTGAAAAATCGAAATGTGTGTATGGTAAACTAATCCATTTTGCAAATAATGAAAAAATTAAATTATTTTTTTGATATTTTTAGGGCGTTACCTTTACGCTGAAGCCGACAACAACAAAGATAAGACGGCCGTCTTGACCACACCCACATTGAAAAGTTCAACTCCGTACTGCATGAGGTTTTTCTTGAGTATGAATGGCAGAGATATGGGTGACTTTGATGTGGAGCTTTTACAAAATGGAAAAGCGAAGAATGTGTTCTCCAAGAAAGGCAATCAAGGCAATAAGTGGAGAGAAGGGCGAGTCGAGCTGCCAGCAAACCAGGAATTAAAGGTTAGTTACTTGTTGGAGAAGGATTTTTTTAAACGTACAACTGGAATATTCTTCTCAGTCCTCATCTGAATTCGCTGGGACCCCAGCCCCACTAGAAAATTGAGCAAAATTTCGTCCCTGTGGGAAAATACCCTTAAATTTCAGCCCCGCTAGGAAATTGACTTCATCCTAACTCGAAATTCCATGTTTAAAAATTGCGCTCTAAAACCATCCCCACCACTGACCTTTATATATGATATATAAAGGTCAGCGATCCCCACTGGGTTTTTTAACCTTGGAACAATACAATTTTTATCCCCATTAGGATTTCACTAGGACTTATGAGGAAAAAAGTTACACCGGGGCTGTGAGACAGGGGTGTAATATTCGTCAGACAGAAGATATTATCCTAGTTAGTAGACTGACAGGAGTATGCCGCTAAAATCGGAAAAGAGATCTTGGATTTACTTTTTAAAAAAGTTTAACAAAATTTGGGGTGCAATTGACGCTGAAGCCACTCTTTATGACTTTCTCATGGCGTTCTGAATTTAGAACGCCATGGACTTTATTCATTTTGATTAATTTAACATTTTTCTTTTAAAGCTCTTACATACAATTTTGTAGTTTTCAACAAGGTCTAGACTGTGCATAGTATTTACAAAATGAAAATCTAAAATTTGTTGCCTTTTACGGCAGGTTCGAATGAAAGCAACCATTGGAAATGGATCACTCTCAGACATAGCTCTTGATGAAATTGAATTCCAAGAAGGTAGTTGCTCACCCGATTTCCGATTGTGCGATTTATCGGATTCAAATGAAGGAACTTGTGTGTATAAGGACGATAAGTGTGGCGCACAAAAACCAACTTTAGGTAAAAATGGTGATTTATTCTCATTCTTTTAAAACATTTTAATGCCGGCAAAAATTCAATATCAAGACCAGGGCGTTTGAAAAGAACCCACCCGTAGTTCTTTTAACATATTTTTCTCAAGCATTCTGAAAGACTAACAATAATATTTTTTTTATTTCATCTATCGTTTCAGGACCTTCTTTTAAAAAGTTAGCAGGTAACATAAATTTTTATCTTCAAACGTATTTTCCACTTATTACTTTAAATCACTCACGTATTGTCTTTCATATCATTTCATTTCCCCATCCATTGGTAGTTCAAAAGGTACAGTCCTTGAGGTTATTACAAATTTTATCATCGAAGTATACTTTCAAATGTTAAAAGTTGACTTTTAAAATTGGTTTGCTTAAACCCCTTAAATTTATGGTTCATATGTCATTACTTTTGAGTTATCTTTATATTAAACTCAAATAAAGTCTCTTGCTTGGAATTTAACGTTAAGATAAAAACTAGGATCATTTATCAATTTTATATGTCAAAAATAGTTATCTTTAATTATATTGCGATAAATTTTTAGAACAAGCAGCTGTGAAGAACACATTAATCAACTCAGTTGGGTGGGTCAACGAAGGGTGGAAATTATCATTTGACGTCATGATTAAAGGAACAGTACGAAGTTGGACCAACTTGATCAGTTTCAATAATGGAAAATCCAGTGGAATAGGTATCTTCATGTTTAAGTTTACCCCTCTTTCATTCTTTAAAAACTTATCTAGAGTAGAAGCTCTGTAGTTTAGGACTTCCCACCATTGGTCCTTTTTTGCGCGTGGTTCACGGCCAGCCGGTTCGTCCAGCTGTGAGCCGAGTAGAATAGTGGAAGAAACTTAAATTCGAATCAGTGGAACCCCTGGTTTGTGGCACCAACGCCTCAGACGCCTCAATCATCATAATGTTAATGTTGAATTTACACTGTAAAGAATAGTCTACCTACATGCTAGTGCTACCACTAATTCAATGAGATTTTGCTCCTTTTTCCCTCTACACTGTATTTTTTAAAGTACTTTATACGCACATCCTTCATCATACTTTCATCCCCATCGTTAATTTTAAACCAGAAGTGAGAAATTGGATCTAAATCGGGATGAAAGACATACGGGTAAGGATGAGAGTTTGGCTGGGTCCTTTCAATTTGGATTGTTTCCTACAGGGGATGGTTTCTTAGCCTAGCTTTCAAATGAGGGGGGGGGTCCATATCGAATCTGCGATTCGAGGTTGTTCCTGAACCTTACAAAATGTTGACGAACTAACATATTGACCGTGGGTTTCTTTTCTATAGGTGCTCGTGTTCCTTCCATTTTTGTTCGCCCAAGAGAAAGTCGATTACATATTTGCACCAACATTGAAAATTCTTGGAATTGGTGTAAAGATTCAGCCACGTTTGCGCTAAACAAGTATCATTCCGTCGAGTTGGAGCAGAAAAGGGTCAGTATTTGTTTAAAATCCTCAAAACTTGAATTTTCTTGGTTGATAGAACAATTAATCACACTGATTTTATAATAGAATCCACTCTACAAATTTGTTTTCTTAAAATTCTTAAAACATTCAGAGGTTTACCGTGTCCGTAAGAAAATTATTACCAGCTGTTATCAGGTTAGCACATGCCACGCTCTGGATATGGCGAATGAAACGATTTGACGATTTCAGCAAAAAAAATAAAAAACGCGTTGCTTTTTGATTGAAAACGATAGCGAAAGTGGCTCATAGAGTGAATACGTGCCATGCATAGAGTATTACAACCTATGCTCAGCGATAGAGGAGCTAGGTAGAGTAAATATTTTCACTTAATTCATACATCATCAATTTTATAGGACGGTGGTACTTTTGTTTACTCAATCAAAATCGACGGAAAGCAATTGGCTACTATTAACAATAGATATCCTCAGTCCCATGACAACATAAAAGCATATCTCTCTGATCAATTCCATCCGGCATCAAATGCTGTTGTTAGAAACATCATCTTCCAAAACACGGACTGTAAGTTACACTCCCTTCTCACAGAACCACTGGGAACCCACCCCACTGGAGAAATTGGCCAAAATATCGCCCCGGTGGAAAATTATTCTCCAATTTTTGTCCCCACTGTAAAATATTCAGATAATTGAATCCTCACTGCAAAATACACGTTTTTTTCATTTAGAACCCAGTTTATAAGAAAATTTAGGCTGAAATTCGTCGAAAGATTAAGAACATCGTAAGAACATGCCCAGCCTCAGTTTGAAAAAAATGACAAGAAACTACAATTTTTTCCTCTTTTTAAGGAGTTTTAACCGAACTTAGGGTTGTATTTTCTAAAATCGAGAGTCAAATATTGTCCAAATTTTACCAATTTTAAGTGCTCTTTATTTTACATGATATTGTCGATTTAAAGTAGTTTGAAAAATTAAGAACGCATGTAAGAACAACATTTTAGGCTGAAAATTGCTAAAAAAATAAGCACATCCTGCGCACAATTTATGTAGTTGGTTGGTTGGCTATGAAAATCAAAATAATAAAAACGACAATTTTCGATTTTAGCAATATTACGTTGTGGTGACAAATGTACACCAATCAGAAGTCAAGAAAATGTTCAAGGAGAACAAAGTAAGTCCATGATACTTACTTTGATTTGTTACTGTCAATTTCCTATAATTTGACCCACTATTATTTAAAAATCTTTCTGTTAATCAACCAAGCAATCTGAAATAAGAAACGTCTTACTCATCATTTTCACTTGCCTTAAGAGAGGCTCCACTGGAATTTGTCCTATAAATCTTTTGGTTAAATGTAATAGAAATGTAAAAGAAATTATATTTGGAACCTTTTATCTGTTTCCCATTGAGAATAGATTATAGTAGATTGTAGGTAGCATGACACACATTAGGATGTCTTTCTTATTTTTTTTTTGCTCATAGAGTCCAATAGATAGGTCTGATATGTTTGATGTGGATAGCTCAGTAATCTAGGACGTTTAGAGAGTCTTTTGATTGCATTAACTATGAACTGAACGTTCGTTCTTCGTTCGTTTAGTATTTCATATATACTCTCTATATATTACGACTTATTCTTCTCTTCACAGCCGAAGTATTGACATTCGACAAATACCAATGTACGAAAGAAAATGAAATCCATATGGAGTTGAATCTTCCAAAAAAAACACAACTTATTCGTGGCTCATGCGTTGAAATCACATACAAAGTTGGGCGACCTCGCAACAATAACCGCAACTGTGACTTCATTGTCTACCAGAGACGTGCCGACAACAACAAATTGGAGTATTTGGGTCAAAAGAAAACATCCTTCCAAGAGGGTTGGGTCACAAGTAAAATTGATTCTTCCTACAGACTTGCAGATAAACCATCGGTGAGTTAGGATATGTTTCTAAATAGTCGGTTCAAAGAAATCTTTTATTTAAGATTGTATCCAATTTTTGCCACACAACTTACGCATCTAAAAAGTATCACAGTTTCCTTGTTCACACGAACAACACTGACACCACCGTGCCACAGATCTGCCCATCCCCAAAAAAGAAAAAATGTTTCATCTCCACTCTACTCAAAACTACTCTGACTTTTATCCCCACATGATTTTCAGTTAAGCCCGATGGATTTTGTCTCCTTTTCGGATTTGAATGCTCAATTTCATCCTCGATTTTTATTACAGAATTTCACCATTATTCCACAAGTTATAAAAGATCATGACAACTTTACCTTTCATTCATTCAGCATTATATTTTGCAGCCTAAAACGACTAATTTATGTTTTACCTTTACAGGTTGGCTTATTTCTGAAATCGTATTTCAATGATAATTGTCCCTTGGTTAGTTTCGCTGCTTTCAAACTGTTAGATGGTCCCTGCTGAATCAATTATGGTTAAGTTTGGGTATGGATTTCAACCCTGGATAATGAATTTGGTATATGTAATCATCGATCCTTTTCTTCACGAGTGCGATTGGCGATGCTATCAAATGGTCATGATTTTTCTAATTTTTATTTCTTAAGTTTTATCTTGATATTGGTTATGATTTATTGAAAGCATAATCCTAATGAGATTTTTTTGATAATCTTTCGTGATAAATAAGTTCGGGGTTAATTTTTTATATCCACACTATGGGTACGACAGTTTTTAATTTCTTCAAATATATATCAAAGACAAATGCTAATTTAATATTATTATTTTTCTATTGTTGAAATTTTTCGTTTAATTTTAGAATCAGACTTTTAAATTTTGGAATAGTTAATTGTTGTTTAATTTCTCGTTTTTGTACGTGATCGTCAAATTTCCTTAGCTCGAGAAAATTTATTTTGCCCCACGCGTACTTCGAGTTATATAGAGACTCCATCCACTGTATAAACCTTGGGACTAGTTAGTATATTGAGCTCCCCCCTCAAGTATTTTGCGTAATGTCGTGATAGGGAATTTTTTCTAGCGTGATTACATGATTTTGAAATTATTTCTTCGTGATTGCGTGATCAGATGTCAAAACGTGATCGTGATTCGCGAAAGAATTTTGAGCCGTGATGCGTGATTTGGACTTCTTTTCAAAGGGTACGTGACTCTCCAAGTTTTTTGTTGTTTTACGTGATCGTCGTGATTGAAAACAAAAAATTGCTTGATATCGTGATCAGAGTCAGTCTACCGCTAGGGGAGCCTCAAAACACGGTGAAGAGGTTTATATTTATCCTCATTTTGCGGCTTTTGTTTAGCTTACTATTGTGAAGTCGCCCTACCGGGCGAGGCTTTTAAGATCCGCCCTAAAATTTGCACCGATATCGGGTATAAACAAGCTTTAAATGAATTGAATAAAGGTATTAACCATCTTAAAAGGTTCAAAGTCCATCTTGAAAGATAGTGTAACATCAATTGACAAGTGTCATAGGAAGACGAAATAACCAGAGAACTACAGACCTTCAAGACAAGACCAGACACATATCAACCCCTTGATTATGTCCATATGAATACAAGATTTATTCTAAAGAACTTCACTCAGATCTTCAAAAGATTTTGTAGTAGAAGCTACCCAAATCAGTCTGCTGTCACAGTCACAGAAAGTGAGATCCAAAAAAGACTAATTGACCCAGTTGGTCGAAAACAAACGTTCCAAAATCTTCATGAAAAAGGTAAAAACTTTTTTTTCAAAGTCCTTTCACGTAGCGGCATAGTTCTCTTTTGGAATAGACCTTTTTTCAAAGAGGCCACCCTGTTGAATAATTATGTAGTCCAGGGACAGTCAGTCAGGAGTTCTATCCTAATTAAGCATTTTTTTTTTGATCGCATGGACTTTCTTAATTAGGATTATCCCTTTGTTTTTCAATCCTAATTAAGAATATATATCGAATTTCTAGTTTTTTTCCAAAAATACAAATTTCCGCAGATTCTTATCAGCCTCCAATGAAAGAATTTAGTGTGTAGAGCAGATTTTGAAAGTTTGATATAGTAAGGGGACCCGTCCATATTCATTTGACAACGCAAAACGTCAAATTGACGTTATCCTCTGAACCCCCCCACCCCCCACAGATAACGTCAAGCGATGTACTGATGTATACCAAAAGTTGTAGCCATTTTTCATCAAAGTTTACCCGTTCCGTCGCAAAGTCCGTACTTGGTTGTACCCGTGCGTGTATGTGTTCTTTTAACTAATGACCTTTATTCAAAAAGAAATTAAAAGCTCCACTTGGCGCTAGGTCGGTGCCGTGCTTTAGGCGTACCACCTTCTTTGCCCACTTGCGATGTGGTTCGCTCGATCGCGCAAACAATGAAAATATGATGTAATGATATCATAGCGCAAACCAATGGGATTATGCGAGCAGCAAATTTTCATGTACTTCATACACGAATATGTTTTCGAAAGCTTATAAAGTATAGTGTGGTTGGTGGTTACAAATATCCGCGATTTTCACAAAAAGGTATACCTTTGATTTCTTATAACGTCAAACCTAACTTTTGAAAACCCCCCCACCCCCTCATAACGTCAATTTGACGTTTTGCGTTGTCAAATGAATATGGACGGCTCCCCTAATATGGATGGAGTCTTGAGTTATGACATTTAGAAAAAATGTTCTATTACCTTCGACAAAAACGCGTATAAAACGCGGGTGTATTGCCCTATCTACACTGTAGCAGATAAACATTTATAATGTAGCACGGGCTTTAAATATTCCTAATAAGAACTAACGTGCCTAATTAGGCAGATTTTTACTTATGGCGTCATTTTGAAGCCCTCCGCCCAAATTTTGTTTTGATTTTTGGCTCAATATATCATCTTCGACCTGCTCTATCTATTGCTCTAGTTAGAATTTGCGGATTTTGTTTGTTGGTGAAGAATCTGAATTTTAAAAATCATATTCTTAATTAGGATTGAAAAACAAAGGGATAATCCTAAATAAGAAAGTCCGTGCGATCTAAAAAAATATGCTTAATTAGGATAGAACTCCTGACTGACAGTCTGAGAAATCCTTCGAATTGCACGCTTAAAATTCCGAGATTTAAACGCGTAATTGCACGGCTATCAAATTGTAAAGTTTTTAAAAGTGTTTTTACCTATCAATTTCATGTTCCAAATAATCTAAATCAGTATTATAATCATTGCTTACATTGAGATACATCATTTACAAGTTATTAGAAAAGAAATGAAAACACATTTCGTTTGTGCGAGTTCAAAATAGACAATTTTCCTCGAGTTTTCTCGGAAAAAAATCTGGAATGCTTGGTCAATTTTACGCAAAATTTTACGAAGATTCCAATTCAAAAATCAGTTTTTGTCTGTTTGACCATGGTTCCATCCGTTTAAAAAAAAAGTAAGCCCCACTATATTGCTCAAGCTTCTTCAAGCAGGGCGGAAAATTAAGCGTGCAATTGCACATGGGTGGACTCGGGCGGACTATGATAAGCGCACATTTACAAGTTTACGCCTGCGGAAGTTAAGCGTGCAATTAGAAGGATTTCTCAGACTGCAGGAGAAAGACAATAATAAAACCACACATAATTATTACAATATGCATGTTACAGTAATTCATAGTGTGCAGAGGGTTCTGAACCCCCCCATTAATATTTCATCCCCCCCTATAAAGGTATCCCCCCTATTTTTAAAATTTTTTGATCCCGCACCATTTACAGGGGTCCGAGCCCCCAGCATATAATTTGTACTCCCAGTATTGGGGAAGAATTTTGATGAATGAAATATATTTTTCAGTGTGAATTCGTACCAATAGTCAATGAACTTGAAAACACTAGCAAATAAACAGTAAAAAGTTACTATCCCCCCCCCATTTTTATTTGATCCCCCCTATAAGCTCAAACCCCCCATTTTAACTGGAAAATTGCCCACCCCCCTATAAAGCCTTCCTTGAAAACTCGGATCCCCCCCCTTAAAAAAGGGGGGGTTCATACTATGTAATTATGCATGGCTCTGTCATTGTTTTTATGGCTGGACTACATAATTATTCAACAGGACGTCCTCTTTGAAAAAGGTCTATAGTTAGATCATCTGCAGAGGTGCCAACTCGTTTCTTACCGTTGACCGTAGAATCGTCTAATGTCGACATGCGTCTTTTGTTATTTCGACATAGCTGTAGGCTGGTCTTTGAAATAAAAAATCAAAGATAAACAAATACATACCAAAGTTATCAATCAATCACTAAATTGTACTCTTCCTATCACGTCACAGATTATTGATATGTAAGAAACGTGAAGTGGGTTTTTTCGAAAAGAAAACTTCAACGATGTAAGTCACTAAAAAACTAATAAGCATGCTTTCAATTCAACGAAGATACCCAAATCAAAACAACATTTTCATACCAGGAGACTCCCACATGCCAACATTTTATCCTGCAGGAAAAAATTTAGCCAAATCTCCCGCTTTTTCAGGATTTTCTCCTGCATCGGATGAGATGGAGTTTTTATAATACTTTAGTAATTGGTCATTTGAAGTAATAAAAATGACGCATTCTTTAGAAAAAAATAACTGGTTAACCACCAACCAAATCAAATACGAGCTTGTAAAAACTCCACCTCGTCCCTCCCGCATTTCCAAAAATTTTCAGATTTCCTGAAAAAAATTCAGAATTTGAAATGATTTCTTGATATTTCAACAAAAATATTTGAAAGTTTAAGCATTTCGAGTTTTGAACAAAAAAATTCAAAAGCAAGAAAAATGAAAAATTGAATGGTAGCTTGGGTATATCTAGACTCAGTAATTTCAGTAAAAAAAAACTACCTCAACCTACAAAGTTTCTAAAATTTTAGAGCTTTGTGCAATACAACTAAAAAAGTCCGGTACAGTTTGAATGACAGACTGTTGGTGAAACCTTGTTGACTGTGTTTGAAAATTTTAGAAACCCAGGCATGCGCATAATTAAACCTTAAAACCTACAAACTCAAAAGACATTCAAAACTACTTAAAAAATCAAAACATCAGCCATATTTATAAAAGCTCCCAGTCATTAATAGCCATTTCGTTTAGAAGTGAATCTGTGTTTTCATTTTCATTAGTTTATCTTTTTTTGCAATGTCAGCTTTTTCCATAAATTATGCGCGCACACAGAAAAATATTGAAAACCCCGCAAAAATTCTGCTCAGTGACTGGGCTCAAATCAACCAATCAGATGCACTCACATATGCAGGGACAGATATCCCTGCAGACGAGTTAGTTGGATTCAATCGTAAACAAGAGACAAGATTATAAAGGATTAGCCGGTGAAATGGTTCCCACGGTCTGGATATTCAGGTTAAGTGAATAGTAGAACATTTTTTGGGTCGACAATAAACTAGTAGCTATGAGACATTTGGTCGTACATGGAAATAATTTACTTGTTCCAGATTTTTTTTTGTATATTTTCGAGCCATAAAGATATCTCATAACAATTAATATGACACAGAGAGAAACTTTAATAAACATTGCAAATTTAGTGAAACACACACAAGAACTTTCTTTCTATAGAAGTGGTACGACTCAATACTTTTTTTCGGGACACCCTGTATTTCTTATCATCATTGTTTTGCAAAAGCAAAAGGTCTATTAATCTGCATACCCCGCATTACAAAGATATCTATTGTTGAATTATCAAAATCTATCGAAGGCTTGAAGTATTTGAAAAGTTTAAAGAAGTAGAATAGGACTAGGCTCTTCAATAAAAATATTTTTATACCAATTTTTTTACCATTATATTAATGAACCCTTACTCACAGTTAAAACCCCTAGATATCCTCTTTAGTAAGGATGCTTAACTATCCGTTCTCAGATCAACTCCTGGATATTCACAATTGAACAATTTTTTTAAAGCTGACCAATATCCTAAGTAGAAGGGGGGTAGCCTTTCTAGAAAAGCTCATTGATTATACATTAAAGATCAGTTTGAGTGGTAGAATGGTACCTTTGCTTGTGGTGCAGTGGCCGGGAAACCATCCATGATCCATCCTGTTCCTTCTGCTAGATTCCTAAATAAATAGAAGAAGCATTGGAGGTGTGACTTTGCTTTTAGAGAGAAGAGAAGAAGAAGAAGAGAAGTGAACCCTCTCAATGGGCCCTATCCCTGGATAGATACCTATCCTAGTATAGGGAAATAACCACGCTTACCAGACAGTGCTAATCTGCACTCGCGACACAACAGAGTTATTGGCGTACAGATGATTATACACGGGAGGACATACATCTTTGCAGGTGTTGAACCAATGAGTATCGTCACCACATCACATGCAATGCCTGGCATACTCCCCATAACCTTTTATCAGAGTGATGGTACCCAGTTCCCCTCTTCCCCTTTGGCTTTAACCAAAACTGGGTGTATTTTGGAACAAGGCACACTGCTAATATCTTTCTACAAAAACCTAACCATCATTTTAACTATTTTTGACAACCATACTATACAGACATAAAAGGAACATTTAATTAAAGATTTTATATTTATTAGATTTTATTAGATTGTCTTTTGTGACTTATTTTATTGGCTAATTTTTCACTTTTAACGGCCTTGTGTTTAGAAGGAAATGAAAATTTCTGATCCCCATCTTCTTCAATTTTTCGGAAGGTGTCACCCCCCCCCTTAAGAAAGGGGGGGGGCGAACTATCAGAAAGATGTTAGTATCATCATAGATAATTGTCATAGAAATATATAAAATAAGTATTATGCAGTAAATTGACTGCCAATAATTATATCAAACATTTTGCCGAGAATATAATGTTCGTTGTTTCTTTTTTTATCGAAATATGTTCAAGCAACCACTTGAAATTTCAAAACAACACCTTTGATCGTTTGACCTTCTTCCATATCTGTTGCTTTCCTGTATCCATCCAAAACTTCAGTCGGTAAAATCTTGATCTTTCCCTCTCTTTCCAATCGTTCTGCATGTTCCATTTCAGCAATCTTCATATAAATTTGACCAGTGCATACTACAACCAACTAATTTGAAAATTCTTCTTTTTCAGGGCTCACTAGTAAGCAAGTATCAAAATTGAAGAATGCCAATTCCAATTATGTTGGATCAGCAGTGTTGATGCCATTTTGTTTTGTACAGAATGAGCTTTCAATTCTTTTTATCATAAGATCTTCATTTCAACCGTCTCATGCTGGGCAAGTAGGGTACGTATTTCTATACAAAGTTTCCTTCTTTTTATCAAGGAAAGGTGGTGAGGTATGTGAGAATGGTCCCTTTTCTCGCCCTTGAAAGTCTCTCACAAGGGTAGAAAAACCACAAAACAACAATTGAATCCCTGACAGGTTCCCATAATTATGAAAAATCATTTGATTACTTCCTTGAAGGGTCATAAATTCTCGTAATTTGGACCAAAGCTTAAAATCTTTAGCTGAAAATTACAAATTAGGAAACTAGGCTCTCACAGGGTCGATTTTCGAACTTTCGCTCGGGCACATCCACCACTTCGCAAACCTAGTATACCCCCATCCCGGTAATTCGTCACATTGAATATAGAACAGAATGGGGAATAAAAGATCAGAGTATTGTAGCCCGATAACAGATAGCCATAATTTTCATTCGAGCACATAAATCTCTGCAACAAATGCATTATATTAGTTTCAAAAATTGTTTTTGATGCTAGCTATTTTATTTTAAAAGAATTACCTTCGCTTTTTTTACAGATTTCCTGGAGGAAGGCTAGATGCTGAAGACAGATCAGTAGAGGATGCTGTATTGCGAGAAACGTTCGAAGAAATTGGAATCCCTTCTCATGAGATTGAAATATGGAACAAAGTAGTCTCCGAAAAAAAGGTCTGTTAATATTTTTATGATGTTTTTTGGGGCACTTCAAAACAAAATGAATAGCCACACGTTGTTTTCATAAACAACTCTAATGGGGTCGTTTAGCATAATTTAAAGGAAAAAAATAATATCTAGCTGAAACTTTCTCCAGACTGTCTAAAAAAAAAAAACCCCTAAAATCCCTGGTGAAAATTTTTTTTCCCCAGGCGCATTTTTAGACCATATCATGTATACCATTCGAAAGCTCTCAAAAATATATCGAAGACTTTCAAACGGTTTTAGACGATTTCCCTTCCTAACTCGAGATATTTCATGTGCAAGTTTCACTTTTCGCCATATTTTGGTCTAAAACTGACCATAAATTGCATCTTCTGCGTGTAAACATGTATTGTATGTTTTTATTTTCTCTTTAATTTTAGATTTCCAACTCGCCTATAGGAATCGTCTTTGGTTTTGTCAAAGATTTCAATCATGAAAAGCTCAACATTTGTGAACGAGAGGTAAAAGTTTTTTCTACTTCACGATTCGCGTTCTCACTTGATTCATTCATATTTTGAATATTGATACGTTGACTCCAGTAATTCTTTTAAGGTAACTATTTCTGAAAGTCATCCTAAAAAATGTTTAAACGGTCTTTTGAAGACTTAATATCTTTTTGTTAGTTTTGTTTGTTTGTTTATTTGTTTGTTTGTTTGTTTGTTTGTTTGTTTGTTTGTTTGTTTGTTTGTTTGTTTGTTTGTTTGTTTGTTTGTTTGTTTGTTTGTTTGTTATTTATCGTTGAAACTAAGAAAAAAATAGCTACTAGGTTGATACAAGTCAACCTATTCACAATTTATTTAGTTCTTAAATAAAGCCATGAATATAACGTTGATTTCCAATGCTTATTTTTGGACCTACCTCCGGGTACCCCGGTGGAGGTCCTTTAAATTAACCCATGTCCGTTCGTTCGTCCGTTCGTTCGTCTGTTGCCAGCTTTTCTCGGGATTGGCTCATTAGTTTTTTCTGATTTTTTGCACAATGATGCAAAATGGCAATGCCCAAAATTTTTCCGGCCGAAAATACTGGAAATATCCCGGAAAAACTGTTTTTTTGGCACTTTCTCGAGATTTTATCATTAGTTTTTTCTGATTTTTTGCTCAAAGATGCGTATTAACAATGCCCAAAACATGGCCGAGTCCATTTTTTGAGAAAAAAAATTTTCCGGCCCAAAATATGCCGGAAATCGCCGTTTTTCTGGATTTTCATTGGAATTTTTCCTTACAATTGGTTGTTTTTTCATTCAAAAACATTATTAATAGCAATGCCCACCATCAAGCATTTTTCAATTTTCAATGAAATTGATTTTTGAAGCTGGAACTATTCAAAAATCGCTGGAACAACCTATTTTCGCCGGAAAGACAGTATTTCTTGAGTTTCTCGAGCTGTACTTTATATTTTTTTATGAAATTTTGCATACTGATGCAAAATGACAATAGCTAAAATGTGACGGAGCCAGATTTTCGAAAAACATTTTTTTCCGGCTGAAAATGCCGCTTTTCTGGATTTTCATTAGACTTTTTGCTTATAATTGGTTGTTTTTTCATTCAAAAAAATTATTAATAGCAATGCCCACCACCATCAAGTATGTTCCAATTTTCAATTAAATTGATTTTTGAAGCCGGAACTATTCAAAAATCACCGGAAGAGCCTATTTTCGCCGGAAAGACAGTATTTCTTGAATTTCTCGAGCTGTACTTTACACTTTTTATGAAATTTTGCACATTGATGCAAAATGACAATACCTTAAATGTGACGGAGTCTGATTTTCGAAAAACATTATTTTCTGGCCGAAAATGCCGGAAATATACCGGAGAAACCGGTTTTTTTGACATTTTATCGAATTTTCATCCTTATTTTTCTCTGATTTTTTTGCAGAATGATGCGTATTCGCAATGCTCAAAACATGACCGAGTTTGATTTTTGAGAAAATGTTTTTTTCCGGCCAAAAAAAGCCGGAAATTTCCGTTTTTGCAGATTTTCATTGGATTTTTTCGTTTCATGTCTTTGTTTTTTTCAAACAAAAACATCATTTATAAGAATGTCCACGATTAAGCATGGTTCAATTTTCAATGAAACTGATTTTGGTACAGGAACTTTCTAAAAATTGCCAGAACAGCCGAGAATCGCCGGATTCCATGAATTTCTCGTATTATACTGCATTTTCATACTATTGTTCTCATTTTTCAATTGTCTTATTACATCAATCTTCAGGTAGGTAGGTCCATTCAGCATGTAGCTCGTTTTACTTTAAATCCTTCAAGATCATTAAGATGTCGAAGTTCTTGGACAGTGGTATTTCTCTTTCAATGTTGTCAAATAATTTGATTTACTGCCTGGGTAGGCCTGAAAGTGAAGCTTATATTGATGAAATGAGGTATTAATTCACTACTACATACTAATTATTTATACTTATTTAAAACCTTACTTGCTTTTGCAGGTGCACGATGTCTTTACAGTCCCTATCAAGGATTTATTGGACCCTTCAAAACATGGATACACTAAATTTCGCTGGGGAAATCAAATGCCAGTATTTGTTAACCAGCACCGAAATGTATGGGGCTTGACGGCCATGTTCACCAATATTTTCCTAAGGTCGCTTTTCCCTGAGACACATCGTTTATCAACGTTTAGATCACTTCAGAACATGGAAGAAACTCATAGGTAGCAGAGGCAAGAGATTTATTTTCGACATTTTTGACAATATTTTTTCTGTTTTTTTGTGGATGTTTCGTTCTGGATTTCCAGAATTTATGGCCCTTCGGGAAACTTTTTCTAAGACTGCATTTTTATTTGCGCTTTGTGACTCGTAGATAAACTTTCGTTTTCGAACGTCTGAATTAAGGGGGAAAATATCTATCAAATACCTTTAGATCATCTTAATTCCTCTCTTGTGTTTCAATCATCACCGTTCTAATCAAAAAGAACATTCCAAACTTGATAAGACTTACATTAAGCCTTTTACAGAAATCAAATACAGTTGCTCTTTAATTCGTCCTTCAAGGGGAATTGGGTTTTCATCGAATAAGGGAGCTTATTGAATAATAGAGCGAGAAATTCTTGACGACTGGGACTTCAAACTTTATCAAATAAGGGAAGTTATCGAGTAGTAGAATGTCAAATTAGAGGGCATCAACTGTATTATATTTTTTGAATTTTACTGCAAATTTTTGGAATTTTTATAATTTATTGTTTTTGTTTGTCAAAGCATGTAAATTGTGACTATATAACATACTACCGTAGATTAAATAATTGTTTGAAAACTTTTATATCTGTTTCGACCGAATAAAAGTTATTTCATGCTATCTGTAAATTGATCTTTTAGGAGGAAGGGAATCAGGAATGGGATATTTTGATAATCTTAGATGATTGAAGTGAATGACAAATCATATCATCTACGTTCGATCCCTTAAAGTGTTTATTCGAGGAGTGTTTCTTGAGTTTCCTTAACACTTAGTAACCCTCCTCTTTTTGTCACAATTCTATGAGAGAAAACGAAGTTTTAAGTATGACTTTTCTGTGTTTTTAACAAGCTTTGTGCTATTGAAGTAGTAGATTTATTTTTTGAGAGGTGTCTTATATGAAAAGTTTAAGCAAACAAGATTTAGCTTAATCAACATCATCTTAGTACCTGTCTACCGAAAAGGAGGTTGTTTGAATGCCATTCAGACGACTTTGTTATTATTGTAGTGGTATTTTATATGTTTGAGTTAGCAATGTTTTGATGTGAAAGATTCAATACATATCGGTTGAGAAGTTCATGAGCTCTCTGCTTTGTTTTCTCACTTTGTTTCAGAGAGTCTTAGCAGGGGATTTGACATATTCATTCAAGCAAACATTATTATTTTTATTCGTGGCAAATGCTCCCATGCAGAATCATTGATCAACGGCAGCAGCGCTTTGCGATATTTTAAGCGTCATCAATTTACCAAGAGATTGCTTTCGGAGAGTTGTCGAAATACGTTTTGTTCAGATTTTGGGGAAGATTGAGAATTTAACTGCAGAATTATGTCTCGCTTATTCATATTCTTCGTGCTTGTACCACTTGTATTTTGCGTGGACGACAAAGACAAATCGAGGTACATAAAACGTGTGAAACCAAGAATGAGCATGTTAATCAAACCGAACGATACCCGATGGACCATCCAAGGATATCAATGTGATGGAAGAGATTGTGAGAAAACGTGCGATACAGAAGGGATATGTACTTCTTTTAAATGTGACTGCCCTGGGTCTCTTGCCTCTGGGTATATTGGAAACCCACTGCCGACAAATTGTGAAGTTTCAACTGAACTTTCGTGCAGTAATGTTTGTTTCCGTGGTTTTTGTAGGCAAATTTGTAAAGAAGTGATTGTTAAAGATTGTTTCAACATTAATGGTTGACTTTCATAACGCTATCAACTTTTTATTTTTACACCCCTGTCTCACAGCCCCGGTGGAACTTTTTTCTTCAGTAGGGATAAAAATCCCTATTGAAATCTCAATGGGGATGGAAATTTTATTGTTCCAAGGTTAAAAAATCCAGTGGGGATGGCTTTGGAGTGCAATTTTTAGACATTAATTTTCGAGTGGGGATGAAATCAAAGTCAATTTCCCAGTGGGGCTGAAATTCCAGGGTATTTTCTCACCGGGGACTAAATTTTTGCCAGATTTTCCACAGAATCAGTAAATCAGAATGGAAATTTTCCTAATTTTCCAAAAAAAATCCTCGAAGTCGAAAAAAATAGAGCTCAATATATATTTGATATAATTCTTTATGTTGAAAAAGGCCAGTTGGCTGAAATATTCCTTAAAGAAAGATAATGTGTTATCTCTGATTTTCTGAATTTCTAATTTTGAAAAATCAAATTCTCGAAAAACATTCCACATGTTGAGTGGAGGTGACATTGACAGTTAGATGTATTACAAAGCAGTCAATTTCCCAGTGGGACTGAAATCGTTGGGTAATTTTTGCACAGGGACGAAATTTTGGCAAAATTTTCCAGTTGGCGGGGCTCATGCAGGTCTGTTAATATTTATCGAGCAGATGAATTAGTTTTGATGAGTAACCAGGAGAAGTGCAAACATTTCTTTCAAAAGTGACAGCCGATTATAGAAATATCTGTCATCTTAAAGGGAGTATTAAAAATGTTAAAAATGTTTGAGGCACGAATGGACAGCGCAATACCTCTACAGATAAGAGTTTTAAATTCCGATAACATTAATTTGTTATAGATTTTAACATATTTCATGCCTTAACTTATTACATACATCACCCTAAAAAACTGAAAATTCCCTATTTAAATTTATATTCAAAAAATATTATACAAATAGTGTCAAATAATAAATTATTTTTTCTGTGTGTCCATGTATTTTTTGATATTTTCAATGCTTAATACTCGTTCACGAAGTGCTGAGATTTCTGGAAACTCCTTCAAATCTAATTCGATCATACATAAAAGTCCAACCAAGACGAAATCAGCTATGGAAATCTAAAACAGAGACAGAAAATCAAACTCAAATAAAGACTTGTAAAAAAAGTCAACTTTATCGTTTTTGTTCAAGAGCTGTCGCAGCTAAGGTTGGCATGAATACGTATGGGGTCACGGGGAGCAGTACGTAAGTTTTAAAGGGGAAAGAACACTTAAACAGTTTTAGGATGCAAAGAATTGATGAAGGAAAAAAACAGTACTTTGACATCTTTTATATTTTCTTTGAAACAACACCCGTGTCTCACAGCCCCATTGGAACTTTTTTCCTCAATGGGGATAAATTCCTATTGAAACTCTATTGTTCCAAAGATTAAAAAATCCAGTGGGGATGGTTTTGGTGTACAATTTCTAAACATTGAATTTCGAATGGGGATGAAATCAAAGCTATTTTCCCAGTGGGGCTGAAATTCCAGGGTATTTTCCCAACAGGGACGAAATTGTTGCCAAATTTTCCAGTGGGGCTGGGGTCCCAGTGGGTCTGCGACACCGGGATGCGAAACAGGTTTTGCAATATTTATGGGCATCAAGAGAAATAATTGCTAAAAGAAGCAATATAAAATCGTTTAAAAAGAACGCATTTTTACCTTTTCTCCTGCAATAAAAGCTTTTCCCTCGTTGTGTTGTTTCAAGGTTTTTGAAATGAATCCCATCAACAACTTGTATTTGTCTGAGGCGTAAAATTCTTGCAATTTTGTTTTCTGAAAAGAATGAGCAATAAAAGCTATATATTTCAAGTTGACAAATTACAAGCTGTGAAAAAATGTTTTTGAGAGTTGGCTGAGCGTTTTGCAATAGATTTAAAAATAAGGAAAATTTCTGGTACCTTTGCTTCCTCGTCATTCCCTCCAAATATAATTTTGATCAACTCTGCTCCAATATCACTGAACGTCTCACAAACTTGATCGATCACAGCTTGTTCCAGAGAATTGTTGCCATAGAAGCCAAGTTCCCTAGCAACGAATCGAGCAATAGCACTTGATTGACAGATGACGTTATCATCAACTTCCAAAGTTGGCATTTGGTGAAGTGGAAATCTTTTGCCTAAAAGGAAAATAAACAACTTGAAGTCAAAGATTAAAGGTGTGAACCAAACAATGAAAATGAACTTATTTCTTACGATAAATTGCTAAAGTAGATCCGAATAACTTAGAACAACTAGACTTACAAATAGCCAGAATGTCTGGCCTGGGGCCTGACGTACCTGACCAACGAGACATGGTGTGTAACTGCAAAGCAGAATAATAAAAAGACATAAAAAATAAGAACATACCATCTGTTTTATTTTTGGCCCACTCCTCTCCAGATATTCTATTATCATTGAATTCAACTCCAGCGGCATGAAACATCAGCCTGATTGATTCAGCACGTCCAGCTGTATCAAAGTAGTTCAATGTGTACTTGACCATTTTGAAATCTGCTCAGTATTTTTCTCTTCACTAGACCACGTAAGTAGAAAGTTCGAACTGAAATGAGATGCCTCCCCTTTCTCTAACACGTCTATTTATACAAGAACGAATTAGATTACTTCAGCAACATATCGTATTACAAACAATTAATAACCACTACATGTTTTTTTATAAGCATACAAAAATCCAAAAGTTGGCTCGGAAATGCTTAGATCGAGAGATTTACAAAGCTGAAAAATGCTTTAAGGGATGCTTATATCTTAAGCAAAATTTTAGAGCTAAAAACAAACAAGTTCTAAAAATGAAGGTTCAAGGTGATGTTTAGCACATGCTTAAATTTTCGCCATATATGATCCTAGATATGCTTATAAACACAATGCTTATAAAGAAAAAAACATAAACAATTATAAAACAATTTGTTCTAGAAGGAGAACATTCTAGAATGATCTAGACCATGAATTACTTTTTTATAAGAACAAACTATAAGAACATAAAGCTTCGATGGCCAAAATATTTAGAACATTTTAAGGCTTTCCAACCCCTAAAACACCTAATTTCTTAGGAAAATATGCAAAAATACTTACAAAATTGTGAATATAAGAACATGTTAAGAACATTTTTAGGCTTAAAACTCAAAAAGTTAAGAACATCTGAAATATTGGATGCTCTTATAAAAAACGTGTAGTTCAAACATTCTAGACTATACTAGTTCAAACCACCCACTCATCGAGTGTTACTTCAATTAAATGGTAGTTGGCTGTTTCTGACATCCGACAAAGAAGAGAATTAAAGATTTTAATAACAGAAGATATTGATTGATAATCTTTAATACTATACTCTTTATATACAACGCTTTTTTGAAAGTATGTCAGCCAACAGAATTTTCATAACATAAACATAAAACTGTTTTTATAGGTCAAAAAAAACTTTGAAACGAACCGAAGCACTCAGAAACTAAGATTTCATACCATGATGTGAAAATGATTGTAAAACAAAAATCTAAAGTTTCAGGTTTAAAATCACAATTTCTTGTTTCAAATGAGAAATGAAATTTCTTTTAAAATTTCAAGAAAAAAGAGAAGAAAGGGATATCTTATTGTCAGAGTTTCCACCTGCCGAATTCCCACTAACATTTTTTGAAGAGAACAAAATGTGAAATCCCATTGTGAAGGGAAGACATGCTTGTATGGATAGAAAAGGTGAAAACCCCTTCTACAAACCTCTATAAAAATATGCTGGGAGTATTACTTACCTTATAGGTATTATATTTCGCGGGTACTTAATTTCGCGATTTTTAGGCCAAATTTCGCGAAATTAAATACACGCGAAAATTTCCAGAAACTGGCAATCGCGAAATTTTAACTTTTAATTTTTCGGAATGCAATTTTAAAAGTTGATGTTCTGCAAAAATTTCATAAATTTATCTAAAAAAATATAAAAACCTATACAAAATTATACAAAATATTGTTAAAATGAAGCGAATACAGTCGCTTTCATGTCGTCTTCTGACTAGCCACCAGAACCGTTGGAAAGCCAAGGTCCAACCAACGGTTCCGGCGAGAATATTGTTTTATATACTTACAAAACATTATTAAAATAAATTATTCCTTTTGTGTTTCCATGAATTTTTTGATCTTTTCAACGCTAAGTACTCGTTCACGAAGAGCTGAGATTTCTGGAAACTCTTTCAAATCTAATTCAATGAAACATAACATTCCAACAAGATTGAAATCAGCCAACGAAAGCTTAAAAAGAATACAGAGTTCATCAATAAGATGAAGAAAAACGTTCGAAAGTTCTTTTCATCAAGGGGGAACCCTTCAACAGAGGGAATAAAACTCAATATTTTACTCGCCTGTACCATGTCATTTGCAGAAAACATAAATCTCCCTAAAATGGCGTCATATCACGAGGCCCCCCAGCGGACTCTCAATTCACGCAATCACGCAATCCTTTTCGTAATTCACGCATTCACGCAAATTTTCCTCGATTTTCACGCAATAACCCAATCAGAAAATTTTCAGTAAAAATCGGGGAAACATTGGAAAATCAGGAACACTGCATACAACCGGTGGAAAAAAGTGAAAATTCACATATTCACGCACGAAATAGCCCAGATTCACGCATTCACGCAATCATAAAGTGGATTTTCACGTTCACGCAAGTTTTTTCAATTCACGCATTCACGCATTTTTTTTTCAATTTTCACGCACTCACGCAACCGAAAATGCCCATTCACGCATTCACGCAAACCGCTGGGGGGGGGGGCTATCATGCTAGACCAGCAAAGAATATATTTCATAGCATGCCACCGACACCCCTGTATCACAAACTAGATGGAAATATTTTTAATCAAACAACTTTCCAGTGTGCTAAGCGTACTGGCTCGACTTTAGCATCTTGTAAACTAGACTAAAGGTCTCTTAAAATTTTAAAATCTTAAAAGACCCATATTTCTTCATGTGTTTGAGCATGGGTCATTTTTCGTTAAAAAACAATTTCAAAATTCGTCAATTTCCCTATGTTTTTCGTCAATAGTTGTGCCTGTCATGTCAAACTTTGACCTACAAAAACTTTAAACAGGTCTCAGCAGAACCCCCGCGCAAAGGTGACATTAAATACATACATTCTATATCCTTTTAACCGCTAAATTTTATAATTTACCTTTTCTCCTGCGATAAAAGCTTTTCCATCGTTGTGTCGCTTCAAGGTTTTTGAAATGAATCCCATCAATAACTTGTATTTTTCTGAAGCGTAAAATTCTTCCAATTTTGTTTTCTAGAAGGAAAAAGCAATAGAATAAAGTCCATGATATCCACATCTCAAAGGTATTTAGATTATCCCAGGCGTCTCAATACACGGGTTGCAAAATTGCATCAATGCAGTCAAAACATGTGATTAGTATATTATATGTAATCACATGATAACGAGTGCAATTCGAATATAATTGCACGAGTGATTTTTTTGTTATTAATTTTCCGAGTCCGAAAGGACGACGAAAATTCGAAACAAAAAAATCACGAGTTATTATGTGATTACGAGCTAATCGCACAATGGCTTTCACTACTTTTTCCCAGTTAGGAAAGTAAATTACAGAAATTACACTGAGAGTTTTATATTTTTCTCTTCTCTCTGTGTCTTTCTTTTATTGTTGTTTATTGATTTTCGTTCTCAAAAAATGAATTTCGAATGCAATTAAAACGTTCGATGCAAAAAAAGTGTAAGAAAAAACATTAAAATCATTTTTGTAAACATTGGCGCAGCATCGAAGAGTGTGATTAACGATTAATTGCTCTCTACAGGATGCAATTAACGATTAATTGCTCTCTTTGAGGGGGTGCCAAATAAGAAAAAATAACCCATCGTGCGATTACTCGAAAAAGTTCTTTTTTCGCAACATTTATGGACTTGGATTTGAGCAAGTTTGAGAATGAACTATTACGACAGAACGTGTGGAACCCGGGGGGGGGGGGGTACTACCCTTGTCGACCGACGGGGGTGCTCCGCTGGGGTTCGAAAAATGGACCCTACGTGGGACTCGGAATTTGCGAAAAAAGTGACCCTGAATGGGACTGAAATTCCAAAATTTTCTAATTTTCTCAAATTTTCTACTTTTCCCCCAAATTTTCCAAAAATAGGCACCTTACGAGGGACTGATTTTTATATTTTGGTGTTTTTGCGACCCTACCTGGGACTCGTGGAGGTTAAAAAAGGTACCCTGACCAGCGGAGCATCCCCGTAACCCATCTTGCCCTAGTACCCCCCCCCCCCCCCCCCCCCGGTGTGGAAGCCAATTTTATTTCAATTTATTCAGAGAACTAGCTATGATTTTCACGCCGCCACGTCATTTTACCCGATGCCTTGAGTTCCCCTTTGTGAAGAAGCTCCAATACCTTGGTTTCAGCATCGTGTCCAGCTAAAGCAATTTTCATTAGTTCCACTCCTAATTCGTGTAATGTTTCACAAACTTCATCTATTACAGCTTGTTCCAAAGAACTGTTGCCATAGAAACCAAGCTCTCTAGCAAGAAATCGACAAATAGCTTTTGATTGACAGATGACGTTATCATCCACCACTAAAGTCGGCAATTGGTGGAGTGGAAATCTTTGAGCTGAAAAAACAAGTAAAAGTATTGAAACAAATCAATCCCATAATACAGTCTGTTGCTACTTTTCAGACTTAAGACAGACTTGAAGCCACAGAGCGGCTAGCTCGATGCTGTGTGGGGCTTCTCTTTCACTGCGTGATAGCGTAACTCTGTTTATACAGTGATTGCTTGATAGGACTATTTTTCGCTATTCTTGCGTAATCGTGATCGTAACGGGTGTCAAAACATTTTAGCAATGACAGAATGAAAAGAACACAACAGAAAAAAATCTGGGGGGAGCTCGATTCAAAAAATGATGACGTGCGGCCCAAAATTAGGCCTTTGAAATCGGACCTTTACAGTGCAGAGAAAATTTAGCTAGATTTGAGTAAATTTGGGCGAAAAATTGACCCTTAAGATGCATTTTCTCGAAAAAATTTGACCAATTTTTTGGCAATATCGTCAGATTTTCCAAATTTTAAACCTTTAGAGTGCACTTTGGGAAGCTTGGAAAAGGGACCCTTAAGGGCCGCACGTACGGTCGTTTACCTTGAGTGCACCCCCTCCCCGGGCAAAAATATACATACCATTCGATTTGTTTTCCAGCCACTGCTCTCGGGTCATATAATTGTCATTGAATTCAACTCCAGCAGCATGAAATATTAAGCTGATAGCATTGAAGTTTTTATTGAAGTGGTTCAAAGTATACTTCACCATTTTGAAATTCTGGATTTATTTTTGTTTTCACTAAAATGCAAAATAAAAACAAAATACACAAATTTCAGTGAACATCTCCAGCGGAACAACCATAAAAGTGAGGAGGCTGAAGTCTCCCCAGTCTCCCCGCTTCCACCGGGCCTGGTGAATGTATAATACTTCACTCACACTAACCCTTGTACCAAGTAGTTAATTTTATAAATTTCCGAATATTGAATAAATTAGCTAGCGCTTTATGTATGAATCTTTAACATTTAAATTTTTTCCTCCCATCTCTTGCCTCGTTGAGGTATTTCAACCAACGTATTTAAAGGATCTGTGATTTTCCTCTATCAAACACTTTTGGAAAAAGCCCTTACATACGTTGCATTTTATTTTGTGGATACATCAAAATCAGGTTGTTATGTAATAGTTTAGCTAAGTCCACTATTGTTTTTTGTTAACATAAAATAAGAAAGTTCTTGAGATGACTTTGGACAAAATGAAATCTGATATATCCTTAAGTAATGTTTATTTTTGCATTTTGATTTTTTTGTCCCTCTCGCAATATTCATTACTTACAATTGATATAAAATAGTATAATGAACCGAATTTAGCATAAGTTTCATTTAACTAAATACAAGAGGTCCTGAAAGTGTACTTATCTGTACTTATTATAATTTACAAATGGAAGTGAACGGAATAAAAAGGCGGTAAAAAGTCAAAATATTATAAAGTAATATTATAATGAAACCATATCAAATTCGGACAATTTACTTGCTGACAAATGAATATACCTTTATAATTCAAAAAGTCTAGAGATAAATTAATTGGAAATGAAAATTACGTGCGATTAAAAATTTTCTAAAAATGAAATTAATAAAAGATGATACTAATAGTGTCAAATAGTGAATCACTTTTTCTGTGTGTCCATGTATTTTTTGATCTTTTCAACGCCAAGTACTCGTTCACGAAGTGCTGAGATTTCTGGAAAATCCTTCAAATCTAATTCAATGAAAATCAAGATTCCAACCAGATTGAAATCAGCCAGGGAAAGCTTTAAAAGAAAACAAGCAACATGCTGAATGGACCTACCTGTTGATCAAAATCAGATAAAAGTAGGTGTTCTACATTTTACTATTGGTATTGAGCAAACACAATAAGTCTTAGAACAATGCAAAAATGTCTGATTTATTTTCTTTTATCATTGTGTAAATTGGTCGTCTTTTTTTGAAAATTTTATGACGAAAAAAAATTTTCCGAGAAAAATTACTTCAGCCACATTTTAAGGTACCTTGCACTCTATCTTACTGTCAAAAATTTTGCACCAAGTCCAAAAAACCTTATTTTTAAGTAGTTTTTGGCCCAAATTTACCCCCAATTTTTTTTTCAAAATCGGGCTCCGTCACTTTTTAAGCATTGCTTTTTTGTATCATTGTGCAAAAAATGTAAAAAAAATAATAAGCCGATCCCGAGAAAAGCTGCTAACAGGAAAATGGTAAAACAGAATTTCCCCCAAAAAAGAAAATTCGTATTTTACGACGAAAAAAAATTTTCCGAGAAAAATTACTTCAGCCACATTTTAGGGTGCCTTGCACTCCATCTTTCTGCCAAAAATCAGGGAAAACTAATGAAGCAATTTTGCACCAAGTCCAAAAAACCTTATTTTTAGGTAGTTTTTGGCCCAAATTTGCAAAAATCCGTATTTGAGGACAAAAAAAAATTTTCCGAGAAAAATTACTTCAGCCACATTTTAGGGTACCTTGCACTCTATCTTTCTGCCAAAAATCAAGAAAAACTAATGAAGCAATTTTGCACAAAGTCCAAAAAACCTTATTTTTAGGTAGTTTTTGGCCCAAATTTGCCTCCCAAAAATTTTTTTCAAAAATCGGGCTCCGTCACTTTTCAGGCATTGCCATTTTGTATCATTGTGCAAAAAACTAAAAAAAACTAATGAGCCAATCCCGAGAAAAGCTTGTAACAGACGAACGGACAACGGTCAAATTAAAGGACCTCCCGGTAGGTCCAACAAAAATCATTTAAGATTTCAGTTTTGTTTCATATCAGACACATGTTTTATACCAGGCCGGCTTTCCTATGTTAATTTGTGTTCGATTTCGTGTTGAATAAGCAAAAATTTGTTTTTCTTTCCCTCTGTCAGACTGATCTTGCTCCATATTCGTGTCAATTCAATGTGACAAAGCTTGTGAATTAAAATTGACGAGTAGTAAGCAAACTATATTCGACGATGGTTAATTTTTTTGCCAATTTCATCATGAATATTTTTAGAGTACATTCCTAGCATGCTCAAAGAATTATTGGGTCACACGCTCGATTCGGAAATAGGTAGCAAAAAATTGTAGGGTCAGCCCAATCAAGACAGACTTGACCAGTGAAATCCCGAGATTACCTTATTGGAACTAATTTTCGCGGTCGAAAAAAAATATCCGAAAAATTGCATTTCGCGGGTATTAATTTTCGCGGTTTTTTCCATTCTGGAATTTTTGCGGGTTTTAATTTTCGCGGTTTTGCCTTTTTTTGGACAAATTTCTTTCATTTTCCTAGGGATTTTTCAAATTTTTCGATAAAATTGGAAAAAATTGTATTTCGCGGGAATTAATTTTCGCGGTTTTCGACTCTCAAAATTTTTCGCGGGATCAAATTTTCGTGATTTCGACGAAAAACCGCGAAAAACGCTAAAATTAAAACCCGCGAAAATTAGTTCCAATAAGGTAATAACATCATCTCCAAAATGTAAAGATAGATTTTTAATGTCCTCAAATCTCCTGAAATCTCTCGGAATAGGGCCCTGCTGACAGGGTAGTTGCGGCCAGAATCTTAAACGTTCATTTCCCGCGCGCAAGTTTTCTTAGCCCTCGAATTTCGCTTCGTCACATTAGAAGGCATGCGATTTTGAATTTCCCAATAATACCTTTTCTCCTGCGATAAAAGCTTTTCCATCGTTGTGTCGCTTCAAGGTTTTTGAAATGAATCCCATCAATAACTTGTATTTTTCTGAAGCGTAAAATTCTTCCAATTTTGTTTTCTAGAAAGGAACAATACCAGCTCTTTTAATGGGATTAAAATTTTACGGTTGAGCTCATCCGCGAAACTTAAGATTAGAATTCAATTCAAAAGTTTTTATTACCTTTTCACACCGGGTTAAAACGAAAATGGGAGTCAAATTCAAGGGCCAAAAAAATTAGCTTATCTATCAAAATTTTGTTGAAAACGTTCAATGTTTTTTTATATGTAAATCTACATCAAGGCCTTGAAAACCCGAGTTATGACGTCATAACTCGGTTTTTTCAGGTGCACCTTAATTTTCCGAGTTAATTTTTTTACACAACCAAGTTGGTCAAACATACTGTCATAGACCTGCACAGCGTCACTTTCTTTAGGGAAATACCTCGTCCCCGTATATTCCAGGCTTTATTTACGTTACTGATTGACGCCGGTGAATACCCTGGTGTTGGCTGATGCGAGTTCCCCCTCTCAGTTAGGCTTCTGCTCATCCTCTAGCGAAAAAAGTTTCTTATAGAGGCTGCTTAATACTCGGTAGATCCTCTTTCCCAGAATATGCCGCTTTTCGCCGAATTTCGGCGAAAAAGCTATTTTAGCTGGCGAGTCCTTATGATGATGAATTTGTGAAGGAACTCTCCCCGTTACGGTTTAGATTTTTGATAGCCTGTAACAAACTAATAACAAATATTGTCATTATTGATACCGATATTAAAAATGCACGTGTTAGTTTGATACAGGCTCGCTTGATTGTTCACATTTTGAATTCAACATGGCTGCCGAAGCGAAGTAGAGAATTTCTCTTTTTTGGAGTTTATTTTGGTTTTTGGAAGTTATAATTTAGAGTTAACAGCTTTGTATGTGCAAATTTATGTTCAGTTGTATCTATGGAATGCATTAAGGGAAAGTTGTGTCTCAGTGGCATGAAATAATGATTCAAATTAAGATTTTTTGTTTGTTTTGATTTTGGCTGATGTTTTGGTTACAAGATCTTGAAATTCTTTCAAGTTTCAACAAGTATTGTCGCTTTGGAGCCTACAATAAAGCAACAGGCATGTCAAATTTACTTTGTTCTTTGTTACAGAGCAAGATTCTTTGGTTTTCTGGAAGATTTCTTGTTTTCAAAGCTACTTTAAAAGGAGTTTAAAAAGTCAATTTTTTTGCAAGTTTTTTTCTCAAGTTTTAGCCATTGAAAACTGACTCTGGACAAGAGTTTATACCTCTAGTTTGGCCTTGTTGGTATATCATTCCGCAAAGCATAAACCGTGCAGCTGTGATGGAATATTTCTCATATTTTTGTCGGTTTTGAGAACTTTGGAGAGATTGAGTTTTTGTTTTGGATTTTCGCAGACCCGACAGACTCAGTCAGGCTCAAATATTAGAGGATATGATTTCAGTTGATAGTTCTTAGATGTCTTGGTGATACATCTATAAATTGGAAGGAAACTTAATAAATTTTGTATAATATTTTTTCATTTTTAATGGTTTTAAGGTACAAACTTTCTCTGATCTCAAAACCCATTTTAGAATGGTTTCTTCTTTCAATTTTTTTTTTAGTTTCTTTTCCTCAACAAGAGGAAAAAAACCTTATTCAATACTATTATAGGGATGCAAGAGGATTTTTTCATTTATTAAGTTATTTTTTTAGAACAGAGTGCTTTCGTTTTAAGGCCTGTTTCCATCGATCGCGCGAGCGTGCACGCTAGGGCAAAATTTCCTAAAATAGCCTATTGACGTCACGAATTAAATTTTCTTGTACACAAAAGTGTACGCTCTTGTACGCTTTTGTGCTCTTTTCTACGCTGAAAATTTTCAACTTTTTTGAGCGTACAGGAGCGCACATCTCAATTGATAATTTTTAACCAATCAAGAAAGAGAAAAACTGCTGAGTAAACAAAAAAATGTAAACATACAGATTGTGCATGTTTTTGATGGAAATCAAACGTTGATCGCGCGGAGTGTGCGGCCAAATCTACTTTAAGAATTTTGGCCTAGCGTGCACGTTCGCGCGATCGATGGAAACAGGCCTTTAAAGGATTCTTTGTTTTGATCTTTTCTCTGACTTCCTGTAAAATGTAATATTGAAGTCAGAAAGCTGATGTTTATAGAACTCAAATAACTAGGCTTTTTCATTAAACTGTTTTACACTTTTTCATAACATTTTTAATACAGACTCTCTTACTGTTATATAAAGTCAAAGTGAAGACAGAACATATTTTTTTATTATTTTCTGACTCGCCATATAAAACTCGTCCCTTTCCGTAGTAACTCGCCAAAAAAGATAAAATCGGCCACCATAAGAGCCACCATAGCGGGAAGGCAAGCCGTACACTATTAAGTAAACCTATATAGGAGATATATCTATAGAGGTTTGCGAATCAAACTACCTCTCAGTAAGCATCAAAAAGCTGATAATACGCATAGAATGAGGTTGAATACCCCAAGTGCTACATATATTTGGAAAGCTCAATCATTCTACTTTTCGAATGCTGTGTCATAGAATTTTTTTAACAATCAAATAGAACGGAGTTTCCTCTGATGTAAACAATCCTCGAGTCCTCTCCTGAGCTAGCGTTTATGTCCTTCGAAGCCAAAAATCACCAAGTTCGAAAGTTGTAAGCCTGGAAGTATATTGTTATTACCTTAAGGCGAGAAATTTTCGCGGAGATTTATTTTCGCGAGGTAAAAAAAATTGCATTTCGCGGGTATTAATTTTCGCGAATGGATGCAAACAGAAAATTTCGCGGGTTTTCCATTCGAAAAATTAAGATGCACCTTAAAAAACCAAGTTATGTAACTCGAAAATTCGAGATGTACCTAAAATGACCGAGTTAAAATTAACTCGGAAAATTAGGGAGTACCTTAAAAAACTGAGTTATGACGTCAAAGCTTGGTTTTTTCATAACTCGGGTTTTCCAGGACTCGTCTGCATTTTTCAGATCTGATTTAAATTTTACCTACATTCTCGGGGTCTGGTGCTGTACAAAGCTATCTTGAATTTATCAAGGGTAGTCTAAATTCATTTTATTAATTCACAAAATAAGAGTTCAGTAGCTACCTTTGTTTCATCGTCGTATCCGGCAAATATAATTTTGATCAGTTCCAAACCCAAATCATGCAATGTTTCACAAACTTCATCGATCACAGCCTGTTCCAGAGAATTGTTTCCATAGAAGCCAAGTTCCCTAGCAACAAATCGACCGATAGCACTTGATTGACAGATAACGTTATCATCAACTTCCAAAGTTGGCATTTGATGGAGTGGAAATCTTCGAGCTAGAATTTGAAACAAACCAATCTTTAATGAAGGCTGACATTATCTTACAAAAACATAGAAGATAAGCGTGTGTACTCTGGAAGAAATAAAATGAGATGTCATACAAGCAGGTTCAAAGTTGAAGGGGTAGGCTAAGCAGAGAAGTGTACAGAGGTAGAAAAACAGCTCCTTGAAAACAATGAAAATAAGGCTCGTCATGTACCCTTAAGAGTGTTTGTTTCGGTTGATGGCGTCATCATTTGCTGGGTGCTTTATTCCACAGGAATGACAACTATATTTTTCTTTAATCCTTAGTGACTATAAATCTTTAGTCATCACCATCAAAGCCATCAAACAGCTTTTGATTATTATTGAGCATTTATTATAAGAAACAGAACGAACAAAAAATAGTTTAACATAAAAGGTAATTAAAATTGACACATAAGAATGTAATGGGCTGATTGTAATATAATTTCTTCTCAAATACTGGCTCTCTGTCACATGCCAAGTCAATCACAAGATATGACTAAAAGATAGTGAATAGAGTGAACATACCATCTGTTTTATTTTCTAGCCATTCCTCTCTGGACATTCTGTTATCATTGAAGTCAACTCCAGCGGCATGAAACATCAACCTGATTGCTTCTGCACGACCAGCTGTATCAAAGTAGTTCAATGTGTACTTCACCATTATCGAATTTTGTGAATAATTTTTGTATTGACTAAAAATGAAAAAGTCGAAAGAACCGAAATCTTTGTATTATGTGCTCAAGGATCTTTGATGTGCTCACAATCACACTTTCAGATGAGTGATATAAATTTTAAAGCAGAAGTATTAAGTTTCATTTCAAATACAAGAAACGTTGCTACTTATAATTCAATAGGACTATATTTACATAAGTAACAATGACTATTTTCCATTCATATCTTAAAAGTATCGTTTACAACATTTTTCTCTGCACCGATTCATGCTATGGTATAAAATTAATTCACTGTAGGGGAAATTGTCAAACTGAAAAATGATTTTTAATTACGTGTTTTTTTATAAGCAAGTGTCTGCTCCTTGGTCAGGATCGCGTATGCTTAAACTTTCAAAGCATCCAGCCATTAGCAGGGGAAGTTTGTTCGATTTTCTAGGTCGTTCGGCTTTTTTAGTCAAAGCACTTGTTATACATTTTTGTAAAGTTAGGGGTAGGGAAATCAAAATAACATGGGTGCCAATTTCTTTTCGGACAAATATGCCGGTCTCACCCGTCTCAGGCAAAACTAATAGGCTCAAAATTTAATGAAAACTTTAGCTTGAGAAAAGACCTTTGTATATTTCTGGAAAGCTCGTATATGTGTGCTTAATTATAGGGGGACAACAATCAACAAAATGGGGGGGGGGGTCATAATTAAGTGCTATTGACCTGATTTTGCTACCCCGAGGAAAATGAAGGTTTTTGGTCAATTTTGGCACTTCGTAGAAGATTGATAAAATTGCAAAATGCCTACCCCTACAATTAAGCACACAAGAGAAGGTGATTTCAGTACCTAACTCAAGATATTGACCCTACAGAAACAGTGTTTTTCAGCCAGAAACAGCTATTTTGTCCACTTTTTGAAGCCCAATATCTCCAATGTTAGGTACAGAAATCACCTTTACTCGCAATATACATGTTTTTTTTATAAGCATACAAAAACCCGAAAACAGGCTCAGAGATGCTTAGGCCGAAAGCTTAATAAGGCTGAAAAATGCCTGAGGGTATGCTTAAAATCTAAAGCATAAATTTAAGGAAATTATGAAAATCCGTGAAATTCCAACCAAAAAAATCCAAAATCAGAAAAAAAATATTTTTTGTAGGCTCAAGCAATGCTTGCCTTGCGATATGCTTAATTTTTCCCCATATCTGAGCCTAGATATGCTTATTAGTGCAATGCTTATAAAAAACATGTATTTCTAATCTTAATTTTTTGAGAGCTTTCCAAAAATACATATATAACAGGTCTATTGTCTCAAGCTAAAATTTTCATTAAATTTGGACTCTATTATTTTTACCCGAGACCGTCATATTTGTCCGAAAAACACGCCAAAGTGTCCAAAAGAAATTGGCACAAACTTTAGGCGTACAAACTTTCGCGAGGACGAAAATTCGCGAAATTCACGACATTTACTTTCGCAAACAAGGCGTAAAATTGAGAATTTTCACATGAAAAAATGGCTTATAGGGGACAAATACTTTTTGAATTGGCTTGAAACACTTTTCCTTTGACTTATTAGTTTTTTTTAGCAGGCTAAAAAGTGCCATACAGTATATGGCCCCCAAAACGGAGGTTTTCATTCGAATGAAGATTCTGAGTTGTAGATTTATCAGAATTAAACGATTTTTGTTTATTTTGAAAGAATGATGGTTATAATTAAAAATAAGCATGTTTTTGCTGGTTTGAGACGGATTCAAATTAACATATTTGCGTCTAAAGGAAATATTTTAACACCAAAATTGGATAAAAATTGCATATAACTCACTCTAGCTCCTTGGATATTGAAAATAAGTTATGAAAACGGGGTATAGGAAACTTTCTACACCTAATGCCGTTCAGAAAATGCAAATACATCTGTGACTTTAGAGGCTGGGGTAAAAGATATAGCATCTTGAAGGTCAACCAGTATTTTGGAGCCCTAGAATCAGCATTGACAAAACCGAAAATTCTAAATATGAGAAAAAGCAAAAAATCTTGGATTTCTATTCCTATCACCTTGAGTTAATAATTCATAACAAAAAAATTAACATTATATATAAAATTTTTTGCTGAATCAGCAAAGACGGCAAATTCTGTCATCTTTTTGCAAAATATAGGAGAAAATATCTTTAAAGCTTAAATATTTTCAGTATCAGTTAAGCTTTTTTTCTAAAATTTTCACAGCTTATTCCATACATGAATGGAACTATTTTCAAAAGAGATTTGTTTTCAAAAACTTGATTAAGACGTTGTTAAATCAAAATTGTCATTTTGAAAATTTCTAAATTTTCAGTTTGGACTTTGCAATATTGAAAATCTTGAAATATTTCATAAAAATCATAAATTTTACATCCATCGGGTCGTAAATTTAAGGGAAAACACAAATATGTTTATAGTTTTTCCCCCTATTACCACTGGGCTTAATAACTTGATTTTAACTACACCTCCGTTTTTGGGGCCCCAAACCTGCATTTTGACAACCAGGGGTATACTGTAAAACTTTTATCAAATAAATTTATGCCCAAAACCCTCTAAATCGTATTTCAAAACTATGGTCAAAATTTTGTATTCATATCTTAAAGATATCTCGAGAAATCGCTAAAATTTCAAACCTCCGTTTTGGGGGCCATTAGAAAAAAGCTACCTATCTTTAAGCGATTGAAAAATATTGTTGAAATTGAAAATTTTGAAAAAGAACTTCCAGGAAAGAAAGTAGAGATGTTAAAGGTTTTCATGTAGCAAAAATTTTTGCAAAATCTCTTTTCCTCTAGATTTGAGAGAAGTTTCAAATTTGATCGCCGTTTTTGGGGCCACATACTGTAAATGTTACAATTTATTCAAAGTTTGAAGTTTTACAGATTTTCTATTTTGTCAAGAATTTTTCGCGAGCATAAACTTCCGCGAATGACCCTTCCTAGAATTTTCAAAGACATTTACTTTCTGCTCGCGAAAGTTTGTACGCCTAAAGTATGTTATTTTGATTTCCCTACCCCTAACTTTACAAAAATGTATAACAAGTACTTTGACTAAAAAAGTCGCACGATTTTACAGATCCCCCCCTGCTACATAGCCTATAGTCATTATATTTAACCCCAAGCCAAGTTTCTGCAAAATCTTAGAAATTTTGTAGACATTCGATTTTTTGGACACTTACCCCCCCTCCCCGAACATATTCATATTCACCCCTAAACAGAGCAGTTTTGCCCATACATTTGTAAAGCCCGAAGGGCTACTTAACCTCGGCACACTTTTCAGCAAAAGCACGATACTATAAGAACTCTTAATTATGTGATAAATCATCATGGATGACGAGAAAGATGTACCAGAATTTTACCCCTTAATGCTACAAGGAAACACCAAGGAGGATAGATACGGGTGTCAATATTTGCCACAAGCGAAATACACAGCCCATTAAAAGAGGAAGTATATTTTAGAAGCAGCAAAGGGAGATGTTGGAATCGAACAAGAAACAGATACAATTGCGTCGAGAGTCTGTTATTTCGGTCTAAATATCAAGTGTCATTTATGTACAGCATATTTGCACGTCATTCGACCAATCCAACAGCTTTCGTACATCAAATACATTTACTTGTACTGAAAAGAAAAATAAATAAATTAAGAAAGTGTAACCAGAAAAATAAAAGTACAAATCAAAACAAAAGTTTGATTGAAATGTCTCTTGCTTTCAGACGTAGAGTAGAGTTGAAAAATTTCCCAAATCAAATACAAAAGAACTATCTGATCAAAAAAGCTAAAACTAAAGCACAGTCCGAATATCTGAAGGTGTTTTTATTCCAAACCGAGGGCTTTAAAGATTTTTGAAAGAAAAAACCAAGGAAATAGACCTTAGAGAAATTCAATCCAAAAATAACTAGAAAATATATATTCCAGAACTTTGTGATGCCTTGGAGTTTTTACAAGATACTTCACTAATTGGTCATTTAAAGTGATGGAGATGACGCGTTCTTTAGAAAAAGTAATAATATTCTTTTATTACATCTTAACGACCAACTAAATCAAATAAGAGCTTGTAAAAACTCCAGCTTGTCCCAGAACTTTACCCCTTAAATGCGATAAAGAAACTTTATGGAGGATAGATTCTGGGGTTGATATTTGCTACAAGCGAAATACACAGTCCATCAAATAGGAAAGTATATTTTAGAAGCAGCAATTAAATCCATATCATTAATTACTTTTGAAAATCTTACCTTTCTGAATCCAATATCAGAGGCGTATTCTTTGAAACATTGACGGCAAATGTTTAAGCCATATTTGCGAATCAATCCATGAGGGTTAGAGCAGACACGGCTGAAAAAGATGAAAACACTTTGAATAGCACACCGTAGTGAATCTAAAAATAGACATCACTTTCTTTATTTGCCCGAGTTTCAATCCCATCGTTCATTGCGTTAATTTCTTGTGCACATTAATCACACTTATAACAAAGAAAATGTAACAACTCTCACGATTTTGAAATCAAAGTGAAAGGGATTATGGGATTGAATGTCGGACAAATTTGAAAAGTAATAATTATGACATTTGCATAACGGAGCGCTATTAGATTACAAGACAAGACAATAAAATAAATATATGCTATTCTATTAGAGGGAACAAGATGTCCCAGAACTTTACCCCTTCACACTATAAGGAAACATAAAGGAGGATAGATTCAGGTGTCAATGTTTGCTACAAGCGAAATACACAGCCCATCAAAAGGGGAAGTATATTTTAGAAGCAGCACAGTGATATATCTTAAGGTTCCTTAAATCCACTAACTTGCCAAGTATTATCCAAGAGAGATACTCAAATGTCCCAGAATTTTACCCCTTAATGCTACAAGGAAACACCAAGGAGGATAGATTCAGGTGTCAATATTTGCTACAAGCGAAATACACAGCCCATCAAAACGGGAAGTATATTTTAGAAGCAGCACAGTGATATATCTTAAGGTTCCTTAAATCCACTAACTTGCCAAGTATTATCCAAGAGAGATACTCAAATGTCCCAGAATTTTACCCCTTAATGCTACAAGGAAACACCAAGGAGGATAGATTCAGTTGTCAATGTTTGCTACAAGCGAAATACACAGCCCATCAAAAGGGGAAGTATATTTTAGAAGCAGCACAGTGATATATCTTAAGGTTCCATAAACCCACTAACTTGCCAAGTATTATCCAAGAGAGATACTCAAATGTCCCAGAATTTTACCCCTTAATGCTACAAGGAAACACCAAGGAGGATAGATTCAGTTGTCAATATTTGCCACAAGCGAAATACACAGCCCATCAAAAGGGGAAGTATATTTTAGAAGCAGCACAGTGATATATCTTAAGGTTCCTTAAATCCACTAACTTGCCAAGTATTATTCAAGATAGATGCTCAAATGTCCCAGAATTTTACCCCTTAATGCTACAAGGAAACACCAAGGAGGATAGATTCAGTTGTCAATATTTGCCACAAGCGAAATACACAGCCCATCAAAAAGGAAAGTATATTTTAGAAGTAGCACAATGACTGAAATCCAAAAGATCAATACATTCAGAAAGGCTGTTCCCTTATTTTACCAAACCCATTCATGAAGCTTTCTCGTAATTTTCAGCAAAATTCTAAGCATTTTGCAAACTAGCCAAATAAAAATATGCACGCAAAAACATACATAAGTAAACAAAGCGAGTAACAATGCCTTATAAAATGTTGATAGACTGTGACAATGTTCTCATCTCTCTTTTAAACTATTTCAAAAAATGTTTCGATATTTTTGAATTCACCTAAAGATAGGCGACTTCCCAAGCAATTTTAAGTACCTGAAAAGCTGATGGTCTCAAAGCATCACACTTTTTTAAATTTAACCAGTCCGTAACAGTCTTTCTGTCTGCTTAGTCCAATACAAGTCCGCTACAGAAAACCACTTACTAACAGCTTTATAAATCGACTAAGCTACCGAGTTGCTGTTTTTTGATGGCAGCTTTTAGTCTGTATTCTTTTGCCAGCATTATGTATGACAGCAAAAAGTTTTATTATCTAGCTTCTATACTTTTTATTGACTGTGGTGATTTTTCAAAGACAGTCATCGACAGTCAATAATTATTGGGCATATAATTAGGCTGAAATCAAAACTGATGAAATGTGAGCTGTCTAATTATTACCAAGCTTAATTGTCAAAATATTCATATAGATCTTAACGTTTGTTTGCGTAGAGTAAAATGGCGAAAGGCAAAATAGATTTAGGCAATTTTTTTTGAAAAGCCACCCTACCAATGGATAAGCTTTCTAGAAATCCAAATGAATTACATAGCTATTACCAAAAAATCACTTTAGGATCAGAAACGGTCAAAACCAGCTTTTTCCAATTTTCTTTGAGTTACAGGAATTTATTCCTTGTTTATTTTGATCTGAAATTTTCAGTAGAGGTGGTCAACATGGTTTCCTTGCTCATATCAAGGTGGCGTGGGACGGGGGTAAGAGAATTATCACCCAAAAAAGTTACTTTTTTGTTCATATCTAAATAAATAGTACCAGCCTTTTGCCCTTCAGAAAAACCAAAACTATTGGCCTTAATCGTTTGCTTTCAGTTCCTGTAGCCAGTAGTGTGACCCAAATCTCGCATCTTATTGGACTAGAGAAAACGAAAGTGAAATCACGCAATCTGATTGGATGAAACAAATTCCATGTGAACTGGCATGAAAAATAATGTCATTCTAAAACAAGATAGCAGCAAGGAAAGCACTTCCAGGGTTGCCACAGGTTTGCCAAGTTCAAAATTCCAGACTTTTAGTCTAAAAAGCCATGTTTTTCCAGATTTTTTTACCTGAAAATATCAGAGAATTTCCAGATATTTTGACAAAAAACCCAATATTTTCCAGACATTTTATCCATTAGGAAGGTTTTCAGTCTTTCCTTAACATCATTTGAAAGGCCAGATTGAGGAATACAACATAATGAGAAATTTAAGAATGAACACGATTTAAAGATTTGGTTGCGAGTGTAACGAGCAGAAATTTTTAGAAACTTCAAATGCCAGGGTAAAAGTTTCCTATTACCGGAAAGTTTACTAGGCTTCATTCAGGACTATTTCCTTCAAATTCTATTCTTTTCCAGACGTATGCCAATTCCAGACTTTTCTAGACCGGTATGCCAATTCCAGACGTTTTCCAGACTTTAACCTAATTTCAGACATTTCTGGCAGACGTGGCAACCCTGTTTCTTTTTGCATTGAATGAAAGGTTATAAATACTGGTTGCTTTCAAGTTTATCTTATCTTATCTCATTTACTTAAATTAGTAGAGTCAACTGCTCTAACTTCGGACTATCTGACAAAACATGGGACAGCCATTCGGCCACCATTTCCCGAAACCTCCAAAGCCATTTGATTTGAGTTAATGAGCGGCGTATTAAAAAGTAAACGCATTGAGTAGGCTTTCAAATCAAAAGATATATGCGATATAATTACGATAGTGCTCGCTGTGCTAATCATGTGAAAACTAACTGTGCACGCGCATATTTTTAAAAACTCAGCCAACTCATGGAAGTGAGACCGCACGTTTTTTAATTTTTTCGATATTTCAACCAGTGATGCTTCAATGTGACAAATTCAATTTCATTTAATGGCTTAACCATCATATCATATCAATATTTTGAATATTTTTTGTAATATATATAAAAAAAAAAAAAACAGTTTTTTAGAACGTGTTAAAAATCACTTGCTCTGGAAGCACCGGAAGAGCTCCGGAACTTTCTGTCTGGAGAGAAAAATAGTGTTTTTTTTAACTGCTACGGAAAACTTTGGAAGTTACCGGAGCACTGGGAGGGTCCTAGGCCAGATCAGATATCAACAGTCCATGTTTCCACCAATCGTCCCAAGTTAGAGCAGTTGACGGTAGTAAAACTATTTAGGAACTTTTTTACAGAATTTCAAAAAATCTGTTAGATTGAAAAGTTCAGACATTGGTAGTTCACGTTCCCAAACCGGCAGGTACAAATGCATAATAGTATTGTGTAATTTACAGAACGATTTTATATTATAACTCCCCTTTGTAGAGGCTAAAACTGCGACGAATACCTCTTTTAGAAGAATTTCTTAAGTAAACATTCCAATCAGAAGGATTTCCCCAGACATGATATTTACTTTTCAAATCATGAAAACATTCGAATCATAACAACAAAGGGTTTTCCGTCAGCATAAACAATAAGAAGATGCAGCAGATCAGAAAGGTTTCCCCTTCTTCTTTCTCAAAAAAAGGTAAACACATAAGCATTCAAATGTAAAAAAATTCGTAGAAGTCTATTTTCTTAGATCTAGCTTTCGCATGAAGCTCTTTAATTTATATTGGCTGGATATTGGCTTATCTAACAAAAAGTATTCACATGGTTAATGCTTTGTAAGATGGAAAATCCGTTGAAATTTATTAGCAATTGTTCGCAAAGATCTCTGAGAAAACTCAGAATAAAGATCTTGGGCGGCAATCAAAAATATGTTCCATTCGGGTCTTAAAACATCTTCAAATCCAACCGGTCGGTCGGACAGTCGGTAGTAAATTTTGTTGGATTTTTAAGATCTAGGAAATCCCGATGAATCAAGTTGGCAATCAACAGAATCTTATGCCGCCATCTTTAATTTGCCAAACTAAATGTGCGCGCGCACGTGTTAACCTTAAACGGGACTCAATGTGGGTTAAGTAAACAAAAAATAATGATTCAAAGACATGCTTTGTTCGCCTGTGCCCGCCATTATAGGAAAGATCCGAACCTGCGAACAGCGCCCAAAAAAACCCGACGATTTTACTGACTTTCCGAATCGGGTTTTCTTATAAATAAACTGTTGGTCGGAAGACCCGAACACAACATATTTTTGATTGCTGCCTTGCTATAAAATTTACGTTTTCAAGTTAGAAAAGTAATATAAGGAGGAGATATTTTCGTGTTTTTTTCTACACTATACTATGTTCTGTAAAATACATCTATGAAAATCAAAAAGGTGACAAGCATTTTCAGTGGATCATGGATTTTCTTCATCATTCAAAATTCAAATTTACAGCTTTATACCCTTTATTTTCTGGCAGAAAGTGGTATATTTGTTTTGTTGAAAGTATTATCTTTCAAATTCTCCTTATTATAGCCTCTAAAATTGAGATTTTTCAAATGCAATAGACTTTTTCGCCTTTCCATCTGCCATCTTGAATTGTATGCAAAAATAGAGGAACGAAAAAGCCGTGGTTGGATTTAGTTGGAAAATATGCAAAACATATGCAAGTTTACACAAAGATTAAAAAGACAAAAAAGCACCTTATAAAGAAATATTATAATCATTAGAACAATAAAAGATGGAATTTCTTAATCCAAAAAGAAATATTTACAGAACAACAAAAGCCTTTTAGAAATTTGTTCTTAAAGACATTGCATATTCTGTTTTCATGCCATTAAAAAATTCCACCAAGACGGAGTACACACATCAAACTTTCAAAACACGCAAACTGAAAGCAGTAAAAATGAATATGAATTCATGTATAAAACATGGAATTTGGTCAATTTGTACCAAAATTACGAGGTTTTTTAAGTTTTGCCTGAAAAGGCTTATGATGACGTCATCAAAAAACTTTCAACCCCCATAACTTTTGATAGGAAGATTTTCAAGGCATGTTTTATACCTCAATTTTTATCAGCATTTCATGCTTTCTTCTACAAGATTACACTTTAATATAATGCCAATTATGCATGTAAGTTTTACATTAATACTTTCTTTTTGCATATGTTTTGCATACTTTCTAAGGTAATTTCACCACGGCAATTCGGCCACCATAATTTTCGAATACAATTCAATATGGCGGATGGAAAGGCGAAAAAGTCTATATGCATTATTAAATAAATTTGTTTGGGCAATCAGCTTAATAATAAATATGTAACTTAGAAGCTTCATTTTGTAATAATATTTTATTTAATATGCATTATGTTTTATGCATTTTGGATAAATCTCGATGAGAAAACTTGAGATTGATTTGTTTAGTTTGTGAACTGACAAAATAAAACTTGTTCATCTTCAATAAGGTATAGAAGAGTTACTAAAATTTGAGAGAATTTTGTCCAACAGAATCCCCATTACGGGAAGGTGTATTCATGACAAACTAAAAGTAAGAAATTCTTCAATACACATTAGTGTTGCAATTGTTTTAAATGAATCTGGACAGAAATGATGCTACATTTATGTCCACACTAAACGGATAATCGTCTAAAGGTACAACACTGATAGAAGAAGATCATGCCCCATTCAAAATTGCTGACAAAAAAATTGGTTTAAAAATGTTGTAACTAATCACGTCTCAACCGGGAAAATTTCATGAAATAAAGAAAAGGAGCTTGAGAATAAGTCTTACCATTTCCTGGAACCAGGACCGTAGGTGCGAGGATGACTGTACCAAACTTTACTGTGGACCATTTCGATGGCTTGCTGTAATCAGCTTGAAAACGTGAAAGAAAGATCCAATATGTCGGAAGGCTTTCTCGCCGGCACACGAGCGAGAAAAGCAAACGAGATTTTTAACGTTCGATTAGAAACGCCCTTGCCGCCATTAAGAATTGCCTCGTCAGCAGAAATATTTCCCCGATAATCCGACTTTTTCGGAATTTTTCTGCCGCCCCCATTTTTTTCCGAAAAAGCCAAAAAAAAGAAAATAATTTTCAAATTTTTATAAAACTTTCAACAGATAACAGATGATTCAACAGCTCATCACAATGTAAGAGGTACTGTATACTCTGATTCCTTCAATTGTATATTTTTGAATTTTTGTACATATTTGATCATATCTTTTTAACTCACAGACACAGACAAAAATATTTTTTCTGTCTGGCTACTACTGTAGATCAGATTCTTTTAANAGGGACCCCTCGCTTAAAAATGATAACAAGACACTCACTTCATAATCATATGAAAAGCAACTTCCCAAAGTATTAGCATGCAAAACTCTTTCTTCGCTCCATAATTACAAATTATAAATTTGATGTTCACTCAACTTTCAGAACTTTCAACTGGCTTTCTGAAGGCCTTCGAATTTTCTTGCGCTCTTGTCACACCAAGTTGTCGACACAAATGCGCCAGAAAATTACAGTACGAGTGTAGAGGCCAGCTCTGGTTCGAACAGTCTAGAATTCGCGCTCTTCTCCTAAGAAAAACCCTTTGCTTGGAGTCGAGTTGCGGGTTTTTATGGTATCGGTATCGGCTTCAGAACTCCCAATGAGCCCCAGTTGTGTTGGTTTCAGTCAGATGGAGACGCCATACTGTTTTCAAAGCAATTTTTCGATATCTCTACAGGAACTAGCAGTAAGTTTTATGTTCTTTGAATATGTTGTTAGGGGTTTTTGGACCAATATACCAGACCCCCGCGCTCGATAGGATCGAACATCGGAACGGCTCGATGACGGATCGATATGTGATCGATGGATTACTTATCGATCCGGATAGGATATCGATGGAAGATTCAGCCATTAAAAAGTCTTGAGTATCGATCCTTCGTTGATCCATTATCGAGCTAGTATTTCAATCGAGTATATCGATTCGTCATCGATCGTTAATCGATTCGTCATCGATCGTTAATCGATTCGTCATCGATCATTAATCGATTCGTCATCGATCGTTAATCGATTCGTCATCGATCATTAATCGATTCGTCATCGATCATTAATCGATTCGTTCATCGTCATTATCGATCGTCATCGATCGTAATCGATTCGTCATCGATCGTTAATCGATTCGTCATCGATTGTTAATCGATTCGTCATCGATCGTTAATCGATTCGTCATCGATCGTTAATCGATTCGTCATCGATTATAAATCGATTATGCATCGATGACGAATCGATTAACGATCGATGACGAATCGATATACTCGATAGAGTCGATAGGGTCGATAAGATCGATAAAAGATCGATGATAGATCGATGATAGATCGATAACTAATCATAAGCTTAAAAAAATCTTGAGTATCGATCCTCTATCGATCTCCTATCCGGATCGATAAGTAATCCATCGATCACATATCGATCCGTCATCGAGCCGTTCCGATGATCGATCCTATCGAGCGCGGGGGTCTGGAATATAGTTTGATTTCTTAAACATCACAAACAAGGGAGGGGTCCCTTTAATAAAAGTAAAAGACAAAGCTTTCTTCTCACAGTTAGTGGAAGTACCTCCATTTTAAGCATGTTCAAAGTTCACAATAACAACTTTCTTTTTGTTGGAAAAGGAGGAAAATGTAGTTGAAGGTTGAAACTTTGTATGTTTATCAGAAAAAGGGTGAGGAATTCAAAAATCACAATTGCTAATTTTAGTTCTTTGATTTTCATGTAGTTTTTTTCACTTTTTTGCTTCTTTAGCATGAGAATGTCCCAAAAAAAAGTTTATATTTCTGCCGAAATGAATTTTCTTTTCCTTTGGGGTTTCTCCTCAGAAAAACTTATTCTTTACTTATATATACAGTAACTAACTTTTTGTTTTGCTCCTCCATTTCTAGAGGCCCCTTGAAAATGGGTCCTATCACCTTTTTTGACTCGTTTCAACCTTTTCCAAGCTAATTTTCTTCAAAAACAAAAATAAAACAATGCAATGTCTTCTTTTTACAAAAAAAGATATATCTTTCAGGGTTCGAATTATAAATTCTATCTAAGAGCTTCGTAATATTTTCGAGCATAGCAAGGTAACAAAGGAGCGCCGCAGGCGAAATCTTTTAACTGTTTGCGAAACATTTTTAGGCGGCAATCACAAATATCTTCGTTTCGCGTCGCCCGACCGACTCTCGAAAATTGAGTAGAATTGAGTCGGTGATTTGGTAAATTTGTCGGACTCTTTGTGTCAATAACCTTTCCTTCGTTCAAAAATTTTATTATTCCCAATTTTTTGCAAACGATTTCTAGCGCATTCGCAGCATTTTGACTTTGTTTATCATTACATGCGCCATTTTGGGGTCAGAGGTCACAGCGTTCAAAGGTCATAATTTTAAACCACCCATAACACGCAGTTGTTTTAGCTGCTGGCTGGCTGGCAGTATCCAAGAATGTACTCCAAAAATGGATTGAAAAATAGAAACCCGAAAATCTTTACGACCGACCGACCAACTCACTTTTTAGACCCAACGAGGACGCAAAATGAAGATATTTGTGATTGCCGCCTTAGTATTTTGCGATGTTGTTTGGAACAAAATACGAAAGTATCACCAATTCATTTCTCTAGAAAAGCGAAGTTAAAACTTGAAGTATCAAGAGATTAAAGACAAAGCAATGTATAGTGAAGTTTTGAAGTAACGAGTAGATAAAGCAATAGATAAATACCCTGAGTATCAGAGGTTTTCAAAGAATATATTAACCTCTGAAGACCAATAATAGAAATTTTATTGCGCATGTGTCAATCTAATCACTGTAGAAAGAATCAAAGATGAAGAGCAAATATTACCATATTAATGTCTAGCAGACTGTATCAGTATGCAGTTTACTATTTACGAATTCCCCAGAAACCTCCAAGTGTAATTGAAATGAGTTTATTTCAAAAGAAATCTTTTACATGATCCCCCAATGTATAACTACTAAACTTTTAATTATGGAAATATCACTTTAATTGAATCGAAATAATAGACAGACTTTATGTTATGATTCTCTATCACTGACTCTTTTTACAAAGCATTGATGACTTTTTTAAGTTGTGCTTTCAACGACGGGAATAAAAATATCAACTTTGAACTTCATCCAAGATCTTGGATGGTCGTCATGGTTACTTTTGTCTTCGTTGATTGCGCGCTGAATAGAATCTCTATTCGTCGGCACAGCGTCAATATATGATTTTGACCTGTGCTATTCACGGTAATAGATAAACGAATGAGTAAAATAGCAAAGTGGCGAGTTGATAAAGCAATAGATAAACGAGTGAATAAATTAGCGAGGTAGCAAGTTTATAAAGCAATAGATAAACGAATGAAGAAAGTTGGAAGGTAGCGATTTTATAAAGCAATAGATAAACAAATGTGTGGAGTAGCGAAGTGGCGAGTTGATAAATGCAATAGATAAACGAATGAATAAAGTAGCGAAGTGGCGAGTTGATAAAGCAATAGATAAACAAGTGAATAAATTAGCGAGGTAGCAAGTTGATAAAGCAATAGATAAACGAATGAAGAAAGTTGCAAGGTGGCGATTTTATAAAGCAATAGATAAACAAATGTGTGGAGTAGCGAAGTGGCGAGTTGATAAAGCAATAGATAAACAAATGTGTGGAGTAGCGAAGTGGCGAGTTGATAAAGCAATAGATAAAAGAATGTGTGGAGTAGCAAAGTGGCGAGTTGATAAAGAAATAGATAAACGAATGAAGAAAGTAGCAAGGTAGCAAGTTGATAAAGTAATAAATAAACAAATGGGGTTCGATTATTATCAGTTAGGGTTAGGGTTTGAGCTCGAGAGTCACAATATAAGGCTGAAGGCCTTCTTAGGGGCATTTGTACCCTGTGACTTAACTTAGGATCCCGTAGGCACACCGGTAGGGTTGGGAGCTTTCTTAATTAAGGTCTGTAAATTACACGCTATAGGTATCTTTAGGTATTTGTGAATGACAGCTTCCTGTTGTGTCTCGTTGGCGCAAGTGGTTAGGCATCAGGTTTGTAAACCAAGGTTGCTTGCATTTTGGTGGTTCGACCCGGGGTTGGAGACCTGTTTCAGGCCGGAGACCTGTTTCAGGAAAATACAATTAGAAAACAACTAGAAACACTTGAGAAAAACAGAAAATCAGGATAGAAGATAAGAAAGTAGAAAATAGGGGGGAAATAAAGACGATGCATCCTGGAGTATGATATTGTTTGCCAACCAACAGAACAGGTTTTAGGTTTTTTATCCAGGCAAAAATGCCCGAAATTGGCCCATTTTGGGCATAAAAACGGCCGGAGAATCGTCAAAAATTGAAAAAATCAAAAAATATCTCAGATTTGTGTTATTTGGGTCCAAAAAAATTAAGAACCACTAATTTGGAGAAGAAAAGTCTCTACAGCCCACTGCTAGTGGTATAAAAATCTGAACTTTATTTTTTAACGTACTTTGAAGACCTCATAATATTTTAGGACCCTCCCGGCACTCCGGAAAGTGCCGTTTTTCGTGCTCACTTTCAGTGTTCTGTAGCACAATATTCGGTAGTCTGAATTGCAGAACTCTACAAAACCACAGGTACAGTGATCTACCACCCGTTTTCCAGTTCGGTTATTTTATTTCAGTGTATTTTATACAGAATCTTGGTGAGTTAATAATTTCTTTGATTGACATTGATTTGCGCTCAAAAACAATAATTTCAAACGTTTTCAATAGAATGTTTATGAACCTATTATGCCTATTGACATTGTCATTCATGACCTTTATAAACTTAATTTCAGCAAAAATTCTTATTGTGCTGAATAAGATGCTTTCAGTATCGCCAGATGGAAATTTTCACTAGGAAAATACTTCAGAGAGCTGTTTTAGAGGTGTAAATTTGACTATTGTCATTGATTGTCATGGTATTGACAAAATGACATTTACTTTCACAAATTCAAGGACAAAATATTTTTCACGAATATAAACATTCACGAATCAGGTGACCAAAATGAAAATTTTTACATGAAAAATGGCTTTAAAGTTTCCAATAATTCATTGCGAGTATGAATTTTCGCGAATCACTTCTTTAAGAATATTCAAAGACATATGTAAATTACTTTTACAAAAAAGGCCAAAATGCACAAAAAATTGCGAAAGTTTGTACGCCTAAAGTATAATGAAATTAAGATATTTTTACCCTGAAGCTTTGAAAATCACAACGAAATTCTCTTACTGGTATATCGAAAATTAGAACCCTCATATGCATCCTATTCTAGCCTAAAGTTTTTGCAATTTTTGACTTGCTGCAACTGATTTGACATGAGGAACTACTGTATAACCCTCGTTTTAGTTTAAATAAATGTAGGTGTAGGTGGCCCTTTAACGAAAGCTATTTGAATTTGTTGGTACCAGCGACTATGGAACCTTTTAGCTCTCTCCTAGCAGTAGGTTTTTTGTATAGTGCTATTGTCTTAGTTCTGTGAAATTTCTTTTTCAGTGAAGAATTAATAATAAGAAGAAGATAATCTAATAAATTGTTTTTGGAGACAATCAAAATACAAGTACAACATGATGACTGAAGAGGAACAAATGAGAATGGAATTGCAAAGAATGCAGAGGAGAGCTGATGAAGTCACAGATGAGGTTAGATGTTGTTTTTAAAGTCCATACACTGTCAATGTTTAATTGAAGTTTATACAGTGTAGATTTCCTTTTTGAAGACTCTATCAAAAATAAAAGGGTTGGAGTGCTCTTTTGACGTAAATAGTAACCACTACTTCCATTGGACTAGAGTGGTAAAGTAACATCATTTTAGTTGGACATTGTTAAATATTATTTGAAACACTCTGCTCTGTTATTAATGTTTTATTTTTTCATATTCTTAGTCTCTTGAATCAACTAGACGAATGCTTGCATTAGCTGAAGAGGTAGGTACAATATTTTTAACTTTACATAGCACTATGGTATATTTCAGCATTTTACAAAAAAAAGATGAATTGCAAAAACATTATGTATTTGAAATGATTCAATATAATTGCGCACCGCATCAAATGTAGAATAATTTTCTTAATTTCTCTTTTAGACCCAAGACACAGGAATAAAAACACTAGTAGCTCTTGATGAACAAGGAGAAAAACTGAATAGAGTTGAAGAAAATTTGGATCAAATCAATGCTGATATGAGAGAAGCAGAGAAAAATTTGACTGGTCTTGAAAAGTTTTGTGGTTTGTGCGTTTGTAGTTGTAGAAGGTAACAGATACTCTTGATGACTGCACAATTAAATGAACATGATCAACACAAAACCTCAGCACAATGCATTTTGTCCAAGATATACAAAAAATTATCAAATCTTTGAATTATTGGTCGTTGCTGCAAGCTTTTATGGAACTTTCAATATCAAAAATTATTAAATGGTTTACAAATTAAGTTTCCGTGCATAGTAAGATTGAATTCTTATTTAAGGAGATTTTCATATTAATTTTGCTATTATATACTATATAATAACCCCTGGTTATATCTATAATTATTGCATTTTATTGTTTACTTTCCAGGAAGCAAGACTTTGAAAGTTCTGAACAATACAAGAAAGCTTACAGTAAAGGAGACTCAAGTGGCGGGGGAGCCGGAAGTTCTGGACGGAACAATATGCAAGGAGGTTATGATAAAGCTCCGGCTACAGGATACATCCAAAAGTATATATCTTTACTGTTGAGAGGGAAAGAAAGGCACATGGGTTTGAATAAATTTATCACACTTTGGAGTTTTCAGTATGATAAGAAATTGCTTACAATTCTATCAAAATTACTTGTAACTTTGAAATAAAGTGGTTGCATTTTCTTCCTTATTTTTTTAGAGTGACTGGAGACGCAAGAGAAGATGAAATGGATGAAAATATCGGGTTTGAATTTTTAACTATGCATTTTTTTCTTGTGTGATTCATTACTACATAAATCTGCTGTTCATGTTCATGTTTGTTTTTTCATATTTTTCATATCATAACTAACTATGTATTCTTATAATTACAACTATATTTCTTTTAGCCAAGTTGCAGGCATTGTTGATAACTTGAAATCTATGGCAATGGATATGGGAGGTGAACTTGATAAACAAAATACTCAAATTGATAGAATTACTGATAAGGTAACATTATTTCATATTCTTCATTTTACACAACTTCTTCTTTTACTAAACTACAAAATGTGAAATTTTCTCCAACCACGTCGTTAATAATGGTTGATTCTGTAGTCTAAATTATATGTTTTAGATTTCCTTAAAACTGAATACGTTTTGCTCTTTTTGTAAAGGGACTGGATTTATTCATTTGATTAAACAGAATTCTTTCAAGTTTCCTTTGATCAGGAATGTCAAACAGAGAATTTGCTAACTCTTGTAATATTTTCCTTATGTAATTAATACACTATAGTATAATTCTTTTCTGATACTTTTTCTGCCTCAAACATTGTGTTTTTCATTCTTTAGGCAACTGCTAATGAGTCAAGAATTGATGTTGCCAACAAAAGGGCTGAGAATATTCTGCGAAAGTAGATTGGGCTTGAATTGAAAATATGGTTGCGGGCTCACAAAATCAAATTATGCCAAAGAAATTAGTCCAGAGAGGCACGCATTTTAGAATGTTTTTAGAAGTAGATATTAATTTTCCATTCATGTGCTTCCTTAACCACAGCCAATATGTAGGTTAAAGGAAGTGCTATAGAACACCCACTAGACATTTTCTACATTTATCACGTGTAGCTTCCTTGAAGAAGGAAGTAGGATTGTCTATCAATTTGCATTGTGTGTTTATTCTTTTGGTGTCTTTGAAGTTTTTTTTCGAGGCTCTCTTCTATATGTACAAATTATAGAATGTAGATTTTTTGACATCGAAATTATTTATTAAGCAATCCTTTTTGCTTCTCTTTTAAATATTATTTAGCAATATTATAACCCATCCAGGGACAAAGTTAATCATCTAATTTTGAAACACTGACAATTATTATATTTATTCATATTATTTTGATTTAAACTAACAACGTAACGGTTGGGGTGCATGGTTTTGATTTGTATCATTTTGTTCTTCTATTTAACTATTTAGGCCATAGTTTATAATTTTTAGGTTCAGTTTATTATCTTGTTGTCAATATCAAGTTTGAATGGGTGCACCTTGTTATATTTATTTTTCTTATTTTTTTATTATTTTACCTTAGGTCGATGTTGGGTATTCTTGTTGCCAAAATTTGTACAATAAAAGTTAATGTCTGATTTTTTTCTTAAAAGATTCAATATATATTTTTACACTGAAACTTTGAGGAATACATTTTTGCTATTTTTATCCAGGGGATTTTTAATGAACAATATTATAATTTTTTTGCGATTCAATATCATATTAATAATTTTGCGAATTCGCCTCCAAAGCAATATCAAGGCAGAGAATAATCTGAAATAACACTTGTTCGTTTAATAATTGTAACCTTAGTAACAGATGCTCTATTGACTGGACTAACAAAACAAAAAAGGTATGTTTAACAATAATTACTCATTAATTTCAGTTAATTAATCTCAATTTCATTTTTTTCATATTCTTGTTGCTTTTGCAATCTTATAATGTTTAAAAACTTTACGGTAATTTCATTGAGGCAGCTGTCTTCCTGACTAAACCAAGAACTAATTACAATAGCTAGTAAAATTCTGGTTTGGGGATCTCATTAATTTTGATTCAATAGTGATATTGTTTGAATTGTATGAATTGTTTTGTCCACAGAAAAAAAAAACGAATAAAAAGAAAACAATAAGAACAACAGGAAAAAAAAATCAAGGAAGATGTTGTCTGAAGATGAGCAAATGCGCTTGGAATTGCAAAGAATGCAACGTCATGCTGACGTCATCACCGATGAGGTATAGGAGGCTGAAACTCTTTGTTTTGCTTTTATGTGATTATAAAAAAATACATTGCCAGAGTTTTATGACAATATCCAGCGCAACTTTGACCGAGTTACAGTTTTATTTAGAAAGATTTGAAAGGCTTCGTGTTTTAAAGTGTAAGTTCAATTATTTAAAACATATTTCTTTTAATATATTTTTCAGTCACTTGAAAGCACACGGCGCATGGTCCGCTTAGCAGAAGAAGTAAGTATTATCTTTCTTATAATTTTGCTACACCTCTTCAAACTCATACCACAGACAAGACTAATCCACGGGATGTTAGACTGGCAAATTCCAAGCATCTGCAGTGTATTGTAATGCCATGAATATACCCTTGCCAGTAAATGAATCTCTACACCAGTGGATCGTAATATTTCATTTGGGTCAAAATAAGACTGTTGAATAACTAGGCGAAAATGATTTTCTAACAGTTGCGATCTTTAAGGTTGGGCTTATCATCATCCTTAAGTATCTTGGATTTGTTAATCAGACAAAAATCGAAATCGTTCCTTGCTCAAATTCTTTTTATTCTACTTTAGACCCAAGACACAGGGATAAAAACACTAGTAGCTCTTGATGAACAAGGAGAAAAACTGAATAGAGTTGAAGAAAATTTGGATCAAATCAATGCCGATATGAGAGAAGCAGAGAAAAATTTGACTGGTCTTGAAAAGTTTTGTGGTTTATGCATTTGTAGTTGTAGAAGGTATTACCTCTTAAAATCTCAAGACAGAGCCTATTAAGAAATGCTCAAATTTTAAGGGACCGGCGTGTGATTTATGAGATAAATGGTTTTCCTAAATCCTAATCATCCACTCTAGCCAGCCGATAAATTTGTTAGATCCCAACCGACTAAGCAGTGCAAAGGAATAATCTGTTGAACCAATCATATACCACTGAGATTGCTTTCGTTTCCAATGTAATATCCTTGTTTAGTCTACGACTCACAGTTGTGGAAATTTTAATGATTTCCTGAGTTCAGGAAAGTTGATCTTGTGCTTTATATTGACGGATTCCATATGGTCATCTCTAAACTAGCCTATACTAGACGTCACCCGCGTTCTTTAACGCAATTAACGTATATTCCACTTTGCGACTTTTTCGAATGTTTTGATCCCGGGTTTTCGGGCTCTAAACATTCGATTTTTCGACGTCACTTGTAACTTTCGAAGCTCCTGCAGTAGCAAAATAATCGAATTTACGTCAAAGCACTTGAAAGGCTTCTTTTTTTCTAAAATCGTCAAGTGGAACTCACTAAGAAACGATATGAGAAATCCCAGTTTTTAGTGAGGTGCTCGCTATCTCTAAACAAATCTTTAAAAATTTAAAAATACTAATTTCAGTCTAATAATGTAATACATTGAATTCTTTTCCGCAGGAAAAAAGGCTTTGAAGATAACGAGCAGTACAGAAAAGCATATTCAAACGATAGCAGCGATGACAAAAATCATTCGTTTGGTTCAAGCTCTGATAGAAATGCATCAGGTGCTCCAAGTAGTGGTTACATCAAAAAGTATGTTTTGGGAAGATCCAAGAGGATGCCTACCTACATTTTTTAAGAAAGAGGCACCTTACCCATAGATTTATAAAGCCCGAAGGGCTAGATGTAAAGCTTTTGCTGAAAAGTGTGCCGTGGTTAGGTAGGAAATCCTACCTAAGTCACGTGACAATACAATAGAATGTCAGCGATTGACCTATCAGACGCTTCGCGGGTTTTCGAAAACAATAGCAACAATATTTTTTCCGATATTCACTTTTTTTTTTGCCTGCGATGGCTTAAAGCCCGACATCTAGCCCTTCGGGCTTTATAAATCTATGGCCTTACCCCAAGTAGACTTTATTGGCGTGGTCGACTTTTGAAACACGTATTTCAATTCTAGACATGTTTAGTCTCCCTAACAAATCCATTAGCAAAGGGAAGGGCTTGGAGAGTAATCTAAAACTTAATTACTCCTCTCATTCCTTTACAGAGTGACTGGAGATGCAAGAGAAGACGAAATGGACGAAAATATTGGGTTTGGATTTTCTTTTTAAATGATTATTTGATTTTTTCTTGATCGGTAAACTCTTCATAGAATATTCCTATAAATGATGGAGTAGTATGTATTATTTAATACACATGACCTATAGCGGTAAACACATCAGGGACTCAGAAGAAAATTCTTTCAAGTTTACAATTATACTTAGTCTTATATCAAATTCATTCTTCTCGGATAAGGTCGAAAGATTTCTATTCTAGAAAATTAGTTTTTTTAAAAGCAAAATTAAAAAAAAAACATGAATCTCATTAGGCTGCGCGGGCACATCCCTGATGAGATTATGCGAATTAGACTCGAAAAGACTCTGCTTGGCAAATTTTTTTATCTAGGCAAGTTTTTTTGTGATGTGACGATTTTAACTTTGTCACAAAAATTTAATAACAAAGCAAATTTACCCCCTTGTTTACCGTAATATTCTTTATCGGTGAAGCAACAACGATGAAGAATGAGGGATGCTGGCTGTCGAAACGGTCATGTCTCTAAATTTTCATTTTATTTAAATCTCGTAATTATTTTCAGTCAAGTTGCAGGGATCGTAGACAACCTTAAAATGATGGCAATGGATATGGGAGGTGAACTTGATAAACAGAATACTCAAATTGAACGTATAACTGATAAGGTATTGTCTAATAGTTTAATGTTTTTCTCTAACTTTATGGTCAGTCTGTCATTAATATAAAACTGTGACATAGAATCAATATAAGTTGTTATTGTTCGCACACATGCTGTTAAAATCGATTTGCTTCCCGGATGTCTTGTCAAAGGTCTTTAGTTTAACAGTCAAAGCTTTAAAGTTTGTCTCGAGAACCATGTCTGACAGACATTGAGAGAGAATTTAACATTTACAATAACCCATTCAATGGACCCTGCTCCTGATTAAAAAACTAATTGCAAAGAACTTCTTTCTATCTTAATTATATTTTGCTAGTCAAGCAGTGTTATTATATTTTTTATTTTCTCAATTATTTCCAGGCGACATCCAATGAGGTTCGACTTGATCGAGCCAATGAAAGGGCTGAAAGAATACTTCGAAAATAATGAAAAGTTAGCAATAAAATTCTCCTCAATAAGATGTATAATTTATTACACTGAAGTATCACCGATTCCAAACTTAAGAGCCTCGTTTCGAATTTTGAAAGCGTGCTTTCTACCAATCGTTTATTTTTATAAACTTGAATAATAATAAATTAATAATAAACTTTTATATTTACTTTTACGCTCAAACCGAAAAATCCTACTTTGTTTATGTGATACAGTATGTTTTCCAATTTTTTTCTTCTATGGGTTAAGTATGTTAAATTTGACTATCCCCTCTTTAGAAGTGCCTTCAAGTGTCAGGGACGTCTTCTGTCAAATCTTTTTTTCTTTCTCCATTTATTCTTTTCAGTTTTTGAGTATCGTCATTCGGTATAGGTACAATTTAGTTTTGATAAACCTTTTTTTCTTTACTTTTTTTTTGTTATTATTACAGATTATTTTTATAATTTTTTTAGCTTTTGTATATTCGATTATCCTTTAAATTTTTAAAATAATTTTTTAAATTACAAAGTTTATCAGTCAATTAATGGTATCGTTATTTCAAAATTGTCAATCATTTTTAATTGATTATATTTTATACATATATTATACTTCATATTTTGATACAAAAAAATAATCCCCTATCATTGTGATCGGCAAGTTAAACGACTTTTGTTGATGTTTGCTAATGGTTCGAAAGTTCCAAAGTCATAAGCATAATGTCATTATTTTCATAAAGTTTCTATAAAGTCAAAATATAGCTAATCTCATAATAGATCATCCATTATGCGCACACTGCTTTATTCTAAAGGCGAATGTGATTTATATCAGTTGCTCATTTTAGACAATCAAAACCCCGTTGATCTTGCTTGTGAAAGTGACTACGTTTTAATGTTTATGCTTGTGTTAAAGATTGGCGTCTGTTTTAGTGCGATTGTTTCGCTTCAGCCAATCACATTCAAAAGCTCACCTAATATGGCCCGCCAACCTGGGCAGACTCTCTTACCGGAGTGTCATGCGTGAAGTAATCAGAATCTGACCGGAGATTAAAATATGACTGACGTCTTTTATCCAGTATAATTTACGATTCAGAATTTTGAAAAATGAACAAAAATAATATCTTTATCTTTTTAGTGAAGTAAATAAGAAAAATGCTATAAAAATGTAACAGAGAGCTAAACGTTGGGAGCAATGGCAAACGAAAAAGCGGCGCCACTAGTCAATCCGGCCACCAATGAGAAAACGATGAGGGTGGCGGTGATCTCCTGTTCGTGCGGTTCCACCATGCTGAAAGAGAAAGAAAACAGAATGAATGTAAGTTCGATTTTCGGTTGAATTTGAACTTAAAGCTTTGTCGTATAAACAAGCTGAAAATTTGATAATCGAATCAATCAGATTTCACAATCGAAATCGAAAGGGAATCGATCAATGACTAAATTTTAATTAATCGAATTAATCGATACAAAAAAAGAAAACAAATCGATTAATGTTCCATAGTTTGTCGATTATCATTCGATATTTATTTCGATTGGAAATCGATGACCGTTAAAGTTTGGGTCGATTATTAGTATTCTTGATTCAATCGATTGAGTATCGAACTATTCGATGCGGGAAGTAAAACAAGTTACAAGTAACGCAGATGTGATCATGTGCTTTCTGTTGTGTAAGCTCACATTTTAGACTTCTCCTATAAAGGAGCCTGTAGACTATATTGTAGTTACAAGAAGCAGTTCTCATTCAATCAGTTCTTTTACATAAGAACATTTTCGTTTAGTTTCGGTGAAATCTGCCCATTTCTTTTATAAAAGGAATCAACCACTGACCTTTATATATCCATGGGCCAAGCTACATCCGCCATCTTTGATAGAAGTCTTTTTTGAAATGGTACCCGTAAAGAAGCCATTGTAGTGTTAAAAATTAACTTCTAACGGCGTTATGAAGTAATTTTTCGAGGAAAAGTAGATCTAACGCTCTGGATGCATTTGCATCGCTATTGAGTAGTGCCGCCATTAGGGTACCACTTTTCAAAAAGCTCCGATCAAAGATTTTGCTAGGGTATATAAAGGTCAGTGGAATCCAAACGACTGATCTACTCAATGAAGTAAGTCAAGATGAAACCTTTTTCTGACAGAAAGAAGCAAGAGAAATGACCAGAAAAATTGTCATCACTAACCTTGGTCCGTAAATAAAAGGGAGACTTCCTAAATAGCCTCCCGTGAACGCAAATAAAGCCATGAAAATGATCGGTAATGAATCGTGGCTGAACGCTACAGGGATGTTTGATAACCGTGGTTGCACGTTGCAAAATAAGAATAACGGAATGAATAATACTCGTAGTGCGGCCAGGACGACTAACAACCAAGGTCTTTCATTGGTGGGCTGAAATGATGTAAAAAGGAGGAGCAATTAGTTTGTTAGTATGATGGAAAATTTTTCTATTTTCGATTGCTTAATGTCGTTTGGTGGTGGCGTTTTTAAGGGTGCCAAAAAGAAGTTGTCTGTACACAGACACAGTATCTACGGCTAATTTTAAAATTCATTCCGGTTGAGGGTCTGTTGTCATTGTCTTTTTTCATTTAAGGTTTTTCAAACTGACCGCTGCAATAGAGTGTTGGTGAAAGAGGGGAGACGATGTGAGAAGTGTTGCTATTTACAAATCATACTTCATCGTAGAGGTCTCCGTACGGGAATTTTTTCATCAAACAAACAATGCGCATAGAGTGTACTACGAAGCGATGAAGTGAGATACACTCCGGTACAGAGTAAAAAGTAGAGGCACAAGCCGGCACAAGAAATTGCGCCACTTTGTTTGTTTAGCTACCACACTGCTGCTTCTAATGAATGACACAAACTCGCTTGAAAGATCTTAATTTCCATTGAAATAAAAAAATACTTTCGTTTACCTTTTGAAAGAAACTGACCGCTGATTTTCCAATATAATCAAATAAATTGTAAGTTAAGAAACATCCAACCAGCACGAAGAGCGATTCTAAAGAATAAAATCTAAGCGTATACAGTACAGAACAAGTTTTAGACTTTAAGTTTGAAGTTGAGACATAATTAGCATGTCATTTCTAGATTCAGCAATCTCAGATTTTCATATACCCCACGTATGAAAGTCACTGGAATTCTTTAAAGATTAAGAAAAAGTATCATTCCTCGGATGCATACTTTAGAACGCCATGATCGTATAGCATGGCTAGACTGGAAGTTATCTAATTACCCCGTTTAATAAGGTTTTTACGGTTTCCTGGAAGCAAAAGTTCTTAACAAAGAAGTTACGTAGTGCCCTCCTTTAATAAGATTTACAATGAAAATGAAAAAATAATTAATTACCAGTCCATTTGTTCTGATCAGTCCACGTGGATTCGATGCGAGCGGTCAGGGAAGGGAAAACAGAGAGAGTGACCAGGAAAGTGATGTAGACTGTCAACATCATACATTTGATTTTCTTAATGATGCGTAGGTAATTGATATCCTTGTTGTTGTTGTTGGTAGTCTCGCCTTCTTTTTCTTGTTTATCATCCTCTTTGGTGTCTTCTTTATTTGTTATAGTGCTGTTTAAATGACATTCGTTTTCTGTGGTTGGAGAATTAAGGATTAGAAAAGTTAATTGGGAATCGTGTGAATCGGACTTCGATTAGAAAACCTAATTTGGAATCGTAAATTGGAATTGTTGATTTACATGCTGTTGATTGATTATGGGTTTACAGGTTTTAACATCCTGCATTATGATATCTGGCTGACCTTTACCATTTTCTTTCTCAGTGTTATGATTGGTTCAACCTATGTTTAACCCATCTTTCTGGCATCTTAACTTTCGTGATGATAGTTTGTCAATTTTATAATATATTTTCACCCCCATAAAGTGATATAAAGTAACCTACCACATTCACAAGTGCAGAAACAAACTCCTTTCGTAATGTTGGTGTAATATTTCACGATGGGCTGAAAAAGGGAAAGTCGCAAATTGAGTAGAAATTTCGGTGGAAATTTAATTTAGCGGGTGCCTGGAAAAAGTAAATTTGACAGGAATTACTACTTTTGCGGTTACAGGATATTTTTGGCCGAGAATCGTTATTGAATGAGAGAATAATCTCTTTTAAGGCGAGAAGTTCGACTTTGGAGAATGTATGGAAAAAATTGAATTTGGTGTATGGCGCAAAAATAATTTTCAGCGGGGACTTAATTCGGCGGATTTCAGGGAAATCTGGCAAATCGGTTATTTTGTCTTTGATAATAACTAGAAGACGCTGACCTATTTTGAATATTTTGTGCGTCAATCAGCGGCCTATCGATTTAAATTTTACTTTAAAAGTGGCTTGTCAACTATTGGAAAATTAACATTATTTTGTCATCGTTAACTTACCAGTCGTTCAAGGTAAACATAGGCAAGCAGTGAGATGATCATTGCAAATATACCAGTACAAAAATATCCAAAAGAACTGTCCGTAATCTTTGAACCACCTAAACAAGATTCAAGATTTTTTATTTAAGAAATTAAATTCCAATGTGATGATCTCTATGATCTGTATCTTTGTCTACACATGGCATATCTATAAGCGTGTGATCTATGCCAAATTCTAATGTTTTGTACCTAGTCGATACTAAAAGAAACAAATCAAAATAAGACTTGTTTAGGCCATAAGGCCATGCTTACAAGAGTCTTTATCGTTCTTAAACTATCTATTCTGAATCGCAGACCTCTATAAAACCTATAAAATCACAGGTAGTATTGTCTATAAGTAGCACGAGTCTGTTAGTGGACACAGCAGCCTAGAAACTATCTGTTCATCGTTGATTTTATCCAACAAAATAGTTTAATCTCGTTTTGGAAGATTACAAAATAATAAATTCTTAGAAGTCACCTACCTACAGAAGACAAGATACTAACAATACAAACAAAGAATCCTCCAAGACCTTGTCCAGCCATCACTGCTTGAATATATCGTGGTGGCATCATCCCGGCAAGCCCGAACAATGCACCCTGCAACATAGCACCAAATCCTGGAGAAAATATTATAAAATATTTCAAGTTATTTCGAGAAAATTATGAAAAAGTGGATTCCACTTCTTGTATTTTTGTAACCCAATTTCCTTAACTTGCATTTCCGTGTCGCTTCACGCGTCAGGTAAAAAGGAACCATGGAATGGCCCGAACATACCCGAACATTTTCAGGTCATATTCAGGCCAAAATAGTAAAAATATTCTTTGACTCGATGAACATTGGTGCCAAGTTCAGGCCAAAAAAACCGACCCGGCCCGAACATGGACAGGTCAATTCGAGTGGCCCGAAAAAGTCCGGGCAATACCGTGGGTCGTGGTATAAATTCACGTAATGACTTTTTGAATTTGATGAATTCATTTCTGACGTCAAATATTTTTATCGAATTCCTACAACCTTCAATCAGCTACTAGAGTTCCCTTTCAAAGTTTCGCTTTTATTCGAAAACTTCTATTGTGTTTAGCGTGTTTTGTTGATTAGACAGGCTTTCTTTGATGACTCGAATGATATGGAGAAAAGCCTTATATTGACTTACCTGAGATGAGAACCAGAATGATCATTGTTGCTATGAAAAATTCTTCTGTCCCTGAAAGTGAATAATAAGTACTAGTTATCGCATGACTTCGAGTGCAATACGAGAAATATTTTACGAGTACCGAGATTTTTCCGTAATATTTTTCCGAGCCTTTAGGCGAGGAAAAATATCGGTAAAATCTCGGAACGAGTAAAATATCGAGTATTGCACGAGAAGTCATGTGATAACTAATTTATTGTCAACTCAAAAAAATTGTCCTGATAAAAATCTCTTTTGTTTTTGTTGTTTTAAAACTTACTTCCGCCTTGCTTCTTTCTTCTGTGTAGTTTCGAATGTTTTTATTCGAAAATCTAATTCGAACGTTAGATTCGAACAAAAAAATTCGATATGTTCCCGCAGAAAATATTCACACAAAAACAAAACAGAAAAGCATTTTTCGATCATTTTCGACCCAGAAGTTTTGTTTTGAAGAGTTGCAGATTCAGAGATGTATTTGAAAGTTTCTAGATTGATAATTCAAAATGCAGATGGTGTACAGTATTGTTTCGATAGACAAGAAACCCCCCTTCATCATTGGATTAATCAGATTGATAATATTCAGTCTTTTTCAATGTTTTTGTTTCGATGCATGGAAAAGAATAGCAGAGGAAAGGAGTCCCATGATGGAAATGTATGCTTGTAATAATGGTTAAAGAGCAACATTTTTTCAGGAGCAATACAATTTGTATACTTTCTTGATTATCGTCAAGCTTTAAATGTTTTGAATTTTAGAAGGAAGATGTAATGATTGTTGAGTTGAAAATTCAAGGACGTACCTCGTCGAGAACGAGAATTGGGAGAGAACTTTTATAAAAATCACTCGTCATTTGGTTTAATACAAGACATTTCACTTCCCTTGCTTTGTTATGAGAAATTTTATTGGCAAACATTCAAGAATCTCAAGTTTTTTTGTATGCATGGATAAAAAACTGTTTGGTTTATCACACGAACGAATTTTATACCAAAAGCTGAAAATATTTGGGTGGTCTCTCAAGTAGTTTTATAATTTCTTAGTTCATCAGATTTGATTTTAGTGTCTTTTATGGAAGAACTCCAAAGTAAAAGTTAATCTGAAAATATTTTTGTTGCGTTTTCCCTTTGACTCCCAAGTCAGTTTCTCCGAAAGTCAGTTCTTTTCGGCTGTTTTGTTTTGATTTTTCTCCCGCCGCTTACCCAGTCCCCCAAAAGTCAACGCGGTCATATTTCCATACTAGAGAAATATGAAATATCGCAAATATCTCGATGCTCTCGACCAATCAAAACGCTGATATTTTTTTGGGTCGGCAATAAATACAAATACTAAATTGCACACCAACGAATTTTGCTGGGTGAAAAATACTCTAGCCTTACATTCGGATCTTCTGTTGTTTCTTGTTGTTTTCCAAGTCTCCTGCTGTGTATTTTACCTTCTTATTGCCGACCCAAAAAAATATGAGCGTTTTGATTGGTCGAGAGCATCGAGATATTTGCGATATTTCATATTTCTCTAGTCTGGAAATATGACCGCGTTGACTTTTGGGGGACTGGGTAAGCGGCGGGAGAAAAATCAAAACAAAACCACCGAAAAGAACTGACTTTCGGAGAAACTGACTTGGGAGTCAAAGGGAAAACGCAACAAAAATATTTTCAGATTAACTTTTACTTTGGAGTTCTTCCATAAAAGACACTAAAATCAAATCTGATGAACTAAGAAATTATAAAACTACTTGAGACCACCCAAATATTTTCAGCTTTTGGTATAAAATTCGTCCGTGTGTGATAACCAAACAGTTTTTTTTATCAATGCATACAAAAAAAACTTGAGATTCTTTGAATGTTTGCCAATAAGATTTCTCATAACATAGCAAGGGAACTGAAATGTCTTGTATTAAACCAAGTGACGAGTGATTTTTATAAAAGTTCTCTCCTAATTCTCGTTCTCGACGAGGTATATACGTCCTTGAATTTTCAACTCAACAATCATTTACATCTTCCTTCTAAAATTCGAAACATTTAGAGCTTGACGATAATCAAGAAAGTATCCAAATTGTTTTTCTCTTGAAAAAATGTTGTTCTTTTAACCATTACATACATTTCCATCATGGAACTTCTTTCATCCTCTGCTGCTATTCTTTTCCATGCATCGAAATAAAAACATAGGAAAAGACTGAATGTTATCAATCTGATTAATCCAATGATGAAGGGTTTCTTCTCTATCGAAACAATACTGTACACCATCTGCATTTTGAATTATCAATCTAGAACCTTTCAAATACATCTCTGAAAATCTGCAATTCTCTTCAACACAAAACTTCTGGATCGAAAATGATCGAAAATGCTTCTCTGTTTTGTTTTTGTGTGAATATTTTCGGCGGGAACATATCGAATGTTTTATTGTTCGAATCTAACGTTCGAATTAGATTTTCGAATAAAAACATTCGAAACTACACAGAAGAAAGAAGCAAGGCGGAAGTAAGTTTTAAAACAAAAACAAAAATAAATTTATATCAGGACAATTTTTTTGAGTCGACAATAAATTAGTTATCACATGACTTCTCGTGCAATACTCGATATTTTACTCGTTCCGAGATTTTACCGATATTTTTCCTCGCCTAAAGGCTCGGAAAGATATTACGGAAAAATCTCGGAACTCGTAAAATATTTCTCGTATTGCACTCGAAGTCATGCGATAACTAGTACATATTGGGAATGAAGGCATTTCATGATTATTATTCCAAGTTGAGCTATCAGGGCAAACGGTATCAACCCTTAGATATTCTTACTACAAAAGTGGTATTGAAATCGCCCTCCCCTACCTTCGGGTAGACAGCTATCGAAAAAGGAGCCTCCGATTGTGGTAATACCTAATAATTGGTACTTACAAGTGGACGTGTTAACGAGAACGAAGGAGGCAGTGATGGTGAAGGAGATCAACAACATAAAGATTGAAACCACCATCCGCACAAAACGAGAACATCTAAAGAAAGGAATGTTTGGGATATTAATGATAGAATATTTTTTCCGATTTTTGGTAAATCTTTGTCTTCCGTTGCAGAATTACCTTGTTTGATTTAAGACAGCATATTTCAAGCGACTCACTCTGCCGATAAGGTGGATGCATTCATCGATTAAGAGTATCGATTTCTTACTTGAGAAAACTATTGTCGAATTGATTGAAATCGCTTTAAAATGACGAGCCCTATAATCAGAGCGTTGCTCATTTTTTTCGTTCGAAATCTCTCGTAGAATGAGAACGAACGAAGCTATTCTCTATAATTCGGGAAATTCGATGAGGTCAAAAAAAAAAAGAAGCTTTCTCTCTGTGTACGCTAAATGAAATCCGATAAACTCAAAATTTCTTACTTGTGAAAGAGGAAGACGTTAAGGATCATTATGAACATGTTGGGTCCCATTGAACCAACGGAAAAATAATTCTGAAAAGTACTCTCCAAGTTTGGCTTGTTCTTCAACTTGGCTGAAAAGTACTAAAAGAAAGAGAGCAGTATATGATGTCATTGATCTACGAATTTGTATTTATAGGTGCTGTTATTGAGCCTTGATATTAAAGCCTCTGACCCAGCTTTGTTCCACAATTTCAATAAAACGAATATGACCTAGCACTGTGTTATCATAGTAGGCTGTCAAGGTTCCATCCTTTGCCATAAGTTTTTTTTCGAAGCGTTTTGATAAAGAAAAAACAATTGCTGACGTCAGCATATTTCAGTAAAAATGAATACTTTGCATTTTTGCTGACCCTACCAACCCAAAAAAAACAAATTTTCTTTCATCGTTATACACTGTTAAAGGTGAAAAGCTGTTGCCTACTTGAAATAACTCAAGATTTACTTTCTATGATGAGGTTATCGAAATAGGGTAAAATTATTGAGGTTGCTTTAAAGATTTTTGATTTTGGAGAAAGTTAAACCCTCTGACTATGCCAATTTCATTTTCTATATCAAAAGGTTTTAAAGTTATCAGTCAGACAGAGAATCACAAGTTGTGTTTTTTATGACACATATATATTTCAACTGACCAGAAGACCGCGAGATTAGTACCCCCCATTAAAATTAGAAGTTCTCTACACAGTACAATACAAGATAGCGAATATCAGAAAAGAGAGGATTTCAAATAGATGACTTACTGCGTTGGCGGTGATGAAGAAATTCCATGGCAACAGCGTCGTGCATCCAAGTAAATAGAAAATTTGATATGCTATGTGGTACCTGTAGGAAAAAATTTGTATGTTTTAAAAAAGAAATTCTTCCAATTTTGCTCTACATCTTCCATGGACATTGGTAGATTTTATTCCTTCATTGTCTTTGTGGTGGGTCTAAGACCATGTTCAGACGTTACGGTTCCGTTTCGCTCCGGTGTGATTTTCGTTACGGATCGAGAGTGTTCCCATTAGTTTCGGAACGTTTCGGAACAAGAAAACGGAGCAGTTCCGTTCTGATGAAAATAGAGGAGTGAAACCGTTTCGATCTGTTTTGCTTTGTAACGTCTTCTTTTGACGTATTGAATTTTGACGTTCACGCTTGTTTCGGAACCGTTTCGTTTTGGAGCGATGAAACGGAACCGTAACGTCTGAACATGGTCCAAATTAACATCCTTTCTAAGGATTTCGGGTCTGCTCCTCAACACCCGTTATATTGGGAAAAACTAAGATTTCGTGATTTCGCTAAGAGGTAGCAAACTCAAAAAGCCCTATATTCTAACAATTTTTGGCTTCGATAGCCTCGAACTATCAAAATTATCCCTAACGCTTGATATGTCTACTCTCGGATACCTAATAGCCGGGGGGTTGGAATAAGCGGAGGGTTTGGAAAAAATCTCAAAACTTAATAAGCCGGGGGTTGGAATGAAAATGTCCTGGTTGGAAAATCTTCGAAAAAGAAGCTAATGCAGTAGAATTAGGGCAAAAGAGGGAACTTTCAAAAAAATTTCCCAAAAATCAATAAGCGGTTTGGAATAAGAATGTCCTGGGTGGAAAGTTTTCTAAAAAATTAATTAGCGGCCCCCTCCCTCGGCTATTAGGTACCCGAGATTACTCACCTATCTTGAGGTACCTTCCGTTCACAGGTGCTCATTTTCTCATCAGAGAACTCAACGCCATTGTTTGCTTCCCTCTCTCACGAAAAGTTGGAAAGAATTCACAGTTCCTTTCCAAAAACTATTTGACGTCATATATATTTATATGGTTGGTGGCTTGACGTTAGAATTTTTGATGTTATATAGTGCTTCAGATAATTATTTTATCAATTTCGCCTTAGCGAAAGTATTACCAGTGAACTGTTATCAGATAGAATAATATCTCACTTTGGCTACTTCATCATCTATTCAGAGTCCCTTTGTTAAAAGTGATTATTGGTCGTAAAAACAGTTTCTCAAAATCTGATGGTAGATAGAAATCTCTTTATAAGGGTATGTTTGCACGTTATTTTTTAGTTTTGGAAAACGATTGATATTTCCAAATCTATTTTAGCTTACAATCTGGAATTTTAGGAGCTGAAATTTAGTGATTCCATCGATTTTAACTCCTAAAATTAAAAAATCAATTTTAGTCTATACAGAAAGAATAACTAATTTAGGTGAAAACTTGACACCCGAATTTCTGTTCTTAGAAGTGCGTTTTTAAATAGTTTTCAACACTGGTGAATCTATAAAATAACCTGATTTCAAATATGTAATTCTTATTTGCATTGAGGGGACCGAAGTGCCCGAAATTTCCAGTTAAAAACAATCAAATTATGTGCATAATTTTTTGAGAATTCAAAAGAATCCAATCAAGCATGAGAATATGTAATTAAAATACGATAAGAACAAAGAAATGACATTATCATTGCACACGTGCAAATTAATTCCCATTGCAACTAAGGGACCCCTTACAGACACGCTTCATATTGAGGAAAAAAGCATGAATTCATTTAATTCTATCTGATAATAATTCTATGGTAATTACAATCAGCATTCTGCGGCGGCGAGGAAAAAATTTATTCTATCTGATAATAATTCTATGGTATTACAATCAGCATTCTGCGGCAGTGAGGAAAAAAATTAGAAAACGAAAGTACTGGATACGGTGGACGAACTCACTAAAATTAATTTACAAATTACACGCTCATATAACCACGGACGATTTTCGCGGATTACGTCATATATCTTTGTGTCTTTAGCTTCACAGTTTGGATTTTTCCTTTATTTTCTTATAAGCATATACTTTATAAGAATCAAATCAATAACTCTTGATAGATGGTGATATACTCTTCGGGAATTAGTTCTTACAAAGTAAACAAGGGATGGCGCGTAATATAAGCATATTTATTTTTGTTACAAGCATATACTTTATGAGAATCAAATCAATAACTCTTGATAGATGGTGATATACCCTTCGGGAATTAGTTCTTACAAAGTAAACAAGGGATGGTGCACAATATGAGCATATTTATTTTTCTTATAAGCATTACTCTTGTCTCCCGAATAGACCCCCCCCCGCTAATTGTTAAAAGAAAAAAATCCATCCCCCCGTTCTTATTAAGACCCCCCCCCCCCCCGCTGATTAAATTCGAATAATTCAATATTTTATTACAGTGTAGATAGACCTTAAACTTGTTAAAATTTTCCTTTTTGTTAGTATTGGTTCTTATTTTACGTGTTTATTTGCTAAAGTTTCTTTTTTGTTGTTGAAATTTTCCTACACCCCTGCTTATTCGGACCCCCCATCTATTCGGGAGACAGGAGTAACTTCATAAGAATCAAATCAATAACTCTTGAAATACGGTGGTTCTTAAGAATTAAACAACCATTGTTCTTAAGTTGGTTAATTTTTTTAGCGATTTTGAGCCTCGTTGTTCTTATAAAATTGTTTCATCAAGGCTCGATGTAAAGTAGATTTCAGATTAGCTTCCATCTCTACTTCTTTTTTTTCCCGTGCAGTTTTAACTTTAGGCGAAATTTTCGACTTCAAGTCGTCTTGTCGTTTTATATAGCGAAAGTATTACGATAGTCTTTCTGTGTGGCGAGAAAATTTTTTGGGCGCAAATTATGGCGTGGGCGTTTGGCTGCGGGCGTACTACGGCCAATATTATAAAGGTGGACTCACTCACAAAGATAAAAAACAGCGCTTTTCTTGATAGTTAAAATACTCTAGTGCAAGACGTGTAACCAAGCCTTGTAAACATTCATCTTCATCATGAGAACTTTTTAATGGCTGCTGCTGTATAACTTTTTATCATGTTTTCTTATGTTTTATGGTCTTTTGTAGAGTATTTGAAGAGGTTTATTATTCGTTTACTACTAAGTATTTTATGTTTGTGTAGTTAGTGAATGCACCAATAAATTGATAATGCTCAGTAAAGTAGTACTACAGAAAGAGTTAATTTTACACAACAACATAACCAGACGATCTCAATCGAACGGAATCGACGATCGAACCAGTCGAACCAAATCGAACGCAATCGACCGATTGAAATTCGATTGTCGAACGCAATCGAATCTCAATCGAATATTACCGCAATTTTCAGATTGATGTTCGATTGCGTTCGATCGTCGATTCATTGACCCCCGGATTGTTCATCGCATAATTTCTACGGGAAATCGAAAGTAATTTCATTCGGCTTGTGATGTTTGAGAGCTTGGATGTTGGGAAGCTACAAGAATAAAGCCAGACGATCTCAATCGAACGGAATCGATGATCGAACCAGTCGAACAACAATCGAATCAATCGAATATTACCCAGAATTTTGATGTTCGATTGCGTTCGATTTGGTTCGACTGGTTCGATCGTCGATTCCGTTCGATTGAGATCGTCTGGACATAAACCCTCTTCTTCAAAAAACTACAAACAGCACAGGTATGATATTTTTTTCCTTTTTTCACCAGATAGTTATGTGTTTAATGTTAACCAATTGTGATGTAAGTTTGATGACAGTTTTTTATCTGATGAAGTTTGATTGTTGTTCGATGAGTTTGGATTAAGAAAAAGTTCCAGCTTTTCCTCCCCGATGCCAGCGCCAGGCGATGATGTCAACCTAACTCTATCAAACCAATTTTGGTAATCGAACCATCAAATTTCATCAAACGAAATCCAACAATAGGTGTTAGATTTATGGAACCTGATCGAACAGTAATTGAACTTTACCGGAAAATCTTCAGTTTGATGTTTGATTATATCGCAGTTCGATTAAGTTCGATCAGTGTTTTTGGTTGTTTTTGTAGCTCAAATGGTTCCAGTTATTGCTAGCGGAACAGCTCAATCGAACACATGGTTCGGTAATCGAACAGTTCGATTGACATCGCCTGGCCGATGGGGTGATAGATATTGGCCTGCTCTTTAAGGTTTCAGCGTGGGTGTCTGCTAATAAGCCGTCAAAGTGTAAAAAGAATGGGCAACAAGGTACCGTCAACTGCTCTAACTTGGGACGATTGGTCGAAACATGGGACTGTTGCATATCTGGTCTGTATTTTCACTTACTGTAAAATCGAAAGAGAAATCATGTATTTTTAAATACGCCGTTCCTTAACTCAAATCAAATGACTTTGGATGTTCGGTGAAATGGTGGCCGTATTGCCGTTCCATGTTTTGTCAGATAGTCCCAAGTTAGAGCAGTTGACAGTAATAAATCAAACTAATTGAGCTTCAATCAAACTTCACCGATCTTGATACCCTTTTGCTAATCAGGATTTTCATTTTGAATCATTAAAAACTCTAGTGGTACCGTTGTTTTGTATGAGATTCCCTTTTCCGCACTCTGGAATCTTTCCCCTATATCTATTTTAAGGGATAACTGGCAAGAGATTGGGGTGGGTTTGTTTTAATGGGATGCAGTTAGACCAGTAAAAGGAGTCATTGTTGTGATTTGCTAGAAGGGCCATTAATCGATTACGTATAATATTGATTCTTTCACTGTTTTTAGCATTTACTGCTTTCACTGGTGTGTAAACATTTATTTTATGATTTTATGAAATATTTACTGTCAACCTAGAAATAATTAATATTAAAGGTCTCTATTATAGCATTGGAAAATAATTGAAGATTGAAAATAATTGCATCACTTTCAGTGAGGTTTAGTCAATTTGTATCTGGTGGGAAAATTTGAGTGACAGGGGGTGGTAAATAAATCCCCATATTCTATCTTGACCGAAGTCTGTATCCTTAAGTTACGAGCTTTTCTTAATATATTTTTATATGGATTATTGCGTTGAGATTTTGGAAAATCTCAAAGAGTATTATTTCTTTAAAGTTGGCTAGTTTTTACCCTGCCATTTTCTAGTTCAGAAGCTAGAGCTCAACTACACAACTGCTTTTTGCCTTTAGTGGCCTCTTGATTGTCCATGGAGTCAACTGATGCTTGTCTGAAGGTTAGACCTGCTGTCCGGGGGGTTAGACCTACTGTCTATGGGTCAAAAGTCACAGGGTAAATTTCCAAAAAATGTTAAATCCTCAAACCCCCCTCCCCTCCAAAATATTCTGCAATATTCAAATTTGTTCTGGAAAAGCCCAATGATTTTGATGGTGGTGCACCATCATTCATATCAGAAAGATTGTATACAACAGATTTTTCTGACTAATGTAGCTGTTTTCTCAATTTTAGAAATATTCTACTGTTTATAGAAAGAAGTTGACATAAACTTTGCGCAAGTGAAATCACAAGTGACTTATTATCAAAGCACAAAATGAAGTTTCTGGCATCAAAGAATGAAAAGCTCATTTTTTCTTCTTTATTTTCAAAAAATTTGGAAATTTTTTTCTCAAGTATATTGCAGTTCTCTGATTTATTCTGAATATAAAGATCTTTTTTACGCTTATAAAAAGGAATTTTTTAGTCGCATTTTTTAAAGAACCTTTTTGTTTTTAATGGATTAAGATTTTTCATAAGAAAATAGGGTATCTACGACCTGTGTGTACAATACAATGTGTATATTTTGTGTAACGCTTCATTCAAAATCCATAATGCTGCCGGAGTCACGTTTCACGCGTCTTCGTCGTTGATGTTCTAATATTATGCGAAATTTTCGACTTTAAGTCGTCTTGTTTTATTCGTTTTATTCGTTCCAGATTATTTTTTCTGGTATTAAAATATTACAGATGAAATATATTTTGTAAAATATATTTTGCACTCAAAGTCATGCGATGATTGATAAAGTGAAGTCTCCTTTAACTTGAACTTCTATAACTCGAATATCTCCTTAACTCAAACGAGTTATATGGTCCATTCAGCTATAACTATGCCTTATAAACCTTACTCCATAACTCGAAATTTCCTTAACTCGGATAACTTTTTGTCCCCCGTGTGGTTCGAGTTCTGGAGACTCCACCGTACTTATTAGATCACTCGATCAATCTTTCAACTCTCTTACAAATCGTACAAATTAAGATTACAAATAGGAGGGCAGTAGAAAGTTATTCAAGCTATTCAATTTTTTGCTAGTTTGTCCCAAACCTATGTAACTAGATAAGATGCTTTTGCACCTCTCTTCGAAAAAATGGCTGAAAACAAATAAAAACATCAAAATTCATGAAAATTACATCAAAATGGATAAAGATCAGCCTTTCGAAGCAGCCTCATCACCTCGAGCTTGCATGCTGCCAAGACCTGGATCGATTAGGATGCAAAAATGTAAAAGATCAGTTCGTTACGAGTGCACACCGCTACCTTTGTATCAACTACAACTATTCGTGACATCCTATAACGATGGAAAAAATCAAAATATAGCCGCATTCATTCTTTTTTACCGTTCAACATTAACGATCATTGTTATGTTCAAACTGCGTGAGATAACGAAGAACCTAAGAAATAAAGTGAATGAACTTAATAAAAAGAAAGACGACGTTATGCAAAAACTGAACAACGAGGCCAACACCAACACAAAAATCCACGACTCCATCAAAAATGACCTCTTCTGGCAGGAAAATTACAAGAAATGGAGGGTCGAACTCCATTAGCTTTAAAGATAGTACGGATTTGTAGAAATTTTTTTGACTTTAAAGAATATATATACATTAACATTCAAGGCTACTGCCTTTGTCAAACGACGAGGGTGTGCCGCTAAGGTTCGAGAGAAGGCTCCTATTTTGGACTAGTCTTTTAAAAGTTCGCCAGAAAAGAGACCTTGTTTTTGAAGATTTTGTGAAGTACACGCTTCTTTTTTTATAAGAATGGTGTTTTTTCATTTTATGATGGATTTATTTATATTAATTTTTTCGTGAAAATCATCCTGAAATATTTTTACAGCATTTTTAGGGACTTTTAGGTTAGGATCTTGATTCAGACTAGATTTAACATTTAATACAAGCATCTAAAGCATAAAAAGTAGTGAGCCTTACTTGGGGGTAATTGGTAATTTATGATTGAGAATGCTCTAGAAATGATATTCTTAGCTTCAGCTGCCAAATTACATGATGATGATATTCTTGGCATATTCTTAATTTTTTGGCCAATTTCATCATGAATATTCATTCTTATAAAAAAAGCGTGTAGCTTTCACAATCATGCCCAGGGCCGATTGGGTAGAGAAAGTACCGGTAGCATGTTTCCGTACCTTCCGGTTTTTTTGCCTTAACAACTTAAAGAATGACAAATAAACAAAGATATTCATTAAATTGACATCATCTATTTCAGAATTTTAAAATGTTCGAAGAAGTAATAAAAAGTATAAAAATGGTTAAAAAAGTTGAAAATAAATTTTCCAAATACTGATTTTCATCTTCTGCATGATCCACAGCAAAAGATTTGAGTTAGTTTACACAATCAGGGAATTAGTTTCAATCCATCAAAATGTTTTCATCAACCGCCGTAAGTATCTAAATGAAAAAATATATATATATAGAAGGAGCGACAGCCGAGTTGTCTGAGCCGTTATAACTACAAAAAAGAATTAGAATTCCCGCTCCTTCCAATGTTCCGTTCAGCTCATAGATGACCGAGCCAGCTTTTCGTGACCCCGTGAAAACAATTGAAGAATGTTCTAAAAGTGTTAGGGCTATTTGCGTAAAATATCGACTCAACTATCAGAATATTAAACTTCTTAGATGCCTAGGGCTTTCAAGGTAAAAAAAGACGATAGTAGTAATAAAAACAAACTCTTTATCAGTCAAATCGAAAGTCGTCGTTGCTAACTCAAACGAATATTTTTACTGAAGGACGCGGCTGAGACCATAGTCCGTATAAAAAAAACACCGGTCTGGAAGCCTTTTGTTTCTTTCTATTGTTTCAAACTTGAACTTGCGTTGAGAAATTATTCTGTTTTGCTCACTTTTTTATCATGTGATTAACTTTTCAACCAATCCCAAGAGTAGTAGTACAGTATTTGGGAACGTGATCAAAAACTGAACAAATCGACTTTTATAATCGTTATCAACAAAGGAAAAAGTTAACAAAAATTTATAACAATAGGCTTCCAGATCAGTGTCTTTTATAAGAACTATGTTAAGACTGAGAAGAGTATATCTCAAAAAGTAGTTCCCTCATAGAGAGAAAGGTTAAAGAATAACTCACATCTGCTGATTTCGCAGGCGTGTACACATGAGTTCTTGCATATCTCAATACACCGTTGACCTTTTTTACAAGGTTTTGCATCACAAGCAGCTTGGACACATTGTCTGTTTGGGCAAACTAAAAGGAAAGGCGGGAGTAGGGTTATGAGATATGATCTCGTTTTTCATACACCTTTTCAACCGTAGCCGCCAATTGCCGCGCGGGTATTTTTTGTCCGCTTTATCCCACTAAAACCGTCCCAGTCCTTTTTTCGCACCTATAGACAATAGAAAAATGTGTCAAAAAAGGATTGGATCGAGTTTAGTGGGATAAAAGTGGCATGCGCCTGACCGCGCGACTGCGGTCAAAAAGATGTATATATTGTTAGATTTGACCTGGGATGGAGGCTTTTGAACTATATGCGTGCATTTAAAATATAAAAGGAACAGTCGAGTTTCCATAACTCGAACACGCACCTGAAAATGTAATTTTGCTCGAATTATGGAAATTTTAAAGTGAAGTTAGGTTTATGAGGCATTGTTAACTGAAGGGACTTTAAAGATTCCACCCATTATTATGTTTGCTAGCCCAGTTTGGGTCAAATTTGTTATGGCTTTTTGAGCGACTCCAATATCAAAATATGGAAATTATAATTATTTATGGTATTTTTCCCGACCATCTTTGTTGAAAGAAATTGAATGCACCAGTGCTCAAACTAGAACCCATTCCCTTTGTTGTCTTTCTTATGATTTTGATAGCACTATCTGCGCGATTTATCACGCCCATCAGTAAAATAAACCAAGTGGTACAAATAGCTCTGGGTACGACGAGATTGACCAGTGTTTTGTTAATAGAACTTACCTTTAGGTTGGCATGAGTAAGCACATCTTGAGAAATTTGGTACACATCTGTACCCGTAACGGCATCGGATTCGGGAACACGGGTTGTGATACGGACAAACTGAAAAAGGAAGGAAATATCAGTTTGAATTAGTTACGTTACCTCTGCGGCTGTAATTTTAACCCAGCTGGCAGACAACAAAGTTTCAACGTTTACACGCTTTTTTTTTTATAAGAATACACTTTATAAGAATGTCCATGATGAAAATTGCTAAAAAATTAAGAATATGCTAAGAATATCACCATCATGGAATTTTGCTACTCAAGCTAAGAATGTCATTTTTAGAGCATTTTAAATTATAAATTGCCAATTACCCCCAAATAATAAGAATGCTGTAAGAATATTTTAGGATGATTTTCCCAAAAAAGTTAAGAATATCCATGATGAAATGGATTTACACCATTCTTATAAAAAAAAAAGCGTGTATTTAAAGGTTTTGTTTTTTAAATAAGAGTGAAATGGTTTGCTTACACACAAATTTTGCGAAAACGTTTTACGAAAGAATAATAATTTATTCAATTAATGAATTTTACCTGGGCATTTTCCATCACTTTTCTTATCAACTTTTCCTTTAGTTTTGCAGAATTGATAATTCAATAAGCATTCATTGTCATAAGTCACTCCATCTGTACCGCAAACTGGTTTCAAGATTTTTGGACAAGCTTTTGAGCAAACTGTAAAGATAAAATACACGTTTTTTTTTTATAAGAACAAACTATATAAGAACATAAGGCTTCGAGGCCCAAAAATTTAAGAACATTCTAAGAACATTCTAAGGCTTTGGGGACTTAAAAACATGCATTTTCTTAAGAAATTACATCAAAATGCTCAAAAAATGCTGAAAATAAGAACATTTTAAGAACATTTTTAGGCTTCAAATCCAAAAAACTAAGAACATCCGAAGGCTTCGAAAATTTTTGACGTTCTTATAAAAAAAAACGTGTATAAGAAATTACAATTAAAGGTCGGTTGTCTTAGCCTAGCCTATATAGCCTAGCAAGCGTGTGTCTTTCCTTGGACACAGGAACGCGGGAATAGTGCTTATAAAGAGTTTTTATAAAAAATAGAAACTGCCGCGGGAGAGTGGTTTGGAAAGACAGTGAACATATAGAAAAATAGATCCTATTGCAAGTTTAAGCAGCGAAATACAACGACGTGGTTTACTAGTCTATTCAAAGAGGGTTAAAAGTCCCTATACAAATTCAAGGATGGTACCAGGGTATAACTAAAAAACAGGGTATAAATAACAACGCAATAAATATTCTTCATGAAAAGGCTGAATTTCATTTACTGCTGCTATCGTATTTTCTTTCACTCACAATGGGCATTTTTGAGCAAGTCTTCCCATCTTCCCAGCTGACACACAATGTTGTTTTAACGTTTATCTAATGTTCATATAACGTTAGATGAACGTTGAAACAACGTTGTGTGCCAAGTGGGTTACTGTTATTTTGAATAGTCATCTGAAAAGACATAACATCGAAAAAACCTCAATTTAACGTTAGATGAACGTTTCTAAGAACAGCTTCTTTATAATATTACTCACCGCATTTGGTGACACATTTTAAAGGATCATGGAAACATCTGGCGCCTTTGGAACATTTAGCTGTGGTGCAATCAACTGAACAACATTTGCCATCTTTCTTTTTCTGGATTTTTCCTTTGCTCTTACACGTGGCATATCTCAATAAGCAATCATTGTCATAAGTCACTCCATCGGTACCGCAAACTGGCTTCAAGATCTTGGGACAAGCTTTTGAACACGCTGTAGGGGAATGAACAGAATTCATAAAAATGCTTGCAAATGCCCAATAGAAAGCCATACGCCAAGGAAAGTCTTTTTGTTCTAGATGTTGGTTACTTAAAAGCTTGGAATAATATCTGAAAAATTGAATCATATGACCGACTTTCCATAATGACAATCTTCATATTTACTGTCTAAATATCACCGGGTCAAAATAGACTTTTCCAGAAAAAAATTGAATATGCGGGTGGAGGATTTTCAGTGATTTACCCCCAGGAAAAAGTGACTTTTGGCTCCCCGGATAACGGGTTTTACCGCCGGACAAGCATCAGTTGACCCCCCGGACAGAGCAAATTTACACCCCGGACAAAGGCAAATTTTGATGATTTTTCGCTACCCCCCGGACAATATATATCCTCCATCCCCATGTACGGGCATTTTCTGAAACAGGCCGATGTGCTTTCAACAAGCTGAAATCATTTCGTTATACGTATGTTCCCAAAAAACTAAGCCAACTATTTCCATGAAATCGAGGGAAAGTTTTGATTAGAACCTTACCGCATTTAGTTTTGCAGGTTCGTGGATTGTGAAAGCACCGGGCACCATTTGCACATCGGACATTGCGGCAAGTCTTTTTGCACGGACATCTTCCGTTTCTCTTCTTGGTGATCTTTCCTTTGCTTTGGCAAGTGGCGTAATTGAGGAGACATTGGTTGGCGTAGGTTACACCGTTTGATCCACACACTGGTCTGTAAATTTTTGGACAAGCTCTCGAACATCCTTAAAAGAACCAAAATTCATTATTAATTGTTGTATATGTTTGTGTGAGCATTGGATTTTAAAGTACTCTAAGTATGTAAAAGAGTTCCTTGGAGTTTTAATATAGTCTATAACCCTTAACGTTTTGACCTACTGTTTATGGTATTTTTTTTCAAATTAGAGATACGTACTGCAGAATCTTCTGCAAGTTTTCTTATCTTGGAAGCATCTAGCCTTATTCTTGCATCGTACTCCACGACAGCTTTTTCTACATGACATGAGGATTTGCAAGTCTTCTGGTTCCAGACGCATTTTCTTCGAGGTCCACACAGAGTTGTTGGACAAAGATTCTGGCAAGGACATTTGCCATCACTTTTCTTGGAGATGGGTTTACCACCGCTTTCCTGGCTTTTACAGCTTGCTACATTCAATTCGCAGGCGTTTCCATAGGTTTTACCATCAGATCCACATACTGGCTTGTATTCTTTGGTGCAGATTGTTGGACAAACTGTAAGAAAGAGATTGATTGTTTCATTTATGGGATGATTCAATTGGGATACTGAATGAGAAAGGGATTCACATTTTTTTATAACGTCTAATATTCGATAAAAACATATACTTTTGTTCTGCATAACCAACCGGCTCGACTCGATCACTTCTTCACTCGATTTGTTTATTTTGTATTGACAGAAGTGTAACGAGAGATTAAACTAAGGATTAAATATAACAAAATCCGGAGTTAAATTTCTTTGGCTTATTCGAAAGTAGATTGTAGCTGGTTTTTTTGTACGAGAGAACGCGAATAAAGCGCGGAAAAATCACAAGGGCCAAATATGGATAAATGAATTCAAGAAGTTGAACTAAAAAACTTACCACACTTAGTTTCACAGGTCTTTGGGTTATGTTGACAATTTCCATATGCACAAAACACATTGGCACACGTGATACTACAAACACAAGCAGTTGTACATTTCTTCTTATCTACAACACAATGTTTTCCTTTGCCACAATTAACGTATCTACAACTTTTGGTACAGTGTTTTGCAAGTGACAACTGCAAGACACAAAGCAAGCCCAAACTGAGCAAAAATAGTTTATGCATATTGAACTGCTGTCTCCTTGATAAAACTAGGCTGCAATAGATTGGAAAATTTATGCACCAATATCGACCGACACACCTCTACAAATTGATGTATATGCTCTCTATCTCCTCCTATTTATACCTTTATCATTTCGCTCAATTTGCGTGGGTTAGATATTCATCGAAACTGCAATATGAAAACGAGGCCATCTATCAATTTTTAATTGCACACCAAATGTGTTTTAACCTCGTTTCTAAGATCTATAACAAGGAAGTTATTATGGAATCAATCATTTTAATGTCATTTGTCGCTATTGTATATTTGTTCCATTTCTTATAAGAAATTAATATCAAAGTATTTTGTTCTTATCCAATTTATCGTCAAAGTGTATATAGGATGTCCTATGAAAATCCCTAAAACAAAGAATTTTCAATCAGACATTCAGGCCACTTGTATCTCAAAATTTTAAGTGGGATCAAATGATTACTTAGTCGGGGGAAATTGATTCCTTGTCACAAAGTCAAGGTATTTTCTTACAAAAAAAGACAATGAGATGATATATGGAGAACGTCAATAGCAGACTATATCTACTCACAATTTGATATTGTCATCGACTGTGAAAAAAACAAATATAGTTTATTGACTCAAAACCTCTAAAGACCTCTTTAGGTTTTTTATAGAAATGATAAAACTAAAATTACGCAGACATTTTTTACCATCGGCTTTAAGGATTGATTTGGTCAATTTTTCGTTTATTTGAAGCACGTACCATTGTCATGTTCTGCTATTATTTATTAGACTCGTCTAGTAAAATGGGTTAGATATCCCTATAGTTACACGTGGGTCGCTTTCCTAGTCTTTCCTAACTAGTTCTTCCCACATCGAGTCCAATAACTGTCAGTGCAAAAACTAAGTACGGCTATTTGACCTGAAATTTCTTAGGATTCAAAATCCTTTTTGAAGAGCTTCCATTCATTTTCCAGGATATGGGTTTGTGTTCACCACTCATTGAAAAATGATCTCATTATTTTCAAAATATGCTTGTTTTAGCTTTCAGCATATCTGAAAGGATTTGAAACCACAAAGGAATCGCATCGTTCCTTAAATTCCTTCCTAATTATAATTTTGAAACTTGTTGTGAAAAAGATTAATCTCTCAGCAAAAAGATTAAAAATTCGAAACACATGAATAAATTTCGAATAACAATGTTAAGCAATTCAAAGCAAAGGTTATTGAGTGAAATTTTTCTTAGAATTTAGATTTAGACTTTAAAGAATACGTCAAAACTCCAATCCACCCTCAAGACAATTTGACATTTGTTCAATTGTAATCGATCAGTAAGTAAGTCTGCAACCACAGTCGAAGGCGACCCGAAGGCTCGTCTTTTGATAGCTATCTACCGGAAGGTAGGGGGAGTCACTCTTTCTCCTTGGATTGCTCCACTTACTCTTTAAATAAACCTTCTCTTGCATTGCTGAGCGTCAAGCAGAGATACATCTAGTAAAATTTTGTAAGTCTGACCCGGCTGCAGATTAAACCAACGGCCTTGCGCACCGCAGCCAAATGCTCTACCTCTGCACTAAGAAATTCGATTTAATGTTATATAAATAAGTTGTGCGACCTGCTTTTCACAAAAACGCTAGATTGAAAATATAATTGATTGCCAAGGTTTTGAAAATGGTTTCACATCGATCACGTGAAAAGAAAGTAACGTTATTTTGACCCTGTTGTGTTGTCGAAAGCAAAAGGTATCAAACAAAAGTCCGAGTCGATATAGAAGCAAAAGTGACTATAATTGTTTATAGAATTCGAATTAGATTGCGGGTTTGTGATTGTTGAAAATATATTCAGGAAAAAAGTTGAACAGCTTTCGAAAATGAAGAAGAATAAGATCATGCCTGAGAAGAGCTCATTTTATACGGTCAAATTTTCTTTCGATCCACGTGCACGTGATGTAGCAATTAATACCCACGCTTAACGAGTAAAGGATTTCGGAAAACTCGCCAAAGAGAAAACTACCCGGTGTCATTAGAATTGAGAAAGTCATTAAACAGTTTCTTATTACTCCTGACAAAATTTTTTCACCAGAATGCGAAAGCATTTAAGAATAGACTTGACGAGACAGGATTACAGGAAAGCTATACATATAGGTCATGTAAAGTAAAATAGGCGTAGCCTTAGCACGCATTCTATACAACGCTGGTTACAAGTTTTCATGTGATTTTTCAAATTATGCTTTTATCGCTAATTTATAAAACTCTTGCTAGATATAGTGAGTACAGCACTTTTGAACCTCTCTAATTCGATCTCAAGGGTGGAAAGTCTTTTTCGAATTAGAAGGAGTTTCATCTTATTAAGAATATTTCTTGCGACTCTTCAGCTGAAAAGAACGCTTCAGTAAGGCCTATGAAAGTCATAGTTTTCATCGTTCAAAGTCATAGGCTTCCTCCGTCCAGTGAGCCCTAAAAATGTATAGCTCATGGGCTATAACACCAGTACCAGTTGTTAGGCACGCCGAATTTCTTGCCAAACAAACTGAATTAATAGCTTCCTTGTGTATAATATTTCCAACAAAGTCGCAACCAAATTACTTCGAATTATTTTCGGTCCAATCAGCTGCTCAATGAGGAAGTTATAATCTGGATCGAAATTTTCCTCATTTGGCTCTCTTTAAACTCTATTATTTCCAATGTGGGGGGAAGTCGTTATCTCGAATTTAAATTTAATTTCCAAATTTCCACGAATGAAAGTAACCTAATTTACAAATGAACTTATAATTACTTTTTTCCAAATCTTACTTGAAAAGCTTGGCTACCCTTGTCGATTGACGGAGATGCTGAGATCCAAAAATTAACCATGTGAAAAGGTCTGACAACGAATCCTACTTACGAACTAAACATACGTTCAAAAAGGTGGGAACCAAGGGCAGATACTTCATGGATTTCTTCTTCTCGTATAAATGAATCATGTCTCATACAACTACACGTTTTTTTTGTAAGAACATCCAAAAAATTTAAAGCTTTCGGGTGTTCTTAACTTTTTGAGTTTTAAGCCTAAAAATGTTTTTAACATATTCTTATTTTCTCCATTTTGTGACCTTTTTTACCCATTTTCTTAAAAAATCGGGTGTTTTCGAGTCAGCAAAGCCTTAAAATGTTCTTACCTTGTTCTTAGCACTTCGGCCATCGAAGCCTTAAGTTCTTACATAGTTTGCTCTTAGAAAAAAATATGTATTATCCCCTTACTCGTAAGATTCTTGCAGTTTTTTAATATAATGAGTAAACCCAGCTGGCACACAACGCTGTTTCAACGTTCATCTAACGTTTTACGGACGTTATGAACATTAGATAAACGTTGAAACAACGTTGTGTGTCAGCTGGGAAGGTACAGACAAAATGAGTATTTTTTTCCTCAAAAAGAAAATATCTAGCCAGAATCGTCCTAGTTGGACAAAGTATTAGGAAATGTTGTAACAAAGAGAAAGGCTTTTGTTACAATTATTTATCGAGAAAAATTATACGAGAATGGTAATTTCAAAGGGCGCAGTTGGGTGTTAGCCTTTTGGCAAAAAGAGAATTTATATCAAACGCGCATTAAATTTTTATCAAGCATAGAAAATGAAAAATAAAAGAAATTTCTCGCAGCATCTTACAAGCTGTGAAGTAAGTGGCCAAAAGAAAAAGAAAAATTTGTAAAGAATTATTTTTTTTAGTCCAAAAGTATCAAAAAAGAGCAAAGAAAGGTTTTGTAAAGGGAAGCGAGAAAGATAGGACAAGTGGTTTGGGTGTGATTTTTTTTCTATTTGTCTCCTTCTTTCGAAGAAGAGTTTCGATATAAATTGTCATGAAAACAAGGCGACAGGTTCACAGGACCGAATTCTGTGCTTTGAAGGGATTTGAATATTGAGTAGTAGTGAGAATAGGTATCGGCATCGACAGATAATACGCGACAACGAACGAGCTTTTTGCAGCTACGACATTTTTAGACAGGCAAACTCGTAAGCAAGCCAGATATACCCTGTGTAGAAACATCAGCTTTATCGTAGCGCTATGAAGGCGGCAGTGATCCCGCCCTTCGTTGTAAGTTTGTTATAAATACTTATGCTCGCTGGTAGGGGTGTGTACTTCACACAAATTCAGCATTATTTCTGACTCTTATTATTTGTCTTATTTGTTCTGAAAGAGTATATGAAAAGATGATACAATTCTCGTTGATCTCTTATCTAACAGCCTCTTCTAAAGATTCAGCAAGGCTCAAATTTCTCGAGAAAACATATGTCAAAGGAGGGAGAGAGACTTTTCAGACTCCTATCCTAAGAAACTTTTGCGAGCAAACAAGATTTGAAAACCATATCTTTCTAAAACAAAAGGAAGTTTGAAGAAAACAAAAGCAAAATTTCCTTTTATTTTGAGACACGAATTTTTTCAAAAAATTTACCCAAAAAATCTGAAATTGTACATTCGAGAGAATTAATGAAATTATGACGTTTTATATTTAAAGATTTTCAACATCTTATCTAAGATTAGCCTTAGAATATCCCTTTTGATTTTTTGTGAGTTTCAATTTTTCGTCTGCTAAGTCTCTGAGAAGCTCAGAGTTTCAAATTTCTTTAGGTTACTTTGCTTAGCTTGCTCTTTTTATGATATTACTTTAAGTTATTTGATTGCGTTTGTTAAAGTGAATACAATGATATATCACATAGTCCAGTTCTGTTCTTTTAATTAAAATTTTTTGATAATTTCATTTTCCAAGGAAAGTTTTTTTCTAAATTATATAAAAATTGAAAATATTGAAAAATCGAGATGAGATATTTGGTTGGTAATTTTTTGACGAGTTGTATGTTCAAGTTAATACTTGTCATTTTCACATTTTCAACGGAGGTCTGGGCTCTATGTAACCATGGTACTGAGTATAAATACACATGCAGAAAATTACCGAGTTATAACTCGTACCAATGGGCCAGGTGTTATAAAAACTCTGAAATCAAAACATTTGGCAAGAACCATACAAACGGTTGCTTTGATGATAGCAGACAGTTTTGTTATTACCCTTGCCAAATGGAACGCCATGAGCAATTTTACGGATCTGTGAGCAAAGACTGTAAATGTGCCTTAATGGGCCACCCACCGCCTTGTAACGAGAGAACGCGCGGGCAACAAACATGTCGCTCCGTCGAAGGTTATTTCGGGTTCACTAAAATGACTTGTTGGGATAAAAAATATATCAGACGTATCACAGGTAATTCGTACCCCTGTGGTGCTGAGTTTTGTTGGTTGCCATGTGAACGAGAGAAAAACCAGAAATCGAATGGAGACGTTTCGGCAGAGTGTTCGTGTACTTATTCCAATGCTTGGAGGAGAGGAGGAGATTCGAAATTATTATTGACATTTTTGGTTGGGTTCTATGTGTATAATTCTTGATTGAAAACCATCATGGTCACCAGTTCTAATGACAAGGAGATAGCTCGTATACAAACCAATGGAAATTGAGTAATTTCCGCTCACCAATTAATTCAATGCTACCAAGAAATTTGATTGCATGGAAACTGAAGAGCATGAGTGAAATATTACACGTGGTTTCAGTAGTGTAGACAGGAGGGGCGCAAAATTTGTGTAGGAGAGCACTGATCTTTATGGCACTGTAATTATCTATTCATATTATAAAAAGATAATTACTGTGTCATAAAAATCTGCTCTCCTACACAATTTTTTCGCCCCTCTTGTCTACACTTCTGGTAATAGAATGAAGGTTAAAAGGTTACAAGACTGAGAGATAATGTTAGAGTTAAATATAAACATGCATTTGTAGAAATTTTTAGTCTGCGTTTACACTAAGTGTGCGCTTTTGTTATTTGAGGGTTTTTATGACGTCGTAGTTGACGGTTGTTTGAAGTCGGCAATTTATAATGATATGATATGATAATTTATCTACAAGGCTTTCGGACTTTCTGGGAAATTGAAAAACGAATAGTGTAATCATGAAACTTTGTAATTTCAATGAAAATTAGCTTTATGTATTTTTTTGTGATTTTTAGGCAATTTTGGGTAAAAAATGTCCAAAATTTGTCCTAATTTTACTAGCTAATTTGCATGAATTGACAGGATGGCCCATGGCAGCAAAAAGTGCACATCCATCATCATGAACAGACTTGAGAAGACCTAATGATTTCATAATCTGTACCGTAAACTAATATTTCCTTTCAATAAAACTTTAAAATTACATAACTATTTCAAAAATCCAAGTTGTTTTGCGTGTCAAGCTGAAATACCCAAGAAATACCCCGTCTTTCTCTGCCTGATATTTTTGGACCTACCCCGGTGGGGTGGAGGTCCTATAAATTAACCCGTGTTCGTTAGTTAGTTAGTTAGTTAGTTAGTTAGTTACCAACTTTTCTCGAGATTGGCTCATTCAATTTGCCGGAAATCGTCGTTTTTTCACATTTCCGTCACATTTTTTCAAACTTCTTTAATTGTTTCTTTACAGAAAAATGTTCTTTATGATGATGCCCAAAACTTAGCATCGTTTGATTTCCAAAAATATCATCCTTTGAATCCGGAACTCCTTAAAAATCGCCGGAACAGCCGAAAACCGCGCGTAAAACGGTTTTCCTTCATTTTTTCAACTTATACTCCACAGATTTCATGATTTTTTGCACAATGATGTAAAATGGCAATGCCCAAAATGTGACAGAGCCCAATTTTCAAAAAAGAAATTTTTCCGGCCGGTAGAACCGGAAATGTCCCGAAAAAAGCGGTTTTTTGAGATTTTCTCGAGATTTTATCATTAGTTTTTGCGATTTTTTGCACATAGATGCACATTAGTACTGCCGAAAAGGTGTCGAAAACCGTTTGCCGAAAAAAAAATTTTTTCCGGTCTGTAGAACCGGAAATGTGCCGGAAATCGTCGTTTTTTCACATTTCCGTCACATTTTTTCAACTTATTTAATTGTTTCTTTACAGAAAAATGTTCTTTATGATGATGCCCAAAACTTAGCATCGTTTGATTTCCAAAAAAATCATCCTTTGAATCCGGAACTCCTTAAAAAAAATCGCCGGAACAGCCGAAAACCGGCGTAAAACGCTTTTCCTTCATTTTTTCAACTTATACTCCACAGATTTTCATGATTTTTTGCACAATGATGTAAAATGGCAATGCCCAAATGTGACAGAGCCCAATTTTCGAAAAAAGAAATTTTTCCGGCCGCTAGAACCGGAAATGTCCCGAAAAAAGCGGTTTTTTGAGATTTTCTCATTAGTTTTTTGCGATTTTTTGCACATAGATGCACATTAGTACTGCCGAAAAGGTGTCGAAAACCGTTTGTCGAAAAAATTTTTTTTCCGGTCTGTAGAACCGGAAATGTGCCGGAAATCGTCGTTTTTTTCACATTTCCGTCACATTTTTTCAACTTATTTAATTGTTTCTTTACAGAAAAATGTTCTTTATGATGATGCCCAAAACTTAGCATTGTTTGATTTCCAAAAAAATCATCCTTGAATCCGGAACTCCTTAGAAATCGCCGGAACAGGCGAAAACCGGCGTAAAACGGTTTCCTTCATTTTTTCAACTTATACTCGACAGATTTTCATGATTTTTCGCACAATGATGTAAAATGGCAATGCCCAAAATTATACATTACTTCCATTAAATTCTAATTATTCGTTTTATAAATAGGTAGGTCCATTAAAGTATTACTTGTTTGTGTTTAGTTCCACCAAGCATGGATAAAATGAAGGTTCGAAATTCAATTTGGATTTGGAATAACTTTGTTTATTTACAAAGGGGTACTGAACCCATAAAATTCACAAAATTTTCCTTTGTTTTTCTCCTTTTTAGTCCCGGTAAGGGTCCAAGGATCGAAAGTCGGGCGATACCCCTCCCCATCAGCTCACAAGCCTAGTACCCCTCCCCCGGGTACTGAACCGCCCACCGCTGGTTAAATTCGATTTTTTCAATATCTTTTTGTAGTATAAATTAAACCTATAAAACTCTAATTGCTTCAAAAGAAAGGTCTATAATAAGAGGCACAAGTTTCAGGCAATACCAATTCCAAAATGCAAAATTTATTTAATCAAATCAGCCCCAACTGCTCCAAAGACCTTCCTCGTCTGTTAAAAAAGTATAAAATTTCAGAAAACCAGCTGTAATACAATCTTGTTTCAACGTTTATCTAATATTCACAACGTCCATACAACTACAGCATAGCGCATCTTAACATACAATCTATTAAAAATAAGACTGCCCAACTTGAAGCCATGCTGCTAAAACACAAATTTGATATTCTAACAATCTCTGAGACATGGCTCGTTGACAATCCTGCACTGATCAGACAACTCAACTTCTCCGGTTATCATCCTTTCAAGTACAATAACAGAAATGGTAAACGTGGGGGTGGTGTTGGAGCCTACTTTAAAGACGGCATCAAACATCGCCCAAGAACTGACATTGATAAGAAGGACACAACGATCGAACACCAGTGGTTTGAAGTGAAGGGAAAGAAAAGTCCCTTTCTTATAGCCGTCTTCTATCAACCAAGTTCCGAAGATGTCGACAAACGCGCCTGGCTTCAAAAAATTCGAAATATTGATATCATACGTTCACACCATCTGGTCTGATCCAATTGTGATCACTGGTGACACAAATATCGATCTTCTGAAAGAGAACTACAACGTTGCTAACGAATATAAAGATACCCTAGATCGTGCACCTTTCGTCATCTGCAACCTCAGGAAACCAAGATTCGAACCAAGGTTTAAATACATACGTAATGAAAAAAACTTCGATATACATGCGTTTAAAAACGATATCGCACAAGTACCATTCAATCTAGTTTATGCTTTCGACTCCGCCGAGGAACAGCTTGACATATTCAATGAACTGTTTACTTGCTGTTTTAGCCGACATGCACCACTTGTAAAGCAGAAAATTACACGTCCGCCAGCTCCATGGTTGAAAGATCTCAATATCGGCGAGAAACAAAGAGAAAGAGATTACCTCCGCGCTAAGTGCCATGCCCCCGATGCCGAAGAGGGAGAATGGAACCTCTACCGTAAAGCTCGTAATGAACTAAAGACTCTCATTCGTGTAACCAAATCTTCTTTCTTCCGTCGTGCCCTATCCTCTAAACGACCGAAAGAGGTGTGGTCTACCATTCATCGTATCCTCAAGCCGAATCCTCAAAAGATCCACGCTGAGCCTGACACCCTCAACCAACACTTCAACACAACTGCTGGGAGACTACTTAATTCACAACCGAAACCAGAGCAGCTCCTTCACCAACTCATTGACGATCTACCTGAATTTGATGACGCGTTCACCATTGCCCAAGTCTCCTACGCTGATGTTCGTAAAGCCATTAGAAATCTTCGGGACGATTGCTCAACCGGTCACGACCAAATGCCATCAAAATACATAAAACTGTCCACAGATGAAATCTGCAGCCCGATATGTCACATCATTAACACCTCTATTCAACAATCGATCTTCCCAAGTCAATGGAAAATATCAAAAATCAGCCCAATTCCTAAAATTGAATTATCGAATGAGCCAAGTGATTATCGTCCAATATCGATTTTACCCATTCTATCAAAAGTTTACGAGAAACTCATCATGATACAAATGACAAACTTTCTTGAACGCCAGGAACTCTTGTCACAATACCAATCTGGCTTTCGTAAGGGCCATTGCACTATAACCACATGTATTAAAATCAAAAATGACATTCTGAAAGCTATGTACCACGGAGAGATCACACTTGCTGTTCTTGCCGATTTCTCGAAAGCATTTGACACCGTTGACTTTGAAACTCTGATAAAAAAGCTTCATTCACTCCACTTCTCGAAGAAGTCCTTACGTATTCTTGCAAACTACCTCAGCAGTCGACAACAGTACGTACAAATTGATGATAAGAGATCACCCGTCTTAACTGTCACTAATGGTGTGCCGCAAGGGAGCATATTGGGTCCCGTCCTCTTTAACATCTATGTTCACGACATGGCATCTAAGACCAACGCCAAATGTGTTCAGTATGCCGACGACACCAGCATCTATCGTCACACCAAACCTGCCAACCTTGAACTATGTAGTCAAGAAGTTCAGAACGATGTCAATGTTATCGAGGAGTGGTCACGCGACTCAAACTTAATCTTCAATGCAAAAAAGACAAAATCGATGCTCTTTGCCACCAGTCAAATGGCACGAAGACACGACTTTACTTTTGAGATAAAATCAAACAACGAAATGATAATCGAGCGAGTTCCGTCATTCAAACTGCTTGGTGTCACGTTTAACGAAAATCTCACATGGAACGCCCATGTTAAAAATGCGATAACAAAAGCTTACGGAACACTTAAAAGTCTCGCGCTGATTAAACGTTATCTACCATACCGACTTCGTTGCCAGCTTGCCGAGACCCTCGTCCTAAGTAAACTGGACTATGGTAATGCTGTCTTCAACAATGCACCAGACTACCTTTTCAAAAAACTACAAAAAATACAAAATGCCGCTGCCAGCTTTGTAAGAAAGAGTTATTCGCGGGAAACTGATGTCATCGCTATGAAATGGCTTCCGGTAAAGGAACGCTCGGACTACAGTATGGCTAGACTCGCATGGAAATCCGTTAATATGAGTACCTGGCCAAAGTTTCTACCAATGGAAAAAATGAGCAACCTATTACTAGGAACGACCGTATCGGTGGTACTAAATTGCGTGAATCTTTGAATATTAATGGCTCGTTTGAATTTGAAGCTCCAAGAATTTTTAATGACCTTCCTGTTACATGTCGTAACTCACTTGAATATAAAGTTTTCTGCAAAGAGGCGAAAAATTATTTCCTAGATAAAGCTCTTGCTAGAAGCCTGCAGTAGTACAAGCCTTATTTAAGCTTTTTCTCGGCTTGATATCTTCTGCTATCTTCTCAGCATAAGCTTTTGTTTTACATATACTGGCACTCAATCTCTAGTTTCTCGTATGCGATATCTCCCATAATCACTTAATGGACTGCTTAATATTCCACTTTTTATATTGCTATACCCATATTAGTTTGTTAACAAGTCACAATTCTAGATACATTATAATCTCTTCTCTAGCACAAGCCATATTATTACGTCAGTAAGCAATCATGTTTCTTAATTTCATTAAAATTTTAAACCAAATATGTTACTTGAAATTTATTTTTATATGCAGTATGATTATGTTCATAGGCACTGGTACAGACCCCTTCGCACTCGTATTTAGTATCTATTCCATATGTCTATTCAGTTCTTCGCTCACTTTTCTACATAGTCTCAATTATTAGCTCAATTAGTATTTACAATTCCTATCTCCCATCCAATTTTGTATAGTCTAACTCAATTTCATATTTCATCATCTATTTCATTGGTGGTCTACCAGTATTTGTTGTTTTTTTTGTTTTTTTTTAGGTAAAGTTAGTTATTTATTTTATGTTCCACCTAAAATATTGAAAATGACAAACAGGCCTTGCTATACCGGTTTTATCTTCGTTTGGCTGCATTCGAATTTTTTACTTCTGGTCGCGGGACTAGATATCGTCCCAATTCTGAGTTAATCTTCTGCATACAATTACTAACACTCTACTTTGCTAGCGTAGCTGGTCAGAGCATCTCACTAGTACAGTCGAGGATTATGCCCTAAATAAGAGATATACTCTATTTAAGAGAAGGTCTCTTAAGTAGGAGATTTCCTTCTCTTAACTAGGAGACTTTTCTTTCTTCGTTAATTTTTGGCCTTCTCATCATTTTGCGCAAGTTTTGAACTTCATAGATCGACTCAGCACGTTTTTTTCTCCCTTCTAGCAAAATTTGGTTGAGTTCTGCTTTTGTTTCGTGGACCTAGGACGGTTAGGGTCTATCAATCTAAAGGCCGATCTACATCGTGAGAATTTTGTGAAAAGTAATAATATAGATCGGGCCATATTTAAGAAACGCGTTTAAGCGCGGTCAAAACGCGGGTCAAACAGAAAGTGAGTCGCTCTTGTCTCTCCTAAATAAGGGGGTTTGAGAAAAAACGCGTTTTGAAGGTCGAGGGTGTTTCTTCATTATTTTAAAAATTACGTCAACACATGCAAATGAGGCTATTTATGGTTTTTCGAAGTTTGAAAAAGAATGAAAAGGTATTTTATTTTGGTTTTTGGGTCATCGGAATCACGGAAACGTGATCTTTCACGTGATCTTATTTTCATATTGCGCAAATAGTCTGCTCTGAAGTAAATTTGTGAAACGTACAGAATTCTCCTAGTTTAGGTAACGTTCTCTTAAATAAGAGACTGAAAATCTCCTAAATAAGGTAATCCTCTAACTTGGGTATTCTCTTATTTAGGGCATAATCCTCGACTGTAGTATACATAATAATTTTATAAATATAAATATTTTTTTCTAGACTTTGCACACATATGCTATATAATATTTTCAGCCGAAGAGCCAAATGTAAATTTTGGAGATTGAAATATACCATTATTATTATTATTATTATTACGTTAAATGAACGTTGAAAAACTGTTGTGTGTCAGTTAGGAAATCATTCTTCCAGATCAACCAACGTACTCCATATATTCCGAATTCTTAGGGTCAATAAAAGTGGGATCTTCTTTCATGAAAACATTTCTCAATGCGTTCAAATGTTTGGCGACAACTTCCTTTGTGACGTAAGCGTAAATTCCTTCCTCTGTCCGCTTGGCTACGTCGTCCGGTAGGTAACTGCAATGAAGATGATAAATTCAAATCAAGTTCTGTGTTTTGGTTTTTGGATCGGTCACTAAGTTTGATAATTGTTCATTATACACTTTATCAACTCCAGTGCGGTCATGTTTTTAGGAGACTGGTAACGAAAATACAAGTAAACTTTTCTCGACGACGGTATCAAAAACATGAGGAGTGCTTGTGAAAAATATAAGATACCCTTGCATCATAGTATAAGAAAGCTGCGGCTTTCTTATAACGTTAAATGTTCCTTTTAAGTTCATTACCGGTTCATTCCCGCGACCGCGCTGCTAAGGGTTGAGGTGTATAAGAGGAATTCTTGGATTTTTATGTTTCATATGCGTTGCTTTATCCAGGTTATTCTTTAAAATATTCCATCGTCAAGGTAAATATATCTAGAAAACTGAGGGTCAATTATCTTCATCATCATAACAAGATATTGAGACTTGATTGGCCCTATACAATATAAGATCATCAATTAAGGACACTTTAAAAGGCGGACACCTCATATTAGCAGATATTTTCCCCGGGCGTTTTCCATTCCGGACCCCCTGATGATGTCTGATGTCAGCCTGTTTTTATTCAATCTACCTATGTATTTGTTATTTTGAAACAAAAAACTTACCTTAGAGGTTTTCCAGTTTGATACGCCAGTACTTGAGTTTCGGCCGCGCGTTCAAAATAATAATGTCTATCGTACGCCATGGGTATAGTTTCACCAACGGTCAGTAAACCATGGTTACCCATAACTAAAACATCTTTATCTCCAAGTGCTTGTCCAAGACGTTTGCCTTCCTATGGTTTTAATTATTAAGAAAAAATCAGATAGTTTGAGATTTTGGGCCCGTAAAGACTTTATGTGATCCGAAGTAATATCCATAAATATATTGACATACCCAAAAATCAAAATATTTTAGAATAAATTCTCAGCGTGGATTACTTTTTATTTTGTTCTCCTTATAAAAGTCTAAAAATTGCGTAAATTGAATCTCGACTTTTGAATAAAGCTAGGCACTAAGATTAGGAGGTTTTTCTCACGAAGAAATTGCTAAAGATGTGAAAGATCGACGAAAGATGCAGTTGAATTAAGTTATGATAACTGTCTGTGGGAAAATTAGGAATCTTCGAGTAGTTTAATCAGGGGATGCGTTTTCCAAAAGGTCCGCAATGGAGTTGCCAGTACGTGTGCATGTAGAACTACAATCTTGAATTTACAGAGAAGCTTGAGCTAATTTATGCTTTGTGATGATGATCTGGCCAATTATCGGAGTTTCGGGCGAGGGGCGCAAAATTATGGTTAGTGGCGGTAGACAAGGACACCACCTGCCACTCTCCCCAGTTCTCTCATGAATATTGTTTTATCCAAACCAATGAAGTATAAGCGCGAAGGGTTAGAAGCGAATCTCTAACCTTTCTCAGGCAAAAAAAAGTGTAGCCTTAAAATATGCGCCGTATTTTTGACGACTGATTGAATCTAGCAATTCCTTTGTTTTTGAGTGATATTTTTTTTGAAATTTAGCCGTAAATTTTAGTTTCAATCTATCATTTGTGTAAAAACCAGGCGGGCCGCTCAAGGCCGCGCAACTTTGGTAGGATTTTGTTGGCTTCAAATCCTACCAAGGAGATTTGATTCTAGCCCTTCGGGCTTATACTTCATTGATCCAAACCCCGCGCGTTCTTCCTTCTTCTTCGAACCATTCAGTAATCAGTCGTGTTTTTCCCTCCTTCCCGCCCTTACACAATTTCTTCCACACGGGTCTCTCCTCTCACTTTCACGGTTGGTCACTTGATTGTGACGTCTAGATTCTCTTAGGGCCTCTGATGTTCACGCCGCCTGTCTTGCCTTTTGTACAGAGCCTCTAGTGTACGCCCTGTTTTAATGTTATACCGCCTCTGGTATACGCCCTCTGAATTAAGGGTATACTATGTCATGCACATAGTTCCTCTAGGAGTGACCCCAATATTTCCGCAGGCAAAAACGTTTGACAAAAAGTTTTCGCTCATTTTCGCACGAAAGTGGAGACCGGCCTTAATCAAGTTTAGCTTACCGTATTTTCTCCTTGGTTAGCAATTCCATCGTAACCACCAATGTCATAAGCGACGTTTGTTCGGAAGCGGGCTGCGTTTTGACTTATCATCTGAATGGTTGGATCCTAAAAATTACAAAATTCCCAGATGAGAATGAAGTTTTTATAAGATACTTTAATAATTGGTCATTTGAAGTAACAAAAATCACGCGTTCTTTAGAAAAAGTAAGAAAATTGTTTTATTAATGGTTAACGACCAACCAAATCAAATAGAGAGAGAGAGAGAGAGAGAGAGAGAGAGAGAGAGAGAGAGAGAGAGACTAAACCTACCCAAAAATAAGGGCATAGGCCACATGCCTAAAGCATGAGGATCACAGCGCATAAAATAAATTTCAAAAACTAATAAAACACTATGCTATTCGGAAAATAAAATAGTATTGTCTTAGTAAAAAGAAATACACTAGTCAAGTAATTATCATCAAGGATCAATTTTCACAGAGTGAATCAAATTTCTCCATTCTAATTTATTCAAAGCCAAATCATGCCAAACATTAGTATCAATGCCAGATTTTTTCAAACATTTAAATAGAGATCGACCATATGTGTATCTCGGAGCACCACGAGGACGTTTAGAACGGACCCAGCACGACAACATTTTCCGTGGAAGGCGATTCCAAGGCATGCGCATTACATGCCCAGCCCATCTGAGCTGTTGACGACAAATGTAGGTGTCTATCGATTCCATAGAAAGTTTATCGAGAAGATCAGATGTACGTTTACGATCGAGTAAAGTAACACGACAAATACTTCTTACACACCGATGGTGAAATGCTCTCAATTTATAAAGAAGCTTTTCCGTCAAGCTCCAACACTCAACACCATATAATAAGATGGGTAGAATAAATGCTTGATAAACTTTTGCTTTGACACTAAGCTTTATCTTAGTGCGGGAAAATAATGAACTTTTCATCATACCGAATGCATTACACGCTTTCTGTATTCTACGATCAACATCAAGATCATCTGAGGAATCGGAATTTATGACGCTACCAAGATAAATAAACTCTCGCTCAACAGGAATAAATCTGTCACCAAAAACTATATTCGATAGGTCAGCTTGATCAAAGGTTGCAGGATCGTCATACATACATGGTGGTTTCGAGCAGAAAAGAACGACAGATTTCGAATCAGGTGGCCCCGAATGGATCTCCATTCCAAAACAGTCGAAATGGGTCATACAGAGCGGTATACCAACACTAGCGTCTTCTCTTGAGTCGAAAACGAGGGCTGTGTCGTCGGCATATTCAGAGTCCTGAAATTCATACTCCTCGCCGTATGCACGGTAGCTCCGACCGGTCATTTTGGCATCCTGTTTTGATCTAAAAATGCACAATGGTAGGCTGGTGGTTGCTCTCCAGGTGATCATTACAGCTGCAAGAAAAAACGTGAACAGTATGGGGCCGAGAATATCCCCTTGCTTCACGCCAATGGTACATGACATTATATGCGTGACTTCGTCTACGGTGAATTTAACGGTGAAGTTTTCATGTAAGGATTTAAGAAGACTGGTTAATTTAGGTGGAACTCCAAATTTCTCTAAGATAAGCCATAGTAACTGCCTGGGTACGCGATCGAAAGCCTTGACTAGGTCAAGAAAAAATACCCAGGATTCTTTTCCGTGTTCTCGTCGTTTGCGAAGGGCTGTTTTAACTGTAAAAATGGCATCAATGCAGCCTCGATCAGGTCTAAACCCACATTGCGGTTCTTGGTCAAGATTTTCTTCGATTGGTAATAGGCGAGAATGTAAAATGATTGCAATTATCTTGTAAGCAGTCTCAAGTAACATGATCCCACGATAATTCTTTGGTAAACCAAGATCGCCTTTCTTTGGTAGAATCGTCAAACGTCCTACATTCCAGTCATTAGGTATATTTTCAGTTTGCCAAATTGAAAGTATGATGTTGGTAAGAGCTTGACTTGTTTCTGGATGATCAATCAAACATTTCCATATTTGTGGTTGTATACCAGAGTCTCCTGGAGAAGTGTTCTTTAATTTTTGTATAGCTTTTCTGATTTCATCCTCAGTTGGATCATGATCGCATCCTTGAACGATGTCGTGATGAGGGATGGGGTCGAGAACGGATACATTAAAGTTTTCTTCTCTATTGTAGAGATTGTTGAAATGTTCATAGAAGACAGTTGCATTTTCTTGAGGAGTGGAACATAAGGCACCATTTGGTTTTTTCATTTGTCGAGAAACTGAATGTTTTGGTTTTGAGAGTCCGTGATTAAGAGCTTTGAGGGAATCCCAAGCTGGTTTCGTACCATGATGACGGTTGAGTCTTGAACAGTGATTTAAAATCCAATCGTTTTTCGATTTGATTATTAGAGCTTTCAGTTTCTTTCTTGCTGAACGGAGACGGTTCAAAGAGGAGCGTGTAGAGCGTTGGAAGTAACTTTTCATAGCTTGGTTTCGTGATTGAATTAAAGGTAATAAATTAGCTGAGTTTGCTTGAAACCATCCTGGTTGATTTTTAGTTTTATTTGGAAGGGATTGCTGGCATATCGTTCTGATTGATTCAGAAAGTGTTTTGTACGAACCATTTGAGTCAGAATCGTTGAATTTTCGAGCAACATTTTCGCAGAATTTATTACGTTTCGTCACATCTGAAAGAGCAGAGATATCGAGGTTTGTCATTTTACTACGCAGATCAGTCTTCTTTTTCAATCGTTTCATAATTTTAAGTTTAATAAATATAGCTCGGTGATCACTATCTAGAAGGCATGCAGTGACTCCAGCATCTCGAACTCGATGTGTCATTTGTTGATTCACAATAAAATGATCAATTTGGTGTGGTTTTTTGCTACGTGGATGAATCCAAGTACCGTACTCGTTCTTTTTGAAGCAACTTGTCATTGCTGAGAGATTGTTAATAGAGAGATAAGATCGATAGCGTCTGCCTGAGTTATTGATATGAGAAATTCCGAAATTACCGACAGGGTCCTCGTTTTCTGATGAAGTACCCATACTGGAGTTCGTGTCTGATCCGATCAAGAGAATGTCATTGTGATGTTTCTTTGCGATGCATGAGCTGAGCTGATCGAAATATAAATCCCATTCGTCCTCAGGTGCATTTCCGACGGGGGCATATGTTGAAATCAAAAATACTCCAATATCTCTGTTTTCATGATCTCTCAAAACGAGGCGCACTGCCATTACTCTAGCACCAAAATTAGTATACATCTCATAACCTCCTGCCTTCCAGGCAGCTTCTCCGTCAGAGTTCAAAACAATTGCTACGCCTTGTGATCCTCTATTCCCCTGTTGGACATTTTTATCGAGACCAACAGAAATAATTTTAAAAGAGTCGTTCTCTAACAGTTCGATTCCGTTCCGCCATGTTTCTTGTATGCACATTGCAATGGCATTTCGTTTTTTCATAATGTTTAACAAGATTTCAATTCGAGTGTCATTTTTCATACCTCGTACATTTTGCGATAATACTTTGACCGTCCTGATCTTATGTCTTTTCTTTCCTTTTGCCATTACTGTTTTCCAAACTTGCGAGGCCTGGAAGAACAGCGGAGAAAAAAGTCCAGTTCTGCTTGAGTGGTAACCAGTGTGATTCGCGTTACTCAATGCCAAATGAATAGGACATCTCCTTCTGCTTTACGAGTTGTTCATCATCATCATGTTGTTGTTCTTCTGGGTGTGGTGGCTAACGGACCTAGTGATGCCGATTCAGGTGGCCACCACACCCTATTTTTAGGTTTAAGTCTGAAAGAACAACTTATTCACTAATTCTTAATGGAGTGAATTTTTTTTATCTGTAATAATTATCGTATTATCATATAACACCCTTATTACTGTATTACACGGATTATAAACGACTCTAGCCTACCTTTAGTACGGAGAGTGTTGTCGAATACTGTGGGTGAGTATGCATAACACATTGAACGTCAGGTCTTGCATCATATACACCCAAGTGAATACTATATGCTGTTGTCTCTGGTTCACGACCAAGCCCTTCAATCACCTCAGCTGTCTTGAGATCGATTCCTGAAACAATTAAAGATAATAAACTAGCCATTGAATTGTACTAATTGAATCCAGTTTAAAACCCCTATGGTATTGACACAAACGCCGGGTTGAAAGTAGTATTTACCGGTGAGATTTTGAAAAATGTTCTACTCGAAAACAAAGAAACCACTAGATTCAATCTGTCGTCGTGGTTGTGGTGCAAATCTCAATGGTTTTCAATTAAATCTGAATTGAAATGCTCCTATTGGACTTTTCATTTAGAAATTTTGTATATTTTTTTAGAAAAAAGAGCCCCTGAGTTATTTACTCAGTACAGGAAAGCCTATTTTTATAAATATACTCAACCCCTTGAATAATCATTCTCTTATAAAGTCGGATACTCAACCTGCCATAACTCTCTAATACTTTAGGCGTAGAAACTTTCGCGAACAGAAACTTTCGCGATTTTCGCGAATTTTGGCCCTTTTCGCGAAAGTAAATGTATTTGAAAATTCTTGAAAGGGCAATTCGCGAAAGTAAATGCTCGCGAAATAAAATTTGGTCTTTAATTCGCGAAAGTTTATGCTCGCGAAAAAAAGTTTTGAAAACTCATATTTTTGGTAAATTATCTATGCTTTTTTCTTTGAAGTATAAAAAGGATAAGCCTTTTTACAAAATAACAGTTTACAAAGCTAGATTAATCAATCAATTTCAATTATTCCAATTCCATTTTCTTTTCTACTACTACGACTTCCACTGTTATTTCCATTATTTCCTTTCTCATTACGTTGGTTTGCTGCTCCAGCAAATAATGTTCTAATGTCTAACTGTTTTTGTTTCTTGCGAGGAAGTTGACGACTTTTCGATAGCGATGTTGCTTTTCTGGAAGGGGTTTTCTCTCTGTTTTTGCCTTGCTCGATGGCGAAAATTACAGCCTCTTCTTCAATTTCTGTAACATAGCAACCAAGAATATCCTCTTCCTTTGGGTTTGTATATCGCTCTCTAACAAGTTGAATATATAGCTCGGCAATTTTAGTGTTTTTTTTTGGTAGCTGGTATTTTAACAGTAACCAAACAAGCAATCTCCATATCTCCCTGGACAAGGGGTGACCTTCGATAATGCCTGGAGGTTAGTTGAACAGAAACTACAGCCCCACGATCCATGAAAAATTTTGTAATTCTAGAAATCTCTCTTGGTAGATGGCCAACCGTTGCTCCATCGGATGTCATAGTTTTGATAGCAAATCTGTCATAAGGATTGTTTTCTTCAAATAAACATCGAAGTAATTCGTTTTCTTTTGGTTTCCAACCCCTTCTGTAATAGTGATATCCTCTGACTGCAGCTGTAAATGTGTAACAGTTCTCCATTGTCTGCAACTCTTATTTATCACTCCCTTTCAATCTATTTGATGAAGCTTGGAATCGAATTTTTCTTTGTAAAATAGGCTTTTTACAGTTTACATTTTAGTGAAAAAGGACTGCTGTGTTTTTTGAAAATTTCTGTTAAACCTTTTTTTTTCCCAATTTGCCGCATTCGCGAAAGTAAATGCTCGCGAAAAATTTCGAAACTCCAAAATCGCGAAAGTTTATGTTCGCGAAAAAATTTTTTTCGTCAAATTCGCGAAAGTAAATGTCGTGAATTTCGCGATTTTTCGACCTCGCGAAAGTTTCTACGCCTAAAGTAGATATCAACCTAGTGGATATCCACAAAAAAGGTCATTCAAACCCTTGGTGCATTTAGATATCTAAGCCATTTTAAAGTGTTGAAAAATTTCTTCAAAAAGTAGGTCTATTTATAATTCCTTAACCTTGGAACAAAGGATTCGCGGTGAAATGCTCGTGACTTCAATATATTTGCAATGTATTTGGGTAAACCATGTGTTTAATTCAGCAGATCATTTCAAATGTAAGATTTCTTACCTACAAAACATTCTGGTGTGACTTGACTCCAGTACATTCCATAAGGTACTAAAAGAGCAACCCCTTCTTCTTTGAAAAGTGACGGTGCTTTGGCTGTCAAATGGTTGCATATCCCCTCGCTCATACCAAACCTGAAAATAGACACAGTTGAATCTTTTTAAGTCAAATCTCTATAACTCGAACGTCTCCTTGACTCAAACAAGTTTTATGGTCTCTTCAGTTAACACTGCTTTGTAAATTTTACTCCATTACTTGAAATTTCCTTAACTCGAACAAATTTGTCTTCCATGTACCTGTTCGAGTTAAGGAGACTCCACTGTACAACATTGGTGAAAGTTCATGCGAAAGAAAACTTAAAAATTAAAACACAAGGAACATATAAGGCCTCTGTGGCCGAAATAATAGTACAAAAAACCCCTGATTTCTTAGCAAATCACACAAAAATACTCACAAAATGGTGAAAATTAGAACATGTTTAAAACATTTTCAGGTTTGAAACCCAAAAAGTTAAGAACATCTAAATCTTCAAAAAATTTGGATGTTCTTATAAAAAACGTGTATCTAAGTTATTAGCACCCATCGGATATTTCAGAACGATTTCCATATGTTGATTTAAATCTGGTTTTGGATTTCATAATAGGGACCTTTAGCATTGAGGACGGCGACGCGTATTTTTTTTCCGTCAGCGGTCTAAACCCAACTTCAGCGGTCGAAACCCGGCTTAGCGGTCGAAGCCCAACCTAACGGCCGAAACCCATTTTACCGGTCGAAACCCATGTTGGAAATGGGAGGGGGATTTTTTAGCGACCGAAACCCAACGCAGGTGAGTAAACAAACTCACAGTTGAATGATTCTTTTGTTTTGATAGCCCACGAACGAAACAAGATATCCTAGCGGTCGAAACCCAAGAATTTTCTCTTTTATTTGCTTGAAAAACTTTCGCGTATGGAACATTAAACTTGAGAGAAGTTTTGGGTTGATACCATGAGTTTGAGTTTGATTTTTTTACTTGAAAACTTGGATAATATATATTATTTAAAAGTAATTATCAATCTAATTATCACCTAGCCTAATTGTCAGAATATTCCTATAGATAAATCCCGACGAAAAAGCTTGAGATTAACTTCTTTCGCTCGTGGGCTACCAAAACAAAAGAATCATTCAACTGTCAGTTTGTTTACTCACCTGCGTTGGGTTTCGGTCGCTGAAAAATCCCCCTTCCATTTCCAACATGGGTTTCGACCGGTAAAATGGGTTTCGGCCGTTAGGTTGGGCTTCGACCGCTAAGCTGGGTTTCGACCGCTGAAGTTGGGTTTAGACCGCTGACGGAAAAAGGGTTGCAGCTAGGTTTTATTCTTTTCATATCAATTTTCTCATGAGAATAGTGAATTTTAATAGGGTAATTAATAGACGTTTTCAAATCTCAAAAGACGACTTGAAAATTCTTTTTTGATATCGTCTTTGGGCCGAAGGCGGTGCGGCGTGGCGTGGCGTGACGCTGCGGTGTCGCGGCGGTGCGGCGCGCGAAGGCGGTAAAAGAAAAGCACAATAGTTTTAAATTATATGAATCCCTCTAGAATTATAACGTCATTTTTTACAAAAACTTTCTTAAACTCAAATTTTTCCATGCGATATTAAATCTATATAAAATCGGCTAAAATTTGCCATTTGATTTTAAGATTTACTTTACGTCCTCATTCAAGTCGCCGTCCTAGATGCTAAAGGTTCCTAATATCTGACTGACTACTGAAACCAGTTGAGGTGTGTATCTCTTGGCTCAATGAGTACACACATTAAATGTGTGTTGATTTTCTTAGATTTCATTCTTGGCTATTTCAGACTCGCAGTACTTTTGCTCCCCTTAATAACAACGGAGTTTACTTAAACCCTACTCTGATCCAACCCTCTGATTGGATCCCTTAGGATTCGCGGGTCCCTCTCTCAAAAAAGTCTCAAAATCATATCTAGATATTTAATATTTCATTGATTGGTCAACCTAAGATAACTAAAGAGAATCCAGTATTGAGACTGGTATTTGCCGGTAAAATGAAATATAGTTGATGCTCTCTAATTCGATCTTTAAGGGGATTTAGATTTTCATCGAATAATAGAGCTATCGAATAATAGAGCGTTGTTTATGAGAAATCCTTATGACTGGGACTTTAAATTTTATCGAATAAGGGAAGTTATCGAGTAAAAGAACGTCGAATTAGAGAGCGTCAACTGTATGGTACCTTATCGGGGAAAACTTCGTCGGGGAAAAGTGACGAATATTTTCCCCGACGAAAATTTTCCCCGGCCTTAATGCGTTTACCAACTACCAGCAAGTGACGAATTTTTCCCCGACGAAAATTTTTCCCGACAAAAATTTTCCCCGCGAAGTTTTCCCCGATAAGGTATTTGAAGGTGGAATTTCTATTCCCGTACACATCGGAGCATTTTTGACCGGTACTCTGGTTTATCATATTACCGGTATTCCGGTATTTTATACCCTCAAAGCACAGCCCCCATTCCCCACGAAAGCCCACAACTATCACTCACTTTTCAAAAGCACGATAAGCTGTTGCAAGTTGGCATCTCAATTCCCAATTTTCCCGAACGATCTCTTTCTCTTGGGCGGCCGAAAGACCTGTTCGCCGTTGCCGCTGTACGGTCGCCAAACCTCGCAATAAAATCTTCTTGCTGTCATGTTTTAAAACTTCTCGAAGTATAAGCCTCGTAGAAATCATGATTTTTGTTTTGTGTATGTTGTACTGTACCTTACAGATGTCAAATATTTCGCTACTACTTGCATCTAGATTCTTTTGTTGCCTGCATTAAAGCATTGCCTGTCTAAAGAAAATATTATCTAAATGTTTTCATAGGTAATATGACCTACTTGTCATTTGAATTGTGCTATCTTATTGCAAAAATTGACAAAATTTATTCAATGCACTTTCAAGTGAGTTAAACCAGGTCATAAATATATTTTGAGTGACTTACTCTGTCTTCCATTGTTCCTAAAACATATAATACCCCTGTGCCTCATACCCGGTGGCAGGCCCGCCCCCTAAAAAAATTCACCAAAATTTTGTCCCTCTTGGGAAATACCCTTCGATTATTGCCCAACTGGGAAATTAACTTCGTTTGCACCCCTTTTTAAAAACAAATAGAAAAAGAACAATAGAATTGACATCCCTATAGATATTTCAACAGAGATTTTCCTCACCGTGGGAAGAAGTTCCAGCGAGTCAGGGGTGTTCAAAAGAAGCGTATTGACGAAAGGATTTCGAAAAGTGTTGCTCCGAAAATTTAAAAGAAGCCTTGATCAAGATAACATTAAAAAACGGTTTTGACGTTATGAAATACGTTGAAAAAACACGTCAAAAAGACAATATCAAAATATCATTATTGGAAAAAAACCGCATAATAATAACAATAATAATAATAATAATGATATATTTCTGGCATTTCCAAAATTTACATTTGGCTCTTCACCTGAAAATTCTGTATATAATATATGTGCAATGTCTAGAAAAAAAAATTGAAAAATAACCTGGTAGTATACTGAAGAAAAATTGGGGCCGTATGCGGACAAGCAGATAGTGACGAAGCGGTGGGCTAGTAGTATGATGAATAAAATGATTAGGATTAAGGGCTCTGACCATAGTGAATTTTTCATAATTGCTGTGTTTAAAATGTGTTTTATGACTGATGTAACCAACAAAACTATGACATGTTACACATTTTCTGTTAGACAAACTATTCCTGAATCTGAAAATTCAAAAATTGCATTGGAAAAATTTGATGAAGAAGAAAATGAAGACTTTTGCGAGGAAGAGTATTTCAACTTTGAAGAGCTTAGTTTCGGTGAAGAAAAAACATTTTGAAAATTTTTTCGCAGTAGATGGTGTATCTTTTACCGAATAGTAAAAATTTTGTAATGCATACAAAGTTTTGACTGATCTTGTAGATTGATTTCTCTGGAATATTTGTTAAAAGTATTTTTCCCGTCGGGTCAGGTCTCTTCATTCTTCATTGCCACTCCTCACTAGTCAATTAGGGCCTTTATGGTCTTTTCTCCTCTCCTCTGTTACAAGATCAAATTTTTATTCTGGACTTATTAGAGTCAAATTCGAACCGTAGTTCGCTTTTTTATTATTCGAGTAGCGCTCTCGAAAGTAGCGAGGCATAAACTGTCTATATAAAAAACTTCGACGTGTGTGCCAAACTTAACTGAAATCAGAGGAAAGATAGTAGTAGGCCGAGTAATAATGAAAATACAGAGGGCGGGCAACATACACTACACAACATATTATCAAGCAATATTTTGATGATGTATTGCTGAGTACCACAATATATTGTCAGCTTGATTTGCAATATTCCAACAATATGGTGATAGCATAGTATAAGAAAGCCGCGGCTGGAATGGTAACATCTGAACTTTTGTTGTTCTATCTCTGTCGTATTTGATGACTATTTTTTGATCAAGAGATCAGTAATGTAGCATCTTTAATGGTAAATTTTATTGGTTTGTCGTTAATACTTACTTTACAGTGTGTTTTAGACATTAATGATATGCCCTTGATAATACACTTGCATTATAAAATCATTGTAAAGGAAAGATCAACAATAAGAAATTTAAACAAGCACAAAATGGCTGGGCTGAAAGAACTAAAAAATAAACAAAGTGCCTCGAATGCCTTCGCAATATTTCACTGAAATCTTTTTAGAAATCAATGAAAAAGTACATCTAGATAATACTGTGAAAGTTTCAAGCCATCACCTTCAAAATTTATCATTCAAACTGACAAGAAAGTTGTCATCTTGAATATAGTTCTTATAATTTCAATTTTGGCAAAAAACTATTGTTTCCACAAAATACCCCTAAAATATGTCCAAAATTAGTTCAAGTGTTCTATTGGGTACAGATTCAAAGATATCTAGCAACAAAAAAACTTTTTGTAAAGGAAAGTAAGAGAAAAATTTCAAAAGCTATCTTCGAATCTGTACCCAATGAAACACTTTAACTGATTGTGGACATATTTTAGGGGTATTTTGTGGAAACGATAGTTTTTCGCCAAAATTAAAATTATAAGAACTATATCTAAGATAACAACTTTCCTGTCAGTTTGAATGATAAATTTTGAAGGTGCTGGCTTGAAATTTTCACAGAATTATCTTGATGTACTATTTCATTGATTTCTAGAAAGATTTCACTGAAATATTGTGAAGGCATTTCGAGACACCTTATTAATTTTTGAGTTCTTTCAGCCCAGCCATTTTGTGCTTGTTTAAATTTCTTATTGTTAATCTTTTCTGCACAATGATATTATAATGCAAGTGTATTATCAAGGGCATATCATTAATGTCTAAAACGCAGTGCGAAGTAAGTATTAACGACAAACTAATAAAGTTTACCATTAAAGATGCTACACTACTTATTTCTTGATCAACAAATAGTCATCAAATACGACAGAGATAGAACAGTAGAAATTCAGATGTTATCATTCCAGCCGCGGCTTTCTTATACTATGCTTATACTATGGTGATAGTTTACAGAAAGAAAATCCCTTTTTATATTTGAGCACCTGTTATTTGCTTCGTACATTACAGTCCGAAAACAATATTGTGAAATATTGTTCGTCAATATATTGTGTAGTCTAAGTAGAACTTAAGGAAGATTTTGCTAGAGTTATTGGATCTCCAGACTATCCGAAAAGTATCACATTCACAAGTGAAATAAAAGTGAATATGGCTCTTTCTCTAGCTATTGCTAAAGGGTGTTAATTAGAACAGTGATGCAATTTTTATCGCAGGTTTTTTTCCAAATCCCCGTTAAAATTATTGCAAAAATTATTGGTTTGATTTGCTTTTCAAATTAGCAAAATCATCGGAGAAAATAAACATTTGCCTTATATATAAATGGTTTTGAAAGACGAGTTTTTATTCATCTATCGTTGTTTCTAAGCAAACGGAAGCCAAGCGAGGTTAAAGTAAAATGTCAAGATAAAGACATTGAAAAATATTCCTCATTAGACCTTTCTCCTGGCAAGTAGAAATTCCATTCAAACCTTATATCGACTAAACTCGAACCATCTCTAGACGTAAAAATATCAAGAAGAAGAAACAAGGAGAAAAAGACAACAGAAAATTTAAGGGTGTGACATCACCATGGTTTTTGCATTAGCAGGAGGAGCCACTCCTGAATTCCGTTGTCATGGAAATTCGTATCTTATGAAAGGGTTAATCTCAATTCCAATTGTATTCTTGGGTATACTTGCCAACTTCGTTGTTATTCTTGTTGGCTGGCAACAATGGAAGATATATACCGCTTGCCAAAAGTTAATCACCGCTTTAGCTGGTTTCGACCTTTTCTTTGCAGTAATGAAGTTGATTGTATCGGTGCCGTTACTTTGGACTTGCCAATGGGTTTATGGCAATTTTGGTTGTAAAACATTTGGTTCGGTGTTGGGCGCAAGTTCAAGCATCTCCATTGGTTTGATTCTTCTTATAAGTATTGAGCGATATATCGGTATCACAAACCCCTTCGCCAGGGGCCTATCACAGTCCCACCTTCTCCTCGGTTACCTAGTAACCATAATAACAGCTTTTATTTTAATGGTACCTTACACTTTGAATGTCCATATGTCATCGACCACTTTACAATGTGTCGATGATTGGGGAGATCCTTCGTTTCCATTGGTGTATTACTGGATGTTACTGCTTATAGCTTTTCTTGTACCTATCACAGTACTCCTTGTTATTAATTACAAAATAATCAAAGTTGTCAATAAATCCTTACACTTTCTTGGTTACCATGATAATGCTAAAGAAATGACGTCATCGCAAGGATTTCAGATGACGTCATTGCAGGAACGTCAGGTGACGTCATTACAAGAGCGCAAGGTGACGTCATCACAAGAACGCAAGGTGACGTCATCGCAAAAACGCAAGGTGACGTCATCGCAAGAACGCAAGGTGACGTCATCGCAAGAACGAAAGGAAACCTCATCGCAAGAACGCCAGGCGACGTCATCACAAGAGCGTCAGATACGACGTAGGCATCATGAAAATAAACGCATTTCGAGAATCTTGGCAAGTCTATTGTTAGCGTTTGTGATGTTTGTTTTGCCAAATAAAATGTATTGGTTGTTAAAATATCATGGCTCGTTGAGAGATTTGGATGTGACTGAGATGAATATTTTGATAAATATTTTGAATGTTTGTTATTCTATTCATGTTTCTGTAAATCCTCTCATTTACTCCATCATTGATGTCAGATTCAGAAAACACTTCAAAGAGATGTTTTTGTGCAAGGAATATACATGTTGATGTCAACCTTACGCCAAAAACTTTATAGAACAGTTGGATTATGTTAGTATGCAAGGGTCAACTCTCCCTAACTCGAACCTCTATTATTCGAATTTTTCTGTAATTCGAACTAAAATATTGTTTCCCTCAGCCGAAAAGTGGTCTAATAACTCTCTGTGATTCGTATCTTTCTCTAATTCGAAGAAAATTTTTGGCACTTTGAAGATCGAATTAGAGAGAGTCAACTTGGTCAACTGACGTCAAGACGTCAAATTTCACACTTATCAACCTTTAGTTGCTCGGTCGGGTTTTAAGGGGACTGGTAATGAAGTTATGAAGGGAATGACGTCTAAATTCTTTGTTTTTATGAGAATGTCAATGCAATGATTTTAGACATTTTAATGTCATTCCTTCCTGGTAAACTCGAACCCAGTTTCCTTACGCTATAAAGGTTGATATGTGTATTCATAGTCCGTATAAAAAACCCGGTTTGGAAGCCTTTTGTTTTTTTCCATTGTTTCTTACTTGAGCTTACGTTGAGAAATTAGTCTGTTTTGCTCACTTTTATTGATCATATGATTGAATCTTAAACCAATCCCAACAGGAGTACTTGGTATTGGTAACGTGATCAAAAACTGAGCAAATCGATTGTTGTCTTTTGATATTAACAAAGGAAAAAGCTAACAAAAAGTTAGAACAAAAAGCTTCCAGACCAGGACTATACGCACTATGGTGTCTTGTATTGGCAGATCTACGATTGCAGATATATTTGACCTCATTTGACCGTAGTTAAATCACCTTCACTCAGCATTCGGTATGATAGATGTCTATTGCATTGACCCCGTATTGACCAAAGAAAATTGAACTTGGTAGCTGTTTGTTTTGTTTACAAGAAACTTTAGATGTTGTATTGTATGAATATATACAAATTAGCATATGATCCAATCAGAAAGTTTGTATAAATTTTTTTCAACAAGTACGGAAAGGTCATAATCACAATCATGGTCATAATATTTAAAAAAAAAGGGAAATTCCCACAAAATCTTACAACCACAAACGATTTAGAAGTGCTCTAAATTAGGTTGGAAGGGTAGAGTTTTAGCGCTAGACTTAAGACTTAATCTGAAGATCCAAAAATCCAAAAATAGTCCAATAGGGCTCATAATATAGCCTGGAAGTCTGTAAACCCCTCCCGAATTGAAATATTCCAATAAATTTATCAATTAGACAACAACACTCTCAGTTTTAAAGGTCTTTATTAAGACCTTTTGGGTGTATCAGGTAACGATCCGTTATCGCAGAACGTTTCGGGTCTTGTTCTAAATCAGACCTTAAGGTCTTGATTTTAATAAGACCTTTATCGCGCCCAATAGAGACTATTCTAGATCCCGAAAGAGACTTCAAGGGTTCTGATTCTATCATACCTAAAAGGTCTTATTTTAAACGAGACCTTTCGAAAAAAGTCCGTTATCGCAGAACGTTTAGGGTCTTGTTCTAAATCAGACCTTTAGCGCGCCCAATAGAGACTGTTCTAGATCCCGAAAGAGACTTCAAGGGTTCTGATTCTATCATACCTAAAAGGTCTTATTTTAAACGAGACCTTTCGAAAAAAGTCCGTTATCGCAGAACGTTTGGGGTCTTGTTCAAAATTAGACCATATTAGTGCCTAAAAGAAACTATGTTTAGTACTCGTTTTTGAAGGTCTTTAATTTTCAAAAGGCCTAAATTGCCGAAACAAAACCTAACAATAATTAAGAGAAGAAGAGAATAAAAATACATTCAAGAATTTCAATCTAAAAGATATATTATACCCAATAGGATTTCTAGATATTTTTCTAACAAATATCCATTATATTATGTATATAATAGTTCTTTGATATCGAAACGTACAAGAGATGTATTGTACGTGTCCAGTTTGTTCATGACAATGATGATGATTCACGACAAAGTCTAGCTGTTTATGTAAGTACGACTGTAAACCAGATTGTCAAACAACGTCCAAGAGTTGAAAATTGAATAGACGTTTGTTGGTGACGGTGACACGAAACTTTAACGAACTGGATAGTTGCGTGCTAAAACATTCAAGAGAAGTGAGATAAAGATCACAAAACTGGTTTTTAGGACTATTACTTCATCGAAATGTCATTTAGAAAATTTAAAAAATTCTTTACTTTTGATCCAGCTCTTCAAAGTTTTCCAGAAAAAAACAAACAAATTGGGCAAAGATATATTCAATTCTTACCTCAGCAGAGAGTCGATTTTGTTCTGGCCATACTTTAAACAAACGTTTATGTGGGATTTACAGCGACAGTGACATGGGCTCACATGATGTTGGGTTAGATTCTCGTGAATGTCGAAGCTGAAAAAATTAATATAATAAAAGATTTAAAACGAATATTGCACAAAAAATAAAATAAAATTTCGTAAAAGCCTAGCTAGTAGGATCAATAATATACAAGCACAAAATTCGATCAAGCCTCGCCAAAACTTTCCATGGGTGTATTTGCAACAATAAAGCTCCATGTTTGTGGAAGAAAAAAGGACTCATCCGATCAAAAGATATATAGCTCCAGTTGACAGAAAAAGGATTTTAAGAAATTTTATTACGTGAAGATTGTGTTACTTACCTTTTTTTCTTTTCGCTCTTCAGACCGTCTTCACCCTTTTGGCTCCAAAATTGTTTTGATTGTATATTTGCACTTTGATCCAATTTTGAACTTTTCGAATTTCGAACGACGTTCGAAACATTCGAAAATTCGAAAGAAGTCGTTACACTGCTCTAGATTTTTTAAAGTGCGCGAAATCGAGACCTTTAGAGGTCTTCATAAAAGCCCTTTTTATCGTGTCTATTGGATGTTCACTATCGTGTCTATTGAAAAAGCTTGTAAATGGCAGACCTAAAAAGGTCTTGTTTCAAACCAGTGAGCCTTTAGAAGTCTTGAAGGAGACCTTTTTGGCGACCTTTTACAGCGCGCGAAATTGAGACCTTTAGAGGTCTCCATAAAAGCCCTTTTATCTTGTCTATCGGATGTTCACTATCGTGTCTATTGAAAAGGCTTGTATCAGGCAGACTTAAGAAGGTCTTGTTTCAAACGCGTGATTGAGACCTTTAGAAGTGTTGAATAAGACCGTTTCCAAGAACAGACCATGAAGGTCTTATTTCGAAAATACAAAGGAGACCTTTTTGGTGTATAGGACAAGACCTTGCTTGAATGTAAACCTTGCAAGGTCTCAATCGGCCACGCAAGAGTTTCAATTCAGACCTTTCATGATATACTAACATCTAAGTAAAAATTAGACCGGCTAAGGTCTCAAAACTAAACCTAAAAGGTTTGAATTCAGACTGATAAGGTCTTTCTTCAAATTAGCATCTAAAAGGTCTCATATAAAACCCTAAAAACTGAGAGTGAAGCGACTCTTTCGCCCGAACTTTAAATTGCTAAAAACGAGGAATTAACCAAAATTCTCAATGTATTTTGACCGAGATTGTAGGACACGAAAAAAAATACAAGAAAATATCTTCAATGCAATTTCAACAAATTCAACTTAGTATTTTATTAATGCTTGTATTGTGAAAGAAATGGTGCTGCATCATGTGCAAGATGGCCACAAAATATTCATTGATTTTTTTACTGCCTGATCAAATTATGCGATTTTCAAATTAAAATAAGTTAGTCATCAGTTATTTTTGTTTGAAATTTGCTCAATTGTTTTGATTGTCGATTGTTCACTGATTTTCGACTTTCTATTTCAAATTATACAATTTGGTTTTCAATAAAAAGTTTTCAAATCGACCATTTCGTCATAATTTCTTTGATTCACAAGTAGTAATTAGAGAGAAAATTTCTCCATAACAAACTATACGGTTATGCGTTAAGGTTATGACACAATATCGAAGGTTAACCACATTGAAATTGGCAGTTCTTACAAACCTGACAATTAACGACAATGATATGCCAATTACTGTACAATTTAATTAATGTTATTGCTTTGTTGGTATTGTTTAACTAGTCAACTTTTTATTACAAGGCTGGAGAAACATATACAGATAACTCAGTCAGTCATCGAGAGCCTTTTTTGGGGGCGAAATAGACTAGTCTTGGTTAGAAAGAAAAGAAGAAATTTTATTTGCCTCGACTTTTTAGAGCGAGGAAAGATAACATGGCTTTTCTTTTGAAATATTTTTGTCTCTTTTGTATGACTGGTAGGTATATTTCAAATCACCTTACATTTATAGGGAAGGTTCTTTAATTTTTCTTCTTCAGTGGTTGATGTGAGTCGATACAAGGATACGAGCGGCTAAATCATCCAACAACAAGTTGATCTCTATGATAGAATTTCTAGCATATTTCTAGCTTCTGTTTTGATAAGAACATCCAACATTTTTGAAGCCTTGATGTCCAAATTTTTGATTTTTAAGTCTAGAAATGTTCTGAAAATGTTCTTAGTTTAACCTTTTTTTCAGTACTTGTTTCTGCAATTTCCTAAGAAATAGGGTATTTTAGATTCCTTACAAAACCTTGAAATGTTCTTAACTTGTTCTTAATATTTTGGCCATAGAAGTCTCACATTATGTTCTTATAAGAAAACTATGTAAATTTCATTTCTAGATGTCATCAGAAGTTCTCAACCACCACCATTACTATTACCAGGAGAAGCTCTTCCATTACCAGAGCTGTCATTACCAGCAATTGATTCCTTCACTACCGTCATCAACACTTTCAATGACAGCGCTGACATCGAATGGCCAACCTACAACAATTTTACTATGTACCAAATCACTGCTATAAATCTGGTAGCCAAAATTCAAAGCAGAGAATACACTTTCTATACTAGCAAAGGGACTTTGGATGGACTGGAGCAAGGCACTAATATACTGAAAATTAAAGGAGGGATTTTTGGTCAATGCAGTGATCAGTATGCAGATCTATTGGGAAAGGTTGGACATGTTATCATCAAAGGTAGTTGTTGTTTATTTTTAATCATTTGCAGAATACTGATTTTTGAAAGAAATGAACCCCTGGATATCCAATATTCTTAACAGGAGGGCTAAAGACTTACTGTTAGAAAGCCCTGTCTTTGAGGGTACTTTAATAAAATAATTTTAGTTTGATATCGAAAATCATACACTCTGACCAAGTAGTAACAGATAGTTGATAACGTTGATGCTAAACATTTTCTCCAGAAACCATATTGAAAGGGAAATATTTTTTATATCCAGTTTAGGGTCTAAAATTTCTTATAGTTTTTGCTTGCGTCATCTTAATTAATTTTGTTTTATGAACCAACCCTCTTCAGAAAATTCTTCCTCTCTTCGTTACAATCTGCATTTGATTTAAGACTTTCATTGATCGATTGATTTCAAATTATATTCAGTTATGATAAGATAAATACCTTGCATCCTCACCACCCTGCTACACACAACGTTCTTTCAACGTTAGTCTAATGTTCACAACGTCCATAAAACGTTAGATGAACGTTAAAACAATGTTTTGTGTGCCAGCTGGGTAATTATTAGAAAAACTCAACTCTATTTCTTGATTCTTGCGATGAATAACTGTTATTTGTTACCTGTTGGCCAATTATCTTTCGCATTTACTAATTATATGAGCAGACTAATTTTGAATTTTTTCCTTACAACTGTATTTTTATTTCCAAAATGAACATCGTCAAAGTTTTTTAGAAGTTTCGCACGATGTTTTATCATGAAGTATGATGTTTAAGACAGAGGTTCTTACTTATAATTTCATGCTCTTCCTAATGGCCTTATTTTGAGATATGACGGTTTGAAAATTTGCTCCCGTATATGGGCATATATGGCGGGTAAATAAAAAAAGCCTCATGTTAGCACCATGTCTTTATAGTGACATCTTATTTATTTATTTAGAGTCAAGTCCAAGAAGAATTGAGATACCAAATTTCAAAGTTCAATTCGCTCTTGATGAAAGGTTACAAATGACATTTGATGCATCTTGGGATAGCATGGAAAACGCAAAGGATTATTTATTGACAGTTTCGAGGACTGAAGATTGTGTTCCAAACGAGTTGTCATGGGTTACCAACCAAACATCATTGACTGGCGCGTGGAATGGATTTGATTTAGAGGAGCCTTCCACTTTCTTGTTTGACGTGCGAGTGAATAGCAACATCAACGAATCAGATACAATAAGACCTAAAGCTCCACAAATTCGGAATGTCATACGTAGTAAGAACTATTATAATCTTTAGTTTTCTTTAGTTTTGGCAATCTTTCTGCTTAACTATTTCTTCTTGAATTAAGCGCATTTTTCTTTCCGGATATACACAACAATGCAAAGAAATTACACGTTTTTTTAATAAGAACATCCAAAGTTTTTAGAGTCTTTGAATGTTCTTAATTTAGTTTTAAGCTAAAAATGTTCTTAACATGTTCTTATTTTTAATAATTTTGGCCATTTTGTCTTTTTGTCCATTTTTCTAAGAAATCTTAGAGTCGGCAAAGCCTTAAATTGTTCTTAACTTGTTTTTAGCATATTGGCCATCGTAGCCTTATGTTCTTATAAAGTTTGTTCTTACATAAAAAACGTGTATATGATTTTTTAAATAACCTGTTTCGATTCTATCCATCTCTAGACGTTGGTCTTCTTGGGGTACGAGTCCTCTCCACTGGACAACATTTCATCAAAGTATCTATTCCTGCCATACCGGATAACTATTTCGTAATCATTCATTCACCATCCGATGAAAACTATACGGTCAACCGCACTCCCGGAGCTATCCAACTATCCGGACTTCAAGTTTCTACTAAATACAAATTCACAGTTTTCTCCACGAAATTCCGCAATGATGTCTTTGTGTCACAGACTCTTGAAGTCTTTACAGGCCCAGGTATAACTTTTGTTCTTTAGTTACTCATTTTTTCTTTTTTTCTTCCATAATAAAAACCTTCTACTGCTCTAGGGGCTGAGTTAGTTCTCGTATGCACATCGGCGTATAGTCATTTTTTCTTTTGATCATGAAAGTATAGTCCTTGAAGAGTCAGAAAACTAAAAAGGCTTGAAAATCTAAAATCCGCCATTATGGAAATTTGTGCCTGATCCAAATAACGTCACACACGTTTTCTGACTCTTCAAGGACTATACCATCATGATCAAAAGAAAAAATGACTATACGCCGATACGCATACGAGACCTAACTCAGCCCCTAGAGTATACTGTCCAAGCTTCACTTTATCAGTGCAAAAACGTGCTATAGAAAGGCTTATATATTTACTACAGTACAAAGGCATTAGGATCGCAAAAAAATTGACTTTTTATGTTATAAAAACTGTTTTTGAAATTCTCATTTATACTCTCATTTTAGCTTTTCCACCCACACCACCAACGTTACCACCCTTCCTTACTTTCAAACCCATCAAAAATGAATGGGCTGTCAAGAAAATTAACATCTACAAGAATGGAATAGACATCGAATTTCCTTACTATAACAATTACACAAGTTATCAAGTAGATGCTGTCAGGAAACAACCTCTACCTTTTCAAAAAACCTATATTTTCAACAACACAAACAAAGGCTCATTAGATGTCCCGTCCGGAATTATTTTATTGAAGATTATTGGTATTCCCGGACAGTGCAGTGATATCATCAAAGAAGATACAATTGGGAAAACTGGAATAGCTGTAGTTAACTGTAAGAAGTTTGTTATTGATACGAATGCAGATATAATGTTCTTTCAACGTTAATCCAACGTTCATAAAGTCTCTAACTTTGATTCTGTGAATTTGTTTTGAATACACTGCTTACTTAGCAAATGAAAAAAAACATTTAATTTAATATCCCTGATTTACAAACCCTAGTTGGATCCTGGTTACTAGAAAATATTAGTCTAAACTTAAAATTCCAGATTTTAATTCAAGTATACTTAGTACATTAATTCTATTTTTTCAGCCTTATACCCAAGCAGGATTGATATACAAAATTTCAACGTACAAGTGGCATGGGACAAAAGCATGCAGCCCCTTTTCAAAGCATCATGGGATAGTGTGGAAAACGCAAAGGATTATATACTCAATTACAGGAACACAGAAGATTGCTCAACGAATGAGATGTCGGCTCTAATCCCGCGAACATCTGTAATTGGACCATTGGAAAGGACTGGATCTACTTTCGTTTTCCACGTGAGAGTTCAAAGCACAAAACCGAGCACTTCATCCTACAGACCGGTAGCTCCACAACTTCGAAAACTTGTTCAAGGTAACATGATCTTTTATTATAATATATTTGAAAAAGTTTTCATTTTACACTTTCATAATCTTTAGGCCGAACAGATTTTGAATTTTTCCTTTGGTCTTACTTTTCGTTATAAACCTACAACATCTTAATATAGTCTAATTTTAACATCAAAACAATAATCGTTCGGGTTTTTGAGAGTCTTAAGCACCTAAGATTCTGTCAGAGATTAAGAAAAACGTTCAACCTTGGGGAAGGATTTGACAACTTTATAAGCCATAGGCTCTCCCTAGATCTTTCCATGCTTTCTTTTTTAGAGGAACTCGCAGATGCTCAGATCCTCAAAAGTGGCAACAATTCCATTACACTTCTCCTTGGTAATGACACCGAAGAATACCACATTCTGATTGGTGCAAAGAGGTTGACTGCCAAACCTGGACGATTTGTCATCACCAACCCTCCATATGATGATCAGAATACTGTCTTCATTACTGTTCTGTCTGCATCTTTTGGAGATCGACTTTTAAAGAGCTTGTTCACAGTACAAGGTATGTCTTTTTTCTTCCATTTCAGGCTTCAAGACTTCAAGACTTGGGATGCATGGCTTTATAATAGAAGACTCGATTGTCTTAAACATCAAGGATTTATTATACTGTCTCAACAAGTGTCAAGACGTGTACACACATAGCGTAAAAGATTTTAGTCTAAAAAAGCTACTTGAACTGCAATGAGATTAGAAGTCGCGACTTTTGCTAGAACAACTGTTCTACTATTCTCTATACCTATCTTTTCTTTATAGTTTGTTCACAAGTCTGTCCGGCTATCATTGAAGGAGTTTGCGGATCAGATGGGAAGACTTATTCCAATCAATGTCAACTTGAAGTTGCAGCTTGCAAAAGTCATGGTAAAATCACCAAAAAGAACGATGGTCCATGTGAAAGTAAAGGTAAAACACAGAAAAAGCATGTCGGTCTAACCTTTCTAAACTTGAAACTAGAAACCAGAATTATAGTAACTTAAAAACTCTGATTAATAACCACATGAGAAAATTGTCGATCCTTTGCCTAGGGATTGTCCATTTTCAGTTGTGGATTTATAGTTCGATCACGTAAGTTTGGAATTTTAAATGCGGGAAAGAAAAGAAACTGGGCAAACCTTTTTTCCCATTATGGAAGTGTATTACCAATGTATTAGTGATAACGGATTTCCACACGTGGAAAACGAATATCTTTAACTTTCTAAAGGCACAATTACATCTAATTGCATCGGGGAATCAAAAACCCAAGTTCTTAATTGATTATGGATGGGTTGGGAAAAGAGAGATCGCGAGCTTTTAACATGACTACTCTCTACAAGCTAGGGAAAGTAAATATCACGAACTGTGCCCTTGCTTGCTTTATTCTATTCTCTATTTCTGGATCGGGAAAAGTGATTTATTAAATTAAGTTAAGGAAATAAAATTTCCACTCCAGTAGATCATACAATGCCGCAAATTGGGTATTGGTGTAGAATTTACAAATGGCTATAAATTGGCTTAATCTTTTCAGGTAGCGATTTTGGGCACAACAACTGAACACCATGACTCTTTACACCAATATCTTACCGTGAAAAGCACAGCTCAAAATCATATATTTACGCTGTGCCGACGAATCGAGATTCTATTCATCGCGCAATCAGCGAAGACAAAAGTAACCATGACGACCATCCAAGATCTTGGATGAGCGTCATAGTCGATATTTTTATTCCCGTCGTTGAAAACACAACTTACAAAAAGTCATCAATGCTTTGTAAAAAGAGTCAGTGATAGAGAATCATAACATAAAATCTGTCTATTATTTCGATTCAATTAAAGTGACATTTCCATAATTAAAAGTTTAGTAATTACTGTTATACATTTGGGGATCATGTAAAAGATTTCTTTCGAAATAAACTCATTTCAACTACACTTGGAGGTTTCTGGGGAATTCGTAATTAGTAAACTGCATACTAATACAGTCTGCTAGACATTAATATGGTAATATTTGCTCTTCATCTTTGATTTTTTCTACAGTGATTAGATTGACACATGCGCGATAAAATTTCTATTATTTGTCTTCAGAGGTTACTATTTTCTTTGAAAACTTAACCTCTGATACTCAGGGTACCAATATCTCTTTTTCTTTCTCTACCAATTTAGCATGCTCTAACAAAGTTTGCGCACATCATAAGGCAAGTCCTGTGTGCGGCTCCAACAAATTAACTTATGAGAATGATTGCCAACTTCAATACGCTTCATGCAAGAGTAATAGAAGTATAACGAAGGAACACGAAGGTGCTTGTGGCGATAGTAAGTGATATATGCAAAGTTAATCCATCTCAATAACTTTTCTTTAAAGGGAAGTTTACTCAAAGTTCTGATCCGCTGGTTCTACTTTATCTACTAGTAATTAGTTGTGTAATAACAATACGCCCCTGCTTGTTTATTCTTCAAAGATATTCAAATTCCTGTTTGAAAATACTTTCAGAATGATGCCTATACACTATTCCATCTCACTCCTTCCCATGTTTATCACAGCAACCTAATATTAGCAGAAAATTATATCCTAAAAAATAACCAGGTTCAAAAAAATATTTTCATAAGGTAACTTTTTCATATATTTTAACTGACTTTGTTTAGGTGTGTTACTCGCAATGTCCGTTGAATGCTCAGACCACCATCAAATTGATCTCGCATGGGAAGGCCCGAAATCTCTCACATACAATCTGATAAAGTCTCAAAAACTTAACACCACCCACTATAAAATTGTAGGTAATCAAACTTTGAAAGGTGTCACGCGTCATTCTCTGACCTGTTTGAAGCCGAATACAACTTATTCAATCTCACTGAATGTTGCTCATCATAACAAAAATGCGAAACTTTATATTATCAACCCACCATATCTCGACGTTTCAACAGGTATAATTTTCTCTATCTATACTAAAACTCAACATATTCTGCGGAACGTCTTTCCATAGTCAAAATTTTCTCATTTTTGAGTCGAATCAACTTAACGCTCTTGCTCCTAATATGGATTAGACTGTTCACAATACATTGCAAATGTGTAGAGTATACGAGACTGTTCATCTAACGTTTCCTGACCATCTAAAAAAAACGATTAATAACTATTTAAAAAAAACGAGAAAAAGAACGATAAATCTCTAAATAGCGACAAATTTCATATTTCGGGAATTAACTGCATATGGTTTAAAAGAACGACAAATTACGCATGCGTATAAGGATCTATTTGGGTGAGCTGGAAACATTACATGAACCACGGAGGTAATAAAAATATAGATGGAGATAACACTCCTACTATTCTATTGTATTGTATCATTGATAGCAAACTGTTGCTTTGTTGCTTTGGGAAAAAGCCATTAATTTTGCTTTCGCTCATGGGAATACTTGAGTCGAAGAGAATTTGAATAAAATCACGCTATATTTTTAATTTGTTCATTGTGTGATGACAGTTTTGTTTATAAAACATAAGAAAACCTTGCAAGAAAAAGCACAGAACATCGAATTTAAAATGTTCGCTGCTCAGGATATCCTAGGCAATTTTTGTCAATATTTACATATTTACTAATGCCAATCTTTCAACTATATTCTATCAAATTTTTGAGGCAGCTGCTATTTTAGATCTAAAGATATTTATAGCAAAGAACCTTCCACAAACAACAAAGAATTCGCAAAATTTGAAGAAGTTTACCTCTCGAAAGTTTCCCGATAAAATAAAAACTTCTTTTAAAACTATAAATTATTACTCGAAAAAAATTCGCATTTTACCTAAAAATACGAGGTTTCGTTGGACAGAAAACTTTACTTTAGTTCTTATAATCTATATCTTGATTGATTTTTGCTATCAAGGATTGGTAATCAAAGGAGGCCGATTTGAAAGAAATTTCTAAAGAGTTTTATGACTTCTCTGGCTATTACAGAAAAGTTGTTACTCCATCTATTTTTTATTACCTCTATACAGTATACTTTACTGTTACCTCTGTCAGATGTGAGCAGTGGAAGGTGATTTTTTGCACCCAGCAGTGACGCCTTTCGGAAATCTCTAAATTTAATTTTGTAAAAGAGGCTGTTCTCAGGGTTAAAGGATTAAAACAATCTTGAATATTTTCACAGGATACCGATCAGATGGAAACATCAGATGTTCAAATATTTTTTATGAAGATCAATGCACTGGAAAAGCAAGCAGTAAGTTCCATGCTATTTTACCATCATTATCACAGTCTCTGATAGACGATGCTATCGCCCGTGTAATATATTATTATGATATTACGATATAACAAATCTAATTGTATATTATAAAACGTAATATGTTGCGCGGCGGAAAATAGAGTCTGTGCTAAATCCATTCATTTGTTTTGCTTGGACTGACCATAGAAAATTGAGCCCCTCCGACTATTTTTCGCCCGCGCGGACAAAATTTCCGCCCGACTGCTAATTTGATCGTGTTTGAGGTTATTCTTTATTTTTCGAATTTGTCTTAGACTATAGCATAGTTTAAGTCTCTGAGAATTACACTGTGACGACAGACCGCCATTCATTCAAAGGAGGGGAAGATAGGTCTTATTCCGAAGAGTATACAATTTCCCCCAGAAAGCCTCTTCTACACTTTACAGATATCATTTAAATAATGACGCAATGTTTCGAGCTCCAACCCTGACTGATGAGATCGAAATAATCAAAAATCGAAAATATCGAAAAGGTCAAAAAGGAAGAATAAAAAAAGTCCACTTTTTGCCGTCTACAACCCCGACCACCGATTCATTTCTAATAGTTTATCACGTGAATTAACTACATGTGGTCTAAAAGAACGACAAATTACGCATGCGTGTTAACGCAGAAGTCTGATATTTTAACTCTTCGGAATGGTACCTTTCTCTGACTGAAAGAGGGCATACACGTTTTTTTTATAAGAACATCCAAAAATTTTTAGGCCTTCTGATGCTTTTTGATTTTTGATAATCTATATTTTTCTAAAAATACGTTTAAATTCGTAAATATTTGCTCATAAATCCTCAACCTCGATTGATAAGGTATAATTAATTTCCTATAAAAAAAGTGTGAAAATATCAGTATTCATTTTCCCATGATGTTTTTTTTCTAGGTATGGCGTCACAGATTCAAATAACGAGCCTCGTTTTCAATTTATTGTTTTCATTCATGGTCTACTACACCGTACATTGATCTCTAAAGAATCCATAGATGTGTACAGTGATCTCTATAAAGAAGTCCTAGATGGGTACACTGACCTCTAAAGAAGCCCTAGATGGGTATGCTGATCTCTAAAGAAACCCTAGATGTGTACATTGATCTCAAAAGAAGCCCTAGATGGGTACACTGACCTCTAAAGAATCCCTAGAAGGGTACGCTAATCTCTAAAGAAGCCCTAGATGGGTACACTGATCTCTGTAGAAGCCCTAGATGGGTACACTGATATCTAAAGAAACTCTACAATCAGTGACGAAATACTTGGCACAAAAAGGAGATTCACCGGGGTGTTTTGAAAACACAATCGAATTGTAAGTGCTCCAAATTAGGTTGGAAGGGTAGAGTTTTAACTCTGACTTTTAAAACGCCAGACTTAAGACTTTGGCCCTTAGGATCTGAGGATCCAAAAGTTCAAAAATGGTCCAGTAGGGTTTGAAATATAGCCTAGAAACCAATAAATCCCTCCCAAATCGAAATAATCGATGAAATCAAGTTGAAGGCCTGAAATTGACATTCTCGCTCGAACTTCAATTTTCGAAAAATGGTAAATTAGCCAAAAGTGCTAATATATTATGGCACTGATTGTAGATAGGTATTCGTATCAAATTTTTTAGTTTTTTGTTTTTATCCAAAGTATTGTAATTAGTTTCAAGATTTTTTACATAATTTTTTTAGTATCTAAAAATTTATTTCCGTAAATATCAACTTTCTTATCGTAAAGAAAAATTTTTTAACGAAAATTTCTCATCGTTTCATCGTTTACATGCTTTTTTATAAGAATAAATTTGGGTTTGATTTAGATCCTGACCTAAGAATACCTTAAGAATATTTAGTAATTAAGAATATCCATGATGAAATGGAAAATACCATTCTTATAAAAAATTTATTTGAAAAAAAGAAAAGAAGAAAATGAATGTTTATTAGTTAGAAAAGTGAAATGATATCATCATGTTTTAATATCTCTTAAACGAATATCATTCGAAATATTTGGCCTTGAAAGAATGAAGCAAAACCATTAGTGTCGATCCAAAGGTGTGAAAATTAGGCCCAAACCAAACCCTTTTTTCTCGGTTTGAGAATATTTTGATCTTGATCTGTTGTACGTAAGCCTTACACCAAAAAAGCAACTATGAGAGTTGCCCTACTTCTAATTTTTGGTGTTATTTTCACAAATTGCAGTGATTTCTATCAGCACCGGAAAGTCGACAAAAATATCAAATGTATTGATGCACTATTACGGAAACATAGAACAGATACTTTGATTGAATGCGCATTAATATGTTCTCGAATCAAATGGGATATGATTTATATCAATCCGAAAATCAAAAATGTTCAACCAGAAAACTGCTTGTGTACGGAAATTGAGAATTTCTATGGTATCGTGAGAATCAATGGTGCTGTTACCAATGTAAATGTTCATCAAGAAGTGCAATCGTTTCAAAGCTCATTTACCGATGGAGATGACAAGGATACGAGGACAGAAGATCAAAAGGACGGGGACGACAGTATTTGAAGATAGGAGATCAAAACTTGGAACAGATTTTCAAGGATATTTAAAGATGATCATTTTGATGCGAAACGTAACAACAGATGAAAGGATTAAATAAAATGAAATATATATTTTCAACCTCAAATACAGTTGACGCTCTCTAATTCGTCGTTACTGACTATTCGATTATATTGAAAGCAACATCAACGAGAAAGTCTCATAAACGACGCTCTACTATTTCGATACGCTCCCTTATTCGATGAAATTTCCCATGAAAATCAAATAAGGGAGCGTCATCAACCGTATATAAATTTATTCAAATTGTAAGCATTATCCCTGTAATATAATATTTCATGAATTCTAAGGTGTAAAACTTGTAAATGTTTCTGTTAAATATTGTGAAATTTATTTGTTGTATTCAATCCCATCTGTGTACTACATATTTTGATACGGTCAGTCCTAAGTCATAAGAACAGTCTCGGTTGGTATTGTTCTTCGAATGGATTGTATTCAGCACCGTCTATTAGTATAACTTTCCACATTTCACAGGAGCTTTCCACAATTCTGGTACTTAACTCTTAGTAATAAAAATCATGAAACTTTTGCCCCCGCAACCCCTGCTGGCTGTTGTCAAGTAGACTCAACATTAAACAAATGGGTCCTTAGGAGAAAACCCTTTTTTGATTTTTCACCAACATTAAATCCTAGGATTCTAGTCAACGCACCTATTCTCATTCTTTTTACTCTGTCTCCTGGCTTGTTTCATCGCTATTCAAGCAGTGTCAGAATTGCTTTCTACATTTTTTGAAATTTTACCATTCATATTTTCAAAATTGAAAGTCACCGCTGAAACTATGTACATAAAATGTGTGTCTGCTCCATGAAAAGTGGAAAGTTATTTGCTCATTAGCCATGATATAAAGGTTAGTTTATTGTCACCCAACATTCCACCCAATCAATCTCGTACCCAGAGCCATTTGCACCACTTTTTAATTTTACTGATTGACAACGTGATGCAATCTTATCAGAATCATCAAAAAGCAAACAAAGGACTGGGTTCGAGCTTGTTAATCCAATGTGTGTCCCTCGCAAAGTGGGAAGACAAAGTAATCAACAAATGTGTGGCTCTTGTTGCGATTAGCTCGATCAACGTTTCAGCATAGCAACCTCATCATCTCGGCTTGTTGTGATGTAAACACCAGGTGTACGCGAACATAATGTAATGATTGAACACATTAAACCTAACAGAAGCATTCCATCCGCCCCATACAAAACATAAAACGCCCATCCTAAGTTGTCTTTAGAGATCATCACTAACGCCCAAATTGTACCGAAAATTGATGCAGCAACTGAAAAAAGGAAAATCTTCATGGTTGTAGTGATAGGACTAGAATTGGGAATAAACTTCGGACGATTCTATTTTATGATATATGATTTTGTCAGGAAAAATGTATTATCTTAAGAGCGGAAATCTTCGCGGGCAGAAACTTTCACGAGGTTGCAAAATCGCGAAATTTAACTTTCTTGAATTTTACTTTTGGAGCGAATTATTCAGTAGATATAGCTTTCGCGATTTTTAGAATGTTGTTTCATTTTGCTGAAAACTTGGTATAAAATAGCAAAAAAAAGTGTACAAGGGCTACATACACTACACAATATATTGTCAGGCAATATATTGATGATATATTGCTGAATGTCGACAATATATTGAAAAGGTGTCCGCAATATATTGTCAGCTCGATTTGCAATATTCCAACAATAAAGGGGGATTGTTTACAGAAAGAAAATTCCTTTTTATAATAGAGTACCAGTTGTTTACTTCGTACATTACGGTCCGCAAACCATATTGTCGAATATTGTTCGTCAATATATTGTGTAGTCTAAGTAGCCCTTGCGAAAAAGAACTTTTGCGAATTTCTCGTGTAATTTCTTACTTGGCAGAAACTTCGCAAAAATCGCGAAAGTCGTGAAAGATTTTCCCCTTAATACAAACATATTGAATAATGGCGCAATATTTTATATGTATAGTGGAATCTTTATAAAAAAGTATACATTAGCTTTCAAATGTGTAATGGAAAACCCTGGGGTTTAGAATCTAAAAGAATACTAGACTTAGTAAACCAGGGGCAATGGGCTCACTACTAATACTAGAATACTAAAAGGAAAAAAATCATCCTCTAGCCATTCATCCCTTTGAAATAATGTTTTTAAGAAAAGGGTACTTAATCCCGCCTGGCAGAGTACTTCCTTAGTTTTAATTTTTGCTGAAGTTATTGAGAGTTTTTTGTGGTTGATAACTTTTTGGTTTGTTGGTCTAAAAGGCATTCTTTCAGAAATTTAGACTAATAAATTTCACGAACCTCCAAAGGAGAGAATAACAGTTCCAACAAGGATGATTGATTTGGATGGATGTCTTTGACACATTGACCTCACCAACAATATGAGGTGAATGATAGCCGTCACCACGGCAACCAATAATGAAACAAACACAATATCCAATTCTATTAGAGAAGAGTGAGATTAAAAGTTGTACTTCCAGAAAAAATCCGTTCATGGGGGGTGGAGGATATATTATTTTTTTCATGATTTACCCCTGGACATTTTGATTTTTGACCCCCTGGACACGGGTTATACCCCTGGACAAACATCAAATCAACCCCGTGGACACAAAAAATTATCCCTGGACATTAAAATTTACCCCCTGGACATTGCAATTTTTTGGTATTTTTTCAATACCCCTGGACAATTCATCCTCCACCCCCCATGAACGGACTTTTTATGGAAGAGCCCATAGCTTGTTTATCAAAGTTGGTTAGTTTTTCGATATATTTAGGGAGTGGATCTGTATTCGCCCATTTTATCTAAGTCAACTAATTTCAAAGCCTTTTAATCCACTCAGTTTAAACTAGCGCTGCCAAAAATATTGGACCATTTTCTATTTAGAGGTAAAAGCTTGTGTTTTTTTGTATGTATAGCTGTTACGAGTCAGTCGCCAAGTGGATAAGCTGGGTCACAATAAAATAATTAGAGCAAAGGATTTATATATACAGTGTGTCCAGAAAAAGTGAAACATGATTAAAATGAAATATCCTAAAATCATCCCTTATTGACTCCAGTTTTATACTCTTTAACTTTCAAAACTTTTCCAATCTTATGCTCAAACCAAACGGAGAGTTTTATTTTCATATTTCGTTTTTTCGGACACACTGTAAATTTTTCGGACATACTTCTTCCACCTATCTCGAGTTTCATTCCAGCAACTTTGAGTTCTTTGCTTTTGAACTCCAACAGATCACCTCTTCGAAGACACAATCGTGACGAGACCACGAAATCACTGCATGTTTTCCACAAACCTATGAAAAAGTTTGGGCATTAGTTTATAAGGGTAACTTATGACATGTCCGAAAATTACCATAATTTTCAGATTGCATTAGCCGATAGAAATTGAACTAACAAATGGCTGAACTAATATAATGTAGTTTCTAACCTGGGGTGTAACCTAATTGTTTTTTCGCTCACTTTTGCGAGAAACTACAAAAACTTCATTATAACGTCATAATTTGGTGTGGTTGCGTTATTAGGCGTGCCATTGAGGCACATCCCATGATACCCCCTCACCTGTAACATTCTGCAAAAATTTCGTCCCTACTGGGAAAAATACCTTCTAATTTAGCCCACTATTGGGAAATTTATTCATCCCCAATTCGAAATTTAATGCAAAAAATATAGCACATCAAAGCTATCCGACACTGGGTTTTTTCGAGTTTAGAATTTCTATCCTAATTTGAATTTGAAATTTTAATCTCTACTGCCAGAAAAATGTTTCACCAGAGAACTGAGACAGGAGTGTTCTTTCTTTATCTTACCAACATCACTGGACTTTGTAGACCACCAATATTCAATGGATCCACAAAACAATAAAGCTCCAATACTCAACAGCATGCAACCACTGGCAGCTTTTTGGAAAAAGCGAAAACACGAACACATATTTAAGATTTTATGATAGCTACAATAAAAAGATATGGTGTGCTTTGATTAAACGATTAAACGTTAAATTTGCTTTGGTTACAAAGCTTACTTTAATGACTCTACATAACTGCAACTACAACTTCTAAGACTCTTTCTCGTCCTCTAGCGAAAAAAATGTTTCTTCGTATATAGAGAGGTCTGAACCTTTGGGTAACAGTCAGTATTGCCCGTATGATCAAATATGAAAAAGCCGTTTCCGTATTGACTAATTCTACAATCAAGGTCATAATATCTGAGAAAAAAGAAAAATTCTCACAAAATCTTATAGCCACAAACAATTTGAAAGCTCTCTTACTTAGGTTGGAAGGGTAGGGTTTTAACTCTGTGTTTTAACACTTAAGGTCTTAAGTCTTAAGATCGGTTACGAGATTTGAAGATAAAAACTTTTATTTTGAGTTCCTTGACACAAAAAATTGTCTTTAAATAAGTTGTTTCTGAATTTATTCTATCAAGAGTAATTAGCAATTTAATTACACAAATGACGTTATGAACCCTAAAAAGACATTAATAAAATGTTATATTACCCTCTTTTACAAAAAGTGCTAAGTTTTAATGGGTAATTAACCTTTTTGTTTCGATTTTTTTTAAATTGTCTGCAAAAGATTGAACTATCTAAAAAATTTCGGAAAAATTTTCTTTTTTCCTTTTCTTTTTTCTTCGCTGAAAATAAGCCCCTTAAAATTGAAATGCTTGTCTTCGCAAATTTTCTTCTTCAATTTTTTTAATGCAACTTTTGCATTTCCAGATTCAGGAATAGTTTACCTAACAGAAAATGTATAACATGCCATAGTTTTGTTGGTGACACCAGTCAGAAAACTTATTTTATACACGACAATTATGAAAAATTCACTATGGTCAGAGCCCTTAAGAAGGATCTGAGAATCCAAAAATAGCCCAACCAAAAGTGACTTTCTCACCTGAACTTCAAATTTCTAAAAACGAGGAAAAAACAAAAATTCTCAATACATTTTATGGCAAGCCTAGCTTCAACACACAGCATAACCTGGTTACCGGAAACCCGTGATTGGCCCGCACTTCAGTGGAATCTCCATAACTTGAACACGCACGGAAAACACAAATTTGTTGGAATTAAAGAAATTTCGAGTTATTGAGGTTTATTAGAAGGCATTATTAACTGAAGGGACCATAAAACTTGACTCGAGTTAAAGAGACTCCACTGTAATAGCAGTAGTTCTTACTGGTAATCATTATAGCGATTGAAATTGGACTGAGTTGGCTCTGATAACGAGCTCATTATGTACAGTATAAATGACAAGATAACATGTGAAACATTTTGGAATCGAATCGGCTCATCACTCACTCGCTTGGTGGCACAACTATTAGATCCTGCACCTCCCTTACCTGGTCACTGTGTTAATTTTTCAAATTCTCTTCAACATTCATCCCCAATCTACTTCAATTTCAAGTGCCACTCTAAGCTTGCCATTATTTACATGATTAGCGTTTATGTTTTCTGATTTTCAACTGAGGTTATTCCAATAGACCTTATCGGAGTTTTTAATTTTTCTAAAAAAGCGATGCATTGTGGGATTGTTTCGAGTGTATTACAATAGAATTCCCTTGAGGAATTCCTAAGAGATTTGTATTGTAATACAATCGAAACAATCCCCATGTATTGTTTTTTTAGAAAAATCAAAAACTCCGATAAGGTCTATTACTACATACTATGATACTTCTTATTAATATCTGAAGAATGTAACAAGCTTTTAAATCTTGGTTTTAGATTCAGATTTTTGAAAGAAGAGATCACATATAAGGTTTCGTGCGGTTGAGATGAGTATTGATTCCAAAAGTAGTTAAGGCTGAGGGAAAACAAGTGATTTTACAAGCAAAGAATAATCAACCGTTTTGAGTATGTAACAAACTTCAAAATTTAATTTAATCCAATCAAGAAAAACAAGTTGCAGGGTAACGAAGCTTTTCTCTTAAGCCATACAACCCCATAAAAAACAGTAAACTTTATCCAAATTCCACTACAAGTATAAAGTACAGATGGCGCTCTCTAATTCGACGACCTTCTTTTCGATTAGCTCTTTTATTCGATATTATTGAAAATCACCATCGATAATAGACTCTGCATAAACGCCGCTCTACCATTCTATACACTCCTTAATTCGATTAAGATGTCCCTTGAAAATCGAATTAGAGAGCGTCAACTCTATGCTACATGAGGCTCTTGTGCCACACCCTCTAATACTTTTATATTCAAATAAAGGATTTATCATTCCGAATGTTTTCAAATGGTCAAAAGCTCACACCCCTCAAACAACATTTTCAAACTTTTTGAAACAAACGCAAACGAAAGATAAATACTGAAGAGGAAGAAAAAAAATCGCCCTCCCTGTTAATAAATTTCTTCTTTTTTAACAAATTTGATAATAAGTCAAAAACAACCTGGATCTTTCTCTTATAAGAACAAATAAATGTTGAGAACAGTTCATGGAAGAATATTCGAGAATTTCCTTATAAATTAGGTCCATGAACCCTGAGGCGTTTAAAGATACATAGTTTACGGCCCAATTGAGTCTACAATAACTTCAAGATATTTCATCTAGTAAATTTGCTACTATTTTACAAACCAACTGGTCTAAAATAAATCTTATAACATTTTCAAATTTTTCAAAATTAAGAAAAAATATTCAGCATGTGAAATAAAAACAGTTTGACTTATTTTTTTCCACCTGCCTCATCACCAACGAAAAAGACTTTGTTTGAAGAATAGAAAAGAAATAATTCTTCCTTTACTTGATTCCATTCTTCTTGTGCAAAAGTCTCATTTTGGAAGTCTTATCAAAAAAATCTGGGTAGCTGAGCCTTTGAAAAAGATTACATTCGAACTATGCATGTCCAGTTACAAACCTTTTAAAACTATACATGTGGGTCTATATATGGGGTCTCTACACTCTTAGTATAGTCACGCAAACACTAAAAATTGTATGAAAGTTTTCAAATATTTTACTGTCAAACTATTTCAAAATTCTGTTTACAAGATATCTGTAAAATATTTATTTGAAGCTATTTTCTACATTATATTTCATGATTAAATAAAAAATAATAACTCAAAATACACCCCTGTCTCACAGCCCCGGCGGAACATTTTTCCCTAGTGGGGATAAAAATTTCTATCGAGATTCAAATGGGGATATAAATTTTATTGTTTAAAGGTTAAAAGATCCAGTGCGGATGATTTTGGAGAAGGGCTTTTAAACATTGATTTTTCGGATGAAAATTCCCGGGTATTTTCCTACCGGAGACGAAATTTTTGCCAAAGTTTCCAGTGGGATTGGGGTTCCAACAGGTCTGTGACACAAGGGTGTCAGAATAAAAGGAAAATATAAAAACGAAAGGTAGCTTTAATCAATAAAATCCCTTAGTACTTGTTCAAATCTTACCATGCTAAAACAGCAAGGAATTTCAAAAACACCGAGAAGTTACCGAAGTCACTTCAAATGATCTCATCATCTCAAAAATGCTTAATAGCAGGTTTGCCATTGATAAGGTCAAATAAGTTAAAAAAATTTATATTCGTACTATTAAATATACAATTGACTATGATAATATATTTTTGATTAAGAGCTTCTAAATTCTTCCTCGATTGTTTAGCTCTCTAATTTTCAAGTCAAGTGTTTGTTGAAAACAATAAATATATTTATTATTTCCATTCAATCTAAAATTATATAGCTCGTGATCACTATGGACAGAAGGACAAAATCCTAACATTAATCTCCCATTACTCCACGTTGAATACACTCTAAATAAGTGCAATATATCTTGTCTTGGTTGACTTCACATTTAAAGAGTATCATCACCATGGCAATAGCCATCAGGCGCCAATTTTGATTTAATGCGGAATCATTGCAATTTCATCATCTCTATTGGTCGCGCGGTAAGCACCTGGTGCACGCGAACACAACAAGACAATTGAGAAAATGAAAGCTAGTATAATAGCACCATCACCACCGTAAAGGGCGTAAAAAGCCCACCCTTGGTTTTCATGTGAAATTTGAACTAACGCCCAAATTGTGCCGAAGACAGATGAAGCAACTGCGAGAAAGAAAAAATGAATAAATTAGTTTGAAAGTCTGTTACAGGACCTTAAACGACAATCCTTTCTCACAAGCCCTGCACGGAAAAATCGACCGACAAAATCGGCCGAAAACCATGGCTGATGTTAGAAATACAAAATATTTTACTCCCTTAAAACACCACACTCGACTTGTCCCGCTAAGCGGAAATACCAAATTTTTCGGCATTATTTTAGAGCATATACAGCCAAAACTCATGGAAAGCTAAAGTTGTTCTATTCCAATAGACCTTTTCATAAATTACGTCAAGAGTATAACGCTTGCCTCGTTTTCAAAATATTTCTAAAAAGGTAATTAATAATTCACAGAAGGAGACATTGGAAGACTCGAGGGATCTAATCACCTTGATAATGGTTTCAAAATGAGGCACTTAAAGCGATCATAGAAAGGCCTATAATTGCATTTTTTCCCTGATCCATTTATCCCACTGCTACCATTAAAAGTCCTCGTCAGTTTTGTATTTATAGTGAAATATAAGAACAGAAATAAAATTCCCTGGGAATTAATTGATAAAAATTCCAAGATAAACGCTTTACAAGTAAACACAATTAATAAAGTTCAAGATAAACCAAAAAAAACTTACCTCCGAAGAAGAGGAAAATAGTACCAATGAGGATGGTGGATTTGGCAGGATACCGTTGACACATGGTGACTGACATACAAATCAAATGAATGAGACCGGTAACCACTGCAACGATCAACGCAATGATGATTATGTCTTTATCTGAAATGAAATATTTACAATCTTCACAATAACTGTAGTTCAACTGTATTGGTAGTAGCCTAAAACCTGGCGACGAAAACCCATTTGCTGAATCCGAAAAATTGGATAGATTTTTATTTTGGGGATGGCTTCAGCAACGGGCTTGGTCGCCAAGGCAGTGTATTTTAATTGGTTTAGAAATATCGATAAAGAAACTATTCTAAGACGCCATAGTTGGCTTTAGGAAAATACCAAGGATGTTTCAGAGATGAAAGATACAATTTTTCTGCGGGGAACTTATGAGTGTTTCACTTCACGTTATGAGATGAGGCGCATAGGTGTTTTCTGGTACTCTTTTGCCAGCAGTATAATAAAAGGAAGGGCAGAACCAGTTCCTCTGTACAATATTTACAAAAAGTACAGATTAAATAGAATCCCCTCTTCACCGGGAGGAAGATCAGCCACCATGTAACCCCCTTCTCACAGACTCATTGGGAGCCCTTCCCACTGGAAAATTGGTCGAAATATCGTCCCCAGTGGAAGATTGTATACTCTAATTTTTTTTCCCGTTGAAAATAATTAGATAAGCCAATCCTCACTGCAAAATATTGTGCCATAAAAAACATAGGAATATGAATCCTCATCAAGTTTTGGTTTGTTATCTTTGCTCCAACTGGCTGATAAAATCCCACCGGTTTTGTGAGAAGGGGGTGTATCATGATATTAAAAATCCCTTCCCGTATCACATCCACATTTAATTAAATAAATTTCACCTCCCAACGGTTGATAATTTTATGATAGTCACTGAGATAGGGGCGTGTTTATTTTATCGATATTCACAAAAACTTACGCATCGGTGTTTGGCTGCCAAAGACTTCGGCAAATTCAAATAAATTTCCTCTTTGATAACAGGTTCTGCCGGTCAGAAGAGTCTTTGTGCATGATTTCCATAAACCTAAAAAGAAGCAAACCAAAATGATTAAAAGGAGCAGAAAAGTGATAACAGATGTCAAATTTCCCATTTCCAAAACAAAGCCTAAAGTTTTTGATCCTGTATTACTTTGAATAATCAATCTCTACCTCGACTAATCTTTCTAAAAACATAAAATTTCAAAGGTCAGAAAATTTTTAAAATTCTCTCGCGTCGATTTTCGAACTTTGACTCGGACATGCCGGCTATCAGCTTGCAAACCAAGTAATCTAGGGATGCATAAAGTGTGAATGAAATCACGGGTAATCAGGACAGCAACCTTTGTTGTTTTAAAGTTTTGGATGTTTTTACGTCTAACCAAGGATTACCCATGATTCACTTCGGCCGTGAATGGCCTATATGAAGGAAGATTAAGCTCACCTGTTTCTGTTGTGATGATGACATTGTCAGTAACCCACCAGTAATTAACCACTCCACATAGAATGAAGGCTCCTGCACTTAATAAGACCAACACACTGACAACATATTGCATGAAGCGAAAACAAGAACACATTATGATTGGTCGCTGTCAAAATCCTTTATTTTTTTACTCTGAAAATACATACGGTAGGTAATTGCATTTTAAGATAAAGGTTGAAAGTCGACTCTGTGTGAGATTCCAAACTAGCGAAAATCATTGTTTAACGTTTAACAATAACGTTCGTAACGTCATGTAACATTGCGTGCTGATAAAACAAACCCAGTGACCAAAACCCGTCGGGACACCACCCCTCTGGAAAATTCAGCCAAAATCTCGTCCTATTACAAAAGTTACTCTGAAGTTTTAGCCCCACTGTGAAATTGGCTTTCATTTCATCCCAATTCGAAATTCAATGTAAATAATTGCACTGCAAAATCATCCTAACCGGATTTTCTTTTTGCTTACAAGAATAGAATTTGGCTAATTTAACCCAATGGAATTTCGATAGAAATCTTTATCCCCAGTTTTTGGGAAACATTCCACCAGGGACTGGGGTGGGATAGTTTATCATTATTCAAACTAACTGAAACATTTGACGAGTTCTCGAATTCTCAAACATTGATACTAAAGTTAAATAACTGAAATTTTTTAGTGTTAGGGAGCGGTCATAAAGTATCTACTAGAGGGGGGTGGAGGATATTTTGAAAAATCCAAAAAAAATTTCGCACCCCCTCCCCTAACCTGGAAAAAATTTTCAAACCCCCCCTCATAAGGCCCAATATTTTTTCTCACCCCCGCCCCCTACTAAGAAAATTTTTGACGCGAAAAAGAATTCATCCAGATGCGGTACAAAGAGTATTATTTGTTTGTATGGCAGTTTTTTATGTCAAAATAAGGTAAGGAAGATAGTTTAGCCCTGTTAAGTTAAAGTATAACAGGGTTAAGACAAGAATCATCAAGTGGTTTTCTCTGAGCTTCTGTAAAATTTGGAAAAAAATACGGCTTATTTTCCCCAGTAGCGACCTGGCTTAATTTTCTGGGGGTGCAAACTATGAAATTTGCGCCCCTGGTATTTTTTGTCCTTACTTGCGCCCTCCATTGCATTATTAAGTGAAAATATTAAACTGTAAGAGCAGTATGGTTGAAAGTAACGCCCGGAATCTTTGAGTCAAGAAACTTTTTTATTTGTTTTTTGTAATTTGAAATGTTAAGGTGTTTTGACATTAGCAGATGCTAAGGAGGCGCAACCATGGTTTGCGCCGACGGGCGAAAATTTCAATACTTTTCACCACCATTTTAGCTAAAAGACACTTTGTTTTGACAAATTTCTTTTAAGAAGTACTTTTTCAAACCACTCTGATGAGCTGTGAGAGCCACTAATCTACTTCTCTCACCTAGGTCAATGTTACAAACCAAAAGGGCAAGGCGATGATGCCCAAATAATGCCAATATGAAATGTACATATATCCAATAAGATAAATTATGAGTGATCGGCCGTAAGGCAGAAAAATTTTTGAAATCTTCAAACGTAAAACTATGAAATTAGACTTCCTACATTTTCTCTTGAGTTTCCCAAAAAAAAATTGGACCCCCCCCCTAAACCCTCCAAAAAAATTTGGAACCCCCCCTAAACCCTCGAAAAAAATTTCGAACCCCCCCGCTAGAATCCTCCACCCCCTCCCCCTAGTAGATACTTTATGACCGCTCCCTTAATACAAAATGTCATCGTTTTCTAAGCCTAACGTCTAAGCCTCAAAAATACATTTCATCCTTAAATCATGAAATTGAAAACCTACTCAACATCCACTATTTCTCTCTTACGAGCAAGACACATAATATAATGATTTTATAAAAAATCATGTCGGTCAACTGTAGAAAGAAGCTAATGTCAACATAAACAAGCAAAAAGAACGTAAATATAAACGACTAAATTTAAGCAAGATGGAACAAAGACTCTCAAATAACCTTTAAAAACTAAGAAACTTAGATAAATATTCCATTGGAGGGAGGAAAACAAACTTTAAACAAGTCACCTGGATTTTCAAAACTAGTACGACCTCAAATGTTGTTTGGAGCTTAGTGGGAACATGATAAAAGAAAGTCAAAAATATGAAAATCTCCCCTCAAAGCTAAAAGGTAACACATTTAACAATTGATAAATTATGAATTATTATAAGACTTTTTATTGATAAGAAAACTTGAAATTTCGTTCGTTTGAAAATGCTGGGTCACTTTTTTAAGATATTGTTTAATCATCGGGTAGTCATTGGTGTTTATCGGGGGAAAAAAAGTAATGGAACGGATTTTTATCAGACATTGCAAATCGTTACACAACGATCCCATTTCTAAGAAAAATTCGTAATTTTTCTCGCCTTAAATTTGATATTTTTAGGTTTACAAACTTCTTATAATAAGAAAACTATAATAACCCTCACAGATCAAATTACGTTTAAATAATTTAATATCCATATTTTCTTTATCTTTTTCCACCTGCTGCTTGATATATCACCTCTCGGAAATATCAAAAACCAAAAAGATTTCTTCTCCCTTAGTACAATTCTTGAACAGAAGCTCAACAAACATTTGAAAAGGACGAAACAAATGGGTTAGGTGAAAAGACAGTAATGTCTACTTCTTTTTCCTCTGAATGTTTTTTAGTTTAAGAAAGATTTTTACTTTATCATCAATATTAGCAAAATTACGTTGTAATATTTTTAGATATTTTTATCATTGCAAATACTATGCTACAAAAAAAAAAAGAAAAAAGTTTCTTATAAAACATCAACAAGTTTTGAAGCCTTCGGATTCTTATTTTTGCCATTTTTTTGAGTATTTTTGTTCATTTGCCTAAGAAATCGGGTTTTTTAGAGCCCGCGAATCTTGAAACTTGTTCTTAACATTTTGGCCATCGAAGCCTTATATTCTTATACAGTTTGGTCTCGTGAAAAAAACGTGTCGTTGAGAAAAAGGAGAATCCAGCAAAAAGTTTAATAGAACCACAAATAATCTTATTAATTTTAATGACTTCGGGAATGTAGAGTATCAACAACACGACTTCTGATCTATTCTCGCTCTAACTATAAATTCTAAACCTCTATCTCACAGTCCTGCTGGAAGTTTTTCCCTAAGTTTGGAAGAAATTTTCTACTGAAAATCCCAATAAGGATAGAAATTGCATTGCTCCCAGCCCAACAATTCCAGTGGGGATGATTTTGAAGTGCAATTTTTTCCATTGAATTTTAAGTGGGGCTGAAGTTCAAGTCGATTTCCCAGTGGGGTTGAAATTGTAGGGTATTTTCCGCCTAGGACGAAATTTTTGGCAAATTTTCTAGTGAGCCTGGGGTTCCAGTGGATCTATTATGACACAGGGTGAAACTCTGAAAAACGAGAAAAAATGACCCAAAAATTCCAATTTATCTCGACTATAATTTTCTGGCTCATTACTGGGATTGCTATTCTAGCTGGCACACAACGTTGTTTTAACGTTTGTCTAACGTTCACAATGTCCATTTTACGTTAGATGAACGTTGAAAAAACGTTGTGTGCTAGCTGGGATTTTATCGAGCTTGCAGATTCAGGATCAATTGTTTCTGTAAATTGGTTAAAAAACTTGGCTTGAGAATAATGGTTATTCTAAAAGTATATTCTCAATTAGAATAAATAACGCTGGATAGAACAGCAAAAAACAAGACCCCTAAAGTTAGAATTCTCCCAAAGTTACAAATCTTTTATAAAAGAAGCGTGATTTGTGATTTTACCAGTACACCCCCTTCTCATAGCCCCCACTGAGGGAACCCTTCCCTCTGGAAAAATTGGCCAAAATATCGTCCCCGGTGGAAAATTTTACTCTAACTTTTGTCCCTGCTGAAAATAATCAGATAAGCCAATCCTCACCGCAAATTATTGTGCTATTTTCTCCATCCTCACTGAATTTTTTGTCTCGAAAACAATGGAATTCATCATATACCCCAGCCATAAAGAAAATGTTAATATCAATCAGTGAGGATCTTATCGCGATTCTCAGATTTACGGAAAACACCAGCTTTTTGCTGATTTTTGCCTCGATTGCCCAAAACCCGTAACCTTTTTAGCTTGAGGGAAGAAAAAAATTAGAGTTTTTGGCTTTGCCAAAAAAACGCCTAGTCAAAATGTTTTCATCTTCGCAGGATCCATTCCCAACCTCAAAATACATCTTTTTGTCTAGGGGTTTGTTTGGCAAATTCTTCCTTCGAAGAATATCGGTCACTTTCGTTTTCCTCTGAAGACCGCAAGAGAAAAAATATTAGGGCCCGCGCTCTAGGCGTGCGGCCTAGACTCGCTTTCGTTTTGTATAATTTTATAATGACGTATAAGGTAGCGTAATTCATGCAAAAATAATATGATAATCTTTTTGTTTTTATTTTCAGGTATGCCGCCAAACATTGACGTCATCGTGTATGGATTTAGAATGAACAATAGGACCGACACACTCGACAAAAGGAACAAACAATAAGACGACCCGAGAATCTTACGATGAGGGCGTTTTATCTCTGCCTGATATCACGCCCACAGAAGACGCTGTTAAAAAAGCGGGGGTAAAAATAGTAAGTAATAGCTTTTGTAAGTGTTTATTTTGCGAAATATATAACCATTTTCTAATATGGTCTACAAACTAGCATTTCTAGAATTTTGATAATGAAGACTTAAATATATAATGAAGAAAAAAACGAACCATTTCAATTTTATTTATAAGTTTAACCCCCGGAAAAATTATGTATTACCTATTACATAACTTTACATTTTCCGACTCGCTAACTCCCAGAGGAATTCCGATTGTAAACCCGATTGGTTAATTTCGAAACATCTTCATAATGGCAGATAATTTAGAAGTGTCAAGTGGAGAGGTCGTGTGAATTTTCAGATGTCAGTGGTAATTTTGTTGGTTGATGGCTTGTTGAGTCTGGGAAGAAAAAAGTAAACAGGTATAGCTTTTTCTAACCAAGGATCTGAAGGATTCGAGCCACACTGTCAATCCCCATTTCGTTTTGGTTCGTTATTTTTATCCCCACTGGCTAAAAAATCTCACCGGGTTTGCGAGGAGGGGTTACCAGTCAACTGTCCAAACCTATTTTATCTGTTAAATATTTCTTGCATATACACTTTGAAACAGAACTCACAATCAACCACTCCTTCATAACGACAACGAACAAATTTCTAAAAAATTTCAATCCGTCTAGATCCAACAAACAAGATTCAAATTCAAAACTTTATCAGATTATGTTATGATCAGTGTTCAAAGAAGCGACAGATAAGGAGAAAGAGAGAAAGAGAGATGATGCTGAGCGAATTATATTGACTGATAAGAAACAATTAAAAGCTTGCTCGCAGTCCAACATACTCAAATCAGCGTGACACACTTTCAACTAACAAAAAAAGCAAATTACAAACTGTATGTAAAACAATGCAAAAATGTTACAACTTATTAATTGCTGTGCTTTGAGTTGCGAGATTTAAATGAAAGTGCAAAAACAATGACGTCATCCTGGAGCAGCTTGTTCGTGCAGTGCACCAACTTCAGATGAGATGGAGTTTTTATAAGACTCTAACGATTAAGAAGATACTAGTAATTGGTCATTTGAAGTATTAAAAAATGACGCGTTCTTTAGAGAAAGTAACAAAATTGTTTTATTACTGGTTAACGACCAACCAAATCAAATAAGAGCTTGTAAAAAAAAACTCCATCCCGTCTTATCAACTCATAATAAAAATATGTTTAAAACGAAACCAAATACAAAATACATACTTACTTTTTAAAAGAACCAGTAAAGAGGGTAGCATAGCCAGATAGAGGACAATATATTGCCAGGGCCGGCGAATCGGTTTTAAAAGTGAAAGGGCTAAATGATATAGTGACTAAGGAGGCCCCACCATGGTTGGGGCCGACGGGCCGGAAAATTTTTGAAATTATGGTACTCTAGATTGGCCTAGAAGTGGTCTAAATTTAATTTTTGTGAAGTTATTGGAATGAAAAAATCAAAAAAGTTAGGCGTTTTTTTATACTGATAATCACCAAAGAATATACTACTATATAATAACAAAATGAAACCTTTAAGTAAATAAAGCGGACTTTTACCTGTTCAAAATTCACAAGTAAAAGTAGATTGAGAGTATGCTTTAACAGTAAGTATACAGTAATAAAAATAAAAATTTTTCAAAGTAATTAAAGCAATGCTCTCGAGTCGACACAAACTCTCTACCAACTCCATCTAAATCAAGTTTATCCGTTAGATTTTTATATGGATATGGAGCAAAGAAAGATTGTTAAACCGTTTTGGCTTCATTGTTGAACGTAGCCACGTCTTTTTTCTCACCCTCTCTTTCTCTCTCTCACTCTTTTTTTTTTTTGCAAAAAAGTGGGGGGCTACAGCCCCCCTAGCCCCCCCCGGTTTCGCCAGCCCTGATTGCCCCTTAGGAAACCTTTTCGACCTTCCAAATCCCGCTAGGGCGGAGTGATTCTTTAAAAACGGACAAACAAGCGAGTTTATGTATTTGCACTTTTGAGGACGGTAGAGTGACTATTTGGAATAACCCGCATTTTTGACCCGCAAATTCGAGGACGGTAAAAGTGCTGATTTACCGTCGTCCTCAGTCAGTCAGGATGTAGACAAATTATGACCTAACCATCTCCGTTACAAAAACAACACACATACATAAACTCGGTAATGCAAGGCCGTTGGTTGGCCAATAAAGTTAACATCTCCGATAAGACGAAACAACTTTACACCACACAACCATAATATCGTAAAAACTAATTCTCCCTACAACATACATAATAAGTTAATTGTTCACACGAAACAACTTTGATATGATGATACCATAGGAATCACAAAGCTACCTTTAGTTACTGAACACACATAACAAGAAAAATGGTTGTTTCACTAAAGTAAACAATAGAGTGATAGAGTGGAGTGTTCACTTGAGACGTCTTAAACTTCCGTTTGATATTTGAGCCAACGGACGTTTCGTTTTTCGTCTTTCGTCGTGCGTAAGAATAACATTTCACACCTAAGAACATTTCCTAGACCCATTATACCACCTCGTCAAGTTGTGACCAGATTGCATAATACGCGTTTAAGCTACAGCGAAATACAGAAACGTAGTTTACTAAGTCTAGAATATACATATTATGATTGTTCATGGTTTTATACAGGGATATGTAATAATCAAACGTCACCACATTTTCCTACTTCGTTTAAAGAGAGCACTCAGAAATTGTGAAACATATGTTCACGTTCTGTTTATTATGGCATGAAACTACCTTAAACTAATTCCTTAGACATGCGTCATAACATGCTAATAAAGATACCATTAGTGTTACACCCATGTACCCATACTCCAACATCATCGTTGTGTAACGATGGTAAAAAGAACAGAAGCTAGCATTACATACAAATACTGGATACAAGACCTCCCAAGTCTTGTATCCAGAAAAAAACAGGTAAATTTTTGTTTTGAAAACCGGGTATTGGGCATTTTTTTTATTACTGCTGGTATGGTCCCTTTTTAACCTTTGTGGTCCCTACCACAAAGCTACATAGCTCCCATAGCTACAAAGAAGCTTCAAGAAGTTGCTCTTGCACACCATTGCATCAGTGACCCGATCAGCATCTGCTCCGGTGGGTAACCCGGTGAAATAGAATGCCGAAAATGGCGTAATTTCAACCCTAGTGGGATAACGAGAGAACCCATTTTTTTACCTGCCTATTCTCAACATAACCCATACCAAAGTTATCAAAAGGTTTTGCTTCCGGCGCTTACCACGATTTTTTGGTGAACATTTTACTATTTTCATAGTAAAGTTTGTTTTCATAGTGAGTTTGAAAATGCCACTTTCACAATTCTACTTTCTAACGCTTTTGATGATTTATAAATATCACACCAGATTTTCTTATTTCAAACCTTTGTCTAAGTATTGACCATAATGATTTTTAAATCCAATTCTACTAGAACCTCAATTCTATGGTGAGGCATTCTTGACGAGTAACAATCGACTTTTCTCATCACACCATAGTATAAGAAAGCCGCACTATGATCACACTAATAAAAGAAAATAGATAGATTCGAAAAAGCAAAACTTCCCAATGTCAGCTTTTTATTTCCACAAAGTTCAACAAACAAGCAGTAACGCAGTAATCTTCAACTTGAAGCATCTTAACATCATTGAATGTTATGACATTTCATTAATTAAGAGTACATGGAATTACTTTCAAATTAACATGACAGATTTTTTTCAATATGTCTTTTTAATCCTGGCAACGAGGATACTTATACAAAAGAGTTGTCAATGACAATGTCAAGATGTATATCAGAAAGGAAGGAGGTATACCGGAAAGAGTAGCAACAAGCAAACAGGCACATTGCAACATTACTTTTAAAGGGAAACCATACTTTTCTGAACATCCTCTGTCCCTGTGACTTGGTGATATTTTTTCAAACTTTCAAAACAAAGCATTTCTTGATAGTACTGTGAGGTTGATGATGATGAATAGTAAACGATAATGAATAATGCAAAGGAGGTTGGGACTGAGCCAACACGATGTTAATGAACTGAAAAATGAATAGACATCAATAGAGTGGGGCTCAGGCCCTCGAGCTCAGACCTCTGAATAGGGCGAGAGATTATGAGTGAGAAAAGGAAAGAAATCAAGGACTTGAAAAGGGGAAGTCGAAGGAAAAGAACTTGAAAAAGAGAACTTAAAGGAGAAGGACTTCAGGGACTTGGAGAGGAGAACTTAAAGGAGAAGGACTTCAGGGACTTGAAGAGGAGAACTTAAAGGAGAAGGACTTCAGGGACTTGAAAAGGAGAACTTGAAGGAGAAGGACTTGAACAGAGACTATCGTTCATTACATGCCAGAGTTACTAAGTTATTTGATGTTATTTATGTTACGCTTATTTGATATTTATTGCTTAATTGAAGAAACAGAATTGATGTTGATTGAAATCTATTAGCGTACCTTTACTACGTGTCCATAGACTTATCCCCAATAAGGGATACCCTGATCGAAGGAACAGATAAGTGATCTGAGAGGTCCCCTCAATAACTAAAGGGTGACCCCGATCGCCTAACTTCCCTTCGTCACACTGTGAGGTTGATGATGATGAATAGTAAACGATAATGAATAATGCAAAGGAGGTTGGGACTGAGCCAACACGATGTTAATGAACTGAAAAATGAATAGACATCAATAGAGTGGGGCTCAGGCCCTCGAGCTCAGACCTCTGAATAGGGCGAGAGATTATGAGTGAGAAAAGGAAAGAAATCAAGGACTTGAAAAGGGGAAGTCGAAGGAAAAGGACTTGAAAAAGAGAACTTAAAGGAGAAGGACTTCAGGGACTTGGAGAGGAGAACTTAAAGGAGAAGGACTTCAGGGACTTGAAAAGGAGAACTTGAAGGAGAAGGACTTGAACAGAGACTATCGTTAATTATATGCCAGAGTTACTAAGTTATTTGATGTTATTTATGTTACGCTTATTTGATATTTATTGCTTAATTGAAGAAACAGAATTGATGTTGATTGAAATCTATTAGCGTACCTTTACTACGTGTCCATAGACTTATCCCCAATAAGGGATACCCTGATCGAAGGAACAGATAAGTGATCTGAGAGGTCCCCTCAATAACTAAAGGGTGACCCCAATCGCCTAACTTCCCTTCGTCACACTGAAGGTGAACCAGAAGAACTCGCTTCGCAAGAATCAAAGGTCCAAAAGGAGAGAGCTACATTACACCAAGAAACGAGAACAGTAAGAGATTGCAGTAGAGTACTACTTAATTACACCACAGAAACTGAACTATTGTTGATTGGTAGTTTGGTTGATTTCACGATTAATAAGGACACGTTATTTTGAAAAAGGACACAAGAAATTTTACATCAGGGAATATCAAAAACTATCAAAACGAGAATTTTACACAAAATCAAATATTTAGAATTAATCGAGGAGAGAAAAATCCTCGCTTTGCATCAATTATTCAAGGACCTGAAGGAAAGTTGGAAAGAACTGTTAATCAAGCATCTTTGATTACATTTGATTCAAGTCAAACAAGATACGAACACTTGCATAATTAAAAGATTTACGGCGGTTGAAGAAGAAAACAACTTTTCATTGAAGTGCCATCAAACAGAAGTTGAATGCATAAATAGAAATCAGGAAAGTACAACAACTGCAGGTAATACTTTTATTACTTATAAATTATTCAACCGATAAATCTGAAGAACGAGAAGAGGAGCGGTGAAAGAAAAACAAGATGGCGAACGTGAGGAGAAGACTCAATAACACGCCGGTGCCAATCGACAGAACAACGCCAAGACTGCCAGCTCCGCTGCGTCGAGCACATCGAGACATCCTCTCGACACCTCTTCTTCGAGTGACGAACACATTTACGAAGAGCCATACGCAACCAGCTCGAACGACAGCGTTGCCCCAAGTGGAAATGGAAGAGCAGTAACCCACGTTTTCAAGATGAATGGCCTCCAAGTGACCTTGGACAAAATACCTCAATTCAACGGGACGAGCAACGAGAACATCAAGACGTACCTACAAAAAAGTTCGAGAACATTGCGACCCTTGGCAAATGGAACTACCAAGAACGCCTAGATGCACTAACGGGTTACGGTTTGCAAGGTCACGCCAAGCAGCACTTTTACAGTGCACTGTCAGACGACGTGAAAAACATCGTACCAACGGATAAAGGATGCGATGCTGGACTATTTCTCGTCGCCTGACACGAGAATGTCAAAGAAAGCGGAATTGGCCAACTTGAAGCAAGAAGGATGCTCGACTCTAGACGCATATATAGACCGTGTTGAAGATCTAACGTATCAACTGGATTACAACGGAGAGCAGAAGCTGGATGCCCTCATCGCCGGACTGAAGGACGACTTACGAACGTCAGTAACACTACAAAGATTTAAGACCTTCAGCGATGCAGTGGCCTACGTTAGACTGGAAAACGCAATCAAACCAAAGGATAAAGGCGATTCTGCCAAGCTAATCAAAGAATTGACTGAGAAAATCGACAAATTAACAGCAGGCGCAGCTGACAAAGTATGCACCGTCCAATCTGCCAATGCACCACGAAAACGAGTATCGTTTGATGACTACCCCGATGACGGAAGAGACTTGGACGATAAAATCTCCGAACTGCTCGAACAGAAGCTACAAATGGTGGTACCTCAGCCAATCAACACATTTGGCCATCCAAACTTTGCATCAACAACAGACGCAATGAGGGAGATCGAACGAATGAAGAATGAAATCAAGGACCTCAAGCGACGACGAAACAGACCCCCTCAAGATAGGAGAATTGGCTTCAAAACCAAATATGAGAGAACGGTGGATGGGCAGCCAATTTGCAACCAGTGTAGGAGAGTTGGTCACATAAGCAAATATTGCCAAGAAATTCAAGGAGGAGGACCAAGACAGTATGATCGGAGGTACGATTATCAACAGTATACCGACTATCGAGGCGGACGATATGGCAACCATAATTATACCGGGAACAACAACAACAACAACAACAATAATAACAACAACAACAGCAACGCCCTTATGTACAGACAGGATAGTGGAGGTCGAGACCCAAGGATCCCGATCACTGACGGGCGCCGTTACATGGCAACCCGAACGCCAGCAATAACAGGTCCAACACCTCAGCAACAGCACCATCAGCAGCGCCAACAAGTCCAATACCTGAGAAATGAGGCAAATGGTAAGAGTATCACATACCCTAGGAAGAGAGATTCATTCAACTTGATGGGGCAGCTGCAAGCAGCCGATCGAGATCACCAGATGGATGCGCCGCCACCAATGAATTTCAACCAAGCAGCCATTCCCGATCTAAATGCACCTATCTCTCCTGAGGACGCAATTAACTATGGTAGTGAGGAAATCCCTATGTTTAGTGACGAGGAGCCCAGCGTAGACATGCTGAAAGAATTCCAAACTCTTCGGGAAGTCGACGTATTACCAAACCTCGACGTTAATGAAATTGCTGTCTGCATAGAGGAAACCCATATGACCCCAGGAAATAATAATGATTCCCTTCCCGGTCTAACTTCTGATAGCGATGACTCCCTTCCTAACCTTAGTGGTCCCCACATTACATCCCAACTCGTTGAGTACCTACCCCCTGAAACAGCTCTAATGGACATTGGTACACCTCCAAACCTTAGTGGTCCCCACGAACCTTCCAGAAGTTATGAAAGAGACACAATCCCTGGGCTCTGCTCCAACTCCTGTTCCACTGAGGGATCCCTGCATAACTCATTTGCGGAGATATTAATAAACGACGACAATGGAATGAAACGAATCATGGCTCCATGGAAAGAGGTACCGTTAGACGAACCTTTCATCCCAAAAGACATGTCGGAGAGGAGGAACGAAGAAGATATTAGTACACCACAGTCGGTCCTCAACGTAGTTCGGGGAACAGAAAGGACAAATTCATTCCAGACAGGAGGTCCTGCTCAACCAGAAGAGAAGAATTCAGACAAAAAGAAAGACGGTTGTCGAGAAGAGCCACCATGCGGTGAAAAGACATCAAAGTCACAGGTGACAGTTACGTTTGCAAGTGGCACAGCGACGTCAGTCCGCATTTGGGGAAAGCTCTTGGGACGATCATGCCAATTCTTAATTGACAGTGGTGCAGCGATCAGCGCTATGAGCAACGACCTATGGAAAGATATCAAACAGTATGTACCGATGAAACTTTCATCGCAGGATCTTCCGAATCTGGTCACAGCCAACCAAGGAACACTAGAAATACTCGGAAGCATCTCTTTACCCTTGGAAATTGAAAAGGAACTTTACCTAACAAAGATGTATGTCATTAATGGTTTAAGCTATAATGTGGTGTTAGGACACGACTTCCTTGATGAAAACAACGGCACAATCAACTACAAAGACCGGAACCTGACATTGGAGATCAATGGGCCCGAAAAGGCGGGAGGTAACAACAAATACGAGCCCCTGCCAATACGAATGTTAACCAGCAAACCTCAAGAAATTGAAGTATTTTCGAGAAAGAAGAAGACTATACCGGCTTGGTCAGAAACAATTTGGCAATTCAGACACCACTTCCCGACGGGCGATGATTACATTTTTGAGCAATCAGAAGAGCTGAAAGTAAAGACGTCGATTTCGATCCAGCCAGCCATTCTCAGAGGAGAAAGCGGGATCATCACATTGAGAGTGTGATAAGTACCAACCGAGATCCAGTGGTCATACCAGAAGGATCGTTGCTGGGTACGATGTCAAAAATCAAGACAATTGCGCCGATGATTCAGATGGATGGTGATGAAGAGGAGGAAGACACATTGGACGAGGACGCAACACAGAGAGGAATGGGCAATAAAGAACAAGAAATGGGAGATCGAGGACAAGGAGATGACAACACGTCCAGAGCTTCCAAAGTGAAGATAAATCCCGAACTCAACCCGGAGCAAAAGCAAAGACTTCAGAAATTGATGAACCGATACGAAGACACGTTCGCTTCTACTATCCAGGAAATAGGGATCACGCCGATGGTTAAGCATATTATTCACACAGGTGATGCGGCTGCTGTTAGACAAAGACCGTATCGAGTGACGCCGAAGCAGCGAGAAGTGATTGATAAAGAGCTGGATCAAATGCTGGAACGAGGATTGATCCGCAAGAGTGTCAGTCCCTGGGCGTCAGGATTAATTGTTGTGCCAAAACCTTCAGGAGGAGTAAGAGTATGCTTCGATTATCGAGCAGTAAATAAAGTTACGACGCCAGACAGTCACCCCCTACCCCGAGTGGATGACTTATTGGATCACCTCCAAGGTGCAAAATACTTCACGAAGATCGACTTGAAAGCAGGATACTGGCAAGTCCCAATGGAAGAATCCTCCATCCCGAAGACCGCTTTTTGTTGTCATCGTGGTCTTTTTGAGTGTTTGGTGATGCCTATGGGAGTTAGAAACGGAAGTGCGACTTTTCAAAGACTCGTAGAGGCAGTAATGGCAGACGAATTATGGCACTTTGTATTGGCTTACCTGGATGACATCATCATTTTTAGTGCAACCTTCGAGGAGCACGTCGAACATCTACAACGTGCATTTGATAAACTCGCCAACGCAAACCTCAAAGCTAACCCTGGAAAATGCGACCTAGCAGAGACGGAGATTGCGTTCCTTGGCCATATCGTAACTCATGATGGGGTGAGACCAAATGAAGAAAATACCAAGAAGGTGAAAGAATTCCCTCGACCGAAGAATGCGAAGCAGATGAAAAGCTTTTTAGGCCTATGTAGTTACTATCGCCGCTTTGTGCCGAAATTCGCAGACTTATCGGCACCACTGTTTCATCTCACCAAACTAGGAGTCAAGTATGAATGGACACACGAATGCGAGAAAGCCTTCCAACACTTAAAAGACATCCTAACGTCCGATCCGGTTGTCGCTATGCCAGATTTTACAAAAAGGTTTTATCTTCAAACAGATGCATCCAACACTGGAATCGGATGGACTCTTAGTCAGAAGCATGATGGAATGGATAGAGCTGTGCACTACGGAGGAAGAGCGTTAAAGCCAGCGGAAAAGAATTATCCAGTGAATCGAGAAAGAAGGTCTAGCCATAGTAGCAGCGGTGAAAAACTTGCATAATTACCTGGCAAACGATCAATTTACTATCCTGACCGATCACAAGCCCTTAGAATACATGCTGAAGACACGGGACCGATTCAATAAGATGATTCGATGGGTTCTTTACCTACAAGCCTATGATTTCGTTATTGAATACCGCCCCGGAAAGGCAAACGGAAATGCAGACGCTCTATCAAGAATCCCATGGGAACAACTTCAAGCTGAAGCAGCAAAAGATCCTATTCAAGAAAAGAAGTCTACCAAAAATAGGAAAAAAACAGAACAACCAGAATCAAAAATAGAAAAGGAAGAGGTATTTTTCACCCCAAATACAACGGTGGAAGGAGAAGATGAATCAAACGTCATGAAATATGAATCAGAAGCATTCAAGGAGAGAAGCAAACTCGAGCTCGACGAGAGAAATTTGAATAATTCATCTCCATGCATTATAGATGAGCAGAAAGGAGAGAAACAAAAGTTCTCGGCGATCACAGAGAGCCCCTTTGATAAGGAATCGATAATCAGGCATCAAAAGGCCGACCCACAGCTACTAGGAAAAATGGAATACCTCGCAGAAGAAGATGAAGATAAAAGCAGTGACGAATCCGAGGATATTGAAGGCTCAGAAGACATAGGAGGGGAACCAGAAGAGGAGAAAGACGAATCAAGTGAAAACAGTTCCAATCAAGAGAACCAAAACGGTGGAACCGAAGCGAACGAACACGAACAAGGAAAAACAGTAGTCAAAATCCGTAGACAAAACGAAGATCAGGCTTTGCAAACGGAAAAGAATTAGCAACAATCTCAATCGATCCAAACGATGACGAGAAAAGGAGAACAACAAGAGAAAAAGAAAAGATGTATATGGTCGAGAGAATGACTGAAAATGAAGATGAAAAGAAGACAAGAAAGAATTCACTTCTTAATCAAATGGCAGGATTTTCCCGAAAGAGGAGAATACATGGGAACCAAGAAAGAGCATCTAGACAGAATTTTGGTCGAGCAATACCTCGAATCTCAAACGCAGATGAATGCAATAGCAGTTACAAGGAATCGAATTAGAGGACCAAGACCCTACATGAGATGGTCAATAATCATGTTATTGGCAATACTGCCCTTAGTATTCGGATCCAGACTAGGAAACCTGTACGACTGCACAGCAACAACACCGATGGGAGTATACGAATTTCCAACAATTCCAGATTGTACCCATTCAATGAACAAAGATTCGAAATTGATCACCAAAGAAATGGAAGTATTCAAATATTCCCCCAACATAACGCACTTCCAAATACACTATTGCTCTCTATATGAGACCACCTCAATTTGTGATTGGAAACCTGTCGTAGCATGGAGCAGAAAAAGGGCATCAAAAAAGGAATCTGAAGAATCCGAAGAGACATTCATTAGCCCAGCGGCATGCATCCAAGCGTACAACAGCCGCAGCTTCAATGGAAACCCCCTGGAAAGAAGAAGTGGGAGCCGATTGGTCAGCACTCACCCGAATGGAAAAACCGCAACTTGCAGATATTGGAGAAAAGTCACGTTGGAAATCAAAGAACTGACGATCCGATCATTCCCAGCACAAGTGGTTGGAAGATCAAAATACATCGAACAACATTTGACGCAAACGAGATGTCCCAGTAAGATACCAAAAGGGCAAACCTATGGGGTTTGTCACATGAAAGACGCTACGAAAGCTGCGTTGGTATGGAATGATCCGCATCATCCCGCCCAGGATTGGCATTCTCTCGGGAAACACGAGATCAACCAGATGGAGGACAACATCGTTATACCATCCCTCAGGATTGGAGGATCAATACAGAACACGTACGGTGAAACCGACTCGACGTTGCTATTGGATAACGGTCTGCTACTAAAAGACCCTATCATGAAAGAAAACATGTTCGAAGCACTGAAAAATATTGTCACGGACTATGCGAAACGAATGTCATCAGATGTACTTGGTCCCATACTACAAGCACACATCATGCGAACCTTGATCAACCAGAAACAAGATATCATAGCGGAATGGGAAAGGACGTGCTTCATACAGCAAGAAGTCACGAGAATTCAACAATGGATGATTGAAGTATTTCCAACAACAGCCGCGCGATGGATTCACCAGGAACGAGGGGTGATGGTACACCTCATTGGTGAGGCAATGCAAGTTCACAGATGTTTGAAGATCTCGAATTACCGGTTAATAACAAGCCGCAGAATAGGAAATTCGTGCTATCATGACATTCCAGTGAAAGCACCTTATCACGAAAAGATAAAATTCTTGCGACTAATTGACCGCCACGTAGTTGAAAAGTCCCACAAGATCAATTGCTCTGAAAGACCACCAGTCACTTATCTCCGAAACGAGGAAGGATCATACGACGTAATTGACAAGGAAGGAAACATAACCAAGGTGATCCCAAAGAAAACAATTCAAAGGAAGGAACTTCGTGAAACTACCTAAGATAAGAGGATGGGATCCGAGGATGATACGAAAACCACCACAACATTTGGCACCCTACTCTATGCTGAATATATTCTCAGAGATACATGACGCAATGGAAGAGGTGAAGCAACTTCAAATGCAACATGGGAATGGAGACTTATTAACTGGCATTGGAGTCGGTTTAGGAGGAATCCTTGAAGGTGCTGCAAGTGGGACTAGTCAAATCATTGGAGCACTAGGAAGTGGCATACCAAGGAGTGTTAACAGGAGTAGGTAATCCTAGATGAGAAGATAGTCACTTCTCTAGGCTAGGTTCAGCGGCTAGCAACATCATCACATCAACTGGCGACGCTGTTGAATCGGCCGGAAAAGGGATCGGAAACCTGTTCAATGTATTTGGAGGAGTCAGTGGCACAATCAAGTGGATTATTATTCTATTCCTCATTGCAGGATTTGCGTACTTAAACAGAGATTCGTTAATAAAGATCTTTAAAAGAAATGTCAAACAGAAATTTACACCCGAAGAAAGCAAAGCAGGCGAACCAAAACGACTCCATCATGAGGACAATCAAAGAAGACATCGCGAGAGACGCTCCCATCACAGACATCACCACGCGAGACGATTGATGACGGAGACTGTCAACAGACAGGAAGACGGAAGTGCAAACGAAGAAGAACCGTCACAGAGAGATGTATTCACGTACGTGCATCATAACAAGAAACGTGGACACTCTCATAAAAACAGAGCAAGGCGAGGACACGTACTTGCGGTGTCAAGCCAATCAAAAGGAGATGAAGAAAGAAAGAAACATGGAATCACAACCAGAGTTTACCTGTCAATAGAAGGTGAGACAAAACCATACATGGCACTAATCGACACTGGATCAACACACTCACTTCTAAACAAAGATATCTGGGACGCTGCAGAAATAGCACCATTTCTAACACACGTTACCGACACAACGTTGAATTCCATAACTGGAGAAGAAATAGAAACCACAGGAAGTGTAATCATTCCAACGAGCATTGTAGATCCGAAGTCACTAAAGAATCAAAACTTCCTGGTAGTCCCCGGTATCGAAGAAGAAGCGATAATTGGGACAGACATCTTAAGTGCTGAGAAAGCCATCATCAATTTTCAGGAGAAGAAGACCATTACAAGCGGCAACAAGAAAACAATTTTCCAGAAAAGTAACAATCGAGAAGGAGTATCAAAATGCTGGATTGGCCTGGGAATTTTAGCTGCGATAGCGGTTACGGCCTTGGGTACCGTTTACGGATTGACCTTTATGAAACAAGATGTACACGAAGGAAAGGAAATTGACGGAAATCTCACACGAAACTTTGTAGAAGTCCCAAACTACCCTCATGATCAAAACCGGAAAAGTATTATCAAAATGGACCAAGCACGTGGTTGTGCTTGAATTCCCGCTGCCCAAAATACTATACCCTTTCCTGAAGAAGACAGACACGAGAATGGTATTGGGAATAATTGTAGGTAGCGGACAAAGGGTTAACGCAACGGAAGAGTTCCAGAGGCTCAATGCAAAATGCCGTTTGCGGATACTCCATTGAATAAAAGAAGCAACGAAGAAAATGTAAATAGATGTAAATAACCTTAATGTTTTGATGTTCGAATTACTCCATTGAATAAAAGAAGCAACGAAGAAATGTAAATAATGTAAATAACCTTAATTTTGATGTTCAAAATTGGTTTTCAAACTACAACTAAACGCACTTATATCACTATGGTAAAGACTCATTAATTTTAAAAGAGTTGCAATCATGGTAACCGAAGTACCGCAAAAGTTTGTACTATATGTATTGTGACGAAACAAAGGAAGCTGTGGAGGAAAGGAAATAACAAACGAAATTTTTGTGAGGTGTATAAAAGAAACAAAAAATCATTATATTTCACGGTTCAACATTCTGATGGTTGACAAGATGGTGCTGCGATTGTCCACGCTCAGCTTTCAATTACTTCTGGCGACAGGACGAGTGAATCTAGAAATCAAGATGGATAAAATTATGTCACAGAAGCAACAGGCCATGCTGTTAAAGAAAATACGAGTCGTCCTCATGGTGAGCGATCAATCAAGACACAATCACAAGAATTCGCTTTCAATTTATACAGCTGAAGATAGCACCCTGTATCGAACTGCAAAGGGATATAATAAACACAAAACCCCAACTTATTCTTTCGTATTTTGGAAGGATGCACAGTGAGATAATCTTGACAAGACTTAAAAGAAGATCACCCAAAGAAGCAAGCAATATCAGGGAAGAAGACCGCCGACTAGATATCTTAATACGTTTGACAACAGAAGAATACAGAGCTGATTATCTTCGTCGAATGGGATTGAGGAAAGAAAAATTCGGAGCGTTTACGGTGTGGAGATATGAGAAACCGCCTCAACCACTGCAACGAGGAGCTCCCGTACATGAGCAATGGCCGGAAGTATTGCAAACAAATGAAAACTTACCGAGCTACTCAATCACTTCGGCTGAATCCGACAATTCCGAACAATTCAATTCGTCATCCCAATCAGGCTCTTCTTGCTCAGCTTTAATCTGAGCCCAACGCTCGGACGGACTTACGGGGTTGTTCTTCAGTTTATTCCCTGAAAAGTAATGAAGAAAAACCATCAGGAACTGTAACAAGAATGTTATTAGTGAATCATAAAATGAAGATTTGTATATAAAATTTGATTAGAATTTGTCGATTAAAATTTTTTTTTGTAGTATTTTATTTATTTGGTTCAATGATCTGGTATCAGAGAACTTTAGGACGTCTTAATATTTAATATTTGATTGTAAATTAATATAGAATTTTTCCACTTACGTTCGATGTTGTCTTCCTTATTATAGGATTTCCGAGGTGGCAACCCATCCCAAGGAAGCACTAGCCAAAATGATGACGGCCGCGATCCACGATCGATGGGTTATCTCTTCGGTGAATAATAACTGCCGGGGAGTTCGTTTCCTCTTGATGGTAGGAAACGACAGCGCAACGAAAAATAAGAACATTTTGAAAACGTGATTGATAAATTATAAAATCAAGTCCAAACGAACGATTAAAAACTTAGTAAGCAAATGAGGCTCACTCAAACAAAACGAACTTATCATCCCAAGTGAAGAATGAAGACTCAACTAACGTTGAAATAGACAACACTCACGGACGCGCAAGAATGGCCGTCTTATCAAAATCATCACAATCCGACAATTGAAATGGTGAATTTAACGGTAGTGCACTACGTATCAAAAATAACTTTTGAATTCAAAATTAAAGAATGGATAATTGAAATACACATTCAGCATAATGAAGAATGAAATGCTGTTTATATGAAGCAAACAGCTGAAATTATAACCTGGATCCAGAGACAATTTTCGAAGAAATCACGTTCGGCCGGCTTAAGGGCGTGATTTCCGATTGGAAACATGCATATGGTAGATATGAATTATAGTATTATGAATTGTTTAAACTGCAGTATTATGAATGAATTATTATGAATTACCGAACTATGAAAAACTATGAATTTTTACAATGGCATTGAAGAAATAATAAAGAGACTGAAAAACTATCTTACGTTGGTGAATTAACTATCAACAAATTGACAAAAATTTTTAAAGTGACGAGGACGTCACTTGTCGAACGTCGGAGATGTGAGGTTGATGATGATGAATAGTAAACGATAATGAATAATGCAAAGGAGGTTGGGACTGAGCCAACACGATGTTTAATGAACTGAAAATGAATAGACATCAATAGAGTGGGGCTCAGGCCCTCGAGCTCAGACTCTGAATAGGGCGAGAGATTTGAGTTGAGAAAAGGAAAAGAAATCAGGGACTTGAAAAGGAGAACTTAAAGGAGAAGGACTTCAGGGACTTGAAAAGGAGAACTTAAAGGAGAAGGACTTCAGGGACTTGAAAAGGAGAACTTAAAGGAGAAGGACTTCAGGGACTTGAAAAGGAGAACTTGAAGGAGAAGGACTTGAACAGAGACTATCGTTAATTATATGCCAGAGTTACTAAGTTATTTGATGTTATTTATGTTACGCTTATTTGATATTTATTGCTTAATTGAAGAAACAGAATTGATGTTGATTGAAATCTATTAGCGTACCTTTACTACGTGTCCATAGACTTATCCCCAATAAGGGATACCCTGATCGAAGGAACAGATAAGTGATCTGAGAGGTCCCCTCAATAACTAAAGGGTGACCCCAATCGCCTAACTTCCCTTCGTCACAGTACTCTTGCTATTTTCTTAAAATAAGGTTCCTATTTATTAGAATGTTTGAAAGGTAGTCACGGGAGTCAGAAAAACAACAACAAAAAGCAGAAAACTTGAACACAAATAAAATATGCAGATCTTTGACAGAAATACGAAAATTTGGATGAACAATACAATAGTGTAAATTCACAAAGATTAAAAAAAAAACTTACTGATTTCATAACACCTTTAATGTCGTAACCTTTGAGAGGATCACTTGGAATGATACTTTCCAGAACTGGACAAAGTCGGTCCCTTTGGATGAAAAAATGTAAAAGACGAGGTTACAAATAGCTGGCAGTAGAAAGTGTACCATATTTTAATAGGAGCATACTCTTGCACTCCGGTATTCCGGTATCTCGGTATCTTTTTAGGATAATTTTCTACGTATGAAAAAAATGAAAAAAGTTACTCTTCTAGAGACAAATAACAAAATGGATCTGAAGATGTAACCCGAACTATCCTTGTGAGAAAATTTCAGAACCACGCCATTACAAATCATCTAGAGCACAGTGCACAAAGAAAACTTAAATCACCTTGGGTCGCGTGTTGGAATTTCTGGAGATTGATCTTTGTTACTCAATGGAAGAAAGTTGAAAAATTCTCTCAACCTAAAATAAATTGAAGACAACAAAGAAATATTGAAAGACTGAAAACTTTCATAATAAATATGGTAGGAGACAAAAATAACAAGAAATCCTCTTACTGTGAAATTGCATGAATATCATTGTCAAAAGCTCCAGCAGCCACACCTAAATGGAAAATAGATTCGATAGGAAAGGAGATTCGATAGAAAACTAAATTATAAGAGTCTACTACTGACTGAGCTTTCCTTTTTGATATTTTTTGTTCGTGGTAAAGTCCAGTAAAGTAGACAACTAGCAATTTGCATAGTCGCCGTCATTTTGAAAGAAAAACATCAAAATTCAGAACAACAGACTTGTTGGAATTAAAAAATAATGTTTATTATGCTAATCTCCTATTCTAAATGGTAATTCTAAATTGTTAAAATTGTTGCACTTTGGCCTTTCCAAATGATAATTCTATCTCATGCTTTGTATACTTTTATCTATCTTTCAGAATCAAGTAATGATAAAGTAATGGAAACTTTTCCCTCATCTTCTAGATCAAAGGAAAAAGAAAAGGAAAATAATATGATAACAGAAATAAGCATTCTAACCTGAAATTTGTGTATGAACTTTAGCTCCACCCAAGTCTTCAAAAGTAACATCTTCATGAGTAACAGTCTGAGAAAAAATAAACGAAAAATGCATTGAAATTAAACAGTTCCCTGAATTCCAAACCAAGTATGTTATGAAAATGAGAGTTGTCAAACCCTAGATATACTCTAACGTAAATCTTCAGCCATCTGGAAAATACATTCTCCAGAGTGAGGTAATCCTTTTTGAACAAAAACAAAAGATAGTATACCTTCCCCCAAGTGATAGTCTCTATTACTAATCTAGTTCAATAAGGATTTTAAAGATTTAAGAATATTGTTTTTTCTTTGGTAACTTGGCAGTGTAAGAAAAGCAACAAGAAAGAGTAGACTTAATCAAAATACCTTCACGACATCAGGACCAGTGATAAACAAATACGAAGTATCCTAAAGGTAAAACAGTAAAATACTTTGTCAAACGTGTAATACACCTATCAGTTCTGCGTCTTTATATCTGCTTGCTTGGGAAAGAATTGGGTTTGAGTCAAATTACCCCAGAAAAGTTCGAGTTGATCGATGTATAGAGCCAAGGACTTTTGAGAATGCATCAAATGTCTCAAGTCATTTTTTGTCGTGCACCTGTTGGTTTGATGATGAAAATGAGACCCCTTCAAATTATAAAGAGTATTGTGAAACTAGACTAACCTTAACCATGAATGTGAAATCTGTAATGGCTGGTGAATATACTGCACCACCTATAAAAACAAAGTTCAACATGATATTGCCAGTCTGCTGAAATTCTTTGGTGTTCAAATCCAGTTGTTCACAATGAAGTTTTACTTTTATTTTCTGAATAGTTTCATAAATTTAAATTTGGCGTGTTTGTAATACCAGGGGGGGGGGGGTTGGTACTAAAATCCAAGACACATATGAGTACTAAAAGGTTTTTTGACGATTTTTGACATACCCTAACCTAATTTTTGAAAAAGGAATTTTAGTACACATGTACTAAATTTTTTTTTGACATTTTAGCATAGTGACCACCTAAATTAGGCTTATTTTGGAATTCGTTTCAGAGAATGGGTCTTTGGACTTTCAATAAAATGCCAACTCTGGTTATTTAAGCTGTCAATGAACCTGATCTATCTCTCTCTATTATAGATAAAGACTCAGAAACAGTCAAGACAATTATGCTCTGCTCTACTCTACTTTAGTTATTGCAAAGATTGATTGGTTATTTTTCACCTCTAATTTACAGCTTGCTATTTCTTTTCTACTCAGTTATCCATGGTTCTTTACAAAATCAAAGCATTCAACTTCGAAAACATTAAATACACCCCTCCTGTTTCACAGCCCCGGTAGAACCTTTTTCCTCAGTGGATTTCCTATTGAAATGATAATGGGGATAGAAATTCTATTGTTCCAAAGTTAAACAAGCAACATGCTGAATGGACATACCTAATGATTAACATCAGATGAAAATAAGAAAAAAGTGACAATAATTGTACAAAAATTCAGAATGGAAAAATAAAGCTTGTGTGTTGAATAATGTAAAATGGTAAAAAGGAATTTCCCCAAATACGAAAATCACTCAAACCATTCAGATCCAAAAAACCTTTCCAAATTTGCCCAAAATAAATTTTTTCTCAAAAATCGGGCTCTGTCACGTTCTGGGCATTGCCATTTTGCATCATTGTGTAAAAAATCAGAAAAAAACAAAGAGTCAACTTTGAGAAAAGCTATATTTTCTTATTTGGTTAAAGGGAATTTCCCCAAAATACGAAAATCCGTTTTTTGAGGCAAATAAGAATTTTCCGGGAAAAACCACTTCAGCCATTCTTTAGAGAATCTTGCCCTCCATCTTTGTACAAAAAATCAGAAAAAAGTAATGACAGGATTTTGCACAAAGTCCAAAAAACCCTATTAGGTAGTTTTTGGCCCAAATTTACCCAAATAAATTTTTTCTCAAAAATCGGGCTCCGTCACGTTCTGGGCATTGCCATTTTGCATCATTGTGCAAAAAATCAGAAAAAACTAATGAGCCAATCCTGAGAAAAGCTGGTAACAGACGAACGAACGAACGAACGAACGAACGAACGAACGAACGAACGAACGAACGAACGAACGAACGAACGAACGAACGAACGAACGAACGAACGAACGAACGGACATGGGTTAATTTATAGAACCTCCACCGGGGCACCCGGAGGTAGGTCCAAAAAATCCAGTGGGGATGGTTTTGGAAGGCAATTTTTAAACATGAAATTTCGAGTGGGGATGAAATGAAAGTCAATTTCCCAGTGGGGCTGAAATTCAAGGGTATTTTCCCATCGAGGACGAAATTTTTGCTTAATTTTTGACACAGAGGTGTTTAAATCTTATATGAAAAGTTTTTATTTTTTTCATTTTGCCTAAAATGCTCGGTCAATAGTTAAATTTCCTAAAATTTGGTGATTTTTAGTACTCATGTACTAAAATTTTTCTTAGATTTCTTGAAGACCCCACCTAATTTAGGATTTTAGTACACATGATACTAAAATGCTTTAAAGCTTTTTTTGTAATACCACCACGTCACTAAAAGTCATGATGTCTGAAATTTTAGTACCGACCCCCCCCTGGTAATACCTGAATTTTTTATTACAAATTCAATGTTTAAAAAAATTATAGCACAACTAACCAGCACATGGCCCCATGATGAGAGAGATCTGTGGAATGACTCCTGATGCATTGACATTTCTCTGAAACAAGATGACAAACATTTTAGTATTGCTAATTGATTTTTATAAACATTATGTAATAGTTTTTTTTATTTATTTTTCATATATACAGTATATGAAAAATATATATTTTCCAAATTCAAGAAATTCTTTGAACCAAAAATGTGTGAATTTAATTATGTTAGTCAATAAATCCCTGCAATTTTGCAATATTTATGTAAAGTTGAGTGTTGATCATCGTTGTTTTGAAAAAGAGTTAATAAAACATCTTTAAAATGAAATCTATGATATGATTTATTGCATCAAAATTACCTGGAAAATATGAGCATATCCTGCGAGTGACTCTACACCTTCTTGAATTCTAGCACCACCAGAATCATTCAATCCGATAACAGGACAACCTAACATCATTGCTTTGTCCATTATCTTAAGAAGTATGTTGAAAGGGGTTATAAACACTTCATACAATACCATTTTGCAGAGAAAATTACTTATATCGTATGAAAAAATATAAACAAGAAACTCCAAAAAACTTGAAAGTTGCAAATTTTAATCTTCTGAACTACTTATAAAATGAGATGAGACTTCAGATGAGAAAGGCCAGGAAAGGCAGACCCTATTCAAAACAGCATTTGCTATTCAAAGATAGGGAAATCACTGCTCTTACCTGACTCTGCAAACTCCTGCTCGCATCTACTACTTATAATATGCTGAGCCAACATTGAAAAGATCAGAAGATCAGAAAATAAAAATAAAAACTTGTTTATTGGAGGCTTGACAAAACTTACCTTACAAATCTTTTTGGCATGAGCCATCGATAAACTTCCACCAAAAACTGTAAAGTCCTATGAAAATTTATCACAGAATTTAGAAAAGATGTTATATACACTTTTCTTTTTCAAGTTTGGGGGGGGGGGCGTTATTGATAATACAAACCTAAGCCATATTATTAAAGTGGCTCAAGCACTAAGGATAAAAGATTCTTATTTTTCAATTTCATTTTCAACAGTTTTGAAATTTCATTCTCATAGATATAATGTGAAGAAATTCATAGAATTTCTGTCCAACTATCTTCTTTCAAGAGATTAGGGTGGTAGGGCAGCAATGATATAGAGTGAATTGATAAAGACACAGTTGTTAAAAGAAACCAAGCAAAAAATCTGCACACAAAGGCAAAATATGGCTGTAAGAGTGTTCACCTGGCTGAAGACAAATACAGGTCTGCCATTAATTTTTCCATGACCAGTCACAACACTGTCACCTGTGAACTAAAGAGAAATCTTCTTTTAGAAATGTTCTAATCATCTCTTCTACGTAATGAAATTGTCTCTGAAGTTTATTTATATCAAGAATAAAGGATAATATCTCATTACCACTCAAATCTTCAAAAAGGATATCAAAAAGGTACAGCTGCTGAGACAGTAATCAAAACCCATTTGTTGACAGTTTAAAAGAGAAAAGGCTTTTCAAGTAAACTTTGCAAAAAAGGCAAAAGCTTTGTTTCTTAAAAACATATAATTTGAAAGCTGCTTTAATTAGTAACCTTTTGGTCTTGCATCCCAAATTCTGAGCAATCGTGCTCCATATACATATCATACTCAGAGAATGTTCCCTTGTCCAAAAGCAAGCCCAGTCTTTCACGAGCTGTAAGTTTTCCCTAAAAAGAAGATAATGGTATTATTGTTTTTCATTCCTGATTAAATTAATTTAGTATTTGCCAAGGATTTTAGATACCCTTGTGTAGAGACTCCTAGTATACCAATACTTCAGAAAGTCTCAGATAACATCAAAATATTAAGATTAGAAATAGAATGACAATGAGCCACCATAATTTTTGCATATAATTCAACATTGATCTGGGCCCCCTGATTTATAGCTGAAAATACTTGTTTAAAACTACATGTTGCGCTGGACCTAGTAGATCAAAACAGGGGTTTAATATTTTCTTGAACAGGAAAGAAAGTATGACATCATAATTTAGGCAAATACTTTTTTATTTATTGGTTTACCGATCCGCCGACATTATTTTTGCCAAAATAAAAATAAAATAAAATAGAGATTTCTAAAAATTTTATTTACTTTTTCTTCTCCGACCTTCAAAAAGAATTAAAAACAAGTGATACTTTATGGACCTACCTGGTTATCGAAACTAATCAATGAACATTGAAACAATGAAACACATAAGACATAACTGGACAAAATAAAAAATATATAATGAAAGGATGTCTATTGGGAGAAATTATCAACCCTATTGAAAAAGCTAAAAAAAACTATTAAACGCTTTTCTTTATAAAAACAATCCACATTCAGAAAAATACACAGCTTAATAAATAAGGTTTCTAGAAAACTCAAACCATCGCGCTCTACCGTGACATTTTCTTCTTTGAGAAAAAAAATCAGTTTTATTGACAATCGAATCATGATTGATGGTGGGAATTGCTATTTTTGAGAAAAAACAAAGAAATGTTAGGAAAAAGCCCAATGAAAATCTGCAAAAACGGTGATTTCAGTCATATTTCCGGCATTTTCGGCATTTTCGGCCGGAAAAAAATTTTCTCAAAAAATCGAACTCTGTCATGTTTTGAGCATTGCGAATACGCATCTTTCTGCAAAAAAACAAAAAACTAAGGATGAAAATTCGAGAAAATGTCAAAAAACTGGTTTTTCCGGCATTTTTTTTTTCTCGAAAATCGGGCTCCGTCACATTTTGGGCATTGCCATTTTGCATCTTTGTGCCAAAAATCAGAAAAAACTAATGAGCCAATCTCGAGAAAAGCTGGTAACAGACAGACGGACGGACGAACAAAGGTTAATTTATAGGACCTCCAGGTAGGTCCAAAAACCTTTTTTACTTAAACAAGAAAACAAAAGAAAAGAAGAGAAAGAGAGAGGGAGTTAAATGATCTAACACAGCTGTGCCCTATCCTGTCAGGGAGCTTCCATATGGAAGTTTTTTTTCTTCTTTTTTTTTCTTTTTTTTGTAATTGCTTTTATTTAAAGTCCTTTAATTTGATTGTTAAAATTCAAGAGTAATACCAGAAAAGTGGGATGGGGGAACCTAAGTGGGAACCCTAAGGGTGAACCCTAAATGGGAACCTATGTCAGTCTTACACATACACATATCAGTCTTTATGTGTATATTTTTATGTTTACTTTTAGTGTGTTTTATCCATAGACTCTATCTATAATAACATCTTGCACTTTATTTTTTTGTCTTTAAATCTAAAAAATTGTTACTTTAGGAAATTTCATAAAATATTTTATTATTTCCTCTGATTTCAGATTTAAAAAAAAAATTAAAAAAAATTTAACATCAATTTTATTTTCATTTTTTTCCATCCTCCTGTCCAAAACTTTTCCTCATAAATAAAAAAGTAGTTGCCTTACTGCTTTCAATTTGCTTGTTTTAAAAGTTTGGTGTGTGTACTCCATCTTCGTGGATTTACCAATGGCGTCAAAACAGAATAAGACGTGTCTTTAAGAACAAAATTCTAAAAGACTTTTGTTGTTTTGTAAGCATTTCTTTTTGAATTATGAAATTGAAACCAATTCAACCATGGTTTTTTCATTCCTTTAATTTTGCATATAATCTAAGATGGCAGATGGATTGTATTTTCAATTATTTAACATGACATCCTGATTAGCAAATGGTCTATTCAAAAAGGTAATCTTTCATTGTTAAATTTTGAATGCTCTGTGTCTACTGGAATCTGCTAGCTTATATACATTATAGGTAATAGAGCTGCAAGATTTCCCAGTTCTTTTTGCGGTGATGTGCCGCCACGACCTGAAAATCTGGTCAAAACATGTCCATCAACATGTTTCAGAATTGCTCTTTCAAGTTCAAGTTCACTAAGTGGCTGGGGAAAAAGTTTGAACTACCTTAAGTGGATAAATTTTGGCGAGATTAAATTTGGCAAATTTTTGTCAGAAATTGCCAAATTGAATTCTTGTCAAAATTTAAAAAATCTACCATTTGCCGAATTAAATCCCTGCCAAATTTAACAAAATTCTTTTAAGATACAAATTCTATGGAGAATATGCATTTCTTAATAAAATACCATGTACTTTTTTAGTTTACCAGAGACTAAAACCTTCCCATTGCCAAATTATATCCTAAATTTTACAAAATTGATCATTCCCAAAAATATCCCTGCAAAAAATTTCATGTTTGCCAATCGCCAAATTAAATCTATGCTAAAATTAATACACTTAAGGTATCATACCATTGATTGTCATTTTTCTAAGGAAAAAAAATTTAAGCAGTGGAGGCCTACATCATGCCCGTGCAGAAACTACGGGATCTATATTGACGGTGTCGTCTTTTTGTAATCACCTTACAAATTGTAAAGTAGCGTTGACTTTTATTAGCCTTTGTTGCTATCTGTTTGTCAATTTGAAATAAACTATTACATACATACATACATTTAACCCATGATTTTGGCTTAACTGACTGATTTGACACTTTGACTAATTTATTAATCATTTTTCATTTTTTCTTTTAAGCTTTTTTTTCTTTATAAGAAGAACTGGGCCATTCCAGATTTTGTCCGTAAAAGGCAGTTCCAGAAAAAAACCCTGAGAAACCCTGTAGGATTTTCCTAATTATTTGCTCATCTTGTATCAGAAAATTCATAAAATTTGCTCTATTTTTTTGCTAAGTACCAACAACTGCTCTAACTTGGGACTATCTGACAAAATATGGGACAGCAATTCAGCCACCATTTCACCCAACCTCTAAAGTCATTTGATTTCTTATGTGGACATCCCTTGTCTAAATTCAAACCCTTTTCTAGAGCTGAAAAATAAAAAAGATCGAAATTATTTTCTTTGCTTAGTGGTAAGGGAGGATAAGTCTTTTTTCAATCACTGATTCCAACTTTCATATTATTCCTATCTCTAAAGAATGGTGTCGAAATTAGAAGATGGGTGTCGAGATTATAACTAACTGGAACCGCCCATATGGGGGCAGGTGACACTGAGTTTCTGAGAGCAAAATGATTTTGAAAATCTGGAATTCCTGAAGCATTTTCTCAAAAATGAGAAGAAATGGTGGAATTCCCAATACCTTTTCAAAAAATCCAGTTAATTTCCAAGGGTATTCTGGATTTCAAATGGTATTTTGAGGCTTCATTTTTTACGAAAAACGATGGCAATTGTCTGCAGGGCGTATACAAAAAATTTTGGAATGGCCTACCGTCAACTGCTCTGACTTGGGACTATCTGACAAAACATGGGACGGCAATTTGGCTACCATTTCACCAAACCTCCAAAGTCGTTTGATTTGATTAATGAACGGCGTATTAAAAAACACACGATTTCTCTTTCGCACTGAGTAGGCTTTTAAACCGAAATATACCGGGTGCACCAAAAAAAGTATACAGGTTTGTCAAGATATTGTGAGCTTCAGGATTTATATTTTTTGTTCATTCTTTTTTTATTGTATAGAGGATGCTCTAACTTGAATTTTGAGCTATTATACATTAAATTTGAAAAAGTAGTTCGAAAGTTGTTTCCAAAAAACTTTTTTTCCATGTCGAAATTTCAAAAAATCATTTTTTCAAAAATTTTCTCACGTAGCACACCACACCTCTCTTGGAGATTTCCAAAAAAAATTTCCAGCTTTAACAAAAATACTTTTCCACATGGGAATAGCTTGTTTTACCATATTCTCAAATTCTGTAACGACTTTTGATGAACACATTTGCATTTTTTGGTATTTTTATGTGTAAAGAAGGTAAGTGGTAAGAGAAAAGTTTGCTCGCTGTTTTTGATGAATTTTTGAAATTTCGACATTAAAAAAAAGTCAGTTTTTTAAAAATAATTTTCGAATTACTTTTTCAAACCTAATGTATGATAGCTCAGAATTCAAGTTAGAGCATCCTCTATGCGATAAAAAAAGAATGAACAACAAATTTAAATCATGAAGCTCACAATATCTCGACAAAGTTGTATACTTTTTTTGGTGCACCCAGTATACCAGACCTGCTCAATCGAACTTGTCGAACCAATCGAAGAATTGAACTAATCGAACTCCATCAAACAATTAAAGTTTGAATAAAAAAATTAATCAAACTCTAAGATTTTCTAAAAGATTGTGAGTGTTTGATTAAGTTTGAATAGTTCAATCAGTTCGATAAACCAATTTTGTTCGACAAGTTTGTGCTGCTCCGCCACTGTATATTAGCTTCTTTTCAAAGCCAAATTCGGAATATAAATCGGTAAATTACTTCCGATAACGGATCACACACTTTTCCTGTATCCTTTTAGCGCCAGAGGCGGTTTGTTGGGGAGTAGTATTCCGCCACTCGGCCACGCGCGATATTGCAACAGAGGGCTACGGAATTTATTCCGGATAGACAAATATTGGGGTACAATAAACGTCAAGCTGTTAAGTCCAGGAACTGTCGAAATGGCAATCGCATACCAGGACAAAGTTTTTGCAAACGAGGGAAGATATATGAGGATTTAATATCATCGAACTAATCAAACTTTTTACTGACCGAACTAATTGAACTGCTATTGCTTCAAAAATTGTGAGTGTTCAATAAGGTTTGATTAATTTTTTTAATCGAACTTTGATCGTTCGACGGAGTTTGATTAGTTCGATTATTTGATTGGTTCAACAAGTTCGATTGATCGGGTCTGGTATATATGAAAAAAATCCGTAGTGGAACACACGCAAGTGTCTCTAAGTGCACTCTAAGAGGAGGAGCTTTGTTTAGAGGCCTATTCTTGCAACTATAGACGCTTACTAATGAGCGTCCCGTCAGCACCTTGAACTGACTACCCAATTCCCCTCACATGGCAGGCATAGGTTGACCCGGGGGAAAGGAACATTCACTTGCCAAGTGAACTACCGTGAGTGGGGATCAAACCCTGGCCTCCTGCACAGAAGCCAAGGTCGACTACCACTATACCACAGCAATTAAGTTGAAGTTGGTTTGATATTCTATGTTTGACATTTGATATTCGCTTGACATTTGACATTCGTTTGACATTTGTTTGATATTCTCAAATCTGCGTTTTGAAGTTTTGTGACTACTTTTGGAACTGGAAACTATTGGAAGCTAATAGAGTTTATTCTCAAGGGTGTCTGTGCAAAATTTCAGCGCTCTCCATCGCAGCGTGCTCCAACTAAAAATTTGTAACCGTCAAACCTCATTTTGGCCGAAATGACAAGTTGGGCTCCTGTGGGGGGAAGCTGTTATCTTTGGAAGCAAAATTTCAGCGCTCTCCGTCGCAGCGCGCTCCCTCTAAAAATTTGTAACTGTCAAACCTCATTTCGGCCGAAATAGACCTTTTTTCAAAGAGGACGTCCTGTTGAATAATTATGTAGTCCAGCCATAACTGTATCATGCATATTGTAATAATTATGCATGGTTTTATCATTGTTTTTCTGCTGGACTACATAATTATTCAACAGGGTGGCCTCTTTGAAAAAAGGTCTATGACAAGTTGGGCTCCTGTGGGGGAGAGCGGTTGTCTTTGGAACTGGAAACTAATGGTGAAATTTTGCACAGACACCCTTGAGAATAAACTCTATTGGCTTCCAATAGTTTCCAGTTCCAAAGATAACCGCTCTCCCCTGCAGGAGCCCAACTTGTCATTTTGGCCGAAATGAGGTTTGACGGTTACACATTTTTAGAGGGAGCACGCTGCGACAGAGAGCGCTGACATTTTGCACAGACACCCTTGAGAATAAACTCTATCCGCTTCCAATAGTTTTCAATTCCAAAAGTAGTCATAAAAACTTCAAAACGCAAATTTGAGAATATCAAACGAATATCAAACGTCAAACGTAGAATATCAAACCAACTTCAACTTAATACCACGGCACCTATTACAAGTTATGGTCATAAGCAAAAAGAAAAGCCCAACTCTAATGAAGGGAGTCAGGATTAGAGGAGGGATGTAAACAATAAAAAAACTTTGGTATAGCTATAAACAATCATATTTACCTTTTTATGTTGACTTTTGATACGTTTTTCACCTCCACCAAGCAGAGCTGCCTCTTTTTTCTTTTGTATTTTCTCATTTACAGCATTTACAGAGGTAGTTGCAAAGCGAGTTGTAAAAGAAGGTTTAAAGAGTCTAGCCAAAGAGCTACTGCTTCTATACATTAGAGCCATAGTTTTGAATATATTCTCAGGTTTTTATAAAAAATCTTTGAGATACTTGTACAATTATGAAGCAGCCGTGCCCGAAAACACCTCCGGCAACAGGGTCAATGTTTTGGTGGTTTCAGAGTATTGCCTTTTCTGACTTCTTGCGGCATAATTTGTTTTCGTGGTCGCACTACTTTAAAATCGAAATCGATATGAAATGAATCAACAGTTTGTGTGCGTGCGACCATTGACTCTAAGTTTGAATATGGCGCGAATGGTCACGTGGTCAAAACACTTTTGTTATTGTTTGTCTGGTTCGATAATGTTTTGTAGGCGAAATTCCTTGCTCGTAAAACAAGAAAACAGCTGAAGAAAACGAAGTAAACAACAATCATGAATGCTACTATATTATACACTCAACTCTCACATGAAATACTAAAGCTGGATGTTGATTGTAATGATGAAAAGTTGAGTAATTTCATGAAAAACGATCGAGGATTTTACAAACTACGCTCACTTTTATTGTGTCGTGCTTGCCGAGATTTATGCATCGAACCGTTCAGTGCCACGTTCTGCAAGCACTTGGTCTGTAAAGCATGCCTAGAAGGAAAGAAACCTCGAATTTTGGGATGTAAATGGTGCAGAAATGACGAGGATTTGATTGAGGATGTGCAAAGCAAAATTTTGATCGGACTTTACAAACAATTATGCGCCATTTTGAAAGATCTCGTCACTCGAGAGAATACGGACACACCCGGCACTTCGACCTCATCGAACATGAGGGAGAAAATATTGACATTTTTGAACGAAGGATGCTCCCTTCCTGACTTTGTAGTCCCGAAAATTGAGGAAATAGTTTCAGACAAGCAACCACTACCCAAGAGAGGACGGCGTGGTCGGAAAATAGAGGTCAATATCGAATCATGCCCACCTTGTTGCTGTACGTGTGAAAAGAAAGTAAAAACAAGTCAATCTGAGAAAGGTGACAACGATTTAAAGAAAACTGACATTTCCAATGATCCAATAAAGATTACTGCAGCTCAAAGTTCAGAAGAAAGAATAAGTATGGTTCGGAATAGTCCAGGATATGCTTCTGACAGCGTTACTTCAACAGTTCCGGATTCGCTTCCCCCGCCGGACAAACCGCCAGTTCCGAAGCTTAAAAATCATAACAAAGATGGCGGATCTTTAAAAATTAAAAACGCAATAAAAGAGCAACTACCAAAGCGAGAAAAAAGAGGTAGAGGAAGACCTGTCCTTTCCAAAACTACGGAAAGAGCAAACAATTTCAAGAAAAAGGTTTTTGATACAAAACTGAGACCTTTAAAGAAATATGAAGCTGATCTGCCAACAACAAAAGAAGAACAAACTTCAACTACTATTACAACCAAACCAAAAACAACACAGAGTCCTTTAAAACGCAAAAGTCTTCTCCATGTCAAAGAAAAGCTTTTAAAGGAAAAAGAAAGACAACTCAAAGAGAAAATCCAAGAAATAAAAACTCAAGAAAGTCCCAAAAAAATAGAATCACCGCTAAGAATTCAACCATTAAAGTTGACGGTTAAAAAAACAAACAGCAGTAATATTAGCTATAAGATTCAATTTAAACCGGAAGTTAAAACAGAAGTCAACGAGGAAACGTCTGATGCAATTATATTAAGCGATAAAGATGAGGAGGAAGAACCTAACTTAGTGCAAAAAGCTAAGAGAAAAGCCACTTTTGTGTCAAATTATGCGATGTTCTCTGACGAAAGTGATTTTGAACCTGATACTTTCAAGAAAAAAGCAAAATGGACATGGAAACCTTTAGAGAATAGGGACTCTTGTAGTTGTGGAGCGAGTTCAAATGTTAAATATTTTACAGATATTTGTAAAAGAGCACGATGTCCTTGTTATTCACAAGGTCGTGCATGTGTCAACTGCAAATGTAGATTTTGTTCGAATCCGTACTTGTTGGATGATGAGGAAATATGTACAGACAGTGATACTTCCTCGGAGGGAAGTCAAATTATTAAAAATGAAATCGAAGATATCGATGTAGAGACTATGTAAAAAGAAAATTTTTATGTTTCTTTTTTCTTCAAATGTTAGGCTGGATCCAATTTTTTGAAATTTTTAGGTATATAAATTTTATTTCTTTTATATTTTTTCATTCTTGGAAAAAGAAAAAGCAACTCGTTTATTAGGAGATATTGTAAATCTTATGTAAATAAATTAAAACACTAAAGCAGCATTCACACAAAATAAATCGAATCAATCTCTTTCATTCTTGTCCAAGTACTGAAATTGCAAATAATAAATAAAGTCAACATTTCTTTCCAAATTGCTTCAAATGTATTTATCTCCCACCAATTGTAAAAAGGTACAAAAATCCTAAATGTAAAATTACTATAAAATGCCTAAAAGGGTTTTAAATAAGACTAGGTTAGTTCAAAATTTGTATTGTTACTAAATTTCTATGTAATTTTGTGTAAAACCAGGTTACAATTCCATCTTTTTGGGTTTGCCATCTGGTTTGTCTAGAAGAGAAGATAAAACACTTTTAAGTTTTAGTGCCTACTTACTGTGCGTGCTACTATACTACTAAAGTCTGTCCAGATATAATTGGCAGTGGAAACAAGAATGCCTGTAACTTTTGATAGTCAAATATAATTATGGAAATTGTTTTTGCTTGTTTTAGAGAATCAAAAGCGCTAAATTTGAATGCATTTTTGGTTGAAAAATTCGCGATTTTTAGTCGTTAAATTTGCGATTGCAAAAATTGAGCTTTTTTTCTACTTATGCTATAACTTTCATTTTTACACCAGTGGTAGTTCAACCTTAGATTAAGAAGTTTGTTAAATTTCAAGGCAAACAGAAAAGTCCTTCGGAAGATATGGGACCCGAAATACCCCTTGGTAGCACTTTTCTGTGAAATATCAAATCTCCAACATATTACTAAAAACGGGGGTTATGTTATCTTTTTTGAACAGTGCAATTAAAAGTTGGAAAATGTCGGTGCATTGGTATTATTGGTATCATTGATTATTTCGAAACGAAGTGAAATCACAGTATAATTGTTTTTATTGAAAAGATGAGCATGAACTTTTATTACCTTTGTTATTTATAAGTCATTAAAGAACCTTGCTAATTCCCAAAACACTAAACGCAGTTTGGCTATGAGGGCTATGAGGTCATTAAAAAGATCGTAAAATGTGTTATGATCGAAAAAATGTTATATCAACCATATCACCACCCCCGTTTTTTAGTAATAAGTTGGAGATTTGATATTTCACAGGAAAGTGCTACCAAGGGGTATTTCGGGTCCCATATCTTCCGAAGGACTTTTCTTTTTGCCTTGAAATTTAACAAACTTCTTAACCTAAGGTTGAACTACCACTGGTGTAAAAATGAAAGTTATAGCGTAAGTAGAAAAAAAGCTCAATTTTTGCAATCGCAAATTTAACCGCTAAAAATCGCGAATTTTTCAACCAAAAATAAAATCAAATATAGCGCTTTTGATTCTCTAAAACAAGCAAAAAAAAATTCCATAATTATAATTGACTATCAAAAGTTACAGGCATTCTTGTTTCCACTGCCAATTATATCTGGACAGACTTTAGCTCAAAAATTTTGATTATTTTGACGATTTTTGTACCTATTGCTGATGACGTCATTATTCTTTTCGGCTATTTTCCCTTATACAGTAGCGAGTTTATGTATTTGCACTTTTGAGGACGGTAAAGTGACTGAAGCAATTTGGAAAAACCCGCAGTCCTGCCCCGCAAAATCGAGGACGGTAAAAGTGCTGATTTACCGTCATCCTCAGTTGGTCATGATCTAGCCAAACTAGAACCTTACCGTCTCCGTCGCTGAAAAACACACATACATAAACTCGGTAGTATATTCGTATATGGAGGTTAAAATCATTAAAATGAGGATTCTGACTTGTAGATTTATCAGAATTAAACGATTTTTGTTTATTTAGAAAGAATGATGGTTATACTAAAAAATGAGCATGTTTTTGATGGTTTGAGACAGATTCAAAATAACATATTTGCGTATGAAGGAGATATTTTAACACCAAAATTAGATAAAAATTGCATATAACTCACTATAGCTCCTTGGATATTGAAAATAAGTTATGGAAATGGGGTATAGGAAACTTTCTACACCTAATGCCGTTCAGAAAATACAGATACATCTGTGACTTTAGAGGATGGGTAAAAGATATAGCATCTTAAAGGTCAACCAGTATTTTGGGACCCTAGAATCAGCATTGATAAAACCGAAAATTCTAAATATGAGAAACAGCAAAAAATCTTGGAATTCCATTCCTATCAGGTAGAGTTAATAGCTTATAACAAAAAATTAACATTATATATAAAATTTTTCGCTGAATCAGCAAAAATGGCAAATTCTGTCATTTTTTTGCAAAATATAGGAGAAAAATACCTTTAAAGCTTAATATTTTCAGTTTGGTTTTCTTCTCAAATTTTCACAGCTTTTTCCATACATGAATGGAACTATTTTCAAAAGACATTGATTCAGAAACTTGATTAAGACGTTGTTAAATCTAAATTGTCATTTTGAAAATTACTAAATTTTCAGTTTGGACTTTGCAATATCGAAAATCTTGAAATATTTCATAAAAATCATAAATTTTACATTCATCGGGTCGTAAATTTAAGGGTAAACACAAATATGTTCATAGTTTTTCCTCCTATTACCACTGGGCTTAATAATTTGATTTTAACTACACTTCCGTTTTGGGGGTCCCAAACCTGCATTTTGACAACCAGGGGTATACTGTAAAAATTTTATCAAACAAATTTATGCCCGAAACCCTCTGAATCACATTTCAAAACTATGGTCAAAATTTTGTATTGATATCTTAAAGATATCTCGAGAAATCGCAAAAATTGCAAACCTCCGTTTTGGGGGCCATTAGAAAAAAGCTACCTATCTTTAAGCGATTGAAAAATATTGTTGAAATTGAAAATTTTGAAAAAGAACTGTCGGGAAATAAAGTAGAGATGTTAAAGTTTTACATGCAAGAAAAGTTTTTGTAAAAGCTCTTTTCATCTAGCTTTGAGAGAAATTTTAAATTTTGATCGCCGTTTTGGGGGCCACATACTGTAGCTTCTTAAATATCGATTTTCAAAAATATGTGATATTGTTTGGAATTCTTGGTCAAAAAATTGGAATTCTTGGTCAAAAAATCTTTTATTTGAGCCATATTTGACCTCATGTGGGAATTTTTAATTTAATAGAATGAAAAATACCGAATGCATTTACCTGCTTGTTTCTCTCCAACAGTATTCATTTCGTCTTGAAGTTTTCTAATGACGTCATCATACTCAGTCCATTCAGGGGCGATTCGAATAGCCCGCTCTAATTTCGGCTCCTTCGTTTGAGGATTGTTACACTGATGAAAAAAAAAGAAAGAGAGAAAAAATTCATTTCATCAAATATTATTCACTAACTACACATTTTTTTCTTTATATAAACAATATAACAATATAACAATATAACAATATAACAACTAGGTTGCTAAAGGCTCAAGCCCAGAAGTTAACCAATTTAACCATGGCAAACAATAGCCCTTGACCAAATAAACATGTAAAGCAAATTTCTCAGAATTTGAGCTAGAATGGTAGGCAACCTCAGGGCTGAAGCTAAAATCGAGTTGATTTTGAAATATTGTGTATTCACTGGTCAGAATTGAAGTAAAAGTACCTTATTGGTATATATTTTCGCGTGTTACAAATTTTCGCGGGTACTTAATTTCGCGAGTTTTTTGGTCAATTTTCGCGAAATTTAATACTGTTTAAATTTTTCAAAATTACAAAATCGCGAAATTAAATACACGCAAAAAATTTTTTCTTAGGATTTTGTTAGTATTTTTACATCAAAAACGTTGTGTTTCAAGCAAAATCAGTCTTTTTCTTGCTTTTTATTCCCACTTTCTGAAAATACCTAGTTTAGTGAATCGCGAAATTTAATACACGCGAAAGTTTTCCAGAAGTCGGCAATCGCGAAATTTAATACACGCAAAACACGTTTTTTCGAAAAAATTTCGCGATTCGCGAAAATTTGTAACACGCGAAAATATATACCAATAAGGTAATCATCGTATTTAAGATCATTATTTTGCTGGCTTGAAGGGTCAATATTTAGACCGGTTTAAACCAACACTTGTCGAGAAAAATCCAATTTTCACCCAAGAACACCACAGGCCCAAACTACGAAATTTTGCGACCTCAAAAAATGTTGAAATTCGCCATAATTTCTTTTGGTATTTAGCAAATTTACGTTTCTTACACAAAGTTTCCATATTTGTCCCTAATGGGGCTAATGGTAATGATACCCTTTTCCTTTATTTTTAATTGTAAATCAGGTTATTGGCAAAAATCAATTTTCGTCAAATATGAAAACTTGTCCTGATCAAAAGTTTATTCCCGCTGAAATTTCTTCTAATAGAATGGTTGGGGGGGGGGGTTGGGTTTACCAACCGACGGTATGTGCGAAAGAAAAAATTGGCTTTTAGAATCGCACCCTTACAGTGCAGTAAAAAAAATCGGTGAAATTCGTACCCTTAGAGTGAATTCTTTTTGAGCAAAATATCACACTTTTCAGACAAAAGTTTGCAAATTTAACGCGATTTGCTGAGATTTCCACCCTTACAGTGGATTTCTGCTATCTTGGAAAACACACCCTTAACCGTCGCACATACCCGGTCGGTCAATTTGCCTGACTGACACCCCCCACGGTATCTGACTTTTGAGAAAAAAAGACATTACAAACCATGTCGATAGTTTTGGCGGTCTTTTTGCTTTCATCACTACACCAGGTTTCACACCACAGCCAATCTTGTGGAAGAGAGAAGATTTCGACTTGATGGATCATGTTGTTTGGCAAATCCTATAAAGGGAAAAGAGAAAAAAAGTTTATTCTGGCAATGAACAATATATGTTGTCGCCCGTGGTAGCCACGAACAAGTCCATAACTGTTTACTCCACCCAGGGCTAACCTCCATTTTTCAAATTTCCCCTTCCTAATTTACCTTTTTTAGTGACATTGTCTAGATGATAGGATCGTCTACTAGAAGCAACAACTTTAAAGGGAACTGATTTTCACGGTGCAAATTTTCAATCAGTGTTTCGTTGAAACCGAAGATTTTCCCCTTTTCATAAGGGTTTAAACTAAATTGTCTGAGAAAAAGTGGGACGAGAGAGAGGCTGAGGACAAATTGAATATAAATTCTAGATTCTAAATTCTTAGGTTAACTTCGATCAGCTTTGATAACTTCGTTCGAAAAATCGAATTCGATCTTGGTTAATTATAGCTATAGAAATGTGTGCCACCAATTTCAAGGAGCTAATGATACAGCAAGAATTGGTCGATATGTTTTTACAGTCAACTCTCTGTAACACAGGAAAAAATTTTTGATTCCCTAGGCTATGGAAATGTATATTTCCAGATCTGGAAATCTAGATTTTTCCCTAACCAATCCCTAACTAGGGAAGGTGCAACAGCTCCCTAGTTACGGAAATGAAATTTCCCGATCTTATGACTACCTAGGGATGTTGAATTTCCCTATTGTTGAAAAGTGCTTTTCTTGAGCGAACCCCAATAAAACCCCATAGGGTTACCCATATTCACGAATTAAATCCTGATTTATAGAAAGCTGGTAAAATAATTAAATGTATTCGATCATTCTGTGAGCATTGGTTCGATAGCTCTCATTCGTTCTGACATGTACTTGCGCTACTTTGAGAATCCCGGCACTTTTGTCACAACAGTGGAGCTGCACTAGAGAGCCAACTTAATGACCTCAAACCCGTCTCACCGATCCACTGAACCCTTGCGACGCAAGTCCATTGCGAACAAATGAGGCCGCCCTGGCGGGGCGCCTCACCTTTAGCGTTGTGTTACACACTGATCGAATACACCCTTATAATGGTTTGCTTTACATACGACTCGAACACTTTTGAGTGAAAAATCACTTGTGGTTTTTTCTCACGCATGCGTAATACAAGTTAGGGAAAACAATTTTCCCTAACCTAAAAAAAAATTCCCGAACTTAGGCTCTAATTTTTGACAGTTTAAATTTTTTGATTGAATTGTCTTATTTGAAGGTTTGAAAAATAAGTTCTGATTTAATTAATTGTTTAAAGGATACACTCAAATTCAAATTAAAGAGTTTGGGAAATCGAATTTCCCAATCTGGGACATTTTATTTCCCTAATTCAAGAAATCACATTTCCCGATCCAGAGAAAGAATAGAATAAGGCAAGCAAGGTCACAATTCGTGATATTTCCTTTCCCTAGCTTGTAGAAAGTAATCATTTCCAAAACTCGTGATCTCTCTTTTCCCGACTCATCCATAATCAGTTTAGAAAAACTTGGAATTTTTAATTTCCCGATGCAATTCTGAATGGGCAACCTAGAATGTTAAAAATATTAGTTTTCCACATGTGGAAATCTGTTTTCACTAACACATTGGTAATACACTTCCAGCATGGGAAAATAGGTTTCCCTAGTTTCCTTAATTTCCCGAACCGAAAATTCTAGACTAATGTGATCGAATAAAAAACCACATCTGAAAATGAACAATCCCTAGGCTAGGGAATCAATAATTTTTTCCTGTGTAATTCGAACCACTACTTTTGGATTCTTTCTATAATTCGAACCAAAATATTGGCCCCCTCAACTGGAAAGTTTTATAAAATAGTCTTTGTAATTCGAATCCTTCTCTAATTAAACTCAGGTTAAGGGGATCTAACGTCAAATCCTTCATTACACTTTTTTGGAAAGTTTTAAAAAATTTATAACGAGAGCTTTCGAAAGAGCTATGTTACATCAAAAGATCTTCAGTCAATGTGTTATAATACCCCTTTAAAGATTTGTACGTGTGACGTCATCGTTGGCGTTTTGTTTTAGAAGCTAGCACACATCTGTGTTGATTAACAGGATTATCCCTCTATTTTTAAGGCTTCAATCGTAGAAATTTCTATAAGGCTTTATTATGATTTATTCATTGCATCTAAAATTCGGCAGGATGGATGGGATACTTTGGAATACCTATCAAAAAGTTTGTTCTTTAAAGTGCGATTACAAAGATATCTTTTTTATCCAACAAAACCTTTTTTTGAAGCCATTACAAGGCGCTGTTTCTAAAAATGTGCCTGTTCAACGACTGATTTATGAAACTAAAGTGCAACCATGACGTCACAAAATCCTCTTTTTCTCAAAGAAAGGGAAAATTCAAGTATCAATAACTTAATGAATTTAAAAGATTTTAAGTTCGTTCTTTTTTCAATATTTTTGTTTCTATCAGAGCTTTCCTATGTAAAAAAATGAGGTACATGAATTTTCTGACGTTAGATCCCCTTTAAAATCAGTGTTCTTCATTTGTAATTGTGCGTAAATCCGATTAATCGCGATAGTCGGGTTCGATTTCCCGATTTGGCTTGCGTTTGCACCTGTTTGCGCTCGCACTTACTAGGATATACTCTTTTAAATTTTATATTAGATATATTAAGAAAAGCTGACCACGATAAAGATGTTTGCATAATGGTTCGCTATTCAAAATGACATGTTTTACGAATTAAAGAGAGTCGACTGTATTTCTACACAAAACTCAAAAGAAAGCTGAAAATGTTTTTGAATAAACACTTACTTGATCTAGATTGGCTAAACTGTTTGGGTCTTGAGATAATCCCTATTGTTAAAAAGAATTGAAGAAATATAATGAGTAAAATGAGCGTAACAAAGTAAATAACCTTTAGATAACTCTGAAAATGGACAAAGTCTCAAAAAGCCCGCTTAATATTCCCAAAGATCCAAGATATGTCCAAAACTCTTTCGATCGTATACACTCTCAGGAAGTGATTTACCCCACCCTGGTCCAAAAGAAAATAGGTGATCCCTTTTGTATCCCACCTTTCTTGTTACGATTTGTTTCGAAAACCTAAAACCGTTCGAGAAACCGTTCGCCTGTTTATCAATTTTTGAGAAAAATAACCCAATTTTCAAATTATAAGTCTACAATATCACGTTCCCTATCATGTTTCCAAAATTTGAAAGTTCTATCCTCTATTTTCAAGCACATGAGGGTGATCAAGACACGAGGAAACTAAAGTAGCCTAGTTACCTGGTACTGTCCTCTTAATCGATCGCCAGCTGCCACTCGTCTGAACCGTTTCAAGTCAACTACGTAAAGCGCACTAGAAAGAAATTAGAGAAAAGTACATAAACTTTACCATACCTATGAAGAAGTCTTCTGGTAAAGCCATCCCTCTTCAATGGTAATTCTTGCGACCACAGTCGGAGGTAACTCGAAGGCTCCTCTTTCGATAGGTATTTACTCGAAGATAGTGGAGAGCGCTAATTTTTCTCCCTGCTTTACTCCACTTATCCTTAATCCTCTCTTAATTACTGCGCACTGAGCAGAGAGGCACCAAGTATCGTTTCATACTAAGTACGAAGTCTTTGGTATGACCTGGCCCTGGGATTGTACCCACGACCTCACGCACTGTAGCCAAATGAGCTTGTACACTACAGTTCCCCTTTAATAAGTTTCGATTAGTGGAGAGGAATGACATTATTAAGGTATCATGAAGACAAGGATCACACTTACCTAATATGGTATGGTCTTCCAGCTAAATGGTTCCTCCAATATCCTTGATTCCAAAATCTAAAAAAGAAATATTTTTATCAACAATTCATAGATAGGATTGAGTGTTTCTTACGTTCTAATTTGATTATCCGTCTTGTATTTAACACTCATGTCAATGCAACGGTTCCAGAAATTTGAAGGAAGTATTCTCAATGTGCTACGAGTTATGGGCTTTTTATACACGTCGAATTTTGTCGACCGACCCGAAATATTTAGAAAAATCAAAACTAAAACCGAGCAAAATTTTGCTTAGTTTTCTTAAATGTTTTCAAATATTAACTTGGTCTTTGAGAAATCATTACCTGAAGCCTTCAACTTCTTTTCGATCATTGCAGAAAGGAGTGTAAGCGTAAGGAGCACCATTGAGGTCCATATCCATCAACTCTTTCAAGTCCGCACGAACGATCTAAAGAAAATCGGATGATCAGAACCAATGCTTCTTATCGATTGTTCTAGCAGTTTTTTCTAAGGAGTCATGATCCCTGTATTATACGTTTTTTTATAAGAATAAACTATATAAGAACAAAAGGCTTCGATGGCCAAAATATTAAGAAAAAGTTAACGCTTTGAGGACCCTAAAACACTTATTTTCTTAGGAAAATTGACAAAAATACTCACAAAATGGTGAAAATAAGAACATGTTAAGAACATCTGAAGGCTTCAAAAATTTTGGATGTTCTTATAAAAAAAACGTCGAGCGAGTTTATGTATTTTATTTGCACTTTTGAGGTTGGAAAATATCCGCAGTTTTGACCCGTAAAATAAAGGACAGTAAAAGTGCTTGTTTACCATCGTCCTCAGTTGATCAGGATCTAGACAAATCTAACTAACCAGATCCATCGCAGAAAAACACACATGTATTAACTCGCTATTATCCAAAGAAGTCTGCAAAATCTACAGTCATTTCGTTTCAGGTTAACAGAAAGCTTTCGTTATACGACGAAGAAAAAAAACATGTTAAGGTTTACAAAAACAGGAATACTTAGGATTTTGAGCATCAATTAATAAATAAAGAACACCTACTTGGTCGGCATCAACGAAGATGATCCTCTCCAAGTTCAAAGGGAACAACACATCCAAAAACAGAATCTTGTACCTGGAAAGTTAACAAGGAAAACAAACGGGTTATTTTTGGAGCGTTATGGAAGAGGTCCCCCAAGCAACTTTCGTGATGACGTGATAGGGACTTTTTCGCAGCGTGATTACGTGATTTTTTTCTTCATGATTGCGTGATGAGAGGTCAAAACGTGATCGTGATTTGAAAGATTTTTGAGCCGTGATACGTGGTATGCGTGAATGTCAACTTTTTTTGCTGATTTGCGTGATCGTCATTGAAGACAAAAATTGCGTGATATCGTGATCAGAGTTACCATCGGGGGGGGGGGGGGGGGCTCATGGAAAGACTTGTCACCTGCCCCCCTTGAAAAAGCCGGAAAATATTCATCGGGGAGAGTTTTCCTTCACTTGCATCAGCATTCTTAAATCACGTGAAGGTGAAAGAAAAAAATGTTTGTTTACTTGAAATTTAACACCGAAAAATGACATCAAATCATGCGCAGAAAAAATAAAAGGAGAACAGCCGGACAAATCAATTTTTTTATAACAAGAGAAGAGAGAAGTGTTGTTACAGAACAAATGTAATTTGTTGCTTTCTCGTATAAAAGTGACAAACATTACTTAAAATACCAGAACCAGTTATGGATAAAAATTCATTTCGAATTTTGATTGGAACATTATATGGTGCAGTGGCTATAATATGTGTTATCCTGAATTCAATAATCGTTTTAACACTGATTAAAGATCCACTAAAGAGACTTCGTAAATTGTTCAATTTCCTGATAATCCATTTGTGTTTATGTGATTTAGCAGCTGGTCTGTTCAGTTCCCCTTTGATTTGTTATGGACTGTTTTCGTGGGAAGATGAAGAACGTACAACTCATCATCAAGGAAGTATGTTTAATCCCAACAATATAAACACTATGTTAAACCTTGGCAATCTGATTGGTGTCCCATTTTGGAACTGCAGCATACTAACAACGGTGTTGCTCTCATACGACAGGTACAAAGCAATCACCGACCCCATACAATATCGACAAAATGCAAGTTTGAAACGCTTCGTTTGTTATATAGGAACCGCGTGGCCGATTGTGATAGTGACGCGTTTTTTAATTATTGTTTTAAACAATATGATTGGTACCGTTGTATTCTTATTAGCGATTAGTTTGATACAAATCATTTTACTAGCACTCATGTATTATCGTGTCCGAAAAGTGTTCAAAGCGAGAGTAGACAACGCTCTCGTCGAAGACCTGCTCTCACCTGCGGTGGAAGGAAATGACAAAATTGTTACAAGTCGTCTTGAAGAGAATAAACGCGCAGTATCCACCATCACGTTAATATTTATAATGCAACTTCTGTTATTCGCCATCATAAACACTCAGAACTTCATTGGTTATTTCGATAGAAGTGTATTTCATAAGAAAACCTATCTGATCAATTATTTTTTTTTATCCGTTGAACAGCATATATAACCCACTCGTATGTATATTTCGAATGACTGACTTTAAAGATTCAACCAAAGCAATGCTGACATGCCGAAAACCAATCGCAAGAAATGATTGTCAAACAGTTAATACTGTATTGAAATTTTAATTTTACTGGAAACAATAGACCACCCATCTTTTTTTTTTTGATTAAACAAAAATAGAGAACTTTTTTACTCTGATTGAGTTTCTCATACCTTATTTTTCATACTTGTACATTTTTCACAATAAAGATTTTTGATAAAAAAGCCGTAAGGAGCACGAGGGATTGTTGGATATCCCCAACCTCTTCCAAGCCGTTTATGAATGATGGAGTACCCAAGGATCCCACTTGTGGATATAAAGCATGTTACTTTATTTTTAGGGAACGTCAAAATTAAATCAGAGTACGCCAATTAATGGTTTTTGGTTGTTTGTATGATAACCCTTTGAAGTAAACATACCCCCAGATGATTCTTTGTTTTTCAGTTTGTCCGTTCAACCATTTGGGCCATTGATATTGGACCAGCTCATACTCAAAACCATGCTTCTCTGCGTAATAAGGAAGAAATTTCTAAAATAAAAATACAATTCAGAATCAGATGATATAAAACAACGTGAAAGAGTTTCACAATTAGATATAAAGCAGGGTTAGGATCAAAATGATTTAAGCCTAAAAACAAAGGTGTAAAAAATATTTGTACTTTCTCGGAATAGCCTAAAAACCTGGTTCATACAAGCTATTTTTGATAAATTTGTGTATTTAGGCGTATTTCTGTAATAGGATCCCTTCACTAGCTTGACGATGAGACAAAGGGTTGTCAACTGTGTCAACATGAGAGTGAAGCTACAACCTAGCTCCATAGCTGCCATCAGTCTAACGAAAACAGAAGTCAAAATTGAATCCCGGTTATTTCCGGGAAGAAATGATCAAAGGATAACACTTACGGTAAACTCAGAGGAGAGGTAATTTTTCAAGAACCAAAACTTGACAGGTGTCTTCGTGTGTTTCAAAACAGACAACATCATAATCCTGAAAAAAAAAACAAAATATTTATCACATAATGGTCGCAAAAAGAAGCGAGAGTTCTAAAAAAGTTTGAACCATGGTCCAACCATTGACTTCTGAGCCCGAAGGGCTAGACTCAAGACTCATGGATGGGAAATGAAGCCACTCATTTCCCATCCAGAACGCCCGCGCATGGTTTTTGCGAAGCGAATGTACATGAGCGAAGCAGTTTTGCTATCGTGTGTGCGTACCTTTAACTATCCATTCCTTTCAACTCTCTATAAGGCAGGAGATGGGAAAAACGTTTCGAATCTCCGAGTTGCACGATACCAAAATATAAAGGAGATAAAATATGAAGGATATTCAGCGAAATGGTAACTCAAATTACCTCCGTCAAATTTGACGTATACGTCAGAATGATACGAAGAACGAGTAAACCCTCCGTGACCCGTGACGCCAATATTAAGGAGATAACAAAGGTGAAGAACATCCCGGGAAATGAATCAAAATTACCTCGTTTATAGAAATGTTATATTTGAAATTTATTGCAAAGCGAAAGTGATGCCATTATGCTCCCTATCCTGTTTGACGTCACGGCGATAGAGATATCTTGACACTGATTGGTTCTACAGATTCGTTGTCATGGTTTCAGTTTATCATCAAAATGGTTATTCTTTTTTTTTCTCTCCGAATTTGGCTGAATCGCAATTCTGAGAAACTGCTTTGGCTGTTTTTTGAATTTTTATGGAGTCGTTACTTTCTGTTATCATCATTACAATTTACTTCAATTTGTCCTGTTTTTCTTGGCTTCGATCCTGATTGACATCGTTCTTTTTTGGTCATGGGTTTGGTTTCGACTTTCATTTCAATCAAATCGACAGCAAAGAAAGAAGGCACTGGCTGTTATTGTTCATAATGAACAATTTGTTTGTTGCTGTTGGTCTTCCGATCAGGGAAGTCAATTTTAAAATTTATTGTGTTACAAATTACTTCTCATTTTTTACATTTGGTATTCTAGTATATTCTCCTTGCTTGCCTTTCTGTTTAAAAGATACCATATTGAATGAAGCAACTTTTGTTTGCCACTCAACCGAATTATGGATTATTTTAATAATATGTCAGCTTCTCCAGACAGAATTTGTTTTTTTCGAAAAGAAAACTTTAACAATGTAGTCTAAAAACTAATTAGCATGCTTTCATTCAACGGAACGAAGATATATCCAAATAAAAAGAACATTTTGCATGCAAGGAATTTTTTGGTAGACCTTTTTATCGTGAACCGAAAATAATAAAAAGAACCCGGTTTCCTTTTGAATTTAATGTGACCGCCATACTGGTCATCACGGCCTGCAGCCTCTTAGCGCCTCGATAAATAAGGAAGGGGAAACCAGGCTAAGCGCCCAAAATATTTTTATCATGTGACTTGAAGCGTAATAAAGTTGTAAAATCTTAATGATGTTTTTTTAATTGAATGAAAGGATTGCAATGTTTATTGAACTTCTAGTTTGATGGATGAACTTGTTTGATAAGAATGATACCAAGAATTTCATTCAAGGTTTGTTTTGATTATTTTACAGATTCGGTGTCGACTTTAGAAGACGCATGTCGATATTAGACGATTCAACGGTAGATCATCTAATCCTTCCAGCTCACCCAACAAATAGAGACTTATATGCATAATTTTGCGTTCTTTTAAACCACATGTAGTAGTTAATTCCTGTGACAAACAATGATGAATGAATCTGTAGGGGTGGTACAGTCATTTTCCGTCGGGGTTGTGGGACGACAAAATATGTTGTTTTTTGATAGTTAGGGTTTGTCGTTCTTTTTTTTGTTGCTTTTAAATAGTTATTTGAGGTGAAGCGTGACGCTACAGATCAAATCTGTGTTTTGACTGGACTCACCAACCTTTATGATTATAAGGGTACAGTCTGTTTTTATTTTCTAAATTCAAAATGCCCTGAGTTCGCTAAGCTTTTCATCTTACTTCTTATATTGTTGTTTCTTTAAACTTTTTGCTATTTATTTTAGAAAATGAAAATAGAACGGTTGAAGCTTCATTTTTCATCAATGAGAGATAATACTACACTGACTACAGATGTCATTTTTATAGAGGGACTATAAAAAATTTGCAAATGATAGGATATTCGGAAAGACTAGAGCGAATGTAAAGGAAAACTGCAAAAATGTTGTTGAATATACAGTGTTTGTGTGTCTAAAATGTTTTGCTTGCAACTTGCGAATTGAGAGAGGCTCTGGATCGCTTCGCAACTTTTATACATATACGGCTTGTTACACAAACGCCGAATTGAAACTAAAATCTATCGCTAGATTTCAAAATATGCAGTGATATGCATAAAAAGAAACCGCTAGATACAATCCGTCGTCGTGATTACGGCGCGTTCTGGATGGGAAATAAGTGGCTTTATTTTTTCTTGCCTGGGAAAGGTTAGAGATTCTACTCTAGCCCTTCTGGCTTTAAACTCAATGGTCCGGACCGCACTCTGTTTCATTTTATAAGGGGAAGGTCGTGTGGAGGTGGATCGGCTCAACTAGGTGACGTCATGTGATCTATTTAAGCCGTCAAATTCATCAAAAATGATCTAATGCAAGGCTTTCACGTGTTCGATGGAACCTGGCAAACAAGCCCGCCTCCACTATAAACATCCTCTGAAATACATGTAAATGGGTCATCTGGAACGAGGTTTTTTAGTGCATAGTATGTTCTGTTGAGCTGTTTGTTTGAAATTGAAAAGCCTGGGATTAGACTAATCTTCAAAAAAAATTTTTTCTCTCCCTCGCCCCCATGTTGAGAAAGTCAGATCAAAAAAATCAGAAGAATAGATCGTCGACAAGTTTTAATAAATCCAGTGGGAGCACGGGTGTAAGAAATCTTTCTATAAAAGCGCATTATATTAAGTTGAATTTTATACCTTAAGAATCTTTCGTAGAGTAGACCTGTGGCGACGGAGAAGATATGAATTTTGTCTTCCGTAACTTTTGTTGATGATGAACCAGTTGTGACGTAACTATAAAGGTGATCAGGTGATCAAGAAAAAACTGATTTTAACTAGTATTTGAAAGAAGTATCCTTGTTGCTAGTATTTTAAACTGTTTGAAAGTATCCTCGTTACATACCAATAAAAACTTGTCTCAGTAATGCAAGTAATTATGAGGATCTTTATCACCGAACTCTAAAAAGTTGGAATGGAAACTTCTTGACAATGTCCGCAATAGCCGGAGGTGTGAATTTTTTATTTTGGAGTTCGGTTACCTCCATCCATTGAAATTTTGATACACCCCTACCCTAGAAGCGAAAGAATAAATCAAACTATCCTAGCAAAAGAACGAAGCAACTCTTGTCTGTAAATAGACCTGATATGTACAAAAATTTTAAAAATTCATCACCATAAAGATACTACGCTATGATAAACGCGAACCACCCTTACCTAGCAAAGGAGTTCCACAATCCTCCACTCTCATCTTCTTCACCACCCTCGTCACCAAGGAGATCGGCTTTTTCCTGCCCTTCACGTCGCGCAACCTGTTGGCCAAAGGGAGAAAATACCATGGAACAACAACATTTTCCGTGTAAAATTAGGTGATCAAGATAAAAGAATTTTCCTATCGAGTATTATTGATACAAAAAATTAGGTCCGTATACGAAAATCTTCTCCTTGCAATAAAAGAAAAGCCTAGGGCGTTCCGTTATATGAAAAGACCAGCTAATCTCTAATCCTTAGCTCTTCTTGTTGACACGCTGGCGCTGATTAAATTCCATTTTCACACATAAATTTGTAATTTCCCCATTCTACAGTTTAGGTGATACGAGGAAAAAATCAGGCGGACTCTCACTAATCATATAAACCTTATTTTTCTGTCAAATCAGATTTCCCTTCCGAATTCGAATAGAGGAAAGGAAATATTCAGAAAAAAGGACAATATTAGCGTACCTTGGTCTTCAAGAATGTTCCCGTAAAACTGTCTACAACCACGGTATAGTTATGGCCACTGTGCAAAACTTTCCCGCCTTCAAGACTGAAAAGAAATGGAAGAAACAATTCGTACTCGCTTACAGGAAAACAAGTCTAGCATGCTAAACCACTAAAATTTAAGAGAGTAGGGTATGGTATGAAAAACAAAAGGTTTTACAAAGTAGAATTACTCTGTGACAGTTAACACATTATTGGCGATCCAAAAAACATCTGCGATCTGATTGGTAAAAAGATGTTGTTGCATTGTAGCGGTAGAAGCAATCTAACGTCACTTTGCTACAAAAGTACCCTGCACTTTATTCCAACACAAAGAGTGCATTTTTTGAATCACCGATAACTATTACTTATCATTAATAACACCTAAATATAACTAAAATGAATCTGAGTCTACGGAAATACAAAAGATAATTCGATGTCACCCTAATTCCTTTTTGTACTGCGTTGAGCTGCATAATTTAAAAGGGATTTCAACGGAAAGATAAACGGAATTAGTAAAAATGTAGAAAGAGGGTTATCGTTAAAATGGTAATATCTCGATTATGTAAAATTGAGGAAGAATTGCATAGACAACATTAAATGGGCGAACCTGTCAATTTTATAAATGGCAGCCGATCTTCCACTTCTGAGTTGCAAAACAAATGATCCGGGATAAGCTTTCAGTTGGAAATAACCCTGTAAAGAAATGAAATCAAACGTTAGTTACAAGCGTTTTTCAAAATATATTAAACTAAGATGCAATGGGCCATTCTATTTTATAGGCATATTTCAAAATATATTAACCTAGAAGCAATGTGCCATTTCATTTTATATCTATACAAGGGGGGGGGGTGGAGGAATATTCCCAGGGGGTTATTCGAGCAGAATTTCCAGGGGGTATAAAATAGTGTTTTTTCATTTTTGCAGGGGTACTTTAAGATATGAAAAGAATTTTTCCAGGGTTTCTTCTTTGTAAATTTTGCATTTTCCAGGGGGTATCCACACATTTTCAAGAAATGTTTTTGCCTTGAAAAAGTTCGCCTCCTTCTATGGATATAAAATGTAATGGCCCAATATGTGTGTACAATTATGATTGAGAATTTTGTTCAAACAAAGAGATATTCTTGAAAAATGATGAAAGACTTAGCTCATAATAACTTTCATTAATCTGAGAATCATTGTGCGTTATTCATGGTTCATTTCTAATTCATCCGTCAAAGGTCTGGAGAGATCAATTTGAATTTCCCAATAAGTTATACAATAAAGTGTGCTCCTACCAAGTTAGCCATCACAATAGTATCGAACTGATCCGGTTGTTTTTGCGTTCCCAACACGAACTGTAAGCCACGTGGAGGTTGGTGTGTGTTGGCGTCCGAAGCGTGACCTGGCGAGGAAGGGGTGAGAATTCAGTTCAATAAGGAACAGTCAAATCTCCAATGTAGAGGTTAAGGCCACCTATTTCCTACATTTGCTTAGCTCTCTTCGTTTCAAATACAAATACTTGAAAGTAACAATTACCGTCAGAATTTGAAAATTGTAAAACGTGAAAAACAAAAGAAAGTGCTACATTCAATCCGTCAGCTGAAACACTGCGCAAGTTTTAGGGCTTCTTGCTTGAGAAAGCTTAAAGATTAGCGTCTACATTTGGCTTGGAACTCAATTATTCAGTTATTCTTTTCTTCATATATCAATAGATATAAAAGCGACAGAAACCTTTTATTTCAAAACTAAATCTAAATATGACAAAGTCGGCCAGAGTTTTGAGACAAAACGGGAATCCACCAGAGACAGAAGAAATTTGAACGCCGAAGGAATTTAGCCAGTTAATCATGTACGTAAGATTGTTACAAATATCAGCTCTAAAATGCTGTGCCTTTGAAAGAAAAAACCCGAGAAACTATTACCTTCAATGATGATGTGCTCAAGTTCAAAATCACCATACACCAATTCGTTGGCTTGTCCCAAGAAAATATTATCCAAATCTTGATTTGACCCTCTTGCCGCGATCATCCAAGACTGTGGTGTGTCCATGATGAGAGTGAGCAAAGCTGAGTGAGGCAAATTCTTGAAAATAGCCTCTTGGTCATTCTTTAAGTGACCATTGATATCAAAAGTCAGCTCAGGCTGCAATACGTACTGGTAAAATCTGAAGAAAGAAGTGAGAGAGATTTTCTTTAGCAAAATATGAAAATAATTTGATTCTAGAGGCCTTTATAACGAAAGGGTCAGACCACGGTGAATATGATCAAACGGTGTCGATACACTACAATACAATATCTATATATTGATATTAACAGATTGATCAGTTATCGATTAGAATAAAAAATTGATAATCAATAAAATTGTTGTCCGTTGATATGCAGAGGAAGCAAATATTTCTGTGAAAAAGAGGCCTAGTTTCAGTTGGTCCAGGTTTAAACTACCCGTAGAAGTTAGATAAAAGGATTTAGTTACCGTTTAACGGGCATTTCAGAATGTTTAGAGACGCAGTTCATGAAGATGTTCATCTCCACATTGAATGATTCGTGAAGAACCTGAAACGAAAACAAACATGAAAACATCAAAAGAGTTATTTAATGTTCAATAAAGTGTATGGGCTCTTCCAGAAAATGTTCGGAGGAGAGGGTTGGTGGAGGATATACTGTCCGGGGGTAGTGAGAAATCTACAAAATTTGCCTTGTTCGGTGGGTAAACTAGATCTGTTTGGGGTTAATTTTGAATGTCCGGGAGGTCAAAAGTCCCAATGTTAGGGGGGGTTGGTAAATTTCCATAAAATGTTTTATCCATCATCCAAAGAGCCAAATGTTCTATCGAATAGTTCAATTCCTCCATAATAATCATTCTTCTGCTCAAAATGCTTGCATGAGAATGTAATCTACGGAGTTTATTTTCTACTACGCTTAACCCTATTAGCCCCAGGGGGTAGAATCTACCACGCTGGTGTTCTTTTGTGTATATCTCGGAGAAAAATTTTTGAAACGACTTGAAACTTTCTGACTTTTAATAAAATCTTATTAAGAGTACTTGTGCAAATATTTAGGGTCGTAGGTTCTCTAGGTCAGGTTTTATGACTTTATTGCTTAAAATTCAAAATTTTAAAATTGCCATAACTTCTGAAGTATTGATCCAATCATATTCAAATTTTGACAGGTGATAGGTATCAACAATCTGATTTAAAAAAAAATTGAAAATGATGATGTCATAATTTATGACGTCATCAAATTTTGAAAATTTTACTCATTTTCAGCATGGATTTTAACATGGATTTTAACAAAAAATCGTAATGGAAAATACCAAACCGGCAATTATGTTAAAGAAGAACCTTTTATCTTCAAACAGAATCTCAATGTCTTTATTGCTTCGACTGTGAAAGACATTTTTGTAAACCTTACATTTTTGCTTTTTTTCCGACATGTGGAAGCTTTGTGATGACGTCATCGCTTTTTGGATGACGTTATCAATTTTTTTTCTTCCTGGAAGTTTGTGTCATGTTGGAGAACATCTGTACCAATTTTCATGGTCATAGCCCTTCTCGATAAAAAATAATCGAGTGTGGTAGATTCTACCCCCCCCCTGGGGCTACAAAAATAAAAAAAGGTTGGTGTTAATAGGGTTAAGGTATTGTATATTGTAGCAAAGACTCCTCCGGAGATTAATGAGATAGTAAAAGAATTAATGTAATGTTGTGATTCTTGGAGACAAACAGTGCAATTGTTGAAGGTCACCTACCATAAGTATAGGAATCAGTTTTTGTGCATCTATAACAAATCAAAAGCATTCGAAAGGTCAGAAATTCGAACACGGAATATTAATACCGATTTTCGGGGTTGGGGACTGAGTGGGGGCTGAGTGGGCGCAAAGTGCCAAGAAATGTTGCGAGACGATTGATGCTTGAACTTTCAAAATTCGGCTTTCCTTTTCGTTGAAATTGTTTATTCCCGGTCTATCATGTCTATCAATTCAGTTCTACTTTAGATGGTCGTATTTCTCTCTTTATAATTTTCGACGAATACAAGCTTTTTTTATAAGAGCAATTTTATAAGAACACGAGGCTGAAAATTTCAAAAAATTAAGAACAGTCGACAGAAAGTAAATCATCTACCGGACGAAATAGGGTTAGAACATGGGTTGTTATTTACCAGATTGTAAGCCAATTCTTCGTATATTTATAAGAAAGGAGAAACTGTACCTTTGCTCAGAGGGTCCATTACCGCGTCAACAAGGTAACTCACTCCTTCACCCTTGGCTGGTAGTTTGACCACACTGTAAAGACAGAAAAATATTTTCCCCCTCCATTATTATCTTTTCTAAAAAAGTTAATATAGTGGAGTCTCTATAACTCGAATGTCTCTTTCAGCTAACAAACCTCTAAAAACAAGTCTCTATAGTTTGAACAAATTTGCATTTCCCGTGTGTATTCAAATAAGAGTGACACCACTGACAAAGGAAAACAATTCAGTTCGTCATTTTCCTCTGATAGTCCCATACCTGTGTTTATCCTCTCTGTATTGCAACGTCTTCCTTGATTCTTGTCCTCGTTGACTCAATGCAGCAAAAGCCTTCATACTCACATCTGACTTGTATCTGAAAGCAAATGAAAAATTGAAAATGATGAAAAGATGAAGCTTTTTTTCGAATAAGTACGTTAATATGTATTAATAATGTTTTGAGCAATTAGGATTGACGATTTCTTGGCTTTTCCAGAAATTATCCGTGCCCCCCCCCCCCTGTTGAGGATATCGGATATCAAGGGGGTTTAATGTCATCTGAAAAATTTCTGCAAAAGCGCATTACCGGGGTCGTACTTTGGTCCAGCAAATACCTCATATACAATCCACTGTTATGATTTATGATTCGGATGTTATTCAGCGGTCTAAGAAAACCCCAAATTTGTAGCATCGAATTCAGTGTTTTTTTTTAAGAAAATTATAATACCTCTCATGGCCTTCACTTGGTAGGTTCGGCAGTTTCATCGAGTTGATCTGAACGAATAGGGGAAAGATTTTTCTTTCAATTAAAAGTTGTTTGACGATATTTTAGGGCAATACATTGAGAAGATTATGTCATTCATATATCTTTCATTCGATTAGTTTTGGCCTGTTCAGTGGGTACCATTTGATAGCATCCGTAAAGGCGGTTCAGTCCTCAATTCCGGTTCACTTGTGCGGATAATGGTCTTCAAAGGAGTTCTTGTAGACGATCGAATAGTGCTTACAATTTCTGAGACTTTTGCGCCACCTCGGTTATTTTCAAAGTTTTGAAGCAATTCGAAATCTTGTTGTTCAAAAACATCGTCAGTTTTCAGCGGTCCGAATATCTAGGAACAAACACATGATAAGAAGGTTGTTGTTTTATTTTTGTCACTTTAATCAAAGCCATCGCACTCTACAGTAGTTGGGTCATCACATCATTGCAACGAACCACAAGACAATTTGACTTCCTGACCAGGTTAGTTATTTAACTTGACGAAGAAGTGAAAAGTATATTTTCTTCACTGTGTTATTACTTTGATAGACTGAGCTTTAAATAAGTTAAGTCTAGCTAAGTTTAAGTCAATGTATCATATTAGGCTCGTACAAAGAATTCCAGCTGGCTCATTTTTTATGTAAGTTAGATAGGGCATACCAGATTTGAAAAAGCTCCGTCATGACTATTTCAAGTATAACTAAGTTTCAAAAACATTTAACAAATTTAATATCAAATTACCCTTCCATTAGCGAACACCATATTTTCGCCTTCAGACAACTGGAATGCTTTCTTCACCAACAATGTATTTTGTTTCACAATATCACCAGCTCTCTCCAATGAATCAGCGGACGACATCAATTCGCTCAATTTCTTCTTATTGATACCTGTGATACCATTCGAGACTTTATTCAAGAGATCAGGCTTATTTGCCACATGAATGAAATCCTCAATGATAAGGAGCTTGGTGAGCAGTTTGGCAACTCCTGAGATGAGCTTTTGACGCAGGTTTAATACGTTTTGAATGATCTTGTTTTGGAGTGAGTCACCGCCATGTAAAATGAGGGCTAAGCGAGCGTTCTTCTGCTTCACCTAAAGTTGAGAAAAATAAAGAAATTCATGAAAAACACTTTTCTCGAAATGCATTAAAACCTTGTCTTATTCGAATACCTTATCCTATCGGGGAAACATCGTCGTAGAAAAATATTCATCACTTGGCCAAAAGTTCGTCGCTTTTCTCCGACAGATGAGGTAACTCGATATCATTAGCTTTATATTTATCGTTTATCTCCCTCTAAAATTGACAACTAGCTCCTATGTTGAATACTTTAAAAGAACAGAATTATCAAAAAAGAAGACTAAAGGGCTGAGGCGTTTATTTTCCGTGTAATACAGTAATATAGGTGTAATATGATAATACGATAATTGTTACGGGATAATATCAGTTTGTATTAACGACAAGAATTACGAATTAGTAGTCTAGCATGTAGTGAAAAGCAGAAAACTGTAAAGAGTAGTAATTATGAACTGAACACATCTTTTAAGAAAATTCCCGTAAAGATCACTCAAAAGTTCAAGGGATTGGTATACTCACGACATAGAGTAAAGCATTCTTGATCAAATTCAACCCGTCTTTCGTTTGAGCATCTGCTATCACCCAAATTGTTGTTGCACCTGAAAAAAAAAAGAGGGAAAATTGCTGGAAATGATTCCTGATAGTTATAGTTATAAACACTGTTAAAAAAACACTATAGTTTTTGCATTCAAAAAAAAAACTCTTTAAACGCCCTGTCATCATGCTTTTAGATGTAATTTGCAGAAAAATGGAAAAGGACACATGAATGTCATGAAATGCAAAGAACATATGTACCATGATCTTGGACGAAATATTTTGCTCTATCCATCAAGGTTCCCACAGCCTCTTCTTTTGTCATCAACTCATCTGCCGAATCTATCAAAAGTAAGAAAACAAACTTCATCCGATACTGAATATTCCACCAAAAACACGGTCTAGAAAATTCTAAAACCGTTGAACATTGTGTGAGATCTATGAAATCACATAATTAAAGGGGAAAGAATGAATTTGACGGTGTGTCGATGTTTACCCTGACTATCAATTTTTTGGTGTTTCGAGGAGAAAGGTGTCGATATTTCGATGTTAAATGAGCCAAACGGTGACAACATACGGATCTGTCATTGTCAGCTTTTTTCTTTTTTTAAATTGGTTCTTCCATTCTGTACAACTCTTTAAAAACATGTTAACAAACGAACAAACTTTTACCGCAAAACTATAATTTGTTCGAGTCCCTCGTATAGATTTGATAATAAACATCATTGAATGAAATAAGCTTCATTTTTTGGATAAAAATACAATATGCTTTAAGATTTAAGGTGTTCCTTAAATGGTATTTGCTTTGCGCATACTAGAACGCAATGCTTTGAGATCTTTTTTAACAAGGAATAACCAGAGAACTAACCTTTTCCTTTACTTTCACCGATAAGTGCGAACTTTCCAGGAAGCGTTTGAATGAGTTTGTTCAATCGAGATACGACGTTCGGTTGTGACATGATGTAATCCATAATGTTTGGGTAGCCATAATGTTGACCCTGTAGAAAAGAGAGGTGGTTTAAAGTGAGATAAAGGATAAAATATCGAAAAGGCATCCTAAAGTTTTCAAAATGTAATAGCAATTTGTTTTACATAGAAGGATAAAAAGTCTGGATGGGAAAACCCATAAACGAAAAAGGACGCTTCCATGGAATGACTTCAAAAGGATCATAGGAATGTGAGCTTTAGGAATAAATCAGTCCTATTCTAACTCATCATGGAGATAATAAAGAACGTACCATATAGACTGCTTGTTGAATGGGTGGTGTTTGCTGCAAAACAGTTTCGGTGATACTCCCTTCCAACCGTGTCATCTGGTGAGAAAAACAAAGAAAATTTTCTGAATCAAGCTGCATATTAAAAGATGATAGGATGAAAATTTAAATGCATTCTGCCGACTCAAGCCGGTTAATTTGTTTATGGTTTACATAAACACTTAAAAAACTTCCTGATAATTTAATGGCTTAAAATCCAGAATCCACCGGAGTTAATTTTCGGAACTAGCAAATAAACCTTTGGATTTCTCAAAAAGAGCTTGAAAAAGATTTTGCAACTTACATCTTCTTTGGCCAGTTGTTGTCCATTGACCAAGATTTGAGGAAGAGATTTCAAACCCAGTGAATCAAAGACAATCTTCGACACCTGTGAAAAGAAAACAAAGATTCAATATGAAGAAAAAATTCGAGCATCATACCAGAATATCGTAGATCCGTTTAAATTTCGAAGATTCTGAATATCAATATCGTTGGAAAAACGCGTTTTCAAGACGATTTAATTTAGTCGAAGAATACACCTTTTGGGCCGTAGCCACTAATTACCGCGCGGCCATTTCTTTGTCCGTTTTACCACCCTAAAACAGTCCCAGTCTTTTTTTCGCGCCAAAGACAATAGAAAAAAGTGTAAAAAAAGGATTGGATCGAGTTTAGGGTGCTAAATTAAATAATAAAGTGGCACGCGTCTGACCGCGCGACTACGGTCGAAAAGGTGTATTGATGTTGCTTTAACAGGGAAATAAGTCTTTACTAATGAACTAAAACAATAAAAAAGAGAAAAAATTCTTCCTTCGCGCAAAGCTGTCAATTGAAAAGGAAAACAAAAAACACTAACACGTCTCATGTCATCGTATTCAGAATCAGGACCAAGGACTTCATCAACTTCCGAATGACCGTACATTGCTGCAAACGACTTGATGACATCTTTGGCTTCTGGTACGTCATTCTTGGCATTCTTGTAAAGCTGAAAGACAAAGTACTCGGATCGTTGTAGCTTCATGAAGAACTTAGATCATTATAAGGAACAATTGTTTAGTTTTCAAAGCTTTTCTAAGCTTTTTTCTAAGATTCTACCAAAAACTTTCTTTCAGTGACTGCAAACGAGTTATTTTCACTCACGATCAGTACAGGGTTATTTTACCTGCTTAGCCTCAAGCTAAATATTTCCCGTTTGCACCTGCGTATAGCTTTGTTGTTTGTTTTTATTTTGTTTGTCGGAGGTATTAATTTCTTTAAACAAAATCGTAACGTCTGAACATGGTCTCAGTGTGTAGGAGTTACACTTACCTTCATGATAAATGAGAAGGCTGATTTGACATCTTTATCAGATTTGATGAAACTGAAAGCTCTCATCAATGCAGCACCAACGTTTTCGTCAGGTTTATCCGTCACTTTGCCATCAGCAACAAAGACCACACCAAATCTGTGAAAGATGACATAGAGTGCGTTTTTTAAAAAGAAAATGACATTCTAATTCAAAGTTAAGAAAATTCTAGTTTGTAATTAAAATTGTGTAATGAAAATCTGCTCTAATAGAAAGGCTTTCCAATTGTATTTTTGAAGGAAAATCGTCTACGAATTTCTTTGAAGTAAGCTATTCATTATAAAATTATTTTGTACTTTTCAAAAAAAAATCTGTTTGTTCTTTGTATTTTTGGAGGAAAATTGTTCATACAGCGGAGTTTCCATAACTCAAGCACACACGAGAAACACAAAATCTGTTAGAGTTAAGGAAGTTATTGAGTAAGGTTTATAAGGCATTGTTAACTGAAGGAACCATAAATAAAACTTGCAGGCAAATTTCCAGGCCTTTTCTGCTACCGGATAAGAGTGGCAGAAACTCAATCTTTGATTGAATTTTGAAACTCAATCCTAATTTTTATGCATGAGCCATCACGCATCAGCCATGAGAATAAGGAAAAAAAAGTGATGTCCTATGCCCTTATTAACAGAAAAAGCCCATTCTGAGGTTAATTCTTTGTGTTTTGATAGTTCCCAACTAATTAAACAGAGCCTGGGTTGATTGTTTTGTTCCTCTAACTGAATTCAAACTCAATCTTTGAAATAAAAACGGTAGCAGCTCAAAACCCTGGAAATTTGCCTGACTTGTTCCAGTTAAGGAGACATTTCAGTAATAGAGGTTCAAGTTAAAGAGACTTCACCGTATTTTGAAAAAAAATTGTTCTTTGTATTTTTAATGGAAAATCGTTCTTTGTATTTTTAAAGGAAAATTGTTTTTTTGTATTCTTAAAGGAAAATTTTTCTTTGTATTCTTACCTGACAGGGGTTGAATTTTCAATCAGACTTTCGAATTGAAGTAAAATATCAATTGATTCTTTAACTGTTGGATCCATGTAGAGAACAGCATGGAAAATATTCTTTGCAATATAGCGCAACATCCCAGGGAAAGTTGGTCGCAAGATCTGAAAATGCCAAAGAGAAATGTATAGAAATTACCTTAATTATTTCTGGCATAATAAATTTGACAAAATCTTATAGAAACTTTGAATAGTATAGTTCTAGTCTGGGAGCTGACTGTTGGAGAGGCATGTGTAAACATATATCATCTTATAGCACAATGTCTGAATTTGCTGAATTTACTGACTTCTAAATTTGTTGACTGTGTCCGAAGTTTTATTTTATTTAACGGCCCAGAATACAAAAATAGCAGGAAATTCCTGGAATATTCTGAATATCAATGCATGATTATACCTCTTGAAGCTGTCTTGGCCAATAATTGTACTGGTCATCATTTTCAAGGTCATTCAACCACTACAAAGAAGAAAAGTAAAACAAAATGTCAAAACATTTTTGCTTTAAAACATAAACAAATACAGGTTTTTTACAAACAATAAACATTTCGAAAGTCCGTTGCATCCTTTCATTTATTTTAAGGGGCACAAATTAAAATGTTTTCAAATTTTCCTCAGAGGAAGGGGCTCATTTGTAGTAATACAGAAGATCTTGAAATTTATAAGTAGGAGATCTGGAACATCAGACAATGAGCCATTTAGTTCTTAAAGAACCATGTTAGTATAGGACAAAATCTTTTTGCACTTAATCTAATCATGCAATACTTTCACATACTTGAACAGATTCTGATCTTGCATCAAGAATTGGATCTTCTTGTTCAGGTTTCACGTTCAATGACAAAAGTTTTCCTGCCTTGGATTTCTAAAATGAAACAAAAGAAAATATATAAATTGGGTTTTACCTTTTTGATTTAAAATAAACGTTGACCAGCATTAGAGGAAGCCCGAAGATGTAGCTACTCTTATGAAATTAGACTTGCTGATTTTTAGTATCATAGATTTTGTCTATTTACCTCCAAATCCAGACGACTCAATCCATCCATTGCTTTTGTTTCAGTCTTCATAACTTTCAACAATCTGTAAAGAAATATAATATTTTTGTAAAGGCCTAAGGACATTTCAAGCATTTACTTGAGCTATAGACTATGTTTTAGTTAACAAGTCATAAATTCAACATGGTTGAACCCTCTTACTTGAATGCATTCAGTTCTTCCACAGAGATTTCAACTCCATTGATGTAAAGAGTAGCCTCACCAGCTTGTACGCCAAACTCCTGAAAGTGTCAACAATATTGTTAATGAAAGACTTGAATTTACAAACTTTTAATTTTGGAGGTCATTTTGCTTTTAGAAAGGGTTTATAAAAGTATTGTTGAAAGAGGTGACATAACAGAATAAAAGCTTGAACTCATTGCTGCAGCCAGGTTATTCAAATGTAAATAAACATGATAAACCTTATAGAAAAGCGAATTAATGAAACATGAATAACAATTACCTTTTGATTATCAGTGATTTCATTTTGAAGTTCTTTAGTGACTTTGGTTTTCACAAGCGATCTATCAATAAAAAAATAGCATTTCATTGAGGAAAAATAAATTAAAACAAGCGATACTTTTATGGACCTACCTGGTTATCAAACTAATCAGTGAACATTGAAACAATGAAACACATAAGACATAACTGATCAAAATACAAAAAAAAATGAGAAAATGAAAGCATATCTATTGAGAGAAACTATCAACACTATTGAAAAATATTTTTGAAAAAGAAATAAAAAGCTATTAAGCGCTTTTCTTTATAAAAACCACTATCAGAAAAATGCACAGCTTAATAAATAAGGTTTCGAGAAAACTCAAACCGTCGCGCTCTACCGTGACATTTTTCTTTTCTAATAACATTGATTTATGCTCATAAATAGTGATTTTTATAGATAAAGATTCGTTTTTCAGCCAAAAAAATAATAAGTGCTTCTAGAAAACTCAAATCATTACCCTCCACCGTGACATTTCATCTTAAAAAAAACTAATAAAAATAATAATAATAATATGGCTAAGAACATTGATATATTCTTATTAAAAGTGGTTCTTATAGATAAAAATGCGATTTTGAGCCAAAAATTTTTTTTTGTAAAAATCTGCTCGAGCCATCTTTTAACTATGACTGTACCCTACTTTCATGCTAAAAATCAGAAAAAATTAATGATCCAATTTTTCACCAAAAAACCAAAAAACGCGTTTTTAAGCCGTTTTTGGGCCCAAATTTGCCCAAAATTTTTTTTTTCGAAAATCGGGCTCCGTCACATTCGAGGGTTTATGGTCATGCACCTTTGTGCCAAAAATCAGAAAAAACTAATGAGTCAATCTCGAGAAAAGCTGGTAACTAACTAACAAACGAACATGGGTTAATTTATAGGACCTCCACCCCACCGGGGTAGGTCCAACAAGGAAAGGTGAAGGTATAAGGAATAAGAGTATAATCAACTGTTTGTGTTTTACTCAAAGAATACCAGTTGGTGTCAGTGTTATGATATGTAAACTGATATAAATGTCAAACCTGGCAAGCATTGGAGCATTTTGACTGACATCTCTCAAGACTTTCAATGCATCAGAGGATGAAGCACTCATGACACGTTGTGCCGCTTGAAAACTCAAATCTGAAAAAAAATTTATCAAATGTTTGATAAGACAAAGAACTAAAAATAAAAAAAAACAGAAAATTTAAATTAAAAAAAACACAAAAAAACAGAATCTAATTAAAACACCAAATACTTTAATGGGATAAAATTTCGTGGGGATTAAATTTCGCGGATTTCACGGGTTTAGGTGTAATCCACGAAATTAAGTCTCAATGGAAATTTGGAAGGGACTCATCCACGAAATATTTCTAAACAAAACTAAAAATATGTCAAAAAAATACTTTTTGAATGGTTACTTGCATCAAAGAGGCGCAAATGATATGTATTTCAACAACCAACATGCATGATTTGACAGTAAAAGTAACAAAATCGTGAAAATATTACCATCCAATAATGCCATCCGCGAAATTAAGTTCCCGCGATTAATCCCCCCAAAAGTTTATCCCATTAAAGTACTAAATTTTAAACTTTTGCTTTAATGGAAGGAAGGAAGGAATTGCATACAAATGACAGGGGAAATTTCTAATTCTGAGTTCAAGTAAATAAGGCTTAAAAATCCAAACCTTGAAGCTGCCAAACTTTCAAAGGAGCTAACTCCTTGTTGCTTTCTTTCAAATGGGTTTTGAATTTATCCAAATCCTCTTTCAATAGTGGGTGAAGTTCTCTGAAAATTATATACAAAGAAGTTTTTTTTAAATATCTTTTGAATTCAACTAATTTCGAATTAAATATCAGTATTTTACCTGTTAAAGATTGTAAAATTGTGTTTGAGGCAGCATTCAAAATTGCAATGTAGAACAAGGCAAGAAAAAACGCTCACCTCAATCTGTTGAAGAGAAAACCTTCCACCTCGTCATCTCCTTTCCCTTCATCCAATTTCTCCTTCTTTTTTGTGTCTGCCACTTTTTGATCATCAACATTTTTATATTCAGTACTTTTGATTGCAAGCTCAACTCCATAACCTGATAAACGGACTTTGGCGGAGTCATCTTGTATCTGGTGATATTAATTAATTAATTAAATTAATTAATTTTATAATCATTTATTGATAATTGATACAATTGGGTTACGTTTAATGCTAGCTCAAGGAAATAAGTGTGATCATTTTTAAACCACCTACCAATAATATTCTATTTAGTAAAAATATCTTATGTTGCATCTCAAAATTTTCAAAAAGGATAGTTTACCTGATAAAAATGTCTAAGAATATATTTGAATTTATGTTCATTAGACGATTGTACAAGTTTGCGATGAACCTCCTTGAAATCATCTTTGGTAAAGTCAGCATAAACGATGACTCCTGTATCATACGATTCAGTACCAGGGTAGATGTGATCAAACTCTTGAGGAGTAACAGAGAATGACGACCTATAATGAAACAAGCGATACTTTTATGGACGTACCTGTTTATAAAACGAATAATAACTGTAATTCTACGTCTTTGTACAAAAAATTAGGAAAAACTAATGAACAGAATTTTTCACAAAGTCAAAAAAACCCTATTTTTGGGCATTTTTTGGGCCCAAATTGGCCCAAAGAACTTTTTTTCTTGAAAATTGAGCTCCGTCATAATGGTAATCAACAATCACCATCATGGTAATCACCATTTTGCACCAAAAATCACAAAATGTCTATGATTCAATCCCGAGAAAAGTTGGCAACAGACGAACAGAAGTTAAGTCCAGGTAAATCCGAAACTTATACCTCCAGGTAGGTCCAAAACTGGCCGTGGCAATACAGGAAAATCTAAACACAATTGCTATTAAGTGTTCATAAAAGTTCAAATCTAACAAAAAAACACTTAACTTATAAATAACCAAAATATTTTTCTTATTACCATTATTTTTCAAAGGATAACCACAACGCATTTCAAAGGAAAACCACCAGCTATTGTCAAAGAAAAACGAATACGCATTTTCAAAGGATACCCAAAGTAAAATCATTACATATTTCCCAAAAAAATCACCACTTGTTTGTAAGTGAATTTGACACATTTTCAAAGGATAACTACCACGTATTTCTAAAGAAAAATCACCCTAATTTTTCAAAGAATATTCACCCTAATTTTTCAAAGAATAATCATCACATATTTTCAAAGGATAAACACCACAATCTTTTCAAAGAATAATTACTACGTATCAAAGGAAAATCATCACATATTTTCAAAATAAAAACACATACGCATTTTCAAAAGAATAACCCTTACGTATTTTCAAGGGAAAACCACCAGTTTGTGTCAAAGGAAAAAAACTACCCAGAAAATCACCACTTCTTTCCAAGTGAAATTGACACATTCTCAAAGGAAACTAACTCTCCACCTATTTTCAAAGGATAACCATCTCATATTTTCAAAAGATTACTACTTGGTATTTTCAAAGAAGAATCATCATTATATTTTAAAGAAAAATTACCATGTTTTTTCAAGGGATAGCCACAGCGTACTTTCAAAGGAAAACCACCAGTTATTGTCAAAGGAAAACCACGACACATTTTCAAAGGAAAATCACCAGTTATTGTCAAAGGAAAACCACTACGTATTTTCAAAGGAGAGCTATGCCGTATTTTCAAAGGAAAAAAACTACCCATTTTCAAAGGATAGCCACCGTGTACTTTCAAAGGAAAACCACCAGTTATTGTCAAAGGAAAACCACGACACATCTTCAAAGGAAAATCACCAGTTATTGTCAAAGGAAAACCACTACTTATTTTCAAAGGAGAGCTACGCCGTATTTTCAAAGGAAAATCATCACATATTTTCAAAAGAAAATCATCACTTGTTCAAAAGTAAATTTGACAGATTTTCAAAGGATAAACAGCACATATTTTAAAAGGAAAATCACTGCATATTTTCAAAGGAAAATCACCAAATTTTTTCAAAGGAAAAACACCATATAATTTCAAAGGATGACTATTACATATTTCTAAAAGAATAATCACCACGTATTTTCAAAGGAAAAACAATACGTATTTTCAAAGGAAAAATCATCACATAATTTTCAAAAAAAATCACCACTTAATTTTCAAAGAAAATCACCACTTATTGAAAGTAAATTTGACAAATTTTCAAAGGATAACAACCACATATTTTTAAAGGCTGATAACCACCACATATTCTCAAAAAAAAATCACCATTTATTTTAAAAGGATACCACATATTTTGAAAAAATAATTAGCCCATATTTTCAGAGGAAAACCACCCCATATTTTCAAAGCAAAAATCATTAGTTATAATCCCCACGTATTTTCATAGGATGACCCCCACGTATTTTCAAAGGATAACCCCCACGTATTTTCAAAGGATAACCCCCACGTATTTCTAAAGGATAAACACCACAAATTTTCCAAAGAATAATCACCTTGTCTACAATTTAGAAAGGATAACCACCGCCAATTTTCAAAGGATAAACACCGCATATTTTCAAAGGATAAACACCACATATTTTCAAGGGATAAACACCACATATTTTCAAAGGATAAACACCGCATATTTTCAAAGGATAAACACCACATATTTTCAAGGGATAAACACCACATATTTTCAAAGGATAAACACCACCTATTTTCAAAGGAAAACCACCACATATTTTCAAAGGATAAACACCACATATTTTCAAAGGAAAACCACCACATATTTTCAAAGGATAAACACCACATATTTTCAAAGGAAAACCACCACATATTTTCAAAGGATAAACACCACATATTATTCAAAGGATAATCACCGCGTATTTTCAAAGGAAAATCACCATGTATTTCTAATGGAAAATCACCACATTTTTTCAAAGAATAATCACCACCTATTATTCAAAGAATAATCACCACCTATTTTCAAAGGAAAACCACCACGTATTTCTAAAGAAAAATCACCACGTATTTCTAAAGGAAAATCATCACATATTTTAAAGGATAAACACCACATACTTTCAAAGAATAATCACCACGTATTTTCGAAGGATAACCACCACGTATTTTCAATGGATAACTACAACATATTTTGAAAAGAAAATCACCATATAATTTCATAGGATAACCATTACATATTTTAAAGGACAAACATCAAGTATTTTTAAAGGAAAATCACCACAAATTTTCAAAGGATAAACACTATCACTCACCACAAATTTACAAAGGATAAACACCGAGTATTTTCAAAGGATAAACAGCACTTATTTTCAAAAGAAAATATTTTCCAAAAAAAATCACCACTACTTATTCAAAAGTAAATTTGACACATTTTCAGAGGATAAACACCACATATTATTCAAAAGATAAACACCACGTATTTTCAAAGGAAAATAACCACGTATTTTCGAAGGAAAATCACCACATATTTTCGAAGGATAAACACCACATATTTTCAAAGGATAACTACCACACATTTTCTAAGGAAAATTACAATGTATTTTCAAAGGAAAGTCACCACATATATTCAAAGGATAACTATCACATATTTTGAAAGAATAGCCAGCCTGTATTTTCAAAGGATAACATCCACATATTTCTAAAGGAAAGTTGCCATGTATTTTCAAAGGAAAACCAATATGTATTTTCAAAGGACCACTTTCAAAACCACCTTGTATTTTCTAAGGAAAACCCCCACATTTAAAAATATTATGTATGATTTACTAAATGTGAATTATACCTGTCATTCAAAACCTTGTCTAGATCACAAGTGGTTTTATCGTCTGCTGATTGAAAGAAAATACCACAATCTTGCTTCAGATCTATTGACAGCTAAAATTAGAATGAATCAGAAAGATGAATCAGAAAGATGAATCAAAATTAAGTAAATCTAATTAATGAGCAATTTGTCTCACCAAAATATAAAAATTATGCTGAAATGTATAATCAAAAACTTATAGCATTGTGCAGAGGGTATTATTTTTCTGATCATGTTTTCCGATTAGAATTACTGTCATTAGCTTCACCTGATAATGTAGTTGAACTCTTGGTGAATAATTTCTCACAGAAAGAGAAAATTTTAACATATCAAGATCTGCACTGGAAACAACATCTTTGGCACTTGTAAAAATTTCATCGTAGATTGCTGAAATAACAATTTGACAATATGATCAGACCATTTTTCATGCCCTTTTAGCGTCTGGTTATTGGACGCTGCCCCTCCTGAAATAAATTAAAATTTTGGTAAAAACAGCCTTTTTAGTGGTAAAACACTAGAAAAAGTGCCTTTTTTGACTACCAACAGACGCTGTCTTTCTAAAATATGACTTGATGATAGTAATTTGCAATGGACAAGACTTTATAAAAGAATGCCTAAGTTTTCTAACATGTCCAAAAATCAAAACCTACCTTTATCTGTCTTTTTTTCTTTTCCGTCAAATCTTTCAATAAATTTCCAAAAGCTTCCACTATCTGCATCAGCAATGTATTCACTAAGACAAAAAAGAATTGTTTCAAATTGTATTGTTTCAATTGTATAAATTTTATACCGGGTGTCTCTGAAAAAACTTCCCCCTGTTTGATTCAATATTGCGAAAAAGTGAAAAAATATATTAGCTTGATTTTTTCTAAATCGTTTAGAGGAGGGTTTAACTTAAATTTTGGTATATCAAACTTTAAAATTGCTTCATTAGATCAAAAGTTATGACAAAAAGAGTAAAAAAATTGTTTTCAAAAAGAGCGCAAAAAGACGAAAAAACAGGGTATCAAATTATACAAGAAAACACTGTACTTTATTGACAGTAAAGTTTTACTTTTGATCTTCTGTGCATCTTTTTTGTTTTATTATCCGTTTTTAATGATTTTTATTGCCAATTTAGAGCTCCTTTTGGATTCATTAATGAGCATGAAGTTTAAACAAGCAACAAACTTTTATCAAAATTTTTCCAAAAGTCTCCAAAGCTTAGCGAGTCTATTTGAGTGGAGAAGAGAAAGTTTGAGTGTCTTTTTTTCTAACAAAAGACTTGATACCCTGTTTTTTCGTCTTTTTTCGCTCTTTTTGAAAAAAGATTTTTTACTCTTTTTGTCATAACTTTTGGTCTAATGAAGCAATTTTAAAGTTTGATATACCAAAATTTAAGTTAAACCATCCTCTAAACGATTTCGAAAAAATCAAGCTAATATATTTTTTCACTTTTTTGCAATTTTGAATCAAACAGGGGGAAGTTTTTTCAGAGACACCCGGTAATAAATAATAAAGACAGAAAAGGACAGTAAAAATTTTGCTACCAAACTGGATTTTTCAGAGAAAATAAAGTTCATTTACCTAGCTTCCATTGCAAGGGGTGTGTTTTTCCATTTTGCATCCAGAGATATTCTCACATATTTATCAACTTTACATAGCCCATTTCTCACAAGGAGAATTAGGATTAATGAAACCAATTTCATTATCTAGATAAAATGTAAACAATGAAATTTTTAATATCAGAAATATAAGTGATGTTTGTGTTTACTTTGAGTTAAAAAATGTATAATTATGAAAAACATCTTTGAAATATATTTCATTTTCATTTCTAAATCTCCTATATTTTGAATGAACCAATAAAAAACATTTCCAAACAAATTCTTGAAAATAAAAATATGTATTAATGATTGCAAATTATTCTTGTATAAGGACTTTTTTGCGGCACTTTCCAACTTTGCTGACAAATTATTCTTGTATCAAATTCTTGCTTTTATCAGAGAATGAAAAGATAAAAAAAGGCTAACCCTCCTTAGAATCACAAATTGAAACAAGTAACTCAAGTGGATTAATTTAACAGATTTTGGAAGATCGAAAATTGGCAAAACTTATTTAATGCTCACAAAAAAATAACACTAGGATTTTTGCCAAATACCTTAGCTTTTAAGCCAAAACCCTAGCTTTTTTCCCAAAACCCCTAGGAAAATAAATAGAAATTAGTTGAAAGAGAGACCTGTTTGTGATAATAGATCCCATAAAAGTTATATCATTTTTGAAAAAATTCATCTCGCAAAGTGTCTGCTTGAGAAAATTTATCCACTTAACTTTAAGAGCCATTTTTTTTTTAAATCTTCAGAATAAAGAAAGTCTGATACCTCACCCTCTTAGATTTTGATGAAATTTTGACCAAATGATCTATCACACAAGAAAATAAGACTCTGAAAATTTCACCTTGATATCTCAAGTAGTTTTGAAGATACAGCGTCTCAAAGATAGGCTACTAAGCAAAAATTGACCCCTAAAAATCATGAACTCTGGTGGGGAGCAGATTTTGAAAGCCAATGAATTTTTATTCAAGTACATTAGAAAGCTGATTTACAGTGGATTTCAAGAACTTTTTGTAGGGAATCAGAAAAAATCAGATTGAGTCTCCAAAATTTCCCCGAAAATCTCTAGCATCTCCTGTAGAGGGCTTCAAACTTTGCGTAATCTGGGTTTGGAAGCACTTTTAGCTGGCTGCTGATGGTCCTTGGGACTTTTTTGAAGTAAACTTTTGACCTGGAGTGGTTTATTGGTGGGTTTTGGCCACAAAAATAACATTTTCAGGATTTCAATCTTTGCGTAACCGTCAAAAATGGCCGAAAAAATTGCTATTTTGGCAGACCTGGAGCAAAATTCAAGAAGGCGTATCTTTTTAAGGCAACACCAAATATTTTTGAAATTTCAGCAAGGCTTCCTTAGTAGGTCTAGTTTATAGCCTCAAAAAAATCTCAATGGGCTTTTGAAGTCTCTTAAAGATATGATCGATTGAAAATTTGCTTAACTTCGTTGTTTTCTCCCTCTTAAAATGCTAAATCAGGCCCACTTAAGGGCTCTAACAGGATAATTTTTGTCAAAATATTGGTTGATCTTCTCTAGCCAACTAATCATTGGCATTAGGGGAACAACTGAAAAAGATTTCAGGTCATTTCCATCAACAGATGACATTTTATGACTGTTTCTTTATTTTTAAGTAAAGAATGTGTAAAAAAATGAGACTGACATCTGTCGTTTCCTACCATTCCAGGGCCTATATTTCCAGAAAAAAAACTCAACCTTTCACAGTTTGGTGAATATTAATCTTAAATATAAGCAGGTTACTTCAACTTAATGGGTTTAACAGTACTCAATTCCTATTCAAAAACTTTTTAAACTCATTCAGAAATCCTACTTTGACAATAATTTGCGCTTTACCGCAAAATTTCTAAGTCCAAGTGTCGTGATTAGCTTTTAGACTGTCCAATATCTCTATAATAGTGTACACTAACAGTCTTACTTGTTGATTCTTAAATAACTAAGCAACATTACTAGGGTGATAATTTATGAGATACTGCAAACAATGCTGTTTAAATCTTCTGGACAAGAAATATTGGACAGTCTAAAGCTAATCACAACACTTGGAAATTTTGCGGTAAAGCGCAAATTATTGTCAAAGTAGGATTTCTGAATGAGTTTAAAAAGTTTTTGAATAGGAATTAAGTACTGTTAAACCCATTTAGCCTGCTTATATTTAAGATTATTATTCACCAAACTGTGAAAGGTTGAGGCGTTTCCTGGAAATATGGGCTCTGGAATGGTAGGAAAGGCCATATGCCAGTCTCATTTTTTTACATATTCTGTACTTAAAAATAAAGAAACAGTCATAAAATGTCATCTGTTGATGGAAATGACCTGAAATCTTTTTCAGTTGTTCCCCTGGCTAGAGAAGATCAACCAATATTTTGACAAAAATTATCCTGTTAGAGCCCTTAAGTGGGCCTGATTTAGCATTTTAAGAGGGAGAAAACAACGAAGTTAAGCAAATTTTCAATCGATCATATCTTTAAGAGACTTCAAAAGCCCATTGAGATTTTTTTGAGGCTATAAACTAGACCTACTAAGGAAGCCTTGCTGAAAATTTCAAAAAAATTTGGTGTTGCCTTAAAAAGATACGCCATCTTGAATTTTGCTCCAGGTCTGCCAAAATAGCAATTTTTTCGGCCATTTTTGACGGATACGCAAAGATGGAAATCCTGAAAATGTTATTTTTGTGGCCAAAACCCACCAGTAAACCACTCCAGGTCAAAAGTTTACTTCAAAAAAGTCCCAAGGACCATCAGCAGCCAGCTAAAAGTGCTTCCAAACCCAGATTACGCAAAGTTCGAAGCCCTCTACAGGAGGCGCTAGAGATTTTCGGGGAAAATTGCGGAGACTCAATTTGATTTTTTCTGATTCCCTACAAAAAGTTCTTGAAATCCACTGTAAATCAGCTTTCTAATGTACTTGAATAAAAATTCATTGGCTTTCAAAATCTGCTCCCCACCAGAGTTCATGATTTTTAGGGGTCAATTTTCGCTTAGTAGCCTATCTTTGAGACGCTGTATCTTCAAAACTACTTGAGATATCAAAGTGAAATTTTCAGGGTCTTATTTTCTTGTGTGATAGATCATTTGGTCTAAATTTCAGCAAAATCCAAGAGGATGAGGTATCACACCCTGAAGACTCTTAAAAAAAATGGCTCTTAAGCATTGTAGGTGATTCCAACTTTCATATGCATATTATTCCTAATCTCTTATAAGAAAGGGTTTATTTGCAAGTTACTATAAAAATAAGTTTGATTATTCACATATTATTTTTGGTAAATTTAGCAGGAATTTAATTTGGGTAATTGGCACATGCTCAATTTTTTAATTTTTGGCGGGGATTGATTTGGCAAAATTTGTCAAAATTTGCCAAATTTTATCCCCGCCAAAATTAATCCACTTTAAGGTAACTAACTTTGAAATGCAGAAGCTTATAACATCACTTGAAGTATATTGCTGTCTTTTTAAAGTATCGTAACTTGGTCTAATGTCGACACCCCTCCTCTAATTCCGACACCCTTTTTCTCAGCTGAAATTTAAAGAAAGGTTGAAACTGTTTTTCTTTGCTTAGTGGTCAAAGAGGAATAATCCTTTTTAAATCAGTGATTCAAGCTTTCCTTTCTCTAAAGAAGGGTGTCGGAATTAGACGAGGGATGTCGATATTAGACCAACTTACGGTAGCAGGTAGTACAATTTACTGAAACCACTGATAAGAAGGGTATCAGAATTAGATATGAGGTGAGGGATATTGATATTAGACCAAGTTATAGCAGGGTCATTTTTGAATCTGTATCAAATTAGAGGGCAACCTCGATGATGAAAATTTGATGAAAAATCTGGGAAGCAATAAAAAAGTAGAACAGGCAGGCCACTTTTGTCAATTTTTTAGATCTGCAGATTAGCTAGGCGGCAATCACAAATATCTTCGTTTCGCGTCAGCCGACCGACTCTCGAAAATTGAGTCGGTGAGTCAGTAAATTTGTCGGACTTTTCTGTCAATGACGTTTCCTTCGTTCAAAAATTCTATTATTGCCGATTTTTTTGCGAGCGATTTCTAGCGCATTCACAGTATTTTGACTCGATTTTATCCATTACATGCGCCATTTTGGGTCAGTGTTTAAAGGTCATAATTTGAAACTACCCATAACCGCGGTTGTTTTGGATGCTGGCTGGCTGTCAGTTTCCTTCAAGAAAACCCAAAGATTTTTACGACAGACCGACTCACTTTTTAGACCCAACGAGGACGCGAAATTAAAATATTTGTAATTGCCGCCGCCCTACCTACCTTAAAGGAAGAAATTTTGAGGGGAATTTAATTTGGCGGATGGCCAAAAAAGTTTTTTCAGAGGGAATTTAAGTGAATTTAATTTGCCGGTTGCAGGATATTTTTGGCCAAAAGCGTTATTAAATAAGCAAAAAAACCTGTTTTTTAAGGCTTGAAATAGAGCACGAATTTGGGAAATGCCTGAAATTAAATTTGGTGGGAATTTAGTTTTCATGGCCGGCGGATGGAGGAACAAATAAATTTTAGCGGGAACTTAATTTGGCGGACTTTGGCTAAATCTGCCAAATTTTCTTTCCCCAAAATTTCTTCCTTTAAGGTTATATACATTCTGTATCTGGTTGATCTACTTACTTTACAAGAAACTAGAAAAAAATGTTAGGGTACTCTACTGCCAGACGGTGTCAATCGAACAACTTCGAACAAAAATCGCAATCGAACCAATCGAACGTAATCGAATGCGATCGAATAATTGCGATTCAATTGTCGAACGTTTCTATTTCTATTATTTGATTAGCAAAAACTTTATACAAAGTTATTCTCGCCAATGTAACAAAAAATATGATTAATAAAATGAAAAATATTAAGAATGTAGCCTAAATTTATAATATATAAATATAGAAATAATAAAATAATAAGTAACAAATAGTAAAAATCAATTTATTATGTACATATAAAGATCTAGATAAAAATATTAGCCTCTAATCTAAAAATATTACCACCTCCGTGGTGGCTCAGTTATATTGGAAAGGGTGTAATCTGGCATTGATAGTTAGTCGAAGGAAAGTAAACTCGAGAAGTTGAGAAAAGCTGAAGTGAGTTGTGAATTTGTTAGAGCTTGACAAGGTTTATATTCGCAATTGTGGGTAAAAATAAATAAGATAATGTTTAAAATTTTGAATATTTTAATAGGATTAAAAATCGCTAATTGATATTTTATCCATTTCTTTCTTAAAAACATCCAGGTCTTTTATGTTTGTCAATTTTGTTGGTAATTTGTTCCAGAGCCCTACCGTATTTGGTGTAAAAGAGTTTGCGTATATCTTTATCCTGCTTTGGATAGGGTTAAACTTTGTATTAGCACATCTTTGCTTTATTGGTATCATTTCTCTATTTACCTGTTTTGTTGAATGATATATTTCGTGTAGCATTTTTACCCGAGCTCTGCATCTACGTTCGTCTAGAGTTTCAAGGTCAGCTTTTCTTCTTAACATTGTTGGGCTTACAGTCTGTTGCCACGAGCTGTAGATCCAGCGCAAACTCTTTCTCTGAACCATTTCAATTTTAGCTTTTAAAGTTTCATTTCCAGCTGGGTCCCAAACAGTTGATGCATACTCTAATGTTGGTCTTACGAAGATTTTAAAGCATTTAAGCCGCATTTCTGGGTTACTCTTGACAAGATTTCGCTGTAGGAAGAACCTGGTATTGTTTGCTTTTGCACAGATATTTGATACATGTGTATTCCACAACAGACCTTTTTGCAATGTCACACCAAGGTATTTCGCTTTATCAACTTTCTCAATCTCTTTTCCATGGATTTGATAATCAGCGTTGATGATCTTACGTTTGTTTGTTATCCTCAGCAGCTTGCACTTTTCTGGATGAAATTCCATTGACCATTTTTGCTCCCAAAGAACGAGTTTATTTAAATCATTTTGCAGTTGTTCTGCGTCTTTGGATGACATTATTTTCCGGTACAGGTAAGAATCGTCAGCGAATAAAGCAAGTTTTGAATTCGTTTCTAATGGCATATCATTGATATAGGCGAGAAACAGGAGGGGGCCGAGAACGGTACCTTGGGGGACACCTGAAATGACTGCTGAATGTTTAGATGAAGTTCCTCGAACAACGACACATTGAGTTCTATCATGGAGAAAGTCTGATATCCAGTTTAGAATGTCACCGTTTATACCGTAATGTTTCAATTTCAGTATGAGTTTCCTGTGCCCAACCTTGTCAAAGGCCTTGCTAAAATCAAGCAAGATGGAATCAATTTGTTCTTTGTCATTAATTGCTTTAGCAATGTCATGAACTGTTTGGATCAGTTGGGTTTCACAAGATCTATGTTTTCTGAATCCGTGCTGGCTATTGGAGAGTATCTTTGTTCGGTCAAAATGAGACATTACGTGACTATGTATGATGTGTTCCATGATTTTACAAGTTGTAGAAGTCAAACTAACGGGTCGATAGTTCTCAGGCTTTGAACGAAATCGAATCTCAATCGAACGGCCGATTCCTGGGTAATATTCGATTGCGTTCGAGTAAGGTTCGATTGGTTCGATCGATTGATTGTCAATTACATTGGATTAATCTTCGATATCTTCGATTACGATTATGTACGATGAGTTTGATTGCGATTAAATTAAATTGGATCACTCTGTTAGAGCTTCTTAGCGTGGGCGGCCGAGCGCTTAAGTCAGCTTAAGTACCATACTAAAGCGAATAAAATCTAATACAATTGAATCAATCGAACGTAATCGAATACAATCGAACGTAATCGAAGCAATCGAACAGCAAATCCTGGGTAATATTCGATTGCCATTCGATTGCGTTCGACAATCGAATTGCAATTATTCGATTGCGTTCAATTGCGTTCGATTAATTCGGCGTTCGATTGATTCGGCGTTCGATTCGTTCGATTGACACCGTCTGGCTACTGTAGGGAAATGAAATGAAAAAAAAATTAAAAGCATTTTTTCTACATATCCAATTATAAAAGAACAAACAAGGAGAATAAGAAATGATAACAAGACACCAGAGAGCGTGGTTTACTTTTGTTGCGTTAGTGATTTATGTGTAATGATGCTGATGAAATGAAGGAAGACCAAGACCAGCCATTTTGTTTAAAGTAAATGCTGAGAAAGCTCCGACACATCTAACTCTTGATGATAGAGCCATCTCTGTATTTAGCTCACGGCGGTGAAATATAAAACTACGGTAGCCAACTTAACAAAACACACGGTCTAAAATGGCGGATTATTTTGTAAACAAAGTCAACAGCTCCTTTAAATCTTGCAAAAAGCCTGAAAAAGCACTTATTGTTGGACTGACATGTATTGATATTGTCAACGAATGTAAAGAATTTCCAATAGAAGATCAAGACTCGAGAGTTTTATCTCAAACATGGGCAGTAGGTGGTAACGCAGCAAATACATCTCGAGTTTTAGCCCAACACGAAAATGTAGATGTTCACCTATTTTCGGGCTTATCGAACAAGAACGAAAACTCCTTTGTCATTAATGACTTAAAAAGTTATGGAGTTAATCTTGAACATTGCTCAGTATATGAAAATAAAATGTTCCCAACTTCTTGCTGTATTTTGAACTCGCAAAACGGATCAAGAACGATTCTTGCATGTAATCACGACTTTCCAAAATTAGACCACGAGAAATTCAAAACAATGGATATTTTATCATATAACATTATACATTTTGAGGGGCGTGATATACCACAGATTTCTCAAATGATTGATCATGTCATCACAGCTAGAGGAGACAACGAACTTCCTTTAATCTCTGGGGAAATGGAAAAACCGAGACGTTTGACAGAAATGAAAAATCTGCTTCAAAACAAATGTGACATTCTAATAATTAGTAAAGATATTGCTAAAGCAAAAGGATTCCAAACTGCATCAGAAACATTAGAATATTATTCAAAGTTAGAGTCGATAAAAGCAAAATATATTGTCTGCACATGGGGTGAAAAAGGTGCAAGTTTTGCTGAGAAGGCAAACGATGAACGATGGAAAATCGAGGACATGCCCTCTTTCAAAATCGACCAGCCTGTGGATACGTTAGGAGCAGGTGACGTTTTCAACGCTGGCCTTCTGTATGGAATACTTGGTCAAAATACTCTCAAAGACTCCACAAAATATGCTTGCTTTTTAGCAAAAGAGAAATGTCTTCAATTGGGTTTCAAAAATCTATCATATACGTGATATTATGATATTTTTTACATTGTATAAAACATTTTAATTTTGTGAAGCCTTTATCGAGGTGATTCTGGAATATTCTTTCGATCTCCGAATATAAAAATACTTAACCATTTTACAAAAGTTTGAAACCTTTTCTTTTCATTTCACGTATCTGAAATGTATACTGTAGTGGTGATAAATACAAATGCTTGTGGTAAATATAAATATAAAAAATATATACATTCCTTTCTATTATATAAAAAAAATCCAGGAAGAGTGGCTACAAGTAAAAATATCCTCCTTTAAAAAATCTTTAAAATGTGTCACGTGAAAAATATTGTGGTTAATAATTGTATTATGTCTATTTAATTCGTGGTAGGCAGATTTTACTCTTTTCGTTGTTTTTGGGACTTTGTCTCTGCGTAGAGGTGGGCGAATGTCTCAGGGTCGACGGTTTCACCTGTGGGGTATTAATAGGTGATCTCCTCTGTGGCGAATTCGGAGATTTTTTACGAGGTGAAAAAAGAGATTGCGAATTAATGGAATTTTTAAATTTGACTGGTCCGTTGTGATCGCTGGTAGGTGTTGGTGATTCTGCCCGTGTTTGACTGTAGCTCTTCGTACCTGGAAAAGTGGATCGGTCAATTTGATATTGATTCTAAATTTTTTCTCAAAATCTTTTTATTTATCCAACTAACAAGTAGCTCAATGGATACAAAATCGAACTCATTCCCTTAATTTTCTTTGTTTATGATTCTAATAGCGCACGCGAAAGGTCACATCCATCAATAAAACCAAAAAGTGTAGCAAGAGACACAGGGTACGAGATTCATACCAAATAAAAGAAGCAAAAACTCTTTTTAAAATAAACCTATGGAAACGTACCTGAAATTTTGGCACACTCGTCACGATGTCTCAGATTCCAAGCTTTGATTTTACAGCCTTTCGAACAATAAAATACTTCTTTGCACCTTGAGCACGGAGTCAAGCGAACACCTACAAAGAATATATAGGTGCTTTAAAGTTTGATTACAGGAATTACAGTCTCAAAGGTCGATTCTTTTAAAACGGATTAAACAACTCTGGCTCTTAATAAAGTCAGTAAATATAAGTAAGGGAGTTTAATTCCTTCCAGTGAGGTTAGAGAAACTCAAGATTAAAGATTGTTTTTTTAATTTCTTAATATGACTTGAATATTAAAATTTTACTTTATCAATAAAAGAATGAAGCCTGGTGTTAAAAATTCTTGAACGGGATATGAAATCAGGAAGAATTTAGGAATCAATACAATCAAAGTCGATTTCAGGGCCTAAATACGGGGTTGCTTTGGGTTTACCAGGACACGTCAAAATTTGGTAAAGATAAAAGCAGCTTATTATCAAAAAACAAATTACCAATAGATCGACCACACTCATAGCAATATCGAAGTCTTTTTCGAGTGGCTTGTTTGAAATGATGCGATCCCGTTCCACTCAAAGCAGCGTGTGATTTATTGGTGAGGTCACGATGAATAAATGATTCAGAACGAGCAGCATGGGCCACACCTCCACGAACGGGACCAACTTTGATTGTCACAAAACGTAAACCACAAGAATCATCACGACCTGTACTATTCCATGCGGCATCTGAAAAAAGATCAAATTTATTCAGGTGGATAATCCATTAGTATAATTTTACGTCTCATATCATAATACGTGCATTATAAACTGACAGCTAAGAGGCCCTCCACATAGTACGTACGCACTAAGCGGGGGTCTTCTAAAAAACGTATGCTTGCGTGCAGGGGGTACTCGATTTCCGACATTTTAGTGCGTACGCACTATGTGGACGGCCCCTAATGGGGTCGTTTGGAATTTAAGACAGAGAAAGATTATCATATTGGATGAAATAATTGAAAGATGAATCCACTAACCATCAAATTGTTCGCTGCTACACGCCTGCATCATGACCTCGTCTTCTTTAGCACGAGCAGCGGCCCGCAAACGACTTCCCAGAAGTTCTAACATAGCGCGTCGTGAGTTGTAAACTTCTCGTTCGACCGATGACAAAGCATGGTAGGGAGTACAAGCGATGCGCCGATCCTAACAATAATAGTAAGAAATTAATACTTGTTTCCGCTGGACTCAATAGTACACATCGTTAGCTATCTAGGCTATAGATATCTGGGCAACCATATTTGGTTCATTAACTAAACAATCAATTCAACACTCCTGTATCAATCAGTGTATCTGTACCCGTGAGAATCTTTCACTCGATTTGGAAGGAGCTTTTTGCCTACAGAAAAGTCCACCGCCTTTTTAGTGGTGTGGTTTTAAATCTATTGTTTACAGCTCAAAATGCCGGTGGGGATTTCAAAAATTTTAGAATGTTTCTTGACAGCAATTAGGTTCAGTGTAGATTTCCAAGTAAATAAGTGAGAATGAAATTTGAGGCAAATTCTCTCAAATATTTGACCAATTTTCGAGTTGGTGAGTCCCACCGGGTCTTTGACAGAAGAGGGTACAGGGGGGGGGGTCAGTGTACCAGAAGGTGGTATGTATCCTGGTGTGGGTGGGTGTTTGAGAAAAAAATTTGTCATGTACTAACATGTGTACTATAATTGGGGTGTTGGGTCCGAAATCGATTTTGATTTTTACTACCTGTGTACCAAAATGGAGGTGTTGGGTCCAACATCGATATTAATAGTATGGAAACAAAAAGGCTCAGAAATTATTTGCTAAAATAGAAATGTAAAGTTGTTCTATTATAAATTGATAAAGCCAAGTTTGTCCAAGATCATTCTTCGAAACTTTTTTGAATCGAGTCAATGTAAACATTCGAACATTCTAATTCAAACATTCAACATTGGTGCCAACTCTCACGCATTGAGTGTGAGACTCGAGCATTTCCACATGGTCTCACGCAATTTTTGAAAAGTTTGATTTCTCACGCATTTTGGATTTTTAAGAAAAATTTTCCTGTTTTTCCGATTTTTGGAAAAAAGTTTTCCCGATTTGCCGATTTTCCGAAAAAAGTTTCCCCGATTTCCTGATTTTTGGAAAAAATGTTTACCCGATTTTTTGATTTTTTCCAGGTAGTACCCGGTAGTAAATGGGGGGTATGGGGTGGTTTTGGGATTTTTCCATGTAGTATAGTGTAATTCAGGGGTGGGTGGGTGTCAAGTTTTGAAAAATACCTTGTAGTACACATACATGCCGCCTTCTAGTACACTGACCCCCCCTGGAGGGTAATCTGGGATAATAAAGATTATATTCAAAACTAATAGAAGTTTTCATAAATTACCTCACGAACATCACTTGCCTCGTATTCAAACAATTACCATGGTGATTATGTCTCTTGAGACATTAAATGATTTTTTTATGAAAAGGAAGCGTAGTTTTAATAAAATCCGCTAGGAGTTAATCACGATGGCAATAATTTCAAAACGAGGCACGTGATGTCACAAACAAGTGATGTTCGTAACGTAATTTATGAAAAGGTCTATTCCAAACTGCAAAACAAACCTGCGCAAAGACATGATAGCCATAATCAACGACAGTCCCGGGAGGATATTTTTCTGAAATTTTGACCGGTGTTAACATGTCTGCACCGTTTCGCATCAACTTTTCGATCTAAAGAATAGTTGCAATTGAATTTACAGCACCAAGTAAGGAGACTCTCTTTTCCTTCCCAAGTTGGGGTTGATAGATTATTTCTGGGACACAAAAATATGATATAAATTCTCACCAATCGCATCCGTTCATAAGGTGTTCTTCGACGTTCAGCTTGGAAAGTTGCAGCCACGCATAAAATGGAACCTAAACCATGCGTCAAACGCAAACTGGGTTCGGCATTATATTTCAATAATGTGTCAATGACCTAGGTGAAGAGAAATATAATTGGTTGGAGGGTTTATATTCATGTTTGGCATTTATGATTTATTTAATACCTAAATTCCAAATTCTGACAATAAAATGAATACAGGCAACGAACGAGTACTTTTTACATGCAGGAAAATATAAAGCATGGACAACCAATGATATGCTGGAACTTTAGAAAACTATGGTTAAATCCCAATGGCTTCTGCCTTCTAGCTATTGAGAAAAACAAAAGCAAATTCTCTAGGTCTAAGAAGATTACAATATAATTACAATCGATAAAATACAGACTTACCAGATCATTCCCTGAACCAATCGCAAGAGAGAGGGGAGCATTGCCTACACAGAGTAGATTCGGGTCTGCATTATATTCAAGTAACAATCGAACGATCTTTTGGCATTGTTTAAAATTATCTTCTCGACTGCACGCAACATGTAACGGGGTACGTCCGTCCGTCATATCCCCTTCCGGAAAGGAGTCCCGGAGATTGGGGTCAGCTCCGTAATGTAAAAGTAGTTTGGTGATCTCGATACCTTCCATGCATGGAAGAGCAACAGCGATGTGGAGTGGGCACAAGTACTAAAAAGGGGGGAATCAAAACATTAGTTTATACTACTAAAACTCATCCATTAAAAAAATTTACGATGAATAATGTTCAAAATTTTTCGAAATTCTTTGAAATATCAACAAAAAGCCGAAGCGGCATGAAGGCACAGCGACAAAGCAATAGTGTTTGTTCGCAATGTGTACACTCTGTAGCAAAAGGCTCTGTATCTTCCAAAATTAACTTGAATTGACAAAGCGCTGCCTCTTCAAAAGCAGAGATACAGTATCATAGACATCGTTAAACCAATGAAAGGCGCGGTTCTGGGTCAGTAATATCAACGCTTTTTTTTTATTGGTAAACGATAAAAATCACTTGAATGGATAAAAAATAATTAAAATTCAGAAGTAACTGGCTTGCTAGTCAACTTACAGAGGTGTTTAATCTAGCGGACGTATCCGCATTTTGTTCAAGAAGTGCAGCCACCGCACCTGGGTCCGCTGACTTTACCGCGAAGAACAAAGCAGACATTGGAAGCTCTGATGCGTTTGGATTGGCACCTCTTTTCAACAAGAGTCGGATAGTACTTTGCAAATGAGGTTTCCTAAAGTGGTGAAAGAAAATATTTCATTGTCGGCTTTTAGATAGCTGAAGAAAACATTTAGGGACCTAGGTCTACTTGGATATGCTTATAATATCAGAAAGAGTAATTCATTTCTAAACTTTGAGATTCACAAAAACAATATCCATCACGGGCTAAAAGATTTTGTTAGATCATAGTTTACAACCTATAAGATCACGTAAACGATGTGTCTGGCGATCTCACCCAAAACAGATTCCCAAAGCTACCTCTGACACCGCAAAACAAGCGCTGAATCAAAGGAGAGGTAAAAAAGCACTTATTAATATACCTTTCTTTGTTCATATGTTGGAGAACCACTTTATCATTGAGATGTTTGAATTTATCAACTGTCATGGAATGTATCTCAGTGACGGGATCATAACCAAGGATGCTGGCCACTGTCGTTGGAAAGGGCAGTGCGTAAATTGGATCCTATGAATGAAAAGAAGAGAAAATTCTCTATGAGTTATATTAAGTAGGAACCTATTGAAATAAAGAAACTTTAAATGCACAAAAGTCACGAACGGAGTCTTCACTTTTCATTGTTTACACTTGTTTATCTACTACTCACGTCGAATGCGATACAAAGAGAGCAGGGACTAATGGATTGAGCGCAAAAATTTTAGAACTGGGGACCAAGAAGACATTTAATCATTAGGCTATCAATTATATTATTCAAAGGAAAAAACATATTTGGAAGTTTATCGTGGCTTGGATCAAGAGATTTACGTTTGGCTAAAAAGAGTTTACCTGTTCGAGCTCGCTTAATTGTTTGGGAACATCTTGGATATCACCGAGGCTTCCCACATCTGATGAATATTCTGTTTTGGTGTCATTTTCGGTGGTGCATGAAGACATCAACTCATCGTAGGTGGACGTTTGGAAAGTATGCTGAACGCCATCCATCAGATAACGATGTGGATCTTTTAACATGATGTGTTTGAACGACTGGTTGATCTCCTCAACCTTAAACCAAGTTTGTAAAAGATTAAGGATTCCAAAAAGAATAGTCAGTTCTGGTTTTAAAATAAAGAGTTTTTCTCGCCGACAAAAAAAAGACATTGCAGAGGACAATTTTAAGGTTGCTGCTGCCACATTTGGAGTAATTATACAGACCCTCCTGTGATGTTACATCTATAATCCTCTCAAAAATTGGATGAAAGATGTAAAAATTATTTAGCTAATCTAGACCTATGAAGGAAAAGATTAACATTATAATCTTTGGGGTTACTCATCTTAATCTAAAGAACACACACTGCAGCTATTGTTATCAACAAAGGGAATTAGATCACTTATATTAAGAGCTCACCTCTTTGACACGGTCCATGGAGTTTTGATAAAAGTTCATTTTCCATTGGTCAAACGTCTTCTCGTTTTCTTCCTCCAGATTTTCGAGGATATTCTCTGCAGAAGGCGAAGGAGCTCTCGAGTCTCTCTTCCCTTTACCTTTCACAACTGCCGTTGCGATCTATGGAAATGTAAGAATAAATTTGCTGAATTACTTATTCATTCACGTTAGTTTCCGTCCACTAAGCAACTGCAAACAATGTCATAACATTCGATAAAAAGGAGGATTCCCAACAAATTTTACACATCACTAAATGATTTTTAAGTACTCTTTACCTTTAATTTACTCTCCAGTACCTAATAGCCGGGGGGTTTGGAATAAGCGGGGGGGAGGGTTGGAAAAGTGTCCTGGGTGGAAAATTTTTGAAAAGGAGGCTAATACAGCAGAATTAGGACAGAAGAGTGTACTTTCAAAAACATTTTCCCAAAAATTAATAAGCGGGGGGGGGGACGGCTATTAGGTACCCGAGAGTAGTTGAGTTGCGACTTGTTGAAAACACAAATGCGTGTAATACTATACACATAATCGTTTATAGAAAGTGATTTCTTTGCAGCAAACCCATAGACCATTCTCAAAATGAATAAATGCTTCTACCTTAGCTTTGCGTAACCCATTGAAGGGGCGATGTATATCTTCAAAGATGGCCATGATCAATTTGCGTTCATTACGGTTGTTCACCGATCCCGTTTTCTTGTCCACTTCCACTGAATTGAAGAGATTCTCTTTGGCAATGCTCTCCGCAATGTTGTCAACGAAATTCTCCTTGGTGTAAAGCAGGATGTGGCATGCCAAGAGGACTGATAAACCTTCCTCTGTCAGCTGGTTGATGTTTCCACCATGGTCTAACAAAATATTGATGACATCTGTATGGCAATTCACCTGGTGACGTGACGAGAATGGAAGTATGGATTATCATAAGTTAAAATTCGGCTCAAGGAATTTTACAAACATTAACAATGAAACATCACATTTTTTTTTCGAAGCAGAAAGGGGTCAAATGTCAGTTTTATATGTTCCAGTACACCAAAGGCGATAAGTGGTGTTATTAAGTTCAGAAAAAACGTGGTACGTGAGCACATATTATGTCCTCGATTAACGAAAGGACAAAAACAAATGAAAGACTTACAGCGGCTGCCATGATGGCAGAAAATCCTGTTTTATCGGAAACATCTGGGTTGACCAGCCCCTCCTCTAGAATGTTTTTCACGTCGTCATAGTGACCGTTCTTTGAGGCATTCAATATGGCTTCTGATGAAGTTTCGATATAACCTTTGCTCGTTTTGCTATTACGAATTCCTATCAAAATAATTGGAACAAAATTGAGCAAAAGAGCAGTACAATCACAGACCTTTATAAACAAGAAGCAAAAAAAGATTTATATAAAGGTCAGTGGAGTGCAAAACATTTTGAAAGTGAAGTGTAGAAGTGATCGAATTCATTTTCTTTTGGTTCTTTATTTGATACATTTTTAACTCATTTCAAGGCCCGGGGGGGGGGGGGTACTTAGGCAAAATGGGTGCCGGGTATGTGCTAGCCATAAGGGTACCTTTTCTCATTCCTCAAAAGTCTCTCAAAGGGGTACAAATTCAAAAGTTAGTCTCTGAAAGGGTCTCAAAATCACGTAAATCAAAAATTTCTCTCTCAAAGGGTCACGATTTCCAAAAATTTTGACCAAAATTTGGTGAAAATCAAACCAAAATTTGGAAAAAATGGACCAAAATTTAGGAAAAAGTCTCTCAAAGGGTCCCAAAATCACCAAAATTTTGTCTCTCAAAGGGTCGATTTTCGATTTTCGGCTCGGACATACCCGTCACCTCGCAAACCTAGTACCCCCCCCGGGTTTCAAGGTCGACCAAAGTTGACCTAAGGCCCAAAAACGTTAGTCGGCTTTAGCAGATAACCGGCCTAACTTTTTCCTATCAAAATATTAGAAAGAATAGAGTAAGTAATAAAACTTTTGTAAGCGTGAGATGTATGTAATCGAGTGATCGAAATTCGTTTCTTTTGGTTGTTCGTTTGATAATAACTCACTTCAATGTCGACTATAAAATTAGCCTCGTGTTTTGGTCGATATCTAACCGGCCGTAGTTCACATAGATCACAGGATCTATGGGCAATGATGAACTTTTTAAAAACAATTTCCAGTGATCAAAATACAAAATAGCTGATTCGGGAACATGATAGTTTTGAAAACGTTTTTCCTTTTTAACTGACTTGTTTTTGGTCGATTGACTTCTATTTCTGGGTAGTTAATTTCAATTATTTCCTTTTTTTAAAGGCATCAATTAAGTGAAGATATTCTAGCCTAGAAATTTGAAGGTCATCTTGAAAAAGAACACAAAAAACAGTCAAGCCAATATTTTCCTATAATAACGGATAATTGTCTAACAGTTCACAAGTTGAAAAAATGCTGCAAATTTAAGGAGGGAAAGGGAAGAGTATAAGAAGATATCATGTATAAAAAACAAGTTTTCAAATTCGTGCAAATTGATGAAATAACTTGGTAGGAATTATTTCTTTTCATAGTGTGAGCACAGGCCTAAAATAATGACTTTTGGAAAAATAATTATTTCAACACTAACATGTTAAAAATGAATGAGTAATGTAAATGAGATTTCTTCTTTCTTTCACAGTGGGAGTTATCGGTTCTATTTCAAGATGATTGTGGGAAGATTTTCATCATCTCATTAAAAAAACCTTTTCAAATTACCCTAAACTCAATCAATTCTGGTGATATATTAGTTATTTGAAGTTAACTCATCTACCAAACTTAAAATTTATAAAACAATAATCAAATTTTTAACCATTAAAATAATGCTTTTTGAATAAACCCCTGAAATTTGCCTGTTCTCGAAAACTTTTCGATAAGTTTTGAGACAACAAAATGATATCTTAAACATTGGTTGGTATGATTTGACTCTGTATCTAGACTTTTCTACCACTTTTTCAGTTGTAAAAGATAGGTTGTACAGTAGTTTAAAAAACATTAGAAACTCACCTTCAATGATATCCTTATAAGGGAAGGTGGCAGGCATGATGAAATCCTCATTTCCAGTTGGTATAGCATGGTGTTGTAAGAATCTTTCTGGAACATATCGTTTTCTAGATTTCGATGATGTAGACACTCTAATCTCATCACAAACTTGACCTCCTGCATTGATTTTATGATGAACAAGATGATCAAACAAACAAGCATCATCCATTACAGAGCAGATTCTCAACAATTGACTTCCTTTCCATATACCAACATCCTGACTCCCATCTTTGTGATAAGTGAATATACCAGGACCCCATCGTTGCCCATTCAAATAAATACCTTCAAATTTATCACCATTGTTCATTGTAAAGACGCCAAATCCATGCTTTTGATCTTCCTCAAAGTTCCCTTCGTATTTTCCAATCTCTGGCCAAATGTAGGTCCCATGACCATGTTTCATATCGGTATCAAACATTCCAAGGTAGGACTAAAGTAGAAAGATTTTTCATTTAGAGAAACGGTTTTATAAATGTTTGAGAATGAAAAAATTCTTCTATATTAGATCTATTGCTATTACAATATAACCAAACAAAGACGTGAACGATCTTATTATCAATTTGCATTTTCTGTAGTACAAACACTTTGGCCTGTTCCATTAAAAAACCATACAGGGGGTGGACGAACCATTTCAAGTAAAAAAAAAAAATTTAACCGGGTGACCCACGAAAAAGTTCAGACGTTTCCCGACGTCTTGAGGCCGAAAAAAGTCCCAAAGTGCTTGGAGTTTTGATATTTAGAAAGTAGATATCCTAACTTAAAATTTGAGCTATCACTTTTTAAATTTGACCAATTTGTTCTCTACTTATGAGCTTTTAAAGTCAAAATTCACTTTTCGGAAAGTGTAAAAAACACGTAAAAAAGGGGTATCAAATTTGGTATTTTTAGACGTTTTTGATATACAGTTTTTGAAAAAAATCTGAAAAATCTACAAAAGCGCCAATTTTTATAAAAACTAGTCTTGTTTTAAAGAAAAATTACTTTTAAAGGTGTTTTTATTAATTATTAATGTCATAAAACTCGTTAAATAAGTCAATTTGTAAGTGATTTTCTAATTGATTGCATAAATTTAATACCTCTTTTTTACGTGTTTTTTACACTTTCCGAAAAGTGAATTTTGACTTTAAAAGCTCATAAGTAGAAAACAAGTTGGTCAAATTTAAAAAGTGATAGCTCAAATTTTAAGTTAGGATATCTACTTTCTAAATATCTAAACTCCAAGCACTTTGGGTCATTTGTTCGGCCTCAAGACGTCGAGAAACGTCTGAACTTTTTCGTGGGTCACCCGGTAGAAAATGTGTCGATACCCCCTAGATAATGGCAAAATTTGCAAAAGCCCCCTTGGAAAAATTCTTTTCATACCTTAAAGTGAGGCTGGACGAAAATCAGTCTTTTACCCTGTGGAAATTTTAGAATAACTTTTTACCCCTTGGAAAAATGAAAAAAGACTCCCTGGAAATTTTTCTCGGATTACCCTCTGGAAATGTTCGTCCACCCCCTGTATGGATATAAAATGGAATGACCAATTGACATTCTAATAATTTACTCGATAGAACTATAGTTAGTTTCATAGGTGTTGTAAATATGAACTAACCTCTCCATTTGGCCATGAAATTTCACCATAACCATGTCTCAAATCATCTTTGAAGTCACCCTTGTAAACGGAACCATCTTTCCACGCCAAGGTGCCTCTGCCATCTCTTTTATTGTTGTTATAGTAGCCTTCATGTTCACACCCGAACGACCAATGTAGCTTCCCCCATCCACTGCGCTGGTTACCAAGCAAATTACCGACATAATAGGCTCCGGAACTGTATAACTTTTTGTTGGGAGTAGGTATTGGTAAATTGGCAAAGGACTGAAGTCCATTGATGGTGTTGATTGAGATGGTACCTCTTGATTTTGAATTTTCTAGGTTTGAGATATACAACAAATCTGTCATCTTTGAATGAAATTATTTTTCACATGTTTGCTTTCTGCGACAGATTCCTCTTCTCCACCTATATAAAAGAGAAAACAAAGTAGTGAGTGGCAGGAGGCTTATCACATCAGCTATTTGATAAAACTGATAGAAATATCTTGATTGCAAAATGTGATATTGCAACCACCAGTGTTATTGATATTTTACAGAACATCTAAAGCACAGAACAGCTAAAATCGCACAGCACTGGATTAGGTCAATTTGGCAATAGATTGTGACTAGTGACAAACAGTTTCAAATCTCATCAGTTATCTGGTACTTTTCAGACAGGTCTGTAACGGATCTCTATTCAGAACCCAGTAATTACTGAGTAATCTATGATGTTGTGAAACCTTTTCATGTTCCAAGGGGTCTAGGCAAAAATTATGTTAAAATTTCAAATAAAAATCTTGAACAAAAGTTGCAAAAAAATAATTCTGTGATAGTTAATCCATGTAAAAATTACAAAAAAGAAAATGAAAGAAATATTCCTTGAATCCAGCTTATCTTATCGACTTCAAGTTAAATTAAAAAACTTCAAAAAATATTCCAATTTTGAAAAAGAGTTCAATAAATGTACTATCAAACCAAAGCTGACAAATAGGTGAAATTTGTACTAGTAATCTCATGGCTATGAGGGAAATTCGGGATAAATTTCCTGAGGTCAATTTTGAAAGTTTTTGAAATTTCCTGTGTGAGTGCAATGATTTGCCTACATCATTAACAAAGTCCAAATATGTGTTTCCCATAAGTTTTGTATGAAGAGTTAGAACTATATATATACTGGCTGGAGTTTTTTACTATTTAACAAGAAATATAATATCCATTACTGTACTTATCACCAGGTCCACAAAATTATTGTATTGCATTTATTTTTTAATATCTTTTTTACCAAATGAATAACTCAGTTTCTTTAAGGGAGGTTTCGTGAAATTGTGTATTGAAACTTTTCTTTTTGTTTACTAATGATGTTTTTAAAGCCAAATCTGTTAAACAAGTCTTTTGTTTTAATCCACTACGTGCTGCATACTGTGTAGAAAAAATCACAAACTTCATTTCATAACTTTGAAAGAGAGAAATGAGTTTTTAAAAGTAAAATCTATAAAAGAAAGTAACCAAGGTTAATATATATTCTCCTCTCTGCGCATCTAATTTTTAGATTTTCGAAGTTTTCTTTTTTGATTTTAAACCTCAATAAATTTTTCTCCCCAAGTCATCTCGACTATTAAAAAAAGTTCTTTGAACCTTTGTAAAATAGGCTTAATTAGCATTGAAAAAAGGGATGCAAACGTCCTTTATCCCATCATACCTCTGCATCAAATTAGAAATACTGATTAGTCGAGATGGTTTTGTGCTCAACAAAATAAGAGGGTACCTTGGTGAAACTTTCAAGGCGAATGAAAAAAAATAGACACTCAGAGGGAGCAAAATACTAAAATATCATGGTTTTTTTGTGGTTTTAGTCCATTTTTCCCCTATAAATTTACCGTAATTTGGTCTAATGTCGACATCCCTCATCTAATTCCAACACCATTTTTATCAGCTGAAATTGATAGAAAGGTCAAAACTATTTTTCTTTGCTTAGTGGTCAGAGAGGAATAATCCTTTTTCAATCAGTGATTCAAGCTTTCATATTAATCCTGTCTCTAAAGAAGGGTGTCGGAATTAGACATCAATTCAAACTCTCCAAAATACTGCAATCAGGATCATGACTTTCAATGGTCCACGAGTCTCTGCCACTCCCCTTTTAGCAAATCTAGAATTACTCAATGTCTTTGACCAAGTCAAAGTAATGAACATCAAGTATATTCACAAATATTTCAACAACAACCTTCCCGCTGAATCCCTTCAAACTCTTGTTTTTGAAAAAGATCCTCACAAGATTGAAACCAAAGACCAGTTCATTGATCTTATTTTCCGCCCCAATGTTAACACTACAAATTTTAGATTACACTCTTTTACTAGAATTTCTTCAAATCAATGGAATGAGCTTCAAAGAAAATTTACTGACGAAAAAATCTCTGATTTAGATCTTGCAAAGCTAAAAACTCTGACCCAAAACTTCTACCTAAGCAAATACGTTACCTAACAAATCTCATGAAAATAATGGATAAGGAATGGAAAAACTTATGAATATTTTTAACCTTGCAGCTAATAAAAAGCTGTTTTTAAATGTACATACGAGCCGTTGTCATATAGTATTTTACTTATTTTAGCTTCTTGAATATTTAATATTTTGCGATTATTCTTTTATTTCTTTAAACATTTAGGTCAACCCCTGTCAGTGTAGCTGGAACCTCGATATTCCAGGATTAGAAAAAGCTATACCTGTTATCTTTTTTCTTTAAGAGCCACATTCTCTAAGAACCAGGTGGGTGGTGTTAGTATGAAATTTTGTTTGCCTTCATTTTTGGATATTTGGTAGACAATAGTGAAAAACTCAGAATCCCGAAATTTTGGGTCCCAAAAATCCATAATGGCGGCTTGAGGGCAAGTTGAAATTTTGGACTTTTTTTGCCAAGTGTAAAAGTCTGACTTTGAGAGGAAATATTTCAAGTTGCAACTAAGGTCACATGGGTTTCTTTTGATTTCCTGAAAGTACTCACAGTAAAGTGTCAAAAAATCCAAAAAAACCCATGTGACCTTAATTGCATTTTTCATAATGGCGGCCTAGATATGGAAAAAAACTCACTTTTTAACAAATTTAAGCCTCGATTATTCAGCCTTGGAGCATTGTAGGAATTTTGTTTTTGGCAAAAAGTGTTCACTAACTAACAAAGATCAAATGTTGAAAATTTGAAGTATTTCACTCAACCTGGCTGGGCTCTACAGGCGCTACAAGAAGGTGCAAATCTAAAAAAGTGCAATATTTGCCTCGATTATTCAAGAGTTGCGACTAATGTTGGGAAAAACTGTTAATTGTTCCTGGTAGAGAAAGTTGCCTAGTTTCAGGAACAAAAATAATACCCATGTGATCTATAAGCAGATTTGAGAAAAATTAAGCCAAAAATTTTTTTAAGTGTGATTTTTCTAGGCTTGGCGAGACAAAAACGGCCCTGGTTACACCAGAAACGTTTTAAGGTTTTGAAAATCATTGAAAAGTATTATTTTCCACCCCAGGAATGAAAAAAATCCAAATTTCTAATCACTGTGTAAGCCTGGAATTGTCAGTAGCCTCTGTAAATCCCTTGTAAAGTAACTGGATTTTCGGGAATTATGGGGGGTCTGTTGTTGATATAGCAATTTTCAGGGACTTTAATCAAATATTTGAACAAAAGGAATAGCTGGAAATGATTTTTCTGAGGAACCTCACCAATATCTCTCAAGATTTCTCTTAAATGTAACAAGTCTTACAAACCAGTATCTGTTTCCTGAGTAACTGAAGGTTGTTTTAAACTTGAGATTTTGTAGATTTTTGGCTACATGAGGTTTTCTTAGTATTTGTAGATGGCAAAATGGAAATTTTGGGGCTCAGTAAATATCTGATTTTCAATAATATATCAGTATACCATGGAAACTTTAGAAAAAAATCAACAACATGGGTCAGAATCACTTCTAATCAGCTCACAGGACTCATCAAAATTGAACTTAACTCTATGAAACAAAGAGCCCTATAAAGACTAAGTCCTAGCAATCTAAGCCAATATTCAGATCCTACTATGAGAAGATTGTTATAGGTTTTAGGTCTGGATCTTTGATATTTCAATACTATTCCAGGCTATGTCGAGGGTCGGGCCATGTTCGGGCCGAGAGACCCTATCAATTCTTTAGGCCCGAACTTGACCCGAATCATTCGGGCCACGTTCGGGCTACGACTTAAGACGTAAACTGTTCAACCTATACCTTTGTGCCTGTGTTAGAAGATTCCATTGATTAATCCAGCTTGTCCAGTCATAATGAAATTAAAACGTGAAAATGACGTTGAAAATGTGTGAAAATGTTAATTTTAATTTATTTCGTCGCGTTTCATCCAGTTCATCTTGCTAAATAAACTTAACAAACTCCTCGTGGACCACGCTTCAAAGTTTAAAACCAGGACCAGTTTAATAGCAAATATTTAAGTGAAATCAAGTTTTTCTAGAGAAAATATTGAAAAAATGCAGTCCTGAAATCCCGGGGGGTACTTAGGCAAATGGAGGGTACGGTATGTGCCGCCCTTAAGGGTACCTTTTTTGGACTTCCAAAGTCCCGCTAAGGGTCGGAAAAATAGGAAAATTTCAACTTTTTACCCCCTGAAAGATCGAAATTGGGTCAAAATTGGTCAAATTAGTCCCGCTAAGGGTCGTAAAATTCCCAAAATTTGCCTTTGTTTTCTCCTTTTTAGTCCCGGTAAGGGTCCAAAGTTCGAAAGTCCGGTGGCACCCCCCCGTCAGCTCGCAACCCTAGTACCCCCCCCCGGGCCTGAAATTACACGCGGGTTTAAATCATGATTTCAAAAGTTAGCCCGCGGCCCGAAAACTCGGGCCATGCTCGGGCCATGCTCGGGCCATCCTCGGGCCATCCTCGGGCTTTATGCGCATTCCAATAAAAGTTTTGGCCCGAGAATTCTCGGGAAAAGGAAAGTGATCGATATTCTTTGAAGAAAAAACGTCAGAAACAAACCCAAAGACCAAAAGATGTAATTTGTTGTTGAGAATCGATCCTGTGAAGATGAAAAAATTTCTGCTATGCGTTTTTTTCGGAACGCTGAAAAACTCTAATTTCGATCTTCCTTAAGGTAAAGACGTTGCGAGATTTGGGCTAGCGAGGCAAAAATCGCTAAAAAACTGGTAAAATCGTAATCCTCAAAAATCGAAGTTCCAGCCTCATTTTTTATTAGAATTAAGTTTCTATTAGGGGTGATCCCTCTACTTAACCTGGTAGTAAATATTATTCAATTCAATTCAATTCAAGACGAGAGATGTTGATATTAGACCAACTTACAGTAGCTTTCATGATTATTTTTTCAGGTATGCTTTATTCAGTCTTTCATCTTTCCATGTATTGTAAGAAAAAATTATATCAAAATCATTTATGAAAGAAAAGTTATCACAGATTGAAAAAGAGTGAAAAATCACAATTCCGTACAAAGAGAGTGAAACTCACTAAGCAAACTGAGAAAATGATGAAACCTTGAATGAAACACAACAATAACTTTGAAAAACAGCATTAAAACAATGATACAGCCATGCATAATTACTGTATCATGCATATTTTAAAAATTATGCATGGCTGTATCATTGTTTTTATGCTGGAGTACATAATTATTCAACATGGCTGCCTCTTTAAAAATAGGTCTATTGGCAGAGCGGTATATTGGTCAAGAATAGAGATAAATTTAATTAGATATCCGGCCGATATCAGAGTTTCATGATGGCAGTCTTTTATTCAAAAACAAGTGCGGCTAAATCCTGACAATGCGGATCTATTTTCCACTTCCTATCTCTCGATCTCCCTGGATCTCCTTTTCTATTTTCTAGTTTCTGAGACTTAGTTTCTCATTTCTGACTGAGTTTTCATACCTGTCAATCATTTGTTCATCAATTTCGACCAGTCTAATTTTCGCACCGAGTGGGATTCGAACCACCACCAAAGAAAGACCTTCGGATCCGGAAGCCAGCGCTCTATCCCTTGAGCCATCGCCGCACAGCAAAACCACGCAATTCATAACATTTTATACCAAACTGGCAAAATACGGTTATGTTATTATAATATGGGTAAAAGTACCCCTTTTTTAACCTGACTGAAATTCGAGCCGTTACTAGCAACCCTGCGGGGCCCAAGGCGCCGAGTATGCACCCGGCACAGTGACAAGCCGTTACTAGAAACCCTGGCCCTACATCGAAGACGCCAAAAAATAAAAATTTAAAGTTTCCGCATTGTCAGGATTTAGCCGCTTCTTTACATACATTATACATGTCATGCATGTATGATGTATGACATGTTTTTCTTGCAGAAGAGTTTCTCAGTTTGTTTGTTATCATGAGATAAAGTGAAAAAAACCTACTTACTACATTAAACAAACTCTCAAGTTACATTTTAAAGCATTTTGTAAGTGGCTGTGTGAGTTGACCAGTAGTGACAAGTGAGACTTGTAATCTAAATTTCTAAATTGATTACCCTGCAGTGCCAAAGTTGTTTATTTACGGCTCGCTTGTTCAGGCCTGTTTCCATAGTGCTCAAAGAAAAAATTCAAAAACTAAGAAATAAGCGAGTCAAATCGAACTCCGCGCGGGACGATTTGACGATTTGCCGAAGAAATCATTCGAAGAACAAGAATGAAGAAGCAGAGAAAGGTACCCACGTGGTTGTTGTGCACAAGGTAGAAATGAAAACTTGAAGTAACAGACTTCTTAAATATTTTATTACTTTTTGATTCATTAAGCGAAACCAACTGATTTCACAATTCTTTAAAATTGATTAATTAATTTGGGTTTTTCACATAACATTCCTCAGTTGCTTAGTGGCCGTTTTCAATGACCAGCATTGAGTTAATTATTAAAAAGCAGCTACGATGTAGCTAAAGTTTATCCAATCAAAGGGAATTTATTTCCGATTTTGCAGACTTTATCCCTGCGGTTAAATCTGCAGTGATTTCTCAAATTATTTTGCGATTTGTGAAATTGAAAGTGGACTTTCTGAAAAAGATAGTTTTGTAACATTATATTAATTTAGCTCTTTCTCTCATGTGTTGAGCTATTTAAAGTTTAAAACTAAGATTTAATTTTACTGCAAAAATTTTAAACAAGAATTTGAAAAATAATGAAGAATGAAGAAACTAAAGACTGCTGATAAACTTCAAAAGAAGATCAAGAAGAAAATTTTTTTACTCACAAACACATCATCACTGCAATGCAGCTCAACATGGACACTTATTCTTTCATGCATGCTACTTGCTTCTCTACCACTAGGTTAACTTTTAAAACTTATTTTAAAATTTTGGTTTCAACCTTTCACTAAAAGTATAGATATTTCTATTTGAGTTTTAAGACAGTAGTACCGTCAACTGCTCCAACTTGGGACGAGTGTACGCAACATGGGACTTGTTGATATCTGGCCTGTATTTTCACTTACTGTTAAATCTCTTTGACAACAAATTTGTTCTGATAAATTTGTCACGATAACTTTCACTGATAGCGCGCCCTTTTTAACTTTTGTTAGTTTTTCTTCAAAATGACCGGATGCCGAATGGAGAATTAGAGAACGCCTGCCGCCTAACTGCCTACCGCCCAATGGGATTAACAAATAGTGAGTGTGTAACTTGCCGCAGGAGTGACGTCAACAATCCATCGTTTTGCCACTAATTTGGTCTTCTTCGTTTCGGACACTCGCGCGTGTTCCACTTACTAATTTTTCTCATTTTTCGATTTAAAAGCCTACTCGGTGCGAAAGAGAAATCGTGTATTTTTTGATACACGGTTAATTAAACTCAAATCAAATGACTATGGAGGTTCGGTGAAATGGTGGTGAAATGGCCGTCCCATGTTGCGTAAGATAGTCCCAAGTTGGAGCAGTTGACGGTATATACCGTGAAGTCGGGTAACTTGCATCAGTGGATGGAGGCTAACATGCATAGCCCTTAAATGAATGACCTGGCTGGTCATTAAAATTTCAAAACAAATGAACTACGCAGCTCCGCTCGCAGCTCTACTCTGCCACTTTTGCTTTGATTTAACTTTGTATTTTAATGACCAGCCAGGTCATTCATTTAAAGGGCTATGCATGTTAGCCTCCACTGATGCAAGTTACCCGACTTCACAGTACATTACCGTAACTTTGTGTAATGCCGACATACCTTGTCTAATATCGCCATAGCAACTGTGTGATCTTTAAAGTATTTATAGATAAAACCTTCTGAATAATCTGTTTAAAAAATCAGTCTAAGTTCTTGTAATTACTTTGCAGACGGATAGTTACTACCGTCAACTGCTCTAACTTGGGACGATTGGTCGAAACATGGGACTGGTTGATATCTGGCCTGTATTTTCACTTACTGTTAAATCTCTTTGACAACAAATTAGTTTTGATAACTCTACCAAGTTTATCAATCATACTTCTTCGTTCCTCTTAGAGTGCACAGAACAGACACTCACGTGTGTTCCACTACAGATTTTTTTCATATTTCGATTTAAAGGCCTACTCAGTGCGAAAGAGAAATCGTGTATTTTTTAATACGCTATTTATTAACTCAAATCAAATGACTTTGAAGGTTCGGTGAAATGGTGGCCAAATTGCCGTCCCATGTTTTGTCAGATAGTCCCAAGTTAGAGCAGTTGACGGTATGACAGAATTGGACAAGGTATGTCACGTCGACATTACACAAAGCTACGATATACCCTATATTTAGGGGACGTCCCTTTATATAGCCAGACAATGTCAGTCGAACAATCGAATTAATAGAATTTCATCGAACTAATTGAATGATAACTGTTCGATTACCGAATCACATCGAACAGTTATCGTCAACTGCTCTTACTTGGGACTTTCTGACAAAACATGGGACGGCAATTCGGCCACCATTTCATTGAACCTCCAAAGTCATTTGATTTGAGTTAATGAATGGCATATTAAAAAATACACAATTTCTCTTTCGCACCGAGTAGGCTTTTAAATCGAAATATGAAAAAATTCGTAGTGGAACACATGCAAGTGTCTGGGATGGGATTAGCAAATAACGAGTGTGTAACTTACCGCGCAAGTGAGGCTAAACGCTCCATTGTTTTGCCACTAATTTGGTTGATTCCACTACGGATTTTTTTCATATTTCTATTTAAAAGCCTACTCGGTGTGAAAGAGAAATCGTGCATTTTTTAATACACTGTTCATTAAAACTCAAATCAAATGACGTTGGAGGCTCGATGAAATAGTGGCCGAATTGCTGTCCCATGTTTTGTCAGATAGTCCCAAGTTGGAGCAGTTGAAGGTATATGCACATCATGAGCTTCTATATAACAACTGCAAGTTTTTCTTTGATGCAAACCAGGCTTTACTAATATCTCCCCCCGTAAACGCAGATATCCATATCTCTGCTCACTGGATTGGGTGTTTTTTTTCCCATCCAGTACCGAAGTTGGTCTAATGTCGACATCCCTCTTCTAATCGCTGATAGAAACTATTTTTCTTTGCTTAGCGATAAGAGAGGAAAAAATCGTTTGTCTATAAGTGATTCTGAACTTCTTATTATTTCTTTCTCTAAAAAGATTGACTTTCTGTTGAAAATTACTTAAGACTTTTCTACAATACGACATCTGCACTAATGTTTTTAACTTATTTATTTAATTTTATCCTTTATGTTTAAGATCACGAAAATGTACTAATGTGTTATGTGATAATTCAATAGAACTAGAACTAGATATGTACTAGTATATACCTCATAGTCACTAAATATGAGAGATTTTCTTTCAAACCAGTAGACAAGATGAATATCAACAGTAAAAATATCTTTATTTGAAAGGATGCTTCATTTGTAGGTGTTTGATTTGATTTTTAAAACTTCTAATCTCTATTTTTATAGCATCTGCAGCTTGTGATTGTAGCACAGACTGTCCATGTTCATTTTCAAATTGTACTGCTGGCCAATATTGGAATGATACAGCGGGATGTTTGCAATGTCCAACAGGATTCTAGTAAATTTTTCATTATAGTATATTTTTAAACATTCTACAATTACTTAGCAGGTGGGTACAACCTTGGGTACAAACTCATAGGGGTTCCCATTTGCAACAATGATTCGATTTTTCAAAATATATTTCTGTTGAATGAAGTAAATTTTTTCGGAAAGTTGGCAACATTTCAATTTTGATTTGCAAAAATTGATTAATTTTTACCCATTTTACCCACAAATTCAGGTACTATTTTGAAATGAGTGATGTGTACCCACTACCACCCCAAACAGGGGGGGGGCACGCAGTTACTACAAGACAGTATGACACTTACTACCGTGGTACTGTATTCAGAAGTTATGAAAACAGTTACTACACAGTGTAGTAACTGCTGTTTGAGGGTGGTGCCAAACACTAAAACTAGTACTTTTGGTGTAGTAAGTGCTTATTTTAATTCTTTTTAAAGAAGTTTCTTTGTTAAAAAAAAATATTTTTGTTATAAATGGACAAAAAAAAATTTGAAATTTTTCTCAGACCCAACTTTGAAATTATGCTTTCCCTAATTATCATTAAATGTTCTCAACAGCTGTTAACCAAGTAAATTAAAAGAAAATCTAGCACAAAAATGGGTTAAGGTTGAAAAATAATCGCAATTTAGGGTAATTTCGGGTAATTTCGAACATGTTTTTGACGATATCACTCAAAAACAGGGGTGGTACCTGGAAATCTTTTCTGAAAACAGTTACTACCAAGGTGTAGTAACTGCAAAGGGTGGTGGTCCTGAAAAAAAGTGTTGAAAAAGCACTTACTACACATCATGTCTTGTAGTAACTGCGTGCCCCCCTGCCCCAAATGTACTACTGAGTACTAACTTTTTTTGAGATTCAAAATTAGATAAAACCACCCAGCTATGGTTCAGTATCCTGTGGCTGCTATTCTAATACCTTTTAAAAATTGTTATAATATTCTTAATTCCTAGATGTCACATAAAAATAGCATTGTCTATACTTAATAAATTGCTTTTTGTTGATTTACTAACCCAGATCCTTACTAATTCTTCCTTGAAGAAAATGTAATCTTTATTCTTCATCTTTTTATATCTTTCAGCTGCTTAGGCAAAAACAATGCTCCTGAACCGTGTCTTGCAGGAACTGCAAACCCCTCCACTTCAGCACAAAATTTAACATTTTGTGAGGTGAGATTTGAAAATTATAAAATTAAAAAAATATTCTTTTGCACTGATACTGCAAGATGAAATGAGAAAAGCTTCAATAGTCCATTATAATGAAAGTTGAGTAAAGTTCTTTGTATAAATGAAATATATGAAGTGGGTTTGTAGACTTAAAGATAATAGAAATTTCCGGTAATGAAAAATCATTTATCAGGAATAATAGACAGATTATGAAGAGTTATACTTTAATGGACTAACTGACTATTTGAACAATCAATATTTCAGGTGTGTGACAGTGGAACATTTAGCTTAGCTGGCTCAGCTACTTGTTCAAAATGTCCCAGCGGCTACAGCTGTACAAAAGAAGGAATTTTGACGCAATGCTTTACTGGAACTTTTTCCTTACTTGGAGAAGATTCCTGTTCAAGTTGTCCTTCAAATATGCTTTGTGATTCCATTTATGAAGCTCCTAAAGTAAGCTCTAAACATTAGTTATTTTAATATATTTTATTTCTTGTACCTTTGAAAGACGTTTTTAGCCCTTAAATCTGTAAGATTGATTGATTAACCAAAACTTTTTCATTTTCTCACAACAGCTATGTCCCGGAGGTTACACATTTAATGCAACAACAAGTTCTTGTAGTAAATGTGCTGCAGGAACTTTTTCTGTAAATGGCACAAGTTGTCAAATTTGTCCAAATGGAAAATACATTGAGGAAGGCTCAAAAGAATGCTCAGATTGCCCAAGTGGATATAGGTAGGCTAATTCGTAAAATGCTGCAAAGGAAAGCACAGTTAATATTTTATACATTCACTCTTCCAAATATTCGATATAACTATCTTTAAGAAAAAGTTAATTACTTATACTCAGAACACTAGGTATTGTGTAAAGATATGGTTATTTGCTTTTTCTAGATGTGATGATCCTTCCCAGCCAATACAGTGTTTAGCTGGAAGTTTTGCAGCAATTGACAAACTATTATGTGAAGTCTGTCCAAAAGGCTATCAGTGCCCTGTCAAAGGATTAAGTGAAGCTATCCTATGCACAAACGGAACTTACCAAAACGAAACAGGCCAGACTTCTTGCTTACAGTGCCCTTCCGGTCAAAGTTGTGTCAGTCCTGGAGACACACCTGCTACATGCCTAACTGGACAATACAGTTTATTTGGCATGAGTGAATGTCTTCATTGCCCAGCAGGGTTCAGGTAACTTCCATTAACAATAATTACTAATTCTCCTTACTGAAAATTAACACAAAAATTACAAACTATTGCACTGCACTTTTAGACAGTTAGCCAATAATAATAAGTTGGTAGGTATTTTTCAAATTCTTCAAACAAAGCACTACATATAATCATTATTTTAATGAAATAACAAACCAATCAAAAAGAAAAATAATAAAAACCATTAATGCACAAATTAACAAAACTACTAAATAAAGCACTGTGATTCAAAATGCACCACGCACTTTAAAGACACTTCTCTTGTCACTATAGTTAAGTATGAACATTTCAACAAAATATAAATATACAAAGCACGATTCACTCAAAAAAGGTATTTATTTCACTTTACAATGTATTTTTTCTTTTAAACCCACTTTCAACATCTTGTCTCTCTATTTGTACAAGAGAGTAGGAGTAATCTCAACTTTCATGAAAAGTTTGTCAGCAAAATATCTCATGTTTCACTGTGTATGTTTGTCCAAACAAAATAAAACTGTAAATGTTAAGCAAGATTTTTTTTAATTTCGAGCTGGATAAACTGACTTTTTCTTTATGTCTTATATCATATTGCTTTGTTTCAATATTGCTATGGGAACAAGACTTTGTTCAAATGATTACATTGGTCTCGCTAATCAATTGAAATAAGACAAACAAAGAAACCACATCTCAAAAGTGAAAGCTTGATATACATCTGTGAGAATTTTAAAAGTACTTTTCATAAGTTTTAAGAACACCTGCCAGTATTTATTCAAGTTATTTGAATCTCTTGGTTTATCAATAGACAATATTCTTGAAAGAGACCAAATTATAAAACTCTCTGGAATTAAAATATCTCCTGAATACAATACACAAACAAAAATGAAGAAGCTTGTCTAAAATGATCTGAGATAATTTTTAATAATGTAATAAAATGTTTTATCATGTTATTGTTGTATTTTTTACCGTTGTGGAAATTTCATATGGTTGTTTGAGTGGTAATTACATAAATAATGGCACCTGTACACCTTGTGAAAAAGGTTTTTACTGTCCAAACAATAATTTGACAGCTCCTTTTCCTTGTCCACTTGGAACTTATTCAAATGATACAGGCTTTACTGAATGTAAGGACTGCCCTGCAGGATATTTTTGTAATGAAACTTTCTCTGGTCCCAAGAAATGCTCCCCTGGATCCTATAGTAAACAGCGGATGTCTTTATGCATGCCTTGTCCTTCAGGATACAGGTAAGTAGCATGTTCTTTGAACAAATAAAGGAATCAATTTATTTTCAATTTATAGCTATCTAGGTGAAACAACAATTTTTGGACCTACCCCGGTGGGCTGTAGGTCCTATAAATTAACCTCTGTTCGTTCGTTCGTCCGTTCGTCCGTTCGTCCGTTCGTCCGTTCGTTACTAGCTTTTCTCGGGATTGGCTCATTAGTTTTTCCTAATTTTTGGCACAAAGATGCAAAATGGTAATGCCCAAAATGTGACGGAGCCCGATTTTCGAAAAAAATTCATTTCCGGCCAAAAATGCCGGAAATATGCCGGAAAAACCGGTTTTTTGGCATTTTCTCGAGATTTCATCATTAGTTTTTTCTGATTTTTTGCACAAAGATGCGTATTAACAATGTCCAAAACATGGCCTAGTCCGATTTTTGAGAAAAATTCTATTCCGGCTGAAAATGCCGGAAATATCCCGGAAATCGCCGTTTTTTGCAGATTTTCATCGGACTTTTTCCTTATATTTCGTTGTTTTTCACACAAAAACATTATTGATAGCAATGCCCACCATCAAGCATGGTTTAATTGTCAATAAAAGTGATTTTTGAAGCCGGAACTTTCTAAAAATCGCCGGAACAGCCTATTTTCGCCGGAAAAACGGTATTTCTTGAATTTCTCGAGCTGTACTTTATATTTTTTCATAAAATTTTGCACACTGATGCAAAATGACAATACCTAAAATGTGACGGAGCCCGATTTTCGAAAAATATTTTTTCCCGGCCGAAAATGCCAGAATATGCCGGAAAAAACCGTTTTTTTTTACATTTTCTCGAATTTTCATCTTTAGCTTTTTCTGATTTTTTGCAGAAAGATGCGTATTTGCAATGCTCAAAACATGGCCGAGTTCGATTTTTGAGAAAAAAATTTTTCCGGTTGAAAATGCCGGAAATCGCCGTCTTTGCAGATTTTCATTATATGTTTTCCTTGTATTTCTATGTTCTTCACACAAAAACATTATTGATAACAATGCTCACCATCAAGCATGATTCAATTGTCAATAAAACTGATTTTTGCGACCAGAACTTTCTATTAATTTTTCCCTACAACCCTTCCCTCTCCCCCCATCAACAATCAATGATGAATTTATTGCGTTATGCATTTTCGCTAAACGATATATTTTCTGACTGATTTTTTTCTCCTCGCATTGCTATCTAACTTTCATCATCAGGTAGGTCCATTCAGCATCTAGCTTGTTTGATTTTCTTTCATCTAATATTCCTTTTTAGATGTGATGGGTTGACCTTACCTGTCATTTGTGACCAAGGTACTTTTTCAGCAACTGGGGAATCAATTTGTCAACCATGTCTAATTGGAAATCAATGTCCAACACAGGGTTTGCCATCGCCAGTTCCTTGTCCCTTAGGAACATATAGCAATTCAACCGGTGAAATCAACTGTTTATTGTGTCCTGCAGGTCATCAGTGTAAAAATACATCTTTAGCACCAGAAATTTGTGATGATGGCACTTATAGTACTGGTGGTAGAAGTGAATGTGTTCTTTGCCCTGGTGGATTTAGGTATTGTTGTTATAGTTTGGTTTAAATCAGCCATTCCATGAAGTAATAAGTAAATAACAACAAATTTTATTTTTATTTTCAGCAAAAGCTTTTCGTTAAAACCATCTTCAGTGCTAGATGTTATAGTATTTGCTATATTTTTTAAAAATTCTCAAAATCTCCTCTTTGCTTGACTGTTATAATTAACCGAATAGAGTAATGGGAAATACATATTTTATTTTCAACACATTTTTTATAAAAATAATCATATTCTCAAGTGCATTGCTGAGTAAACCAAATCTAAATAGGTAGATAAATTTGACTTTCCATGTTGTATTATTTGTATTTTGCTTTAGTTGTGACATCAAAGAGGGTCAGCCTCTTTCTTGTGCCAAAGGATTTTATTCAGAACATGGTAAAATGTCATGTGAACAATGCACAGCTGGTCATTTCTGTCCCACCGCTAACATCTCTGCTCCAATTCCATGCCAAGCTGGATATTATGCCAATGAGACCGGGTCAACCAAATGTACAGTTTGTCCTTTGGGTTCGTATTGTCCTGATCCAACAGCATCTCCTGCTCAATGTCCAGATGGAAAATTTAGCCCTGGAATTTGCTCAGATTGCATTGATTGCGCTGCTGGGTTTAGGTATACATTATTCAATGTCAATATTTTTGTTGAGCAATCATTTAGAAAACTTAATGTTTCATGCAATGCATATCATCATCATTATATCGAAATTAAGTTGATTGATCATATCAATGGTACTTTCATTATCTATTTGCACTCAAGTTACCTTCTTTTCTTTTCAGCTGTAAATCTGGAATCGTTTCAAGTTGTCCAGCTCGAACCTTTTCTAATGCTGGACAAACATCTTGCACACCATGTCCCACAGGAAATTATTGTCCAAATGAAAATACAACAGCTCCAGTGCCATGTCCTCTCGGAACGTTTGCTAATGAATCTAATGCAATCCAATGCAATGATTGCCCTATCGGTCACGCTTGTAGTAACACATCCATAACACCAGTGCTTTGTACCGATGGAAGTTATAGTTTAGGAAAAGCAAGTGAATGCACACAATGCCCAGCTGGAAGAAGGTAATGAATTTTCCCATTAAACTCTCCTTTAAAATCTTTCTGTTTTATGAATTTATACTGTCATTTTCTTAGTAAGACCTCATCATCCATGCTGTTTGAATATGAATGTAAAAACTCTTATTATTTTCCTTCTAGCTGTGTATCTGGTAAGATTTCAAGCTGCCCTAAAGGAACTCACTCAAGTGTTGGTCAATCCTCTTGTGCACCATGCACAATAGGAAATTATTGTCCAAATGAAAATACAACAGCTCCAGTGCCATGTCCTCTAGGGACATTTGCTAACGAATCTAATGCAATCCAATGCACTGATTGTCCGGCAGGGTTCCAGTGTAGCGACACTTCACTAACTCCAGTGGAATGTGCTGATGGAACTTACAGTCTAAGTAAAAGGAGTGAATGTGTGCAGTGTCCAGCTGGGAAAAGGTATGACTTTTTGTTTGTTTTTTGAAAAAGAAGTTTGAAGTTTTAAATTTTATTTAAATAACTTGTTTAGTCGTTTTTTCAAAAACTTCTAAACTTTAAGTCGCTTTTGAAGGTAGCTTTTTTTTTGATTTTTTTCTAATAACTTTGTGATATGTTTCTTTTCAGGTAACTTTTGTTAGCCAGTCAGTTTTAGACAGAAAATGCACCCAATGATTTGCTAACAAAACTAATTTAACATTTCACCTTTCGTTTAATTTTTCTTGTTTCATTTACTTTAATTCTGTTCCATTTGTTTTGGATTCTAGAGTCATTACTTAGCAAATTATAACTTTGTGTTCATTTAATGATACAGTAGTATAATTCATATTTTTATTTCAGCTGCACTGATAAATCAGTGGAACCAGTGATATGTTTGAAAGGTTCATACTCACCTGCTGGTGTAAAAGATTGTATACCATGTGGAGTTGGTCACTACTGTCCATCTGATGGCTCCCATCAACAATCCCCTTGTGCTATAGGCTGGTATGCAACATCTCCAGGGTCTGACAAATGCAAGCAATGTGATAGAGGTACAGTGTATATTTTGTTTCAAAAGTGTCTCTGTTTTTAATAAAAACAGCAATAACATAATAAAACAATGACTTTTAAAAACTACAATATTTTTTCCATTCATAGGCAATAAATGTCCAGATCCAACCTCACCACCAGAACAATGTGGACCAGGGTACTATGCAGATGCGACTGGATTGACTTATTGTGTGCCTGTAGGTCTTTATTTAATTTCTTTCTAAAAGTCTTTAATGCTTAAGCTCAAATAGATTTATTAGATTTTATTAGCTCTGTTAACACTTATTAATATCTGCTTCAAATATTTGATTTCAGTGTCCACCGGGATATTATACAACTGAAAATGGGACTGCTCATTGCACCATATGTCCTGAAGGCAACAAATGTCCTATACCTCATAATCTACCAATTCCATGCTCAGAAGGAGAGGTAAACAAGTTCAAATAAATGATTGATCCTAAATGTTTTTAAGAAGTGCTGCTTATTGCTTGCAACAAGACCTTAGAAACAAAAGTATTTTGATTCTGTTTAGTTGTATTAATAGTATAGTCACGCCAGAAAAATAAACCTTTTTGAAAAAAACTATTGATTACTTTATTCTTTTGTTTTTAGTACCAACCAGAAGAAGGGAAAGATTTCTGTTTACCAGTGCCCTCTGGTCTTGTTGTCACAGATGGAAAAACACCCAAAGAATGCCAGGTACTTTAGACTTTACATTAATCTTTATACTTATTGATTTATTTAAGATACTTTAGCTCAAGCATTCCCTTTTTAAGCTACTTTGAATGGCAACTGATGTATGTGGACCATTTTCATTGATCTAGCTAGAGGATTTCTGAAGGCAATGGTGTTTGGAGGGTTCTGAATTCTTCATTACTGTAATTTCCATAACACTTTTGTAGGCTGGTGAATATTCAAATGGTACTGCTTGTGTTAAATGTCCTAAAGGATTTTACTGTCCCTCTTCTACCACCACCCCTATTGTCTGCAAAGCTGGTACCTACGCCAATACGTTGTCAAGTACATCATGTCAATTGTGTCCCTCTGGTTACTCATGTTTGAACGCTGCTGATGCGCCAGCAGCATGTACGGCTGGAAGTTATAGTGTTGCTGGCCAAATTAAATGCACCGTAAGATTTTTAATGAATTATATTTTCAGTTCTAAATTATTTGTACAATACCAAAACTCTAACCTTGTTTTGATTTGCCAAAACATAGTGATTACCGAGGCACAACCATTTTCATACTAATTTTACCTGGAAGTCTTGCAAGCTTAAAAGTCCTATATCATTGAAAGAAAGTTGATTGTTCTTGAAGTTTATATATAATATTTTGATTATTATTTATTTTTCAGACTTGTCCAACAGGCCAATTCAGTTACAACACAGCATCATCTTGCTCACCGTGTCCTGGAGGATCTTATTGCACCAATGGAACAGCTCCCGTTGTCCCTCCTTTACCCTGTGCTTTTGGGTTCTACAGTGTTGTTGGTCAAGGCCAATGTAAAGAATGTCCACAGAGTGAGTGATTGTTATATTGCCTCCATATAGGGGTTCACATGACTAATTTAGTTCAATATAAAAATAAGTGCCTTACAAAATCAATAGTTATACTGTGACTTTCATCTTTGGTATTGGAATTAGGCACTTTTCAAATAGAGGATTAATCAATAATTTCATACGACAAAAAGGTCAATTTCATGATTTCATAAATATAATGGAAGTACAAGATTTTCGATTTTCCAAAACACTTGAGATTGAACCTTTTGTCATGTGAACGACGATATAAAGGTCATGCAGTTATCACAAAATTTCTTAGCCATTGGTTTTGAAGGATTTCAATAAGATTTCCAAATTTTCCCCTAGAAATATATTTTTCGTAGTTTATTTATTACTCTATTCTTGTTTTTATCTAAAACATTTTAGACACATACACGCCTGGTTTTGGAGCACAGTTTTGCACACCTTGTCCAGTGGGTTCGACGTGCGATGATCCAACAGCCATCCCTATACCCTGCTCTGATGGTACTTATTGGTCAAACGCTGATGAGGTAGGTTGCGTTTAAAGTGTTTATTCATCCTCTCTTCTTTTACCAATTTTGAGTGCTGTGTACTTTGATAATTTCGGTATAAATACAATAAATACAATTCTTTTCATTCATCGTAGACACCAAAATGTATAGCATGTCCGGCAGGTTATTCATGTGAAGATGCAAAAGTTCCACCTGTTCCCTGCAAAAAAGGATTCTATTCCACTGGTGGTAATTCAACCTGTTTACCGTGTCCTGAAGGTTATTCATGTCTGGATTCCACGCAACCACCTGTCAGCTGTAAAATTGGAGAATATAGTTTATCGGTAAGCTTATTAAAACTCTTGCAATGTATATCCAGTTTTATCTTATGCTATACTCGAATACTTCTGGAACACTTAGTTTTAAGAACAGTTACATAATACATGAACACGAGGCTAAAAAGAACAAAGTAATGACAAGCTAAGTATTAGATTTCAGAAATGGCTATAAATGCCATTTCTATATTGTATAACTCCTATATTGAGCTCTTAAGCAAAGAAACTTACTACTGTTTATTAACAGAAGAATCTTTAATCATTGTGATTTTTTTCTTTTTTAGGGTGTTGAGTATTGTACACCATGTCCACCAGGTTTTTCTTGCCCGACACCTAACCAAGCAGCTGGTCCATGTCCAGCAGGAACCTACTCATTGAAAGGTGAAGGAACATGTAATAATTGTTCGGCTGGATTCATGTGTCCAAGTACATCTCATGCTCCAATCCAATGTCGAGTGGGACAGACTACAAATGGATTACAAAATCAAGTCAACTGTACCAATTGTTTAGCAGGATTTGCATGTCCTACTGCTGCGTAAGTATAGTTATTTAATACCATGATTTTGCTCAGATTGGTTTGTAGTGCTAGGACATGAGGGTTATAAAAATGTCAATATAACAGCTTCATTTGCTAAAGTTGGTTGATTAGCTCTAAAGAAAAGTATATTTTTTTATATTGCAATTTGATCCCTAGACTAGAGACTAGGAACCTGGTTTTTTCCTATTTAAACAAATTTTTGATATCCATTTCCAGGTCACCAATGGAAGAATGCAGTGCAGGGTATTACAGTTTTAGTGGAGCAACAAAATGTACTTACTGTCCTGCTGGATACCAATGTCCCACTCGCAATGTAAGTTCAACTGTACTTATGCCATGTCATATTAAAATCAACAAAAATCCCCCATTTCACTTCTCCTCTTGTAATAGATTCAAGAATCGTCTTTCTACACTGGCCCCACATTTTATTTTAGCCACTAGCCGACTCTAGTCTACTTTTTTAATTTTTAAGTATTTTGAAACAGGTTTTAGCCGATAAAATCAAAGTAGCCTTACTATCCTAATCAATGTCCCTTTGTCCTTTTGACCAAAGATTTGCACCTTATAAAAAAGCCCCATATTTTAGTTCTTATTTCTAGAAGATTCAGTTCGTTTTTCTCAAAAATATTTTAAAACAGTTGCTTGCAAAGGATAGGCCTCTCTGTATTCTGTCTTCTAGTATTCTTTAATGACACCACGTTTTCATTTCGTAGACACGCCCAACAATTTGCACTCAAGGAACATTCTCAGCTGGTGGCCAAATAACTTGTCATCAATGCTCTGCAGGATTCTCTTGTGAATCTATCTATTCGAACTCATCAAAACCATGCCCTGGGGGTAAGAAATGGTTACCTTTAAATTTAGTTTGTACCAGTACAAAAAGACTCCATGACGTTCATATAACGTTATATGGATGTTGAAACCAGCCAGAGGAAATTTTTGCAGGATTTTGAGTATTGCTTCATTGAATATTTTTATGAGTCATTAAATTGATTGATAAATACTTGCTTTGATACAGCTCCCTAGGTCCTACCTTAACAGTAAATCTAGGCCATATTCGATATATTTCATGTATTAAGGCAATATTTCAAAGGTATCCGTGACTGATAGATTATTCATAAAACGCAAAATTCTCGTAAAATTTAGATTCCCCATAATTTATTATGATAGTAAAATTACCTATTAGCGTCGAGCGAAATATGATTTCTATGACAATCTTCTTTAGGAACATACGCAGCAGCTGGTTCACACAAATGCACACCTTGTCCTCAAGGCTCAAGTTGTCCAGATCCAACTGTCAGCAATGCGGTATCTTGCGATCCTGGTAGCTTTGCTGTCGGTACACAAACAACTTGTACTGTCTGTCCTCCTGGCTGGGAATGTCCAAAAACTGATGCTTCAGAAAACAAACAGTGCCAATTTGTAAGTACTCTTTTTAAGTAACTTTATTCGGCTTATTTCCAAGTGTAAGTAGAAAACAAACAAATTTTAGACTTTTACCTCTCATTTGCTGTAAATGTTCACGTATACTCATTACCCCCGCCGTTTCCACTTTTAGCTCCGTGACTGAAAAAATCAAGCAGTGTATGTATCCAATAGCTTTTGCATGCCATTTCGGTTTTTTTTTATAGTTCTTTATTTTCATAGTCCACTATTCTCATTTTAAATTACTAGGCCACATGGTGACCAAGCAAGTTCAGTCATTGTTTCAAATTCGGTAGTCTTTTGTCTTCTATAGATTTACGTTTAACCTTTGTTTTTAAAGGGTTACTATTCAAAAGGCAATGCCACGTCTTGTACACTTTGTCCAGCTGGGTTCGAATGTCGAAGAACAGATATTTCTGAACCTGTGGCGTGCAAACCTGGAACTTTCTCAACCGGTGGCCAAGTGGTAAGCTATTGGTTCATTCTCTCACCGGATGCAATAATTATTATTGTGGATGTCATAAGCGTTTTAGACGAGAAGATTCTATGGCCAAAACCTATTCGAAAGATCTCTAGTTCATATTGTTTCTTTTCGATACTATAATTTAAGCATTTGAAGAAATTAAATCGATGTTTCTATTACAGAACAGTTTGGACTTCGTAGTCTTCAGTTTTGGTACGCATTGAAATAAGTATTGGTGATTTCTCTTTCCTGTGAGTGTGAGATATATAGAGCCAGATTTTGTAATATGGTTAGTTATTGTGCAATGAATATTATATCTCTAGAAATGTACTCGATGTCCTAGTGGCAGTTCATGTCCTGATCTCGATAAAGCAACCATCAACCCATGCACATCCGGTAGTTACAGTTTGTCCGGAGAGGCGACTTGTACGGAATGCCCACCCGGTTATGCTTGCCCCAGTCTCTTTGAACCACTGATTTTGGCGTGTCCAAGGGGAACGTACTCGGTTGGTGCCAAGTCGGTAAGGTTTCTTTGATTTGTTTATTTCCAAAGTTATCTTTTTCTGGTTCGTTTTCTTGAAATAATAAAATTGATAATTTTATTTTATTTTATGCAATTTCCTGCAAAGTTCATTTCGGGCAAATTTAATGATGACATTTATTTCATATTCTTTTGAGTCGTAGCTATTCATTGAGTTTGTAAAGTATTCCTACTTTTGAAAGTTTCTCATACATGAGAATCAGACATGCATTTTTATGATTTCGTTTCGTTTTCCCTAGGAGTGTACACCGTGTCTTGCAGGTGAAGAATGTAAAAACAATACTCAAGTGGGCGTGGCGTGTTCTGACGGATATTATAGCTTAGAAGGTTCATACAGTTGCACGCCCTGTCCTGCTGGTTATTACTGCCCGGTTAAAAACGATCGTCCGAGAATCTGCGAGGCGGGTAAATACAATGATCCCATGCGAACGACATGTCTTGATTGTAATGCTGGATATGTGTGCGTTGAAGGAAGCACCAAAGCCACACCTGAGATTGGATTATGTCCATTGGGTTCATACTGTGAAGATAAAATCAACGCCATCAAATGTCCTTCTGGAACTTACGGACAGAAAACGGGCGGAATAAGCGAAGCCGACGCCTGTAAAGCATGTCCGGAAGGTTATTACTGCGAGGCCGGAACACCAGGTTTCCCCAAACACTCCGTCCGTTGTCCACCCGGTCATTTTTGTCTTGAGGGGACTAAAACCGCTTCTCAACACCCGTGCCCGAATGGTTTTTTCAATACGGAAATCGGTGCCGTGAGACAAGACCAGTGCAAGGAATGTCTCCCGGGGTATTATTGTTCGGGAGGTGACCCGACCGGTGATTCATTGTGTCCGACAGGCCATTATTGTCCGCAAAAAACGGAATCCTCCACACAGTATCCATGCAGTGCTGGTTATTATACTGAAGAAAAAGGAGCAACCAGTAAGTGAAAATGATTGTTTGTTCATGAAAAATCAATTCAATGACTGCAAAATCCCAGTGGTGCTCTTTAACTCGATCCTCTATAACTCGAATGCCTTCGTAACTCGAACAAGTTTTTTCTCTTCCCTACATTTATCAAATTTTCTATACCTAGAACAAATTTGTTTTCTCCATGTGTGTTCGAGTTTCACTGAGTTATATAAGTTTTTGTTACGATTTCAAAATAACTGTAACCCTCCCTGTGTGACCAGCTTATACAATAGAGTTTCTATAGCACAAACCTTTTTAAACTCGATTGTTTCCATAACTTTTTACCTGGTCATCCGAACTATAGAGACTTTATAACTTTATCGTTTGAAAGATGTAGTTTATACGAGTTGAAATACTTATGTGAACTTCCTCTTCATTGAGCCCAACATCTGATCTTTGTTTTTTACTCTTTATCAGCGGCGACAGATTGTAAAGTATGTCCAGCAGGTCACTACTGTTTAGAAGGTAGTGATTCTCCTACAGCCTGCCCTCCAGGAACATACAATCCAGTACCGATGCAGGGCGCGGCTTCAAATTGCCGTCCGTGCGAAGCTGGCTTTGCATGTCCGCTATCAGCATCTACTCAACCAACAGAACAGTGCAGCGCAGGATATTACTGTCCTGAAGGCTCGTCATCACCTAGTGATCCATTGAATGCGTGCCCGGCAGGAACATATACCGATTACCATAATTTGACAGCGGATAGCCAATGTGACGGATGTCCTGCAGGTCAAGCATGTTCAGCGGGAACTGGAGGAAATCAGAAACCACCACAACCATGTGCCGCTGGTAAGTTCTCATTCACATTCGCTACCTCAGCTGGTACACAACGTTGTTCCAACGTCTATCTAACGTCCACTACGTCCATATAACGTTTTTTAACGTCTAAACAGCGTTGTGTGCCAGCTGGGACCGGTTTGTTTGAAGAGTGAAATTTCAATAATGTAGGAAGGTTCCATCTTTTCAGACAGTTCTTTAACTTGCACTTTTTATTGTTGGTTTTTTTGTTGAAAAAATGCTTTTGTTTTCGTGAAAAGAACACTGCAAAGTCTACCATGCTAGATGACTATATCAGACGTAGTAGAAAATTATAGCATACAAACTGATACTATAATAATAATAATAATAATAATAATGACTAATATTTTAAGTGGCTGGCCATAGAATAATGAATCAGCTTTTAGGCAGCTGAGCCATTGTCTCCCCCAGGGGCCACTTGTATAACATAACAGAACAATAAATGGAACGATAACTGATTAAGATAATAAATAATAAATTTCTAATGGAAAATACGAGTTTTGAGTTTGTTTTTAAACGATAAAAGGGATTGACATATATACCGTATAAATTACCGTAATATCATATAACACGTCCATATTACTGTATTACACATAAACGACTCCAGTCTAAACATAGTACAATGTTGTCCGAGATATTCTTTGTTAGCTTTTCTACCCCTGTATTTTTCTCTTCACCAGGCTATTACTGTCTTCCAAGAACCCGGCATCCGAAACAACACCCATGTCCAGCAGGAAGTTACTCCAACTTGACAAACCTTCATAAATGGACTGACTGTACCGAATGCCCAAAAGGCCAATATTGTTTGGAAGGTGCGGCGGCGCCGAGCGGGATATGCCCCACCGGTCATTATTGTCCACCAGGTATGCTTCTTGTTTATTTGAGGAATTTGAAGATTTTACAAAGCTAGTATAAAGCTCTGTTATCATTAACATTGAGTACTGTTATTGGTTTTGGCTAACACAAAGCATGGTTTTACAAACAACATCATCTGTTTTCATTACTAAACTTGAAAAAGACACGTAAGCCTTGTGTTATGTTTCATGCTAAGTTGTCATTATATATTTAGTCTTCGACTGACCTGAAATCATTCCACTTTGCTTCTTTGTCCATTTCTTCTTTCAATTTCCACGATATCTATTTCACAATTTTTACCACTCTTAGAAAAAGCATATTGTTAGTTCAGCATGCATTCTCAATCAAAAAGAAAGAAGGATATGCCAAAAAACCTGAATGATAATTACTGTATTGATAATCATTATAATACTGTAAATCGCGGTCACGGTCATTAAAAGAGTCTTATTTACGTCAATATAAGTACCAAACATTTCATCTGCTCGCGGTCTTTATATCCCTTCATTCTCAACGCCCACTTCTTACAGGCACAAAGTATGCGACCGAACATCCGTGCGCGGCTGGAACTTATTCCAATCGAACAGCAAACGTACGTTGGGAAGTATGCGAAGATTGCACCGAAGGAAATTATTGTCCACAAGGATCTTCTGTACCCACCGCATGTCCCAAAGGACGTTATCGAAAAGACTTGAACGGAAAAGCATTAGGTATTTCTTCATTTATAATTCGAAATTTCTTTTTGTTTTCTTAACTTTATCTTTGCATCGAGGTCTTTTTTTGTCATAGACAGTGCCCGTAAATCCGTAAATCTACAAAGTTTCTCACAATTTTTTTGCGTCTAAAGTGACTTTTTCTTCGAACAACCTTTGTATGAATTTCACCTCCTCTCCTGCTAAAATGAACTTTTTCACAGAGGTTTTTCACGAATAGAGTGTGGCACACTCACGGTAAAACGTAAGGTAATAGATAGTATGTTATTTAAGTTCTTCCCCATCACAATGTTAACTTTTTTCCATTTCCATTTTTGCAGGTGATTGTTCTCCGTGTCCGGCAGGTTATTACTGTCCGATAGACGGAACTTTCCAACCGTTAGAATGTGGCACTGGGAACTTCTCTTCATCAAACGCATGGCAATGTTCTATCTGTAATGCTGGTTACTACTGCATGTCTAATACGACCACTTATGTTGAGATGAGCACCAAATTCATCTGTCCGGCTGGAATGCATTGTCCGGCAGGCTCAGATCGTCAACCATGGGCTGCTAATAATCCATGCGAGAAGGGACAATACTGCGTACAAGGAAATGAGGTTAGTGATTTTTTTTGTTTGACTGTACCTTTTCTTTCTTTATGCTAACAGGGATTTCGGTTCTAGTTTACCATAAGCTTCTGACATCCACTACGCTCTTATACTACCTTTGTAGAGGCTAGTGATTCAGATCAAGTTTACTAAGCTCAATTTACGGCGAAAATCTGCACCAGTAAGCTCGTCAATCCAATGACTTGAAACATGTGACGTCATTTCTCTCTGGTTATTCCAACCCAATCCCTTTACTTGTAAATTTTGAATCGAAGGTTTGGTAGGTGTATTATGATCGAAAACTCAAGAACAAGAAAAAAAGTTTCCAAATTCATGAAGAATGCGGATGGGATGTTATTTTGAAACTCTGATTGTTTTAATACAATAATGAGACGTTCCAAACTCAAATATTTTGAAATTTGAAGTATAAGAAGGTATTGAATTGAAGGAAGAAACCGCAGCAAAAAGTCTAAAACTACCATACACATCATAAATATCAAGTACCCTGTTTATTTGATATTCCGATGGCGTATTGGCAGCCGCCCACGATAAAGCTCTAAGGGAGCGGACCAAATTCCCAACGGAGAGGAATGATATTCGACCTTTGATGTGCCGCATTTCCAGATCCCAGAACCTTCCAAATGATGAAAATATTCCCGAGTTTCAAAGCCTTTCGACTGTTGGAATAAAATTTTTACATTGAGTGCCAGAAAAGTCCCTTGTAATAACTCTGTCTTTTCTTACAGCATGCATATCCACAAAAATGTCCGAACGGTACTTACTACCCTTTCACCAACGGCAAACATGTTCGCGATTGTCTACCATGTCGTGAAGGTTACTACTGCTCGCCCGAAGGTCAAACTGATCTCACTGATAAATGTCCTCCAGGCTATTTCTGCCCTGAAGGTACAGGCTACGCGTTCGCTCATCCGTGCCCTGTTGGTTATTACCGGAATTCTTCGGCAGCTATTTCCGGTGCGGATTGCAGTGTTTGTTTATCAGGAATGTATTGTGATATCGAAGGGTTACCGTATCCCAAAGACTGTCCTGCTGTAAGTACATATTGATTAAATACTTTCTGATTTTCCAAGTAAGTGGTCTAGCATTTCTGCTTCAGGTTTCGTAGATCACACAGGATATTTTCAGTGTCACCATTTTCTGATTTCGTCACTTACTTAAAATGAAGATGGGCTAAATTAGTTTGCCTTTTGAATCAACATTTTATCAAAACAAATAAAGTTTTAAAATAGCTTTTCCAAAGACTTTTAATTCAAAGTAAATTTAATTGAATGAAACCACTCAGAAGCTTTTCTTATGACTTTTTCAAAATACCTTACAAATCAAAGCATACCTAAATGAGAGCTAGATAATATTGAATTTTAACATTTTAGGGTCATTTCTGTCCGGTGGGCACAGTGACACCACAACCATGTCCATCAGGTTACTATAGCAACGTCACAAACGTACCACGCTCCGTAGAATGTTTCCCGTGTCCAGCTGGAAAATATTGCGCAGGAACAGGAAACCTGGAACCGACTGAGGATTGCGATGCTGGATTTTATTGTAAACAAGCTGCCTACACTTCGGTAAGGCTCTAGAGAATATTGTATTTTGAAACAATATTAAAGTGTATACCCCACAGATAGAGTGCCTTTTATGAAAAGTGTGCCGTGTTTCGGTGGAAATCCTTCTTAGGTCACGTGACATTACAATAGAATTTCAGCGCTTGACCATTCAGAAGCTTTGCGGGGTTTCGGAAACAATAGCTACAATATTGTTTGCGAAATTCACTTTTTTTTTTGCTTGGAAGTTTTAAGGAACGCCAAGTAGCCCTGCGGGTTTTAAAGAAATCTGTGGAATACCCAAATGAATGTAACTTAAAGATGATAATAATTCTTATATAAATGTATGGCAGCAAAAACGTTCAAAGGTTCGATTTTGAAGGGAGTTTGAAACGGAATAATAGGCTTTGATTTTTTCTTCTAATATTGTTTTGTAGAGACCTGCGATTCAGCCTAGTAAGAAATTTACCTAAAAATAATTTTTATATTATCTCATTTACGCATTCTTTCTGTCATTGTAGGCTCCACCGGGAGGTTTAACAGGTGGTCTGTGTCCTGCAGGTGGGTATTGTGGTCGAGGTGCGAAGAAGGTGGAAGTTTGTCCCTCTGGTTATTACAACCCCAACGAAGGAGCGAAGTCACCATCTGATTGTATCGAATGTCCGTCAGGGTAAGTGTCTTTTATCACTTTCATTGTTGACGCTTTCCGGAAATTTCTTTAGCGTCTCATTTTAACATCTAAATTTTATCAATCTGACTGGCTATCCTCTTCTAATAGAGTAGTGAACCCTCCGAATTATCCGGAATGGGCCTATCCTTGAATAGAAACCTACCCTAGGATAGGGAAATTATCACACTTACCAGACACTGCTAACTCTGCGCTCGCGACACGACAGTTATTAGTGTATAGACGATGATACTGGAGGACATACATCTTCGCAGTTGTTGAACCTATGAGTATCGTCACCACACCACATGTAATGCCTGACATACTCCCTATACTCTTCTAACAGAGTGATGGTACCCAGTTCCCCTCACAAGGCATGGGTCGACCCGGACGAAGGGAATCAGACGGGAATCAATGTTTATAACCACTACACTACTACGCCTACGCCTCTTCTAATATTCCCCTATCAATCTGAACGATGAAATACTAGATTTGGAGACAATTTCGTAGGTTACGTCACGAACACATTCATATCGTTTTTAGCGATAACCAAGGACATTATTTCATTAGAGCCTTTAGATAATACCTTGATGTAAAAATTAGTGTTTTTCTGAGATTTCCGACTTTGTATAATAAAAACACAAGAGATGAGATGATTTACGTTTTTGGTAACTTTTAGATTTTATTGTGCTGGTTCCATGAAAGCTGAACCAACTGGTCCCTGCAACGAAGGCTACTTTTGTAACGGTACTGCTAAACGACCTGATCAATATCCCGCACCTGCAGGCTCTTATGCGCCAAAACAATCACCCGCTGCCATCCCGTGCCCTCTTGGAACCTTCCAAACTCAAGCACGATTCGGGAAATGTGATGATTGCACCGAAGGAGCCTATTGCGACGAATCTGGTTTGTCCAAAGCAAAGAATTGTCCATTAGGAGCTTACTGCCCGGTTAAAACTATCATCCCTATTGACTGCCCAGAAGGAACTTTCAATCCGGAACCCAGTGGCAAAACACTTGGAGATTGTCAGAATTGCACAGCTGGTGAATATTGCAAAGGAGTTGGCTTGAACGCGACCAGTGGAAAATGTTTCGCTGGATTTTATTGTTTGCTTGGTTCTCCTATGCCCAACCCACCTGTAAGTTCAATCTAACTCCCTGTCACTTTTTTGAAAGCTGCTGCAGACAGTGAACTCCGCATAATTAGTCAACACTAAGCAAATGAGTTAGAGTGAATATGAAAGTATGAGAAGCTCTTCTTAGTTGATATCTACCCCATTTCTAATAGGGCAGCTAATAACCTGAAGAACTCTCTGCTACATGCCTATAAAATCTTCCGCTGAATTTGCGTGAAAAGGTCAATTATCGTTCAATTACTAAAGTTAATTTATTCATCTCCCTCTTTATTGGAAAGCCAACTCTTTGTGGGGTTTAGAATTATTGCCAGTCTGTAGTTTATTGAGGATGTAACCTTTTTAGGATGGCAGTGTGTTTGGTGGTGAATGCCAAGAAGGCTATTACTGTCCTGAAGGTTCTGTCAAGGCAACAACCGAGGCATGTCTAAAAGCTACATATAACCCCATTAAAGGTGGTACCAACTCATCGGCCTGTCTCCCGTGTCCAGGTGGTAAAGCTTGTACAGGAAAGGGCCTGGCTGAGCCGGATGCTGTGTGTTCGCCTGGTTACTATTGCATAAGTGGAGCGGAACGTGTCGACCCGGTGGATGGAGGGACCGGTGACAGATGTCCGATTGGAAATTATTGTCCGGGAAACACGTCAACCTACATACCGTGTGAACCTGGTACTTACAGGTGAGAAGAAAAGTTCTTTATCATTGAAAATCATGTGAAATACTTTTGATAGAACACGAGTCTATTCCACAATTTATAAGTAGTAGTACTGCTAATAAATGCGTGAAATTTCTTCATGTTTACATCATCCAATAATTTCACTTATCGTTTTTCCTGGTAACTTTTCAATATAAGAAACTCCCATATTTTTGAGAAATTCTTTTGACAAAAAACATCCTGATGTCATTGACCTCAAACAATGACCAAGCTCTCACAAACACTTACAAACAGAAATTTCCTAGCATTTAAACATCATCGCCTTCTATGCTACATGATTCCTCTAAACGCCTTTTCTTCTTTACAGCAATGTAACAACTCTATCCAAATGTCACGAGTGTCCGGAGAGGTATTATTGCAACAACCGTATCACGCCTGTCCGGTGTCCGCCAGGTTATTACTGTCCAGCTGGTTCTGGCTACGAACACATTAAGCCCTGCCCGCTCGGAACATGGGACGAAAATGTAAGAAAAAATGTTTTACAGATTCAAAAAGTGACTTCTCCGTCTTTCAGCATACTTCTAAGAATCGTCGTGAATTTGTTGTGTATTCGATGAAAAATTTTACTTTAAAGGCTCGTGTTAACTTATTAGAACCGTTGGGACTTTAAAAAGTCATTATATTATGCATCTCTTTCTCGTTTCAGGGTGGATTGGCGGAGGAAAGTGAGTGTACGGAATGTCCGCCCACTAAATACTGTGGAAAACTTGCGACAACGGACTTCACATCATCCAATAGTTCCGGTCTTTGTGCTCCTGGATTCTACTGTAAAAGCGGTATCACAACACGAACGCCCTACCCGCCACTCACCAGAGGCGTTGGTGGCGTTTGTCCACAAGGGCATTACTGCCCTGAAGGTACGGACGATCCTGACAAATGCCCTGCTGGGAAATATTCTTCACAAACAGGTTTAGAGAGAGAAGATCAATGCACGCTTTGTGAGTTTGGTGAATATTGTGAAACGGCTGGTCTCAACGCTACTACAGGTACCATATACAGCTTTTTTTCGGTTTCCGGCACATTTGATACAAAACGGTGGCTGTCTCTTCACTTTAGTGACCAACTTTTTCCCTCATATGAAAGCCAATTAGTTTTCTGTAATCATGAGGGGGCTTCTCTATGTAAGCTTTTAGATAGCATGGTTTAACCAAAATATGATCAATTGATTTGGTTCCTTCAGCTTTAAAACCTATAAAAACTCTAGTCATCGGCAGAATATATGGCAAAAAGGGAATTTCACTCAAAATTTTAAAACCCGCAAGTAGTTTTTAAGCGCCTTAACTTAGGGTTAGAAAGTATTGTTTTAACTTAAGGCTTAGGACCTTTAGGATATGAGGATCCAAAAGCTTAGGAATGGTGCCAGTAGACTGACAAAATAGCCTGGAAACCAGTGTACCCCTCCCAAATCGAAATATTCGATTAGGTAAATTAGCAAGCCTGAAAATGTCATTCTCACCCGATCTTTAGATTCTGTAAAATGCTAAAATACCTAAAAATGTCAACACATTCCGACCATGATTGTCTCTATAACTCGAACAAATTTTCATTCCCCTTGCGTGGTTGAGTTATGAAGACTCCTCTGTGGCATGGGTATAGTAGAAATTTCATTTCAATTCTCATCAAGTTTCACTGTATTTTTTCAGGTAAATGTGACCCTGGCTTCTACTGTTACAGAGGCGCGAACTCACCAAATAACCCAACAGATGACGGAACGAGTGGTCCGTGCCCGATTGGTCATTATTGTCCTCTCGGAACATCTCATCCTAGAGGGTGTCCGGCCGGAACGTACATGCCTGTCACCGGACAATCCGAATGTTTCCCCTGTATGGAAGGATATTACTGTCCGGCCAATTCAACAGATTACAAACCTTACCCGTGTCCGGCAGGTCATTTCTGTCCGAATGGCACACGATTCGATACAGAAAACCCTTGCCCCAGTGGTACCTTCCGTAATCAAACACACGGACAACAACAGAGCGATTGTTTCTCTTGCTTGCCCGGTCAGTATTGTGCGAATACGGGTATGGAGAAACCGTCTGGTCCGTGTGCACCTGGTTTTTATTGCGTGCGTGGATCGAAAAGTCGAATGCCATTGGAATATGATAATTTCACATCTGGAGATTGTTTGTGTCCAACCAATACCACCGGTAAGTAACGTTTGTGGTTGTCCAACAACGTTCCACGTAGAGGGTTTTAATGTTTAAGGGCTCTGACCATATTGAATTTTTCATAATTGCCGTGTTTAAAATGTGTTTTCTGACTGATGTAACCAACAAAACTATGGCATGTTATACATTTTCTGTTAGACAAACTATTCCTGAATCTGAAAATTCAAAAATTGCATTGAAAAAATTTGATGAAGAAGAAAATGAAGACTTTTGCGAGGAAGAGTATTTCAACTTTGAAGAGCTTAGTTTCGGCGAAGAAAAAACATTTTGAAAAATTTTTCGCAGTAGATGGTGTATCTTTTACCGAACAATAAAAAATTTTGCGGAAAATTTTTGTAAAGGCTTCTTTGTCTCGAAATCTTCAAAATAATGGTTTTTCATCAATTTTTCATCTGGATTTTGCTTAAAAAAACAGTCATACCTTTTGACACATCTTTTTAGAAAAATTTTCCGTAAAATTTAAAATAGTTCAATTCTTTGCGGACAGTGTAAAAAAATTTTGAAACAAAAAAGTTAGTTACCCATTAAAACTAAGCACTTTTTGTAAAAGAGGGTGATACAACATATTATTAACATATTTTTAAAGTTCATAACGTCATTTTTGCAATTAAATTCTTAATTACTCTTAAGGGATTCGATTAAAAAGCAATTTATAAAGGCAATTGTTTGTTAAAAGTGTTAAGGAACCTGAAATATAACTTTTATGTTCAAATATCAAAATCAATTTTTGGACTATGGTCAGAGCCCTTAAATGACATCTCTTAAAAGTTCCATTGGTAAATATAATTGTACTTGTATCCCGAAAGAGCAATTTCAATCTCGGCCTTTTAAGGAATCTGTGCAAATTTTGTTTACGTCTTAACTGGTCTGAAATGCAAAATGTTTAAGAAAAGGACATCTCTTCTGATCTCTTAGGGTCTATGACAACAACGGAATTAGCTACAATAAACTTGAACTACTTCTTAAATTTTGTCACAAATGCTCCATCGGGAAGAACTTCGCCGCATTACTGGCGCCTTTAGACCAATGGTACTGTCCTTCATTCCATTCCATACTTAAATTCACTGATCTAAAAATTTATGTTTCATTCATTTATAGGTGGTGAATGTCAACCTGGTTTTTACTGTCCAGAAGGCTCCTACGAACCTACGCCCTGTGATGGCGGATATTATTGTGCAGGGAAGAGAAACCACAACTCATCCACCCCTTGTCAACCTGGTTTCTACTGTTCCGGTGGTTCGGCTGTTCCGAATCCGAGGGACGGGATACACGGAAATGTGTGTCCAGAGGGGAAATATTGTGAGGAGAAAACGGAAATACCGACAGATTGTCCCGCAGGAAGATATTCTAATGCTACCGGTAATTGTTTGAAACGTGTTACTTTGACGTCTTTGGACTAGTATTTCTTTTTGTAGGTCTCTGTTGAAGATTTTCACATTGCTTCTAAAACCTTTGTTTTTGTGGTTGAATATGAACCCAGTTGTATGTGTTCGTAAACAGCCCACATTAGTCTGCCTGTCTGTTGCTCAATTTTCTTTTGTTTTATCTTTAAGGTAACATGGAGTTGAATGATTGCTCGCTCTGTGAACCAGGGAAATACTGTCAGGGCTTAGGTAACACCAAACCTACTGCACCGTGTGACCAAGGTTTCTACTGCCCTGCTGGCCAATCACAGAAAGATCCACCCGCTTATGTCTGCCAACCAGGTCACAAATGTCCGACCGGTTCACCTGCTCAAGAACTTTGTGAATCAGGAACATGGACCGACCTCACTAAACAGTGGGAATGTAAAATATGCATTGAAGGATATTACTGTGACCGCAAGGATGCTGAAGTGACCCCGATTTCCGATTACACCCGATATCCTTGTCCGAACGGGTTCTATTGCCTGAATGGTACTCGCTTCAGTACGGAATATGGTTGCCCGAACGGAACATACGGAAATGGAACGAAGTTGACAAGACCGGACCAATGTTTGCCGTGCCCTGCAGGAAAATATTGTCTCGGTGAGTATTTGGTTTATGAATAAATCTTCTTCGTTGCGAAGATGATAGTAAGATTCTAAATTCCACCAAGATACTCAGGGTTTAAGGTTATTCCATTCATTCTACACCAGTCTTTCCCGTTCTGTTGCGTAGCCATAGAAGTTAAACTTCAAAGCTCCTAATAATTTGATCTGCATGAAGGAGAGGAGATCACCCTGGCTTATCTTTTTCTTTATCTAACGGCTCACCAAGTATTACACCGTTTAAAATGTTTATCTATAACTTAACTTCTTCATTTCACACAGGTGCTTCACCGACATATACGGACGATTGTGACGCTGGACATCATTGTATTGGAGGATCATTCGTTCCCAATCCTGTGGACGGTGTCCGAGGTGTCGCCTGTCCGGAAGGAAAATACTGTCTTAAAGGTCAGTTTTAAAGTTTGATTAAGTTCGTTTCCAATAAAATGGTCAAAAAGAGCTTTCAATCTTAGATAAAGTTTGATCGCTATGGGCCCGTTTGTGCAAAGGCCGATTGGATTTAGTCCAGATTTAAGCCTAACTTTTTCGAACAACCAACGGTCCTGTGTTAATCGACGCTAATCAAAATTTAATCAAAAGTTAATCTAATCGACCGCTAATCCACTCCTTAACAACCTGGTTATTACCAAGGTTTATCAAAGCAAAAAACATAAACATATCTTACCTAATCTAATAGTCTAAAAAATTTGTCATGATGATCAAAAGCTGAATGATTTTTCACGGTCTTTCTCACCAGGTACGACCACACCAAGTAACTGTCCAACAGGAACCTTCAACAACAACACTGGATTGAAAGCTGAATCTGAATGCACGCCTTGCTCACCTGGAATGTATTGTCTCGCTAATGGTCTCACTTATCCAACTGAAAAATGTGATGAAAGATACTTCTGTGAAGCAGGAGCTCAATATCCCAAACCTCAAGATACAAGCACTGCTGGGAATTGCACAGCGGGGCATTACTGCCCTAGAGGCACCTACAAACCCATCCCTTGCGAGGTAATGTTGATGAAATGTATGCTTCTCTGATGTATTTTAAAAGTCTTCCACAGTTGTCTAATTTTGAAGAAATTGCACTTAGTCTCAGATACATCATACTAAACCTGTTTTGAAATATTAAAAGATATCTTTCATCGCAAAATAAAAAGGTACACTCAAACCTATTTTATGACAAAATCAGAAATTCAAATATCCAACGCCCAAGCCCGAAACGTGCTTTGCGTTTGCGGGCGTTTCAATTGAATTTTTAGTTCGAATTTTATCCTTTATCTATGATTCAAACTTATAACTTTCGTACAGGACGGAACGTACATGCCAAACATCCTGGCTAAAGAGTGTTTTGAATGTCCAGTTGGTTCGTACTGTGTTGGAGACCATCTCACTCCCATTCCGTGCCCTGCTGGATTCTATTGTCCGGCTGGTACCGGTTTTGATTGGAAGTCTTGCCCACCAGGAACGTTCAATGCTGAAGTTGGATTACATAACTCGTCATGTAAGTAATATTTTCCCATGGCTCAATCTCTTAATCTCTCTCGCGTATGTTTTGGTAAAAAGTGTTCTTTTCTGTTTTTCATAAGATTTGATTCACTTTGTTCTTTAAAAAGGAACACTAAAAACTCTTGTTTTCAACAGTATCACATCTAACAGCACAACCTTATTATAAAGGCAACTAATCACATAAATTATCATATTTTTCCCTTTTTGTTTAGCATGTCAACCGTGTCTTGGAGGTATGTACTGCCCACACTACAATGCCACCTATCCTGAAGGCTTCTGTGCGCCCGGTTATTTCTGCGAAGAAGGATCGGATACCGATAAACCGGAAAGCAACCATCTTGGAATCGCTGGTCCATGCACACCTGGAAACTACTGTCCGATAAACACAACGCATCCGTTACCATGTCCGAAAGGTCGATATAGTAACCAAACACATCTTAAAGAATCTAATGACTGTAGTCCATGCGACCCTGGAATGTATTGCGGTACGCAGGGATTACAAGAGCCAACCGGTCCATGCGATGCTGGATTTTATTGTTTGGATGGTTCCGAAGTACGAAACCCACCCACGGTAACATCATCGGGTGGTCCGTGCTGGGTAGGACATTATTGTACAAACGGCACCTCGTACCCGATAACGTGCGCCCCAGGAACCTTCAACGATCGAACCGGCCAATCAGAATGCGATAAATGTTGTGAAGGTTATTACTGTCCGAAAAATACGACCACGTGTGTTAACGAGTGTCCGATGGGATTCTATTGTCCGAAAGGAACATCACAGCCAGATGCCTTCCCTTGTCCCGCAGGTAAGCTAAATTATTTTCGCACGTGGATATTTCCAAAAGCTCGACAACTCAATATAAAAGGTGGTTATAAATGTGCTTAAAACATTATTTACAATGAAGCTCTGGTTAGATTTCTCGCCTATGAAGTTGTATTGTTTTTAGAAGTTTTTCGATTTCGCAGAGTAGATAAGAACTCCATAAAATCTTATCTACTATTATTATAACTTTCTTTATACTCAAAGGTACGTACAACAATAAAACACGTCGAACAAGTCCCGAAGATTGTACTCCTTGCGATCCTGGTATGTATTGTCCATCAGCTGGTCTCACTGACCCCTTCGATGAGTGCGACGCCGGTTGGTATTGCCGTCGTGGAGCCTGGTCCAACCGGCCTATCGACATTGGTAATTTCACTGACGGATGTTATTGTTCGAATGTATCTACTGGTGGTCAATGCCAGCCTGGTTTCTACTGTCCAAAGAAATCTAATGAACCTTTACCTTGTCCGGCAGGTAAACTTCACTCTTCTCTTGGTTGATTCTTAAAACCACTCAACTTTTCCTGCATAAAAACCTTCTTTGTGTTCTTAATTTTAATGACTTAACAGCTTCTTTTTCTTGTGATGTTTCTCGCAATTTTGAGAAGATCATTCTTACAAAAAGATTTTTCAGGGCGCTTTTGTCTTAGAGGGTTACTATAACAACGAGATCTCTTCTACTTTTGAGACCATTTCTGTCTTTAAACAGGGTTACTTTAACAATGAGATCTTTTCGATTTCAGGGCGCTTCTGTCTTACCATCGGGCTACCCGCTCCATCTGGTCTATGTCAAGCCGGTTTCTACTGCACGTCACAAGCCTCCTCCCGCGCTCCTACCGATAACATTACCGGTAATATCTGTCCTGCCGGGGCTTACTGTGACGAAGGTACCGGTGTTCCGAAGAAATGCGCACCCGGTAGTTACTCATCGCAAACCGGAAATACCCGACCTGACGATTGTTTATCATGCGAAGAAGGCAAATTTTGTGATGGATGGGGTCTCGAATATCCGTCAGGGAACTGTTCTGCTGGCTTCTATTGCCCACCCGGTCAAAATACAAGTACTCCGGAAGAACACCGATGTACACCCGGGTATTATTGCCCACCCGGAAGCAAAGAGAAGATCCCGTGTCCGGCAGGTTCATATCAAGATGAGCTTTATGGACAGGTAAGCTTATTTTTGAACAAGTTATTTAAAATGGTTCACTCTTTTGTTGCCCGATCAGGGGTGAACGCTTTGTGTTGTCTAGTTCAGTTCTTTCAACAGATTGTAAGTTGCAATTCATCCTTCCATTAATTCTGCAAACCCTCCAAGAGGATTAAATTTTTAAGCGACATCACATTAGTTACAATTCATCCTTCAGCGTAAGGAAGTATCTGCATAATAATAATAATAATAATTTTAAAGCAGATAAAGAATTACAAATACTACACTTAATCGGGCAATCTAGTGTATTATAGAATGGGCTCTTCCAGAAAATGTTCGTACATGGGGGTGGAGGATATAGTGTCCGGGGATAGAAACCTACAAAATTTGCCTTGTCCTTGCTCTGTTTGAGGGTAATTTTGAGTGTTTAGGGGGTCAACTTATGCATGTCCGGGCGTCAAAAGTTACAATGTCCGGGGGGTAAATTTCCAAAAAAAAAAAAGTTATATCTTCCACCCCCATATTCAAATTTTTCTAGAAAAGCCCAATTTGTTTCAGTCACTCAGTCATGAGATTATTTTAGTGCTTTCATGAAAGAAGCAAAGAACAATTATAAACATCTATTATATTTTCAGGTTTGCAAAGAGTGTCCTGAAGGTTCTTTCTGTGACGGTTTGATTTTGAACGACACACATTGTCAACATGGTGTACAATTTCCACAAAAATGTCCACAAGGATTCTTCTGTCGACCACAATCCAAAACTGGAAAAGAAAACACCTGCCCTAAAGGTTTGTCTGTATTTTATACTAACAAGTATTAATGTCACGGAAGAGCTCTTTGTTCTATCATTTCAGAAACATAACATAAGGATTTCCATTCAAATTCAAAATATGTAATTCAAATCAAACACAAATCTCGTTATCTCGGCAACATTAAATTTCCAATATTACTTGGTCTATAAACGCAAAACTATTTTGATTTAAGAAACTCATGATTAGAGATGGGTGCACTGCTGTTGGGTTTTTCCACCAATTCAATTCAAACTTCTTCCGCCTCAGACGGATATTCGTCTCAAGGAGGTGATAAAAATCTATGCTTACGTATCGTGTAATGTCAATTTTGTCAACTATGCTTTGACCACTGACCAATATGTATTTTCTTTTAGGAACTTACGGTAACCGCACCGGGTTAGCTTACCAATCAGAATGCACAGACTGTCCGGCTGGAAAATATTGCGGAAGTACCGGACTTCCCTCATGGACGGATGATTGTGATGCTGGATTTTTCTGTAAAGGCAATGCGGAAATAAGCGCTCCGAATGATGGAACAACTGGAATCGTCTGTCCTACAGGTAAGGCTTTTGCTGTGTCCTTTATCTTCTCATCTTACTAGAATGGTATTAGTTTTGTGTTTAGGAATAAGGACTAAATATTTGTTTGTCAAATATATTTGGTAAAAATGAGTCCGTTACCGGTAGGGACTGTCCCTACTCTACCAAGATGTTTGTTTCGTTTTCATTGATCTTCTTGAAGTTTTGTTGCTACTGTGGTTAATGTTGTACTAAAAGTTGTCGATTTCTATTCCAGGACATTATTGTTTAAGAGGAACCACTTCCGAAGAACCATGCCCGTCCGGTACTTTCAATCCTTCGACCGGTCTTGGAGCAATGTCCGAATGTCTGAGTTGTAATGCCGGACAATATTGTGGTGGTGTAGGACTAAATAAGACCAGTGGAAATTGCAGTGCTGGATATTATTGTTCCCACAATGCAACTTCTCCAACACCTACTGATGGTGTCACAGGTATGTGATCAATGAATAGACGCATTGTGTCTGGATAATTTGGATATTTTACACCGTGCCTGGATATTTAAGAGCAATTCATTTCTTGTTTGAAGCTCTGTTTCAAGCTCCTACAACTTTAAAGAAATATTGTCATAAATTTCATTCTTTTTATAACATTTCCCAGATTGTCTTAAGCTTGTAATTTTTATATTTCTGAATATAAAGTGTCATGCGATGGCATATCATCTTGCTTACGTAGTCAGTCAAAGAACTAAGGTTTACTCATCGATTGGGATTCATAAATTTGGCGATGATTTTGACACATTAAGACTTTGTTAAATTCTTCTGCTTTCATTCTTGCAGGTGATGTTTGTCCGTTGGGCTCATATTGTCCGGTGGGAACAGGCGTCCCGAAACAATGTACAGCTGGTACTTACATGAACGAAACACAAGCGGAAAGATGTTTGGATTGTCCACCAAGATTCTTCTGTACCAATCGCATCAACCCTGAACCGTGCTCTGCAGGTAATATATCAAGGGCTTGTGAAAAACTATAATGTTGTCGCATTAAGTTAACAAATAAAAGTCTTGGTCGTCCAATTACTGTTGACGCTCTTTAATTCGGTTTTGAAGGGGAATTGGGTTTTCATCGAATACAGGGAGCGTATCAAATAACAGAGCGTCGTTAATGAGAGTTTTTTTTTTGACGGTGACTTTCATAGAATAATGAAGTGTAACTAATGGTAGAACGTCGAATCAGAGAGCGTCAACTGTAGTAAAAGCAACTCCCTCGAACTTGAACTCCCTCAGATTGATAGCTAAGTATCAACAGTTTCTATAGCAGTATCTTGATTTGAAGTGAACACAATTTAAATATTGTTGTTGTTAGTTTTCGCAAATGCTTATTATCCTATGATGCTCTTTTTTTAGGTTTTTATTGTACTGGCAACACTGGTTATGATCAACAACCTTGCCCAACTGGTTCCTATAGTCCATTAGAACGACTCCAATCCTCCATTGAGTGTCTACCATGTCCTGCTGGTCAATTCTGTAACCAAATCAATGCGACCACACCTTCAGGTCCATGCCAAGCTGGATTCTTCTGTCATAACGGCTCAGATACTGCAACACCCTCCGGTGGCCATAGAGGCTTCGCGGGGCCATGTCCCGCAGGCCGATATTGTGAAGCCGGTGACCCTAAAGCGCCTGTGTTATGTCCTGCTGGTACTTTCAACAACGAAACACACGGACAAAATTTGACTGATTGCACGCCGTGCAGTGCGGGTAAATATTGTGAAACGGCCGGCCTTCGATCTCCGACCGGTGAGTGTGAACAAGGATTTTATTGTCGCAAAGGAAGTTCTGTGGCCAATCCGTCCGTAAAAACAGATGGTCATGGACCGTGTCCGATTGGCCATTACTGTCCGGCAAACACAGGCAATCCGTACAAATGTCCGGTGGGAACATATAATGGTTTAGAACAACAATCACAGTGTGTGGACTGTCCATCTGGTCATTTTTGTGAACACGGCTCATCAAATTATACGGAATGTCCACAGGGATATTATTGCCCCAACGGGTAAGTGAAAATGATTTCTTTCTATAACGTTTGGCTTTTGGTTATACAGTCATTGCATCAGTATTTTTGATAGAGAAGAGACATTAATTACATTTCTTCCGGAAGACAAGAAGAAAGCCGTACGAATTGTTAACCATTCAGTTAGAAATGAAGTGATTTGACTCTCGCCAATTCGAACAAATGATCAGGTTCCGTCTTGGGGATCCCTCGTATAATACTCTCTCTAATTCGAATCCCTTTGTAATTCGAACATATAGACTTCCTCTTTGAGTTCACATATTGACTGTATAGGAATCTTCTTAGAAATAACAATGACATGTAGGAAAATGAAATTCAGTACGTAACATTACAATAACATTACGTTTTAATACAATATCTGACTCGATTTCTTTTAGATCAACCATAGCGTGCCCTGAAGGAACGTACAAGAATTTCACTAAAGGTTCATCACTCGATGATTGTAAGCCTTGTCCACCAGGCCAGTACTGCCAAGGAGTTGCACAAATCAACCCCACAGATGTGTGTGCTGGTGGTTGGTACTGTTCCGGAGGTTCCTGGACAGATAAACCGACCGGAAATGAGATTTATAACGGAACATGGACATGCCCGCTTTATAATATCGGTAAGATCAGACCCTTACTTTCTTTTACATTAACTTTGTCTTTACCGTGCTTTTTTTGTGATTTTTTACTTCTTTGTGATGCCGTCATGTTTTAACAAAGTGACGGTTTGTAAAATGGGAAGGTTCTTTTATTAGAACCTTGACCTGCTTAATTTAGAAGAATATAGTCAAGTATTACAGGACTCGGTATGGAATAGAACAATGTTTTGAAAACGAGGCTCGTAGTCATCCCAAGAAGAGTGAATTGAATAGATATTCTTACAGAAGTTTGGCAGGCCTTACTTTCAAACAGAATCATTGGAACGTTATTGTTTTTACGGAAGTAGCTTTAGTCGGTTAGTTAAAAGAGAAGATGTTTTTTCGATGACGATACTAAATATTTTCATAGCTTTTTCAGGCATTACTTTCAAACATTAATTGTCTCTTTCTTTGTAGGTGGGCGTTGTTTGAGAGGGACCTTCTGTCCACCTGGTTCACCCTCAGCTCAACAATGTACACCTGGTTTCTACTGCCACCAAGACGAAGCTCACAATGTGTCCGGGCCATGCGGAAAAGGACACTACTGTAGCGGAGGTACCATCGAACAATATCCGTTCAATCAAACATACGGAGACATCTGTCCACCGGGTTATTACTGTGTGGAGGGTTCGAAAGCAGCTGAAGCATGCCGGGAAGGTTTCTTTGCACGTGGTGAAGGAAATGATGATCCTAATGCTTGTCAACATTGTAAGTTTGTCACGAAAGGATTTTTTACTGATGTTTGTTAATCAAAGATTTATCCAGTTGATAATAGCCTGTACCATCCCTACCACGGACGATCTTTGCTTAAAAAAAGAGTTTCAAGAACGTGGTTGGTACAGGCTAAGTTGATAAGAAAATACACATAATAACTCTCGGGTACCTAATAAACGGGGGTTTGGAATAAGCGTGGTGGGTGGAAAAGTTCTCAAAACTAAATAAGCGGGGGGGGGGTAGGAATAAAAATGTCCTGGGTGAAGATTTTTGAAAAGCACGCTGATACAGCAGAATTAGGGCAAAAGAGCGAACTTTCAAAAACATTTTCCAAAAATTATTGGGCAGATAAGAATGTCCTAGGTGGAAAATTTTCAATAAATCAATTAGTGGGGGTGCTTATTAGGTACCCGATAGTAGTCGCCATAATAGTTTTCACTCGTTTTCAGGTATGGCCGGAATGTATTGTGATCGCCCCGGACTTCCCGAACCCTACGGAAACTGTTCGCTCGGATATTACTGCCCGCCCGGTCAAGTCTCTCCAACACCCGCTGATAAACGTTGCCAGCCTGGACACTACTGTCCGGTAGCCAGTCAAGATCATTATGTTTGTGAAGCTGGTACCTACCAACCTGATGCTGGAAAAGGCGAATGTTTTGATTGTCCGCCAGGCTCGTATTGTGATCCGACGGAAGCCGTCGCAGTAAACGCCAGTGGTACTAACAGCTCAAGTCACGGTGTTGTCAACCCTTCCATCTGCCCTAAAGGATATTTCTGTCTGCACAAAACCATCACTTATAAGGCATTCCCATGTCAGAAAGGATATTTCGGTAACCGAACTAGTCTGCAATCGCACGATGATTGTTACCCATGTACACCAGGCTATTTTTGTGATCGTCAAGGCATGGTTACGCCGCAAGATAAATGTCACGTGGGTTACTACTGCTCAGAGAAAGCTTTTTCACCGGAACCGAGGAATGAAACCGAAGGAGGTGGACCTTGCTTACCCGGCTTTTATTGTGTGTCTGGGTATTCGAGACCACTGCCATGCCCCAAAGGCACTTATGGCGCTGCAATGCATCTCGGTCATTTGAATGAATGTACTGATTGCGATGGAGGTAAATTCTGTCCTGAGGATGGGGCATCTGCTCCCAATGGATCATGTCTAGCGGGTTATTATTGTAAAGGACGCGCAATCTTATCAAACCCAGTCGGAGAAAGTTACGGCGACGAATGTCCGTCTGGTTTCTATTGCCCTGTAGGAACCACAACACCTTATGCTTGTCCTCCCGGAACTTTCAACAATCAAACTAAAGCTACGAGACCGGAAGATTGTTTGCCATGTGAGGGCGGTAAATATTGTGGCGGATACGCCAACGAAAATCCAGATGATGTTTGTGATGAAGGATATTATTGTAGGAGTGGAGCTTATCGGCCACGCCCTGTTGAGTATGAAAATCTGACACACAACAGTTCACAATTATATACATGTCCAATCTACTCGGTCAACCAAACAGGTGGTATATGTCCAAACGGAACTTACTGTCTAGCCGGTTCTTCCAACCCGATCACCTGCGACCGTGGCAAACATTGTGATTTCAAAGGATTAGGAAAACCACTTGGAAACTGTACAGCTGGTTATTATTGTGATTATGGATCGTTGTCCGCTGAACCACGAAAATGCCGACCGGGACATTACTGTCCGGAAGGAACACCCGTAGAAGAAGCTTGTCCGGTAGGAACTTTCAACCGTGATGAAGGGAAATATGATATCGGCCATTGTGATGATTGTACCGCTGGTTTTTACTGTCCATACCCCGGTATGGTTGAACCGATGTTCCGCTGCTCTCAAGGTTATTACTGTCCAAGGGGTTCGTCAAAGAATGATACACAAGAATGCCCCGCAGGGTATTACTGTCCGACTGGTGTTGGAGCACCTGTTCCCTGTCCCGCAGGTAAGAATTTTTTAATAAAGGAGAAGTTGGAGTACAATGAATGCCCGACTTTCCTGTCATCCTCAGTTACCCCAAAAAAAAATCCACTTAAAATTTGAAATTTGACTTTTGTTGTTTTAAAATAAAGAACCCGCGCTAACAATTAAAGGATTAATAAGAGGAAATATTCAATTAAGTTACTCGAGTTCTGTGTTAGTAGGCCTGATTGGTGTAATTATCGTGCAAATTTGGACCAGACATGCCTAATACCCGATGGCTTGATATTAGAAGGGCGGCCCAGAAAAATTCAAAGGGTAGCCCTTATTTCCCATTGAAAAACTAGGCTAAAGCACAAGGGCCCAATTTCTGTGATAATTTCAAACTCATTTTAGGCCAAAACCAATTATAGAATCTGAAAGCTCTCGAAAAACTATATAGAAGACTTTTAAGCGAGTATGGCCCATTTCTGTACTGAACGGCAGTTATTTGGTGAAGAAGTGGTGGTTTCCCCCTCATTTTGGTCATAAATCGGTTATAAAATAACATAGGCTGCGCGCATCCCCAGAATTTATTTTGTTATAGGGGATGCGTATCGTGTATGAAATTCTTGTCCGAGAGTTACTTCAAATTTGGGGTAACCAAAATTTGCATAAATTTACATAATTTCGTCACATCCAATCAAAGAAAGAAACAAATGAAGTCATTGTGCTGTTGTATTCATAATTATCAATTTCCATTCATTGAACAAAGAAAAAAAAGTAATTGTATTGCTATGACGCAAAATCAAAAAAGAAAAAAGAAAAGACGGGGGTAAGTTGGGACCGAAATATTTTAGACAATACGCATTCCCTATATCAAATCATATCAGAGGGGATGCGTGCAGCCTAAAAATAACACTTCTACACATCTCATACTTTCCAACGAGGTTGATAACCCACCCTCGAAAACAGCCCCCACCCTTTACCACCAACCCCGCCCTAAATCAAGAAACTCTGAACACTGCCCTTTCAGAGCAACCCCGCCCTTGACCACCAAAATATCCATACCCCACCCTTCAAAAAAATAAAAAATCTCCACGTCTTTCCAGACTCTTACAACTTGTTCCCTGATAGGCCAGAGTAATTCCAGTTTTTATACTTATACTAAAATAACAAAAATGTTTGAATCTTTCAGATTTAAACAAAACAAAACACAATATAAAAATTGAAGGAAAAGTCCTCAACCCCACCCTCGAAAAAAGCCCCCACCCTTTGCCACCAACCCCACCATAAACCAAGAAATTTCTGTAAACCCACCCTTTTCGACTTTTTTGGAAAACCGTTAACCCCAGTGGACAGTATAACTTCCGTTCAGTACAGAAATCGGCCATACTCGCTTAAAAGTCTTCTATGTAGTTTTTCAAGAGCTTTCAGATTCTATAATTGGTTTGGGCCTAAAATGAGTTTGAAATTTCCATAAAAAATGAGCTCTTGAGCTTTAGCCTAGGTTTTCAATAAATGGGTCCAAAAATAAGGGCTACCCTTAAAAATTTTCTGGGCCGCCCTTCTAATATCAATCCACCGGGTATTAGGCATGTTTGGTTCAAATTTGGTGCTTTGTTCCAAATTTGCAGGATTTTTATGGAATTCGTTACAGATCGGGCCTACTAAGTTGAGAAAACTCTCTTACTCTCAGACTTGATGTAAAATTACCCCCAACTTTATATGTTTTTATAGGATCAAGAAAAGCTAAGTTTTTGTTAAAAATCATGATTTAGTTTTATTATCTGAATAATCATTTATAATTTCAATATTACAAATCGTCTGCAACCGAACGAAACAAAGTTAAAATATACGAATAATCAAGCCAATGGGTTAATTGGCAGTGTGTCACAATTCAGAATTTTATGGAAGGCTCATTTATTTCAAACCATTTCACATAACACAGCATGGGACAGTTACGGGACCCAAGTCAACTTCAGGGACACCATTTCGCACTCCAGCTCCAAACTTTACACCAGCGCGTACACCAAACGGCCCCGCTCTCGCTTCAGCCAAATGAGCACCAGCTGAAGCGCCAGCGTACTTCCAACTGACTCCAGCTGTCGCCCCAGCTCCAAGGACGGATGCCTCGGCTTGTAACGGTGTGTGGCTCATTCCAGCCGCAACGCCGGCCACTTTAGCATCTGCTTCAGCATGAACTCCTAAAACGGTTGCAGTAGCGCTAGCTTTGGCGGTTGCGGCCTCGGCACTCGCCCCAACCTTAATGACGCCATCAAGAAGAGCGGCTGAAGTCGACGCCTCTGCGCCAGAAGCTTTCGCTTCAGCATGAACTCCTAAAACGGTTACAGTAGTGCTAGATCTGGTGCTTGCGGCCTCCGCACTCGCCCCAACCTCAATGAAGCCATCAAGAAGTTCGGCTGAAGCCGACGTCTCTGCGCCGGAAGATTTCGCTCCAGCATATTCATATAAACCAGTGCCTGAAACTGCTACTGCGTTTCCGGCGGAGGCCGATGCATGTTTGTACTGAAGCACTGTTTTACCATTTCGATTGTCTTTCCCTTTATGGGCGTAATACTTTACTGGTCGTTTATGTTTCCATGTGGTACCTATTATTTCAGTGGATTTTCGTGTGTAATTGCCGTTGTTGCGAGATGCTCGTTGTCCAAGTTTTTTTTTCTCAGCTGGATCACCTTTAGGATATTTCACCCAGTCACCAGCTTCCGGACCGCTTTCTTCGCTATCTGACATCTTCCCTTTCTTAACTCTCCAAACTGTTTGATGATTTTTCTATATACCTGGTCTTTTAAACTCTGTTATCTAATGTATGTCGAGTTCTATAGTAAAGGATTTGTTTTGCTTTAACATGAAAGTATTTTTAAAAAACAAATTTGTTTGTTTTACAAGGTAACAATGTTTTTCAAAGGAACTGCATTATGTTCATGTTATAACCTAAGCAGTCAGTTTCAGTCTTTTTTCACGTACTTTGTATCATATTTCTTCGTAGAAATCATCTGACAGTTGTCAGTCCAAAAGACAATGGATATCCTTAAAACCGCAGATGGTCCACTCAAAAATTTGCGTCCAACTTTTGACGTTAGACGGGTAGTGTTTCCGGAAACCGGCCGGATGAAACAAAAAAATTTTCTGACCCGGTTGCAGATTATGGGTTAATCTATATGGTTCATCATATAGTTCATTAAGTTGACCGTTCAAGCTATCAAACGTCGTTTGGTTAGATAATCCTTCTTGCAAATCAAGTTTTGTTCGTTAGTAGTTGATACATTAATGTTCAGGGCTTACTTCATACTGTTTGCACATAAAAGTTATCTATCTATTTAAAGTTCTACTTCAATGATCTTAAGTTATCAAAAATAACAAAAAATATTTTTTTTCCGGCCGGCCACATATAAGCTTTTTTCCTTCACCCTCATTCCGGAAACACTACATTTTTTTATCTTCACCTCATAGTATAAAGGGGGGGAAATCAATTTTCCAGTTTTGAATGGGTGAGGGGGGAAAATGAAAATTTGAATAGTAAAGGGGGGGGGGAAAGAGGGGGGAAAACATCGATAGTTGGCAAATTTGGTGGGGGGAAGTGTGAAATCACTTCAATTTTATCTCAGCAACCAAGGTCAGTCCACATGATATCATGTGATTAGATCATGATTGAAAATTAACCAATTTTCGTCTATTTTGTCTAGTATTCCTTTTGCAGCAAAATTTTACGTCTGTGTCAGGTTGAAATTTGAGAAATTTATACGGGTATATGGGGGGGGGGGAAATGATATTTTCAGAATTTTCTGGGGGGAAAGCAAAAAAGAGGGGGGAAACTAAAAAACTGAAAAGTCATAGGGGGAAAAAAAAGAGGGGGGAGATTTAAAAAAATCAAGAATTTGGTAGGGGGAACAAACCCTGGAGGACACTATGCACCTTATATGAATTTTTTTTGTTTTCACTTACTGTCATAGCAGAAGTTATAAGAGGACCTTTCCAATTCAGAAAATGAGACCCTAAGCTTCCGATCATCAGAAGAATACAAAATGATAAAAAATACCGTCCAAAGGATACATAATCGAAAGATTATGCATGATGTTTACAGTCGGGATTAGGGGACACTCAATTAGCGGATGACATCTCCTCAACAAACTCCTCTGTTTGACTCTGAATGCTTCTTTCTCTCCTCTCATTATACAATGGCCCTGTATCTTTTAAAAGACCGTGATTGTTATGTTTGCATAAAACTCTGGTACAGTTTAATTCCGAAATTTGATACCGAAAACGAAAACTCTCGAAAAGTCTCCTTATTAGTGGACTGATCCGTTTCCCGATAGTGTCTGCTAATTAGAGGTTCCACTGTATTTTTAATAGATGGTGATTAATCGCTAAATATTGATAAATTGACATTTTTTTCGTTTTAGGATCATATCAAGACCGTACCGGCCAATATGCTTGCAAGTTGTGTCCGCCCGGATTCTTTTGTGACCCTGCTTCACCTTTGATACCGGTGGGCGGTCCGGGCGTTGTACAGCCAGCCAATTGCACAGCAGGTTATTACTGCCCGCAGAACACTTCAAGTGCGCGGGAGAATCCCTGTTTGCCAGGAACGTACGGTGATGTCGAGGGATTAGAAAAAGCGAGAGATTGTAAGATATGCCCTGGTGGTTCATATTGCAAAGGTAAGTAAAGTGATCGAAATCACAAGATTTCATAATTGAGAAGGCCTTTTGATTATGAAAATGTGATATGTTAGATAGCTTTTGAAACCACTAATTCACATAACGTTGAGTTTTTTTTGTAATAAATACTTATTAGGATATAGCTGCCACGACTCGCTCTTAATGCATACGGTGCACTTTTCCAACTTTTCCGTTCGTAGTTGAGAGACAAATACACCATTTCCCTCTTGACAGTAAGAGGCTTTTTGGTCACTGAACTGACGATGTAATCTTAAGGTTTCTGTCCGTATTCACAAACGTGTCAAGTTTTAGAGTAGCCCGGGGTCCACTTAGAGCTTTTTTATGGACTTTTTGGCGCTGATAAGTGGCCCGGTAGTATATGGTAATATGCTTTTGCCTAGGCGGACTGTAAAACAGTCCGCCAGATTTTAGTTGTTTTTGGAAGGTAAAAACAGTATGAAGCAATATTTTTATTTGAGAATAAGGGATTGCAAATCTGTTAATCGTGTTTGTTTCTCATTTTTGATTATATCCTTCAACTCCAAGTAGTTTTATTGTTATCTTGATTTTTAATTTTTTTTTTCAAAATGGCGACCTCACCAAATGCTCCTAGTCTACTTCACTGGACTCAGCGTCATAAAAAATTATCAAAAAGCAAAGTTCAGCCAGAAGTAGACTCTAGTCAAGTTTTAGAGCTGACTAGTCCGCCATCTTGTTTTCAATTTTGGTCGTCGTTTTAGCGCGATTTGAAATATTTTGAAATTTGTGCGTTCGAAAATCTAAGGTAAATCAGAAAGCAATGAAGCGGACTATTCAACTTCAAAACTTGACACATGGCAAATCTGTGAGCAGTTTGCATATCCCGTGTGTAAAGGGATGTATTATTGAAAAAGGCCAGATGGGCTAAATATTCATAGAAAGCTGATGTGTTTTTCTTGTCTACGCTGATACTTGTTCGTTACCAGGATATTATCCAGCCATCTAGCAAAGGGTCCTACTTTTTCTGCGTTTTTGTATTGAGAAAAGGTTTTATGAGGCCACCAGCGGCAACTCTGATCACCATATCACGCAATTTTTTGTCTTCAATCACGATCACGCAAATCAACAAAAAAATGGACAATCACGCATCCCTTTGAAAATTTTTTTGTATCACGGCTCAAAAGTCTTCCAAATCACGATCACGTTTTGGCCTCTCATCACCAAAACCGCTTGGGGACTCTTTTCTGCTATGAGAATGTGTACACTAACAAGAATGTTTCCCTCGATACAGGCACAGGCGAGACGACAGTGAGTGGAGTATGCAGTGCTGGTTACTTCTGTTCATCACAAGCTTCTACGCCTACACCACAAGGTGGTACCACTGGTGATGTCTGCCCCAAAGGAAGTTATTGCCCTCAAGAATCACAACAAGGAGAACCCTGCCCTCGAGGTGAGCTCTTAAGCTATAAACAGGGTATCATGTATTATGCAGACCTAGTAAACTATAAATATTCATACTAATTCAATAAAAGATACGATAAGAATCTCAAAAGTCTCACTTAAGAGTGCTCTTCCACGTGAAGGAGCATAAAAGCTGACATATTAGTAGATGGTCTAATATCGACATCTCTTATCTATTTTCGACACCATTCTTTAGAGTTAGGAATTGAAGGACCGTCTGAATCGCTAATGGAAACAATATTTCTATGTTTAACGATCAGAGAGAAAATAATTTTTTGTCTATCAGTGGTTCTGACCTTTCTATTATTCCTATCTCTAAAGGAGGGTGTTGGAATTAGAATAGGGATGTCGACATTAGACCAACTTACGGGATATAACACGTCTTTAGGCTCCTTTAGGAGATCAGTTGTTGTTTTCACCGATCTTTGTGTCTCCACTATATTGAAAACCTCTCAATCTTGCTTCCAGGAACATTCGGTAACGAGACTCAACTTCAAAATGCATCAAGTTGTACACCATGTCTACCTGGTTTCTACTGCCCGTCAACCGGTCACGTTGAACCATTCGCTAAATGTACTGCTGGTTACTGGTGTATCGAAGGGTCGATAGAAACCACGCCTGATCAACAAGCGTACGGTGTGAAATGTCCGAATGGCTCATATTGTCCGGAAGGGACTCCACATCCGATTCAATGTCCGAAAGGCAAATATCAACCGCTCTTACAAAAGACCCAACCTTCGGATTGCAAAGGTATGTAAGAGTTTCTATTCATTCATGTCAAAGAAAAAACCTGGAATAAATCGAACGTTTACAGATTTTTGAACTGTGTTATTTTGTTCATCAAAACTAGAATCGAGCCTATGCGAACGTTATTCTGAAATAATGGACACGTTTATTTGAAGAATAAGGCTAAACCATTTCCCTTGAGACAAAAGTACAACTTGCGGGCTCTCTTTATGCCGATTAAAGCAATTGAAAATTTTACAGGTAGAAAGATATCCAGGACATTTGATATTAAAAAAGCTGAATCTATTATTAAGGCCGGTCTCCACTTTCGCGCGACATGAGCGAAAACTTTTTGACGTTTTTGTAAGGTCATTGGTCGGTTGAAAAATGAAGCAATTCCATTGGTCAAAATTGACGTAACGGATGAAAAAAAGTAGAACTTCCTTCAACTTTTTTTTTGTTCGCGCCTTTATCAATTCTTCTTTTTTTCGTTAAGCATGTGATCCTGGACAATTCTGTGGTGAAACCGGTCTATCTGCAACCTCTGGTGATTGCCAAGAAGGACATTACTGTACATTGAACGCTGAACAACAGAATCCATCTGATGGTACAACTGGTAACGTCTGTCTGATTGGTCACTACTGTCCGAAAGCGTCCGAAGCACCACGACCATGTGCGAACGGAACCTTCATGAACCACACTGGTAAGTCATAAGTTAGACTTAGTCTATTCCTTTCACTTTGCGACTTTTTCGAAAATTTGGAGCCCAAGTTTTCGGGCTCCAAACATTCGATTCTCTGACGTCACTTTAAAACTTTCGAAGCTCCTGCAGTAGGAAAAATCGAATTTGCGTTAAAACACTTGAAAGACTTTCTATTTTTCGAAAATCGTCAAAGTGGAACTCACTGAGAAACGTAGTGATAAATCCCAGTTTTTGGCGAGAAACACTCTCCATCACAAGTTAGACTTAAATTGAAATTGTGGCTACGCTAAAATTCAAGAAGTAGATTTAAAAGGATTAATCGTCTAGGCTAAAAGGCACATAACAATTATGTCTTTCTCGCGGATAGTTAAGCTATTGAGAGTACTATATTTAAATTTATTTTCTTAAAAAGTTTAAACAACCTTCCAAAAAAATTTTCTTACAGGAGCTGCTTCTTGCTACTCCTGTCCAGAAGGTTTCATGTGTACGCGACAAATCACCGCTGACCCTTGTCGTCAAGGATACTATTGTCCTGTAGGGACTGGGTACGATATTCAAGCGTGCCCTGTTGGAACGTATGGTGCAAGAGAAGGATTGAAATTAGAAAGTGAATGCTCCAATTGTACAGGTAGATTGGTTTGTTTTGTTTCCTACACTCATTTTGCTTTGGTGGTTGGTTAGGATGCTTAACCTATGAAGACGGGGGTAATAGTTTACACGGTGTCAACCCTCCCTGTTGTGTTGTTCTTTAGGCTAAAACTGATATTCCGTCATCATTATGTTACCGAGTTTATATATGTGACGGAGACAGTAAGGATTAATTTTCTACACCCTGACTGACTGAGGATGACGGTAAATTATGTAGTACTTTTACCGCCATCGATTTTACAGGTCAGAACTGCGGGTTATTTCAAATCGCTTTAGCCACGGTTCAAGTGGTTCCTCAAAAATGCAAATACATAAAATCGCTGTTTTTCAAACTTTCTAGGTGGTTCTTATTGTAACAGCCCTGGGTTACCAGAACCAACATCTCAATGTGACCCTGGGTTCTGGTGTCAAATCGGTGTCAGCATGAGTTCGCCCTCAGGTATTGGACACACTGGCATTGGAGGAAACTGTTTCCGTGGTCACGAGTGTCCGAGAGGAACAACTTATCCGTTGGCTTGCAAGAATGGCTTTTACGCAGGAGCAGAAGGCATGGAGAAATGTCTGGAGTGTCCTGAAGGTCTTTTTTATTTTACTTTTCTTAATTATTTGGCTTGATTGAGCATTTTCGGTGGTTCCTATACAGTCCTTCTTGTACAAGAACGTTTTTGTTAAATTAGATTTTTCCCAAATAAACACTAAAAGAATACACTCAAATTATGCCTCCTGTTAAACAATTTTCTGTACATTATTTTTTAGGAAAATATTGCAACGGAACAACCATCAATCCTGAACCATGCCCCATGGGTCATTACTGTCCTAACGGAACAGAATATTCCACTCAATACAAATGTCCACCCGGCACGTACAACAACAAAACAGAACAAAGCAGTGATGCTACATGCTCGATGTGTCCACCGAGTTATTACTGTGAAGGTTACGGAAACATCATTCCCAACGATCTTTGTGATGCTGGATTCTTTTGTAGAGGGGGCGCCGAATCCTCACGCCCTGGTGATATTGGGGCGTTAGAGGCATCGAATAGTGGATCACCATCAGATACGTGTTACAAGGCTCATGATTGTGTTTGTCAGCAACAAAATACAACGAAAGGTATGAAATAGTTTTTGCTATTCATGTGGCTTAATATGACGATCCAAATTAGATGACAATGACATACCGTATTACTTCGAATAAACGCCTCCTGAAATAAACGCCCCTCTTAAAAAATAATTAACGCCCGGGGTGTTTATTCGAAGTAATACGGTAACCATAAACTTAATAAACCACCTCTTTTGAATATTATTTCAGGTGACATATGTCCCGCTGGCCACTACTGTCCGCGCGGTTCAAGCGAACCTACCGCGTGTCCGCCTGGAAAATATTGCGCACATGCTGGCCTTGAAAACCCCACACGAAATTGCTCAGCTGGTTATTACTGCTCTGGTTCATCGACCATCCCTAATCAACATATCTGTCCGTCCGGTAGTTACTGTCCGGAAGGGACCGGCGTTCCACCGTTGTGTCCTGCGGGTACGTTCGCTAACGGAACAGGCAACCAAGAGTCGAAAGATTGTTTGAATTGTACGGCTGGTTTCTTTTGTGAAACTGAAGGTCTTTCCCGAGAGACGGGCAAGTGTAGTGCAAGGTCAGTGTATTTCTTAATTTCTAATTTCGGCTGAATATCTTTTTACCATTTTCAACCAGTCAAATGGCATGAAAATATCGATAAAAACATGAAGTTGATAATCGAACATTTTTCAAAATAAATGTGCTTGGAATAGACAGATATTGAAAATATTTACTATTTCTCAACTATTCCATTTTAGATTTTACTGTCCGCCCGGTCAATCGTCAGCAACACCTTCCGAATATCTTTGTTTGCCCGGTCACTATTGCCCGTTGGGTTCTGAATATCCGGTACAGTGTGAAAACGGAACGTATCAATCATCATCTGGTCAAGAAACTTGTCTCCAATGTCCTGAAGGCTTTTATTGCGACCCGGCCGAAGATCCATCAGTTGTTAATCCAAAGTTATGTCCCGAAGGTCATTACTGTCCACCAGGAACTTCGTATAAGAAATCGTTCCCCTGTCCGGCTGGTTATTTCGGTCCGGAAGTAGGATACAAGAACAGCTCACAATGTCGACCCTGCCTACCCGGATCATATTGTGCTGTTCCGGGTTTGAAGAACGTTACGGGTCCGTGTTATGCTGGACATTATTGTTACGGAGAAGCTAAAGAACCTTCGCCTTTCGAGCAAAACCCCGTGACCGGATGGACTTTCGATTTCCATAATGATCTCTGTCCCAAAGGATATTTCTGTACAAATGGTACTTCCGTACCTGAGCCATGTCCGATGGGACGATATTCCGGACAGTCTGGGTTGAAAGAAGAAAGTGAATGCCAATTATGTCCACCTGGAAAATTTTGTAGTGTAAGTGGAGCCGAAGAGTTGAAGAACCCACCGAATTGTTCGGCTGGTTATGTGTGTTTGGGTGGCGCTTTCACCGGAACACCAGCTGGTGGAACGACTGGATATATTTGTCCTAAAGGATTCTACTGTCCAGAAGGTCCGTCTAATTTTTTAATATCATTTTGAATTTTTCTTTTACTGCTTTATCTCCAGCCGAAAGTGAAATTGTTCTTGGGACACATGTAATAATCTTTTTACATTAGTTGCTCTACTCTTTGATGTGTTATTCTTCGGATGCTGGTAGAATATAAGTTTCAACTGCAGTCGAGGGTGATCCGAAGGTTCCATTTTCCTTAGCAACTGTGTAACCGAAGATAGGGGACAGCGCCACTTCTTTTCACGATTTCTCCACTTACTTTTGGTCATTTTTTGTTCTTAGCTATGACTCCGTAGCCACATACTTTATCTTTGTGCGACGCTAAAATGAAATATTGTAAAAATGAACCTGCTAAAATGTGAACACTTTTATTTAATCAAGATGATACCTTTTTCTTTCATAGGGAGCAATATTGAGTTGAGTTGTGTGCCAGGGACATACCAAGCTAACCAAGGACAAGGTCAATGCACCGATTGTGATGTCGGTAAAATGTGTCCAGATTACAACATGACCGCACCTATCGATTGCAAGAAAGGTTACTACTGTCCCGGTGGTGTGGCTCAATCATGTCCACCAGGTACTTTCAATAACCGGTCCGGTCTCAGTGAAGAAGGAGCGTGCAGTGACTGCACACCGGGTATGTACTGTCCTGGATACGGCAACCAACAACCATTCGGTTTATGCGAGGAAGGATATTTCTGTCAAGGTGGCGCCTCATCGAAAGTTCCAAACGCAAGCAATCCAAGATATCCACTCAATGGCCCGTGCCCAACTGGACATTACTGCCCCGACGGTACTCCAACACCGGTTGGTTGTCCTCGAGGACGTTTCCGTAACATCACAGGTGCTCGAAACAGTCTTGATTGCTTTGAATGTACACCAGGGTCGTATTGTGAAACACCAGGGTTGACTTCACCAACAGATCTCTGCTTAGAAGGATGGTACTGTCCAAGTAATCATTTGACCAAGGTTCCAACACCGGAAAATTTCACTTGTTTTGCCGGACACTATTGTCCGAATGGAACTGCATGGCCCATCGAATGTGATACAGGTTGGTAAATTCTTACAACAGAGGTTTTGACAATTCTTCTTTCTGATGTTTTTTTACAAGCTGAGTAATTTTAATAGGATTTAAAAGATCCAAAATCTTTGTTGCAATCGTGGAGAGATGAACAAGGGTGTAAGTTGTCAGCGTCATGTTGTAGACCGGTAGACCCCCGTGTAAACAGTTGAAAAGCTGCTTAAAATGCTAGACCACTGGGCTATTCAACTAAAATAGCGACTGTATCCTACTCTTGAACGTTCTCCACAAGAACGTTCATTATCACCGTTCGAATTTGGGTAGATAGAACAGGCAGGCTTTACGGGAAACATTGTGTTTCTTTTTTTTTTTTGGATTTAGGAATATTTCACATAAGTGTTTCATGGCTAACGTGAAAAGTGATGGTTTTTCTTTTTACCCTTTGACTTTCAACTTCTTTTGCAGGTACTTACCAACCAAGTCGCGGTCGGGCTACATGTAGAGACTGTCCAGCAGGTTACTATTGTACAAGCAAAGTGGAAAACCTGGAAAAATGTCCACCCAAACATTACTGTCCTGCAAGAACGGAAATTCCCATCATTTGTCCGAATGGAACCTTTACCAATGATACGGCTTATGGATTGGAGCGAGCGGAAGATTGCAGACCGTGCCCTTCAGGATCCTACTGTAAATCAGGTAATGAAGAAATGTGATCACACCTGTATGTTGAAGTTTACTTTAAAACCTTCTTGCTTAAATAACTCGCTTGAGTGGAGTTTCTATGATCCAGACTCTATCACTCAAGAGTTTGAATTACTTGAACTCATTGAAATTGTAAAATTACAATGTTTGGGTTCTAGGGGCAAATGTGTTACAAAATGATCGAATCCGACAAACTTTTCACGTCCAAAAAGCGTAACTGGTTAAAAGCCAAATAAAATATTTTATTTCAAGTATTTTATGTAAGGCTTACGGCTTTTGAAACTGAAAAGCAAGGGTTAAAGATATTCTAATTACGTATTATATTTCTCAATCTAACAGGTTCTGTGGTAGGTGTTTGTGTAGCTGGATACTGGTGTCAAGCAGGAAGTCCCTCTCCTTCACCCAACCTCACAACCAACGCTGTCACACAAGCAGGTCCCTGTCCACCAGGCTTTTACTGTTCACATCACACCATCGAGCCCACACCCTGTCCGAATGCCACCTTCAAGAATTATTACGGTGGCAAAGGGAACGTGGAAGATTGTTTGCCATGCCCCGCTGGCCAACAGTGTTTCGAAGGTAGGTGTCACTTTCTTTGCTTTGTTTTTTATCTTAACAAAGGTCAATTAAGGTTTCTAACGGTTCTTCAAATGACCTTACCCCCTTCCATGTTCTATAGAAAATTTTCCTCATCTTTACCAGCTTGGTTTTAAACTTGTTTTGAAATCAGGCACGACGCAACGGGTACGACAGGTGCAGCGGCCGCCGTATCAGATTTTCACAAATTTTCCTCTTCGCCTGTAAAATCGCTGAAGTTTCCTCATTCGCCGTACATGATTTAAAAAGCTTCCGTCGTGCCTGTTAAAATCCCAAGGGACCATATGATTAAAAAATACAAAAACACAAACTTTTTTGGCATCAATGGTGTTCTTTCTAGACTGATTCAATTGTATTCAATTTATATTATTTTGTTTGCTACAGGTGATCCAAGAGTTCACCCATGTCCTGTGGGCCATTATTGCGTCGAAGGATATCGTCCACAACCTTGTCCTCGATTGACTTATCGAGACTTGTTTTGGGGAAAGAATGAATCAGATTGCTTCGCTTGCCCAGCTGGTTTCTGGTGTAACAAAGAAGGCATATCCAATTATACAACCAGTCCGTGTCCAGTTGGGAAATACTGTCCTGAAGGTCAAGAACCGGTATGGTGTCCGGCCGGACGCAGACGTATCCTCCCGCAAGCGGCCAACCCCGAACAATGTGAACCATGTCCGGCAGGCTTTTATTGTCCGTTTGGTTCGTCCAATTACAGCGGAATACCGTGTTCGCCCGGTACTTATTGCAAGAATAATCTTACAGACGGTGCAGCCAGTGAGAAACAGTGTCCGGGAGGTTATTACTGTCCGGCGCAAACTGGTGACCCTTACATCTGTCCAGGTAGGTGGTTTGTTTCATCAAGAAATACTTCGAATTCTTGAGAATGATAAAGCTTTTCTTGAAATGGTTTTGAATGATATCGAATTATCGTGAGACAACGAAATTGGAAAATGTTTCGATATTTTTCTTCTTCTTTTTTCTTTGCCTACTTAGTCTGGAATGTATAGCTATAAAGTTAACTTTATTTTTCCTTTGTTTCTTTCGATAAGGAAACTGCTTTAAAACAAAAAAACTATTTTTCCCTACAGCTGGTTACTATTGCGAGAATGGAACGTCAGTGCCCGCACGTTGTGAATATCCCTACTACTGTCCGGAAGGTAGCTCCTACCAACGAATCTGTCCGCTTGGTTACAAAGCCACAACCATCAATGGTAACCGAACAACCGCTGACGAAGCGTGTCTCATATGTGCCGCTGGTTACTATGGCAACGACCGGCTCCGCTTGAATTGCACCATATGTCCGGCGGGTTATTTCTGTCCGCAAGGAACGAAAGATCCGCATGAAAATGAATGTCCGGTCGGTCATTATTGTCCGGAAGGAGTTGAAAAACCTGTAAGTTAGTTGTATTGGATGGATACTGATGGTAATACAGTTGAGTTTCCATAACTCGAACACGCACGGGGAAGATAAATCTGTTCGAACTAAGGAAAGTTAAGGTTTATGTATAAGGCATTGTTAACTTGAGTGCGACGAGAAAGCTTGTTCGATTTAAGGAGACATTTGAGTAATAGAGGTTCGAGTTAAAGAGACTCCAGTGTACTTCTTATTGTGTTTTCAGATGTTTGTTTCCAGTGATATCGGATAACAGGTTCCTTACCGTACGGTCTCAAAAAAAAGAAGAGCATGACGTGTTGCAGAGGGGATATAGTTCTTCTGATTAATGAAACATGTCCTTTTCATAACAGCATTAATTTTTGATAAAATCTTAACTACAGTTGACACTCTCTAATCCAGCGTTCTTCTATTCGATATGTTCCATTATCCGATAATATTTAAACTCACCGTCAACGAGAAACTATTAAACGACACTGTACTATTCGATACGTTCCCTTATTTGATGAAAATTGAATAAGAGAGCGTCGACTATACCACCCAAATGATAATGAACGGGCTACCATTGAGATTCCGGTTAATTCACTTTTTCATCTTTCCATAGATCCCATGTGAAACTGGTATGTTCGGTAATTTAACCAAAGCCTCCGAATCACGTGATTGTTACCCATGCCCCACAGACACCTTCAGCAGTCAACCAGGATCGCGCGCGTGTCGACCGTGTGGTAGCAGTGCGTACGCTAATGGTCGCGCGGCCAAATGTGATTGTTTGGGTTTGAATCGTATGTTTTCGTTGAGTGATGGTTCATGTTATTGCAAGAGTGGATATATTTATTATGATGATGTTGATGTGAAGAAAGAAGAAGGGAATAGTGACAAAGATTGCCAACTCATCGTAAGTTCTCCACCTCTAATTAGAAAATCAGTAACCAACTTGCCTTGCGTCTAATTCAAAGCTCTATTTTTGGAACCAAAGCCAATTCAAATTCCCAAATACCTTATCGCCCCTTTTTACACCGGCCCTTATTGGCGTTACTTTTTGGCTCGTGGCGTTATAAGGGCCGTCATAAAAAGGTCCAAGATTTTGCAAGATTTTAACCTAAAAGCGGCGTTAATTCTTTATCATTATTTCTCAATTTAAAGGATTTTAGGTATGATTCGAAGACGAAAACTATCCATTGTTTTACTCCATATTTAAAACTTCAGTTAAATATTTAATATATTTTAATGAATTTTCAACAGTTTACTACTGAGAAATGACATTTGAATGCGAACTTTAGCCATTTTTACAATTTTTGGCGTTATTAACGGCCCAAAATTAGGCTGTGGCGTAATAAGGGCCGGTGTCAAATTAGGACCGACGTAAAAAGGGCCGATAAGTTATATAAAAGGTATCGACCAATGCTGTTATCCTTTATTTACTTATTCTTAGCCCCACTTAACTATAGCTAAGTTATTGGTAAACACAAGAAATTTTCTGTCTTATTCGCAGGTGTCGCCCATATGTGGTAGTGATGAGACATTGGACGCAAGTTCACGAAAGTGTATCAACCCGAATAACTTGCCTTCAGATTATTGTGAACCTTTGTGTGGAGATGCAGGTGGAACTTTTGACGTCGACAGAAAAGGTACGTTTGTACAAGTCCGTGACAAAAAATAATATTTCCTCTTTACAGTGTTCAAACTTTTTCAGTATGAGATGGATTCCCATCTTAACGAGGTGCAAAACGAGGCGTTTCCGTCTCCAAATTCAACAAAATTCAGCAGAACTTGAATAATCTGGCCGGATTTGTTGTTCAAAGCCCATTTCCGTCTGTGATGAAAACTTTATTTGGACCATTGCGTCTTTAAGCTTCATCATAAGCTGTTTTATCGAGTTATCAATGAAAGTCCGAAGTTAGTATCATAGTGAAAGATTCTGCACGCAGAGATGTTAACTGTCAACAAATACGCTTCGAAGTCGTTACTGATTAAGTTCAAACATAAGTGTCAATAAATCGATCACACGCTGATCATTTGTTGTAAATGATAACCATTAATTCAAAATTTCATATTTTGAAACCCTTAATAATTTGTGCTAGTCCTCTCTCTAAATTTCTTTTAGACCCAGCGGGCACACGACGTTGTTTCAACGTTCATCTAACGTTATATGGATGTTGTGAACGTTAGATAAACGTCAAAAAAACGTTGTGTGCCAGCTGGGGAAGCTTTTTATTGTACTCCCCTTCTTCATAACAAACAGGTTGCATTTGTAACAAATACCAAAGTGCTTTGAAAATTTAATCCTCTGTATAATTCCTTTTAAAAGTTTATTGATTCGCTCCTCTCATAACAAACAGGTTGCATTTGTAACAAATACCAAAGTGCTTTGGAAATTTAATCCTCTGTATAATTCCTTTTAAAGTTTATTGATTCGCTCCTCTCATAACAAACAGGTTGCATTTGTAACAAATACCAAAGTGCTTTGAAAATTTAATCCTCTGTATAATTCCTTTTAAAAGTTTATTGATTCGCTCCTCTCATAACAAACAGGTTGCATTTGTAACAAATACCAAAGTGCTTTGGAAATTTAATCCTCTGTATAATTCCTTTTAAAAGTTTATTGATTCGCTCCTCTCATAACAAACAGGTTGCATTTGTAACAAATACCAAAGTGCTTTGAAATTTAATCCTCTGTATAATTCCTTTTAAAAGTTTATTGATTCGCTCCTCTCATAACAAACAGGTTGCATTTGTAACAAATACCAAAGTGCTTTGGAAATTTAATCCTCTGTATAATTCCTTTTAAAAGTTTATTGATTCGCTCCTCTCATAACAAACAGGTTGCATTTGTAAAAAATACCAAGTGCTTTGAAAATTTAATCCTCTGTATAATTCCTTTTAAAAGTTTATTGATTCGCTCCTCTCATAACAAACAGGTTGCATTTGTAACAAATACCAAAGTGCTTTGGAAATTTAATCCTCTGTATAATTCCTTTTAAAAGTTTATTAATTCTCTCCTCTCGTAACAAACAGGTTGCATTTGTAACAAATACCAAAGTGCTTTGGAAATTTAATCCTCTGTATAATTCCTTTTAAAAGTTTATTAATTCGCTCCTCTCATAACGAACAGGTTGCATTTGTAACCAATACAAAAGTGCTTTGGAAATTTGTAACGGAACATGCGCAAAAACGGCAATTCAAACATCCATCACGCAGGACGACAACGGAAGACAAACACTAACTATGACAATCAATGGAGTCACAACTATCATCCCCATACAACATAATTACGGCTTGAATGATTTCGATCGTACCAAACGACATTTGGAATTGGTTACCATGACTGATGATGGTTCCTATGGTTTCATTGCCACGAAAACTGATCAACTCACAACGTAGGTTATTTTAACGACTGTGATTTTTTTGTAAAAACATGGGACTCGGTTTTTGCAAACACTTGAAAAAAGAACAATTGAAGCCTCAGATTTCATTTGTTGTTCTTGTTTAGAACAATTTAAGAACAGTAAGCGTGAAATATGAAGAATGAGAATATCAGAGTCCCAACTTAAAACTTCTAATTCTCTTTAAACAAAGTACAAAGGCAATCCTTTTCTCTTTTAGATTGCTAAACAACCCGACGCAACCAATTAACAACAACACATCAAGCCGTCGACGTCGTGCCGTTGTCACATCAACATCACCCATCGCAACGCAAGGTATTCGTTCGCCCGTCATCTGCGTGAGTATCGGAGAAGCAGTCATGTGGCAGGTCAACATTAAAACCAACCGTTCACTATCCAACTATCCACAATATCGCAAAAATCATCTCTACAATACTAACCCGAACTTCGATTACGGGAAATTCCGTGAGTTAGACACTCTAGTCCGTACTACGGACCTCGAAATAGCGACGTTCGCCAACGTCTTTGGAGAAGCCGGTACGTTCGTCTTTTACGACAAAGCCAATGTTCAACGGGAGACTATTGTCACGGTACCGGAGATAGGATCGAGTTGTCCAGGAACTTCAAAGATTGTTCCTCCTATGCCCGAAATGTTCAGCTTGTTCAAGATTGGCCCACAAAAGGTATTTATTTCAAAATTGTGGAACCTATTCTCTCTTCTTTTAGTGTGAAAAGTTCTCCTGCCACAGACATTTCTGTTCTAAATTCGACAAAGGGTTAATTTTTTTTTGTGAGGAAAATTTGCTTTTACCGCTGATTTTTATGACATTGCATTGTAACTTGTCGTAATTCTTTCATCTTTGACGTTAGAATCTTCCTCAAGATGTTCTTTATATTTTAGGTGCGTAATTTTGAACCACGTTGGGATGTGATATGGTCTGTCATCGCATTGATGTTAGTTTGTGTGGTGGTCTTGGTCATTCTGGCCGTTCTGTGGCGTCCCAGAGCCATGGGTAAGTACAACTGATTTCTATTCTAAATCTTTCCTCAATTTTCAAATTCACTTTAAAGAAGTTCTCTACTACCTTTCGACTTTGTTCCAGAATTGAATTGTTTGCGCATATTTTGACATAATTTTACTTGAGGCTTTTTTAACACAAAAATATTTCAAATGTCAGTGATTTTTATAGTTTTAAAGTAAAAAATGATTTAAAGTCGATTTTCTCAAAACAACAAAAATGGATTATTTTGATGCCATGATCTATCCTCTGTTCCAATATCAAACCATTTATAATGATTTTAGGCATCTACCCCATAAGCGTGCTGCGACCAAAATACAAGAACTTAGGTGCTCCTGTTCCGGTGATCCCCATACCCGGTGTTCACGATAATCCGGATGCACGCCCTGATGCGGAATCCTTGACATACGGAAGCATCGAACCATTCGCGTTGAGTGCAGGTACCAACAATAACGGACTTTTAGAACATTTCAACGTTCGAACATTGTACGATAAACTTGAAGATCAAACACTTCACATTTCATCACAATTGGCGCGTCATCAATCCGATTTGCGTGGATTTTACGACCGAATCAGTCAGCAAACTGAAGGCTTGAAAGACATGCTGGATAAACTAGATGTGTCCAAGTTGGCACAGGCTACTCAAATGGCAGCTATGCAGGGAAGTGGTGATGGAAAAGTTGGCCTTCATGACGAAAATGATGAACAGAGAGGTGAGCACAGATATCTTTTATAAAACACTAGATAGAGCTTCAACTACTGTGGCTTGAAAAAGACAATGTAGCTCTAGTGCTGTATATAAGATATCTGAGGAGGTGAGGGTTATAGTAGAATTGATGGTTCTAATTATTCTTTTCCCGAAAAAAAAACACCGACATATTCAACCCAGACATGCGATTATTATCTCTTTGAAGAATTTAAAAAAAATCATGACGATAGAAAAGGAAATGACGAAAGCTTTTTGCAGCCATGGATTTTCAGCGCAGAACCTACTGTCCAGTAATGGGATACTTTTACTAACTAACATTATTAACATTTTTTCAAACTAGGTGAAGTAATTATATAATAGAATGACATTTTATCGGTAAAAGTTTGACAACCGTCGCAAAGTGCGCATATCGTGCCTTTTTACATTACTTTTTGATACATTTCGGAAAATAGATTTAGATTATAATAAAGGTTAATAGAGACGATCTCTTCTACAATTGATCAATCAACATCTTCATCATAGACCAACAATCGAAGGCGGTGGACACAGGTAACATGAGTTACGCTTTGACAGGTGGCTCAGCTGCTCGAGAAGCAGAATTACAAAAGACATTACAATCTTTGTTGAGCAGATACAATGGTGCGTTGATGCCGAACTCGCAAATCATCCCTGGTACAATCAACACAGGTGAGTGAACCAATTTTATTTGCCATTGTTGTTATTTGGTAGAAAATCAGATTTTTAATACTGGTCTCCAAATGTTTTGTTTTGTCAGAAGTTGAATCTAAAAATATGGTCATTCGAATGACGTCGTTTGTTGGCATCTACGAAGTAGAATTTACATAATCTAGAAAAACTGGTATTCGAACATGCTTTTTTAACTTGAGAAGCCAAATAAAGTTTATGATAAATAATAAGCTTTAAAACCAGGGGGTCGGTACTAAAATCTAAGACACATATGAGTACTAAAAGGATTTTTGACGATTTTTGACCTACCACACCGATTTCTTGAAAAAGGTTTTCTTAAATTTCTTGAAGACCCCACCTAATTTGGGATTTTAGTACACATGGTACTAAAATGCTTTAAGCCACCACCACGTCACTAAAGGTCATGATGTCTGAAATTTTAGTACCGATCCCCCCTGTTAAAACATATGTTTTCTTACCAACAGGACAAGCTGCTAATTGGACCGGTCTTCCCAACCAGCAAACAGCGGAAATGGGTGGCGGAAAAGCCGGTGGTCCGGTTCCCATCTCAATGCAACAAAGCTCTTGGATGGGTGCCAATGCACAATCAGCGGAACTTGGAATGACCGGAACACTTCAACCAGGAATGTCTGGAACAGGAATTAACCCAATTTTCGGACAAGCAGGAATGGTCCCTACAGCACATGCTCAAGGTGGTGTTGCAATGGGCGGAGAACTGGGACCTGGTATCACGTACCAAGCTGGCGATTTTGGATCGGTGTTGCGTGTGATGAACGCTGAGAGAATGCAAATTGAAGGAGAGTTGAGAGAGACGGAAGACCAAGCTATGAAGGATCTCTCACAAAGACAGGTATGTTGGAATGGATTTTTGGACCTACCCCGGTGGGGCGGAGGTCCTATAAATTAACCCGTGTTCGTTAGTTAGTTCGTTCGTTAGTTACCAACTTTTCTCGAGATTGGCTCATTCAATTTTTCTGATTTTTTGCACAAAGGTGCATTACTATAAACCCTCGAATGTGACGGAGCCCGATTTTCGAAAAAAAAATTTTTCCGGCCGGTAGAACCGGAAATGTCCCGAAAAAAGCGGTTTTTTGAGATTTTCTCGAGATTTTATCATTAGTTTTTTGCGATTTTTTGCACATAGATGCACATTAGTACTGCCGAAAAGGTGTCGAAAACCGTTTGCCGAAAAAAAATTTTTTCCGGTCTGTAGAACCGGAAATGTGCCGGAAATCGTCGTTTTTTTCACATTTCCGTCACATTTTTTCAACTTATTTAATTGTTTCTTTACAGAAAAATGTTCTTTATGATGATGCCCAAAACTTAGCATTGTTTGATTTCCAAGAAAATCATCCTTTGAATCCGGAACTCCTTAAAAATCGCCGGAACAGGCGAAAACCGGCGTAAAAAAACGGTTTTCCTTCATTTTTTCAACTTATACTCGACAGATTTTCATGATTTTTTGCACAATGATGTAAAATGGCAATGCCCAAAAAAATGTGACAGAGCCCAATTTTCGAAAAAAAAAATTTTTCCGGCCGGTAGAACCGGAAATGTCCCGAAAAAAGCGGTTTTTTGAGATTTTCTCGAGATTTTATCATTAGTTTTTTGCGATTTTTTGCACATAGATGCACATTAGTACTGCCGAAAGGTGTCGAAAACCGTTTGCCGAAAAAAAATTTTCCGGTCTGTAGAACCGGAAATGTGCCGGAAATCGTCGTTTTTTCACATTTCCGTCACATTTTTTCAACTTATTTAATTGTTTCTTTACAGAAAAATGTTCTTTATGATGATGCCCAAAACTTAGCATCGTTTGATTTCCAAAAAAATCATCCTTTGAATCCGGAACTCCTTAAAATCGCCGGACGGAACAGCCGAAAACCGGCGTTTAAAACGGTTTTCCTTCATTTTTTCAACTTATACTCGACAGATTTTCATGATTTTTTGCACAATGATGTAAAATGGCAATGCCCAAAATGTGACAGAGCCCAATTTTCGAAAAAGAAATTTTTCCGGCCGCTAGAACCGGAAATGTCCCGAAAAAAGCGGTTTTTTGAGATTTTCTCAGTTTTAATTTTCTCTGAATGATTGATTAAAGTGTCGATATTATTTTTCTTTCACCGTTAAACATCGATGCGTTTCTTAATTGCTTTCTCCGTTCCAATAGATATATAAATCGAAATTTAAAATTATACATTACTTCCATTAAATTCTAATTATTCGTTTTATAAATAGGTAGGTCCATTAAAGTATTACTTGTTTTATGTGGAACTCTCCACAAGTCAATGTCAATGTATAACCCTGTGGAATTACAATTTTTTAAGCTTCCAGGACTTGACAGTAGAGCATGAGTTAAAGGTGCTTAAATGAGCTTAACTCCTGAATGATACCATTGATAGATTTGATAAATTCTTGGTTCCGCGCACTCTAAACGTTTTACATGAGTTCCTTGTTACAGATCATTTGATTTAGACCACGTTCACACACTGCTCTTTTGTGTCGCTGCGAAACGAAATGAAGCCATTCTATTGGTAGAATTCAATTTTACCGTCTTCACTTTTAACCAATAGAATGGCTTCATTTGTTTTCGGAGCGAAACGGGACCGTTACCACTCACCTTTATTATTTCTGGCCAAGCTATATCCGCCATCTTTAATCGAGATGAGTTTTTTTGGGACAAGCTGGAGTTTTTACAAGCTCATATTTGATTTGGTTGGTCGTTAAGATGTAATGAAAGAATCTTATTACTTTTTCTAAAGAACGCGTCATCTCTATCACTTCAAATGACCAATTAGTGAAGTATCTTGTAAAAACTCCAGCTCATCCCGTTTTTTTGTTACTGGTGCTCGCAAATAAGCCATTGTAGTGTTTGAAATCTTGCCTTAACGACAAACGGCACTACATCACTAGTGTGAAGGCAAAGTAGATCTAGCGCTCTTGGCGCGGGTACCACTTTCAAAAAAACTCCGATCAAAACATTTTGTTTGGCCGGGATTGAGGGTCTATATAAAGCTCAGTGACCGTTACCTGAAAACATATGGTCTTAATATAATATTCGACATCAAACTCTGAATTACAGGAAGCCCAACGAAGCGAACTGATGCGGAATATGGCCGGCAAACTGGCTGATCAACTGTCCGGAGAATTGACGGCACCAGAGATGCAAGCGGTGCTGGAGAAACACAACAACCAACTTGCTCAACTGGAGGAGAGTTTACTGAATGAGAAAGAAAAACAACGGAGGAGTCTGTTGGAGAAGTTGGGGGAGAATCGCAAAAAGAAATTGGAGGCTCTGCGGTGGAGACATGAACAGCTGGTAAGTTGTCCGGTATACCTTATCGGGGAAAAGTTCGTCACTTGCTGGTAGTTGGTAAACGCATTAAGGCCGGGGAAAATTTTCGTCGGGGAAAATATTCGTCACTTGTCCAAAATATCGTCACTTTTTCTCGACGAAGTTTTCCCCGATAAGGTATTGGGCTTTTCCAGAAAAAGAAAATTACCCCCACTGTTGAGGATACCCCCTGGATATCCACTCTTAAAAATATGCTCAACCCCCTGGATATCCTCTCTTATAAAGATGCTTACCCCTGGATATCCGCTCCCTTGTAGATATTTAACCCCCTGGATATCCACTTTTGAGCAAAAATCGTTAACCCCCTGGATATCCAATATCCTCAACAGGGAAGACACAGACTATTTCTGGAAAAGCCGATATTCATAATTTTGATTAAGATTGCAGCAGGGTCGTAAGTATGTAAATTTCTTCGAGCGGAGGTAAAAAAGTAGTCAATTTTCATACTATTTTCAAATTTATACTTTTTTGGATAAAATGTATTATAAAATGAATTATAACGATGAAAGCTATTGAAATATTTACTTTTTTCAGGCGATGGAGAACAACTTGAAATTGGCTGAAGTTGACAAAGTGGCTGATATCTCCACATCTCTGGCTGAAATGCAATCATCATTAGACCTGGTGTCACTGGAGGAGAGCAAGGAACAAGCCCTTGGAGAAAGCAAGATTGCGCAAGACGATGCCAAAGCCTATGGACACAACATGAGTGAAAGTTTCGGAAAACAAATCGTAAGTTAAAGCCAAATGGAACTTCTTTACATGACAAGTTTGAAAATAAGTTTGCTGGTAACGTTCAGCCGCTTATAATGGTCTAATTTTCCTTTCTTTACTATTTTGACCCTTGATTTGCTTGAAAATGAGCAATTTGAGGCTCAGCATTATTCTCAAATTGTTCTTATTTTTACAGAATTGTTTTTATTTTTACAGAATTGTTTTTATTTTTACAGAATTGTTTTTATTTTTACAGAATTGTTTTTTTATAAAAAGGGTACAGTTGACTCTTTCCCTAATTCACTTTTTTTTCAAAGAATTTTTTTTTAGAGCCTCAACTGTATTTATATTGATATTTGTTTCCACTTTTCATAAATATTGATTAAAGTTCGAACAACTGAACTTTCCACAAGAGTTATTTAACGTGGGCTGCTTTCTGTATCCCATAATACAAACTAGGGAGATAATAGACCGCTATCTTTGTTTCCCCTTTAGGACATGATGATGGAGAATGGTTCCTTATACGCTGAAGTAGCACAAGATTTGTTGAACAAGGAGCTTGAAAAGAACGAAGAAATGGAGCGAGAAATGGAACGCAAGAAAGCGGAACAGTTATCTTCTTTCCAAGAAAAGTTGAATAAGAGGAAAGAAGAACGATTGAGAGAAAGTTGAGAGAACAACAAGAGATCGAAAAAGCAAAGGTAAATTCGTTTGTTTGTTTGGGTTTCTTAGATTATGGCTGTATTTGAAAGACTTTTTTTTGTTCAGTAATTTTAGATTTTAAGCCTTCAAAACTTTCCTACTTTGATATTTTACAACAGTTAGAACAAACAACCTTCATTAATAATAATAAAAGTGCAGTAAATTACTTCTAACTGAAACGATTCGTCATTGTGAAAATTCATTCATCATCCTCTTAACTTTTCAGGCTATTCGCGATGGAAAAGATTTGCAAGATCTCGAAAAGAAACATGCCAAAGAAATTGACGTCATCGAAGCCATGTTCAATGCAGAGTCAGCAGAACAGAATGCTGAGATCAGCAAGAAAATGAATGAAGATTACAAAGATGGTATTCGACAAATGCATCGTGATCTCTTGGAGGAGGTTAGTGTTGTGTTCTATTCCCCATTCTTCCTTTTCCACTCAACAACCACAGAAATCTTATCTAAAACACTAGATAGAACGTCTTGAAGCAAAAACATGCGTCGTCTTTGCTAAAGTAAACAAAGTAGAAGCCTTGGTCTTCACTGTTGAATATTTCGATTGACTTATTCCAAGGGTTGTTAACAGAATTGTGATGTCTTTTCATTAAAGATAGCGTATAATTTTCTTTTTGCCAGGAACTTAGCAGCTCCATCTATTGTTTTTTAGAAGATATAGGTAACAACCCTCCTAAAGACATCAAAAGTTCTGGTTTTGTTTTATTTTTCTTACAATTCAGAAAATGTACAATACACGGTGTTAAAAGCTCCGCAAATAAGCATTTTGAAATGTATGGCTTATACGGAGAATGACTAGAAATGATAAACTTGTCCGATCTTTGACTGAACATACTCGTTCCTTATTAATCAAATTCTTAGCGAAACAAAACAACAAAATGACCTTCAAAAATTCAAAGTTAATGACTTACTACTTAACGAATCAAATTCTTAGCAAAAAAAAATCAAAATGACCCTCAAAATTCAACAATGACTTTCTTTGAAATGACTTTCTTTGAAATGACTTTTCTTTGACAGATGGTGGCTTCAAACAACGTGGACAATTCAGTTGTGGAGGAGATGATGGACCAACTGAGAAAAGACAACAATATCGCAGTCGACAATCTCGAACGAAAACGACAACAACAACTCAATGAACTCCAGGTAAGTCATTTTTGGACCTACCTAAGGTAGTCCTTTAAATTAACCCTTGTCCGTTCGTTCGTTCGTCCGTTCGTTCGTCCGTTCGTTCGTCTGTTGCCAGCTTTTCTCAGGATTGGCTCATTAGTTTTTTCTGATTTTTGGCACAATGATGCAAAATGGCAATGCCCAAAATGTGACGGAGCCCGATTTTGGGAAAAAAATTTTCTCCGGCCAAAAATGCCGGAAATATGCCGGAAAAACTGGTTTTTTGGCATTTTCTCGAGATTTTATCATTAGTTTTTTCTGATTTTTTGCTCAAAGATACGTATCAACAATGCCCAAAACATGGCCGAGTCAGATTTTTGAGAAAAAATTTTTTCCGGCTTAAAATGCCGGAAATATGCCGGAAGTCGCTGTTTTTGCAGATTTTCATTGGCCTTTTTCCTTATAATTGATTGTTTTTTCATTCAAAAGCATTATTAATAGCAATGCCCACCATCAAGCATGTTTTAATTTTTAATAAAATTGATTTTTGAAGCCGGAACTACTTAAAATCGCCAAATCGCCGGACGCCGGAACAACCTATTTTCGCCGGGGAAATACAGTATTTCTTGAATTTCTCGAGCTGTACTTTATATTTTTTTATGAAATTTTGCACATTGATGCAAAATGACAATACCTAAAATATGACGGAGCCTGATTTTCGAAAAACATTTTTTTCCGGCCGAAAATGCCGGAAATATGCCGGAAAAACCGTTTTTTTGGCAATTTCTCGAGATTTCATCATTAGTTTTTTCTGATTTTTTGCACATAGATGCGTAATAGCAATGCCCAAAACATGGCTGAGTTCGATTTTTGAGAAAAGTTCTATTCTTGCCGAAAATGCCAGAAATATACCGGAAATCACCGTTTTTGCAGATTTTCATTGGACTTTTTCCTATTATTTCTTTGTTTTTTCACGCAAAATTATTATTGATAACAATGCCAACCATCAAGCATGGTTCAATTGTCAATATACAATTGCCGGACTTTCTAAAAATCGCCGGAACAGCCGAATATCGCCGGAAAAACGATTTTTCTTGAATTTCTCGAGCTGTACTTTATATTTTTTCATGAAATTTTGCAGACTGATGAAAAATGGCAATACCTAAAATGTGACGGAGCCTGATTTTTGAAGTAAAACAATTTCGGCCAAAAATGCCGATAATATGCCGTCAAAACCGGTTTGTTGCCATTTTCTCGAGATTTCATTAATCGTTTTTCCCGATTTTTGCATGAAGATGTGTATCAGCAATGCCCTAAGTGTGGCCGATTCGGATTTTTGAGAATCTTGTCATGCCGGAAGTGTGCCGGAAATCGCCGTTTTTGCAGATTTGAATTGGGCTTTTTCCATATATTTCTTTGTTTTTTTCACTTAAAAAATTATTGATAACAATGGACACCATCAAGCATGATTCAATTGTCAACAAAACCTTTGCAAATTTGCAACCGGAACTTTCTATTTCTTTTTTCCCTAAACCCCTCCCCCCCCCCCATCAAATATCAATGATAAAATTTAATGCATTTTTGCTAACTGCTATATTTTCTAAATGATTGTTTTTCTCCTTATTGCTATCTAAGTTTCATCATCAGGTAGGTCCATTCAGCATATTGCTTGTTTTTGTTCGGTTGGTGTAGTATGCAATTCGCATTACTTGCAGCTAAGCTTAATAATGTGAATCTGACAATCAAGGAGTTGCCCTATCATTTGCTAGACCTATTCCCTATCAACAACCTAAAACTTGCCCTATCATTTGCTAGACCTATTCCCTATCAACAACCTAAAACTAGTTGGTATAATTTCGATATATTAAAGTTTATATGAATGAAGAAAATTCCTCAGTTATCTTAAGTAACCTAAGTTTGTTTACATTGCAAAAAGGTAATTTTAAGAGAATATTTAAGGAAAAGCAGTGGTAAGAATGCGTTAAAGTGAACCAATAATGCTCAAAGATTTTCATTATGTAATAAGAAGCATTTTTCCATGGAACTTCCCTTTACTTCGTCACCCTACAGAACAAATTAGCGGCCCGTCGACAACGCCGACAACAAGAAGCCAAGCGTAAGGGACAAGAGGAAGCTGCGCAGAAGATCTTGGAGGAACAAAGTCATCTTGCTATTAACAGTAAACCGACCACAGCCGAACATATTGTCATTCCCAATGTTGTGGCTGGTCAGTCACCTGAAGAACAGGTAGGATACGGTAGTCCTTTATACACTAGATAAGCACTTCCCACGGAAGTGTGTCCAGTTTTGAAGTCAAATAGTCTGCCATGTTGTTTTCTAATTTATCTTAGGATTTTCGAACATTCGAATTTCAAAATATGGCGCTGTTGACGACCAAAATTTTAAAACAAGATGGCGGACTAGTCAACTCTAGAACTGGACTTGATATGGAAGCTCGATCCTTTCAAGTAGTTATAGACCAGTGCTCTCATCTCTCGACTATTTTCCTAATGTACTTTCCCTTCTCTCAAGGCATTGAAACGCGAACAGGAACGCACGCTTGAAGAATTCCAAGAACGACAACAAGAAGAGATGGAGAGACTAGAAGACAAGCTAGCACGTGAAGCGAAAGATAACGAACACAAAGAAATACAAGACTTCGAAGCTTACAGAGAACGAACACTAAGAGAAGCTAAGAATCGTCAAGCGGCCGAATTATCCGCACGAAGTGACCTCTCGGCAGCTGAAACACAACAGGTAATTTTCCTTTAATGTCATTATTTGAACCTTGATTATTCTACCAGAGGGGATTTGTGGATACAGGAATTAAAAGATGAAAATTTAACACTTCACTGCTTTAAAGGGACATAAAAGTACTGACGAAATTTGTAAACAAACCGTATGCAGCGGGATACAAAATCAAAACAAATGTCACAGGTCAAAATAAAAAAAAACAAAACAAATATGGCTGATTTTGATTGTTCCAATTGTTTTACAAGTTTGTTTTGGACATGTGATTTCAATTGTTTTTATTTGATGACACATGGTTCGCGCAATGTCTACATTTTACTACTTTTATGTCCCTTTAAGTGTCATTAAAGAAAGTGTTTAAAAAACGGTGTTCGATATCAAGTATAGACTAAAGTTTTTTCTTCAAAAATTACATTTTCTTACTTTTCCACCATAGCTGTTAGCCTCGCATCAAGCACAACTGGAGAATCTGATGGAATCACTAGACGGTGATCGCATGAAACAACATCAAGCCTTGCAACAGAAACTAGCTGACAAACGACGCATGCGCCAAGAAGCTATGAAAACAAAACATGATAGCGAAATGGCGAAAGAATTATTGGAACAAAAGAAAGAATTGGCTGACGCTGAACGCAATGCGGTAAGTCTCCTGTGAACAAACTTATTGATAAATTGATCGTTCCAATGGAGAGAGTGACTTGGACATTTTTTACCCATTCCACATCTCCAAATTCACGTGATAAATTAGCCTTAGCAAAATTTGAGTAGATATATGGTCAGATTTTCTAAATTTTACACCCTGGAGAGCAATTTTTCTCATCTTTGATCATTTCGACCATTACAGTGCACTTTGCACGTACTGTAGGTCATTTACCTTGAGTGCCCCCTCCCCTGGGATCTTTTGGGTCTTCTGATTCTTCTTCTATGCAGGAATAAACCTAAAGTGATTCTTTTGTCATTCTTTGTTTGTTTTCGCTTTGAAGAGATAATGTATTTTATTGTTTTCACACTTTAGCTGAAAGAAGCAGAGCGAGAAGCCATGTTGGATGCTATTCGTGAAAATGGAGCTGAAGCTACTGAATATATCGTCAAAAAGGTAAACAATTAGCACTTAAGGTGATGGTATAGATTTTACCGCTTGGAATCTTAGAAATGAAGGACTGTTTGATAATTTTAACTAGATTCACCATTTTCTCTCATACTATAATTTTAGGAATTGAATACTAAAGTCAGTCATTTTGATTCAACAGGGCGTAAAAAGCCTTTCCTCTTTTTTTGTAGACTTTAAGACTCATAAAATACATTCTTCAACAAGAACCTCTTTAACTCTAACTTTTTCTCGTTCCTTCAGTTAAAAATGCCTTATAAACCAATCTCTATAACTCGAAATTTCCTTAACTCAAACAAATTTTTGTTTCCCGTGCGGGTTTGAGTTATTGAGACTCCGCTGTATTAGTTAACAGAGATTACAACTTTTTGAAATATATCCATTATATGTCACTTAACCTTTCACTCTACCTTTGCCATAGATTCTTGAACAACGTCAAGCGAAGGAGTTGGCAGACCTTGAGAAGATGTACGGTGAAGAACGCAAAGTTGTTTTGGATGGATTGCTCTCCGATCTCACCAATAAACACATCAACGAGAAAGACGAATTACGCGCCAAACAGGAACAACAAATCAAAGACCTGCAAAGTAAGGAAAATCAGTATGCTCTCACATAGAAATAAAAAAATCATTGCTGTAGAATGTTCAATACCATGAACCAGATCTGAGTCGATATCTAAGAATGTTTTGGAAAATCGAAAGGCATATATCCCGGCATATATAAATGGCATGGCCTTTTTAAATGGATTTAAAGTTGTTTATTATAATCTTGGTGCAGTTGTCGTTTGGTAACAGATGTTCATTGTTTGTTACCAGATTGTTTAGTACAAATCCTGTAACGCGTCGAATGTAACTATTTTTCACATCTTACCTTTAGACGAAGATCTTTCGCCTGATGAAATACAACAACGTCGAGGACAACTCTTTAATGAGCAACAACTCGAAATGAGTCAACTCGAACGTAAACAACTCGCTGAGAAGAAGGCTTTACAGAAAGACGCACTTTCAGATTGGGAGTTGAGATATGCTCAAGCTAAATTAGAGCTCAAAGAAAAGCACTACAAGGTAAAGCGAAAAGAGAAAGTTTGATCAGCAACAAAGCCCTTATTATATGAAGATTTGTATATCAAATTTACAAATAGGTTGCTCTTCAACAACAAAGCAATTTTGAACAATTTTTTTCCGGGTTAGCCTTCACAATTAGAACGCAAAAAGATTGCAATTCGAATAAAATTACAATTCTGTTTGAATGTAATTGTAAGATTTTGGTCACAAAATATTAAACAGAACGATTTGACTCACACGCATTTAACTCTCTCTTATATAGGAATATGCGGACTATCTAAGCGACTTATCACCAGAACAAGCGACAGATCACAACTCATCCATCAGACAAGCACAAGATGCTGCAAGAGAACTTGAAGAAGTACGAGAGAAATTGGAAGAACAAAAACATGAAAACGAGGCTCGTCTCAAGAAAGAAATGGAAGGTAATAATATAAGATGTCTTAACTTAGAAGTCTGAAATTAAGTTGCCAAGGCGGGATTGGCTAATAGTGCCGCTTGACCGGCAGTGATCTTCACATAGAAATATTTCAAGTCTTTTAAACGAAGGAAGTATCTTAATAATACTAAGAAACCTCGTTGAAAAGAAATTTTACTTCTTCATATTTTTAAACCTTTTCAATGTTATCTTTCAGCTTTCGAAGCAGCAGAGGCTGAACGTTTGCAACAAGAATTGACTGCACACGAGGCTGCGTTTGAAAGAGAGGCTGAGGACGAACGCAAGAAGAACGATAAAGCAATCTTAGCCTTGAACACGCGTAAAGAAGCTCTATTGAAAGAGAAGAAAACGAAAGCGAAACAAGAAATCAGTAAATTGATTCAACAAGGAGCTTCTAAAGAAGAACAAGATGCTTTATTGAAGGAACACAGTAAAGACTTGGCCAAACTGATGAATAAAATGGACGCTGATCGTATGCGAATGCAAAGCCAGTTGGAGAACAGGCTAAAAAAGAAACGTGACGAACGACGTCATTCTAAACTGAAAGAACTTGAACGGAAATCAGAAGAAGCGAAAGAGGACTTCAAAGAACAGTTGGATAGTGAGAAAGACAAGTTGAAGAGTGATGCTACCATGATCTTGAAGGAGACCATCAATGTGGATAATTTGGTGCAATCTTCCATGCCGGAACCGGATACACCTGCTGCTCCCGAACAACCTGTCGAAGAGGTATGTTTTTGTTTTGTTGGATTGTGTTCAATGTTTGACCTGTATAATCCATAGACTCTTTCTGATTACGAGAGTTTGAATTTAAATATGCTTCAAGCTGCATCTTTGTTGTGGATAAATCAACGATATCCAGAGTAACTATCTGCTACAATAGATCTTATCGGAGTTTTTGATTTCTCTAAAAAAGCGATGCATTGTGGGATTGTTTCGAGTGTATTACAATAGAAATCTTGTAAGAATTCCTCGATGGAACTCTATTGTAACACACTCGAAACAATCCCACAATGCATCGCTTTTTTAGAAAAACCAAAAACTCCGATAAGATCTATTTATCATTATTATAGTAATATTTTACATAGAGAACATTTCTTCCATTTTCCTGATCCAAACCAAATATTTTTCCATTCCACAGATGCCAGCATCTTTCTTGATGACAGCGCCAATGTCCGACAATGAGCTGGTCAATTTATTAATGCAATCACCACTCTATCAAAAACTGCAAAACATACGGGACCGAATGAACGGAGTGGAGCCCAAAACATCTAAAGACCAAAAAGAAGAAGGTAATATAACGAACTTTGGTGTTTTTCCCTGTTTTGAGTTTTGAGTTTGAGGATTAGTCTCGCTCTTCTTTTCCCTTACACATAATGTACTAAATTTCTGTTTTAAGCATATAGTAACAGGTATACCTAACATGCTATCTGTGTAAGAAGACCCTGCAATCACATCATGTTTAATCACCTAACCTTCATTATATTTGTTCATAACATAACTCTTGTACTAAAGTGAATTCCAGTTTACTAAGTAGCAAGGCTAATTTTTCACGATTGTATTCCCTTTCCCTTACAGATTCATACATCGATGAGAGGGATGACACTTTATTCAGTAGTGATGAGAAACTGTCCCCAGTCGATCTGGATGAACTGAATGCTCGTGAATTTGTCATTTACAAATTCTCGTGTTTCATTCGTGACCTCCTAGGAGTACATTGCTTCCACAAGCCTGTACATATCCTACTTGCAGATAAACTACCGCCTAACTCCACACTGTCACATAATGCGTACAGGAACTCATTTTACTATGACCCGAACAACCGGTTGCTATACTTACGCCGTGATCGTTTGGAGAACGTTGGAGAATTCATCCTGGTTTTGGTCCATACTTTATGCCACACCCATGTTGATGATATGCGCAGTGACTCTGATCCTAAATTCGTCAAGGAGTTCTACAAAGCATTAAGTGTGGTCTGTTCGGACCTCTTCTTATCGCGATACCGGCGTTCGAATGCCATGAACGAGGCCTTCGTCAATTTCACGGACGACCAAAATATGTCGGTACAGGATGCCGGTAAACGAGTTTTGGAAACGGTGTTTGGTGATACGCACGACGAAATGGAACGATCGAATGTTGTGAACGATCTACTAGACACCAAACTTGTTCGCAATAAACAGAACACAAGTCAAAAGTTCGATCGTGACGTCATGTTTAAACGGTTGAGAAAATACACAGATTTCATCGTCAGTAATAAATTACGTAATTTCTTGGGTGACGTTGAGGAAAAACTTACGGATACGAAAAACCAGGGAAGTGAAAGTCAAGTCGATCAAAGATTGAAAGAGTTGAAATTCCAGGTATGGATTGATAATCACTCTTTTCTTATCTTGCTTTCCCTCTGTACAGAGTGTCTACGGGACCTTGAAAACCTTGAAAGCCTTGAAATTGGATTAAGCAACCTTGAAAACCTTAAAAATGCATGATTGTGACAGTATAGTTGTCTTGTTTAGGCTTGAGTCATCACTAAAGTTTTCGTCTATGCTAAAGCTCTAAGAATGTTCTTGCTCGCTTCGGTCGCAATCATTGTTTCTAGCCCAAATACTGGTGGTGACCTCTCTTGTACATTGTCAACACAGTCATATCCCAGTAGCGTAGACAGGAGGAGCGCAAAATTTGTGTAGGAGAGCAGATTTTTATGACACTATAATTATCTATTCATAATAGAAAAACATAGTTACTGTGCCATAAAAATCTGCTCTCCTACACAAATTTTTCACCCCTCCTGTCTACGCTACTGAATCCTACTATTTATTATCAATTCGAGTTCTGAAAAATCTTGAAAATACCCAATAAATGGTCCAAAAAACCTTGGAAAAAAAACACTAAAATTTCGCCAAAAAAACCTTGAAAACCTTGAAAATAGCGACAAAAGTTCCGTAGGCACCCTGTCTGTAACTTTTGTTGCATTCGAACGTTTTTATGAAAAGATTTTGAAAAGGTGAGAAATTGTTAATTATTCTTTCACCAATTGTCTAGCCAATTCCTTTACAAAATAGTATGGTCATTTTTAACTTTTTTTCTGATTCAATCAATACATCAATTTGTTTTTCACCCCATGTCATTTTTGTTTTTAGGTCAAAGACCAGCGTCCTGTATCCCGGTACGTGCCCAGCAATAATCGTGAAATGTCGCGTGAGATCGCCAAACAAAACACGCGTAATCTAGCGCTTGCTCGATCACCGCTCGCTCTCTCGTTCGTTCCACCGCGACCCACAACTTCACGTCCGAAAACTGGACAGCGTCCGATGACGAGTGGTATTATTGAAAATCAAGAAAAAGACTTTTATGAGACCTTCTTAGAAGCACAAGTCGATGAACTTAAGGATAAAATTGATGAATTAGACTTAGAGTTCACAACATTGACACGTCAATCATTAGAACTTTCTACGCAAGTCAAAAATTTGGAGAGTGAAGTTGCAGGTTATGTGGACGCTGTACGGAATAGTTCAACTCCGTCCGAAATGGAAAGAATGTCCGAAATTGTTCGCTCGTCCAACGATAAATTATCTTCCGCGCGCTCACAATTCACTCAAGCTATGATCGCCAAATCTGAAAGATTAAAACGATTGGAAGCTTACCGCAAAGAACTTGAAGAACGAGAAAATTTGTTGAGTCAGCATCAGAAAATGCCGGCAGCCGATCGTGAAGAAAGAGCAGACCGAAAATTAAAGTCAGCAATGGCTAAAACAAAATAAACTTTTCTTAGAGGAATCTTTAATTTATTTTTTAATTATTTTGTAAAAATTTTTAAATAAAAAGGGAGAAAGACTTATTATTGACAATGAAAAACACTTAATTTATTTTGTAAATTTTTTTAACAATATCTTGATATGCACAATTATATGTAATTTTTAGTCACGTGGTGTACATAGTTCTTAAAATGTCGGACCAACAAATTATGGTCCATTATACTTTTCTTATTTTTGTAATATTTGTGGGTTTTATGATATAGTGTGTGTAATGTTTTGTTTATACAATGGTAATTGCAAAAAATATCAAATTTTTGTAATGAATAATAAATCAATCTTTTGGAAATTCCATACGGCGTTACGTATCTCGTGATCAATTTTTAACAGTCCTTCAAATGTCCTTATTATGTAATATCTGTGATCAGGCTAAATTCGGTGCCAATATTTGTAGTAATCTTCTGAGAAAGTAATTTTCGTTTATTGCGGAATTTCTCGCGTGGTCTTTGATTGCTTCTTCCATAATTTTCCCAGCTATTTTTTCAGCATCGTCAACAAACTTTTTATTTTCCATCACTTTGTCGACCAGAGCCAATGTCATATAGCTCAGCACTTCGTTGATGTGTTTAGCATCTTTAAATTCCTCCGGTAGCCCATCCAAGAATCCGCCTTCGATTTGTAACTTCATCCGCATCCCCGTTTCTTCTTCTTTCACTTTCTGACTCTTTTTATTTTTATTTTCGCTTTCTTTGGTTTCCATGGTAACCATTTTATCTCCTCCTTTCTGTTCGTCATCGTCTTCCCCTTCATAGTATAACTTTCCAAGTATTTTATCAGCACTATTATATCTTTTGATGTGATTGATTTTACTCTCCTTATATTTGAGCATCTTTGGTACAAATGTTTCCAGTTTGCCAAGTAGATTCTTAGCGCTACTCCATTGGGCTCTATACTTCTTGCTCTTTTTTATCATTTCTTTTGTGATTCCAGTCTCCATGCTGCCTTCTTTGACTTCTGGGATCTTTTCCATTTCCAATTCATAAGGTTCCTAAATGGGGTTTTAGAAGAATGATGATTTTATGCAAATTGAAACAAACCAGCCGAGGCTTAGGGCTCTGACCATAGTGAATTTTTCATAATTGTCGGATAAAAAATGTGTTTTTCTGACTGATGTAACCAACAAAACTATGGCATGCCATACTTTTTCTGTTAGGCAAACTATTGATGAATCTGAAAATTCAAAAATTGCATTGAAAAAAATTGATGAAGAAGAAAATGAAGACAAATATTTTAACTTAGAGGACCTTATTTTCGGCGAAGAAAAAACATGTTGAAAACATTTTTGCGCCTAAAACCTTAATAATAAAACCTTATTTGTCTCAAAATCTTGAAAATAGTGGCTTTTGACCAATTTTTTATCCCAATTTTTCGTAGAAAAAGAGTCATAACTATTGATCATAACTTTTCCGAAAATATTTAGATAGTTCAATCTTTTGCAGATAATTTAAAAAAGTTTTGAAACAAAAAAGATAATTACCCATTAAAACTAAGCACTTTTTCTAAAAAGAGGGTAGTAAAACATTTTATTTACGTCTTTTTCAGGTTCATAAAATCATGTTTGTAATTAAATTGCTAATTACCTCATTGGTATTAAATTTCGCGGGTTACAAAATTTCGTGATTCGCGAAATTTTTTCGAGGAAACGTGTTTCGCGTGTATTAAATTTCGCGATTGCGAGTTTTTTTAAATTTTCGTGTGTATTAAATTTCGCGATTCACTAAATCAGGCATTTTCAAAAAGTGGGAATAAAGCAAGAAAATGACTGGTTTCGCTTGAAACAAAACGTTCGGGTGTAACCATACCAAAAATAGTAACAAAACTAATGACAAAATTAGTAGCTAAGTGTATGTAACAAATAAGTATTTTCGGCATATTTTAATTTTTTTTGCGTGTATTTAATTTCGCGAAATTTGACCTAAAAAACTGCGAAATTAAGTATACCCGTGAAATTTTGTAATCCGCGAAATTTAATACCAATAAGGTACTCTTTATAGAATAGATTCACAAACAAGGACTTTTTGTTAAAAGATTCAAGGAACTCGAAACACAAGTTTTATTTTCAAATCTCATAACCGATCTTTTAACCCCCTTCTCACAGACTCACTGGAAAAATTGGCCAAAATATCGGCCCTTATAGAAAATCTTCCTCCAATTTTTGTCGCAATTGAAATTAATGAAATAAACCAAATCTCATTGCAAAATATTTTCCCATCCCCACTGAATTTTCTGATTTGAAATCCCAAGCCATGAAAAATATGAGAATATCAGTCTCAATCTTTTTATCAAAGTTATCTCAAAGTTTTTATCCCCACTGACTGAAAAAAAATTCTACCGGTTAACAGAAAACACCTTATTTCACAAATATTACTAGAGTAGGCAAGTATTTAACGGCCTTGAAAATTTGCATGATCTGAAATTAATACGAATTTTTCTGCTTTTTCAAGGAAACTGCAGCTGGTTTTAATTAAGGGGTTTTTATTAACACGAAATTTTTCAATATTCGTGTGATAAAAGGTAAGTACTCCCGGGAAATAAATACTTCCCGGTGCTTCTTTCCTAGGAAAATAGTACCCCCTTCTGGGAAATTTTTACTCCTTGTTTATTTCTAAGTAAATCCTTTGAAGAGCCTCTTTAATACCTTTTGCAAGAAAGTTGAACAAACTTTGTACAAAAGCTAAATACACCTGTTTCATCACTCGAAATATTTCCCTAATTATAAGTTTTGTAGTTAGAATATTTGAAACTACCAATTTTACCGAGCTAGTTTTTATCATGACCCCATGTTTTTTTCGAGAATGGTTCTGAAACTTCGTCCAAACAGGAACCCATTCTTCAAACTCAAAATCGCCGACAAACACTAGTTGATAGTCCAATTATTAACTTACCAAATTAACTTTATTAACTAAAGCAAAGTACCCAAGGAGGGTATTTTTTTTTACTGTAGGGGGTGTAAATTTCCTAGGAAAAAATGCTCCCGGGAGTACTTATTTCCTAGAAAACATGTACTGGAGGGAGTACTTATTTCCTGTGACCTGTGAGAAAAAAACATTCAAGATTCCTTGGACGTTGGTGTAATTTTGGATGGTGTTTAAATTCGGACCTTGTGACACCACCTGTTATCAATTTTAATTTGGCTGCCCTGGGTCGGTTGGTAAAGTTTTGGTTAAACCCAATGTATATGTGATGTTAATAAACATCACTAAAATTTTCATAGAGGAGATTCTTATTTAGTCAATGTCAGGGTCGATCAACAAGTAAAAGAAAAAGAAATCGACACTCGTAACAGGGTTAAGAGCACCTATAATCAAAGTTGTAATATTTTGAAATAAAAAGTTTTGTTGCCTACCTTCAGTACATCTTCAAGCTCATTGTCTATTTTTTTGCGTTTGGGGACACTTTCTTTCATCTTATCCTCCAAAATTCGTCCAAGTGCGGTTAATTTACAGTGTTGCGGAAGAAATTTTGGAGTTATAGCATTCTTATCCGGTATAATATTAATGTGCTTGATAAGTCCCAAATGTTGTCCTTTAAGAGGAGATGTGTTCTCCATAAAGGTGACCAAAGTATTGGGAAGGGTGTACTCTCTCAAAAGATCAACGTCAGAACGTTTAAAACCAAATTGATTTGCATATTTCAAATCACAAGCGTTAGAATTATCGTCATCGTTGTTTTCTTTTTCAGCTTTGACCCTCTTCAAAATATCGTATACAATTTCGTATGGCACGATGAATGATTTGATAAATGGATTTACGTCAACTTTCTTTTTGTTTGTATTTTCCCGTGGTGTTGTATAGGTGTGCATATACTTTAGTTCGTTACAGTAATCAGCGATCCCGAAGTAAAGTTTTGCATTGAGATGGCTATTCGGGAAAATAATAATACGACCATTTTCATCTTGATATATATCTTTGAACAATTGAGGCTTATTCACTCCTTTTTTTATCATTTTTTTCTTATCTGTTTTCGTCAAAATCGGATATTCATTTTTGTCAATCGCCTCACGAATTTTGTCTTGTTCTTTATAAATTGCTTGGTAAATTCGAACATACGGTTTTCCGTTGAACTTCAACAACATTTCTTCCGGCAGATAGATGTTTTTCTCCTTCTCTGCGTTTGCAAGAGAGGCCAAGATGATAAACGTCAGCAGACCGAAGAGTCTTAATGTTGTCTTGTAAGACACCATCTTGATAGTCAGCCAATACCTAAAAGATGCAGAAAAGTATATTACATTTAGCTATGTCTCAGACCTAGACACTCGATTTTTAAACGACAGAATGTGCTGTCAAAAAAAATGGCTTACAAAATCGCAACCTTACAGTGCAGCCCGTGAGCAGTAAAAAGGTACCCTTACATTGCATTTTACCGAACGTTTCTGACCCTTACAGTGTAGTTCGACGTCGTATTATTTTGCTGAAGCCACCTGAAATAAGCCGGAGATGGCTCTGAAGACGTCGACTCAATGCTCAAAACAAATCAAAATAGGTACGAGTCAAAACTGTATAGATATATCAGATTTTTACTGCCAGACATGCAATTCAGCAGTCCCAAAACACGCCCTTACTTACAGTTTATCCAGCTGCACAGAAGTACGCCCATACAGTGCATTTCGACAGTCTCGCAAATACCCTGAGTATCAGAGGTTAAGTTTTCGAAGGATATTAACCTCTGAAGACCGATAATAGAAATTTTATCGCGCATGTGTCAATCTAATCATTGTAGAAAGAATCAAAGATGAAGAGCAAATAATACCTTATTAATGTCTAGCAGACTGTATCAGTATGCAGTTTACTATTTACGAATTCCCCAGAAGCCTCCAAGTGTAATCGAAGTGAGTTTCTTTCGAAAGAAATCTTTTACATGATCCCCAAATGTATAACAGTAATTACTAAACTATTAATTATGGAAATGTCACTTTCAATTGAATCGAAATAATAGACATACTTTATGTTATGATTCTCTATCACTGACTCTTTTTAAAAAGCATTGATGATATTTTTTTGTTGTCTTTTCAACGACGGGAATAAAAATGTCAACTTTGAACCTCATCCAAGATCTTGGATGGTCGTCATGGTTACTTTTGTCTTCGTTGATTGCGCGCTGAATAGAATCTCGATTCGTCGGCACAGCGTAAATATATGATTTTGAGCTGTGCTTTTCACGGTATCTCGCAAAACCTACCCTTAAGTGTCGGACCATATGAGTGCCCCCCCCCCCCAGCTAGCGGGATCTCTTACCCACTGAAAAAGTTAGCCTGTCCAAGAAATACCCTTAAATTTCCGATTGAAAAAAATACTTAGATTTCATTTCCTGGAATAACGACTAAAACACACCCCCTTCTCTCAGACCCGGTAGGATTCAAAATCACCAGCCACCCCAGCCACCAGCCGCAAGACATTTCCATTCTCATTGGCAGCGTCATTTATTAGCTCCTTCGTCTATCCCATGCAGATATAAAATCCAAGGGTTACAAAATAAAGGTGTAGGTATACTTCAGAAGTTTCGGGTTTATATAGCAATAACAACGGACTGTGACTTACCTGTTGCCTACCAATGAACGAAGTTTCCAATAATTCTATTTGTATTTTCTTTGTTAGAGTTATACTTGGTCAACCGACTGCGTAAAAACCAGAGAGGTCGGTTTTTTAATCTAATGTCAAGGAATTCACCCAGGTGAAAATGATGGGTTTACAATGAAATACGGGGGGATGGTAAAAATAATTGAGAGTGGAAAAAAGAGTAATATTACTGTATAAATTCATGTATAAAAAGTACGAATAAAATGGATGAAAATTCAGCATGAAGTTTTTGGACGTTGCTTATGAATAGTGATTCCGAGGCATATCATGGAGTATCTTGAGTTTAGTATAATTACATTAAACCCCCATCCAATTGAAATTAACCCAGACATTTTGCCATGCTAATTAAAAAAACATTATGTTCTAATCTTCAAACAGTCTGGTTCAACGCTGAAATCAATGCACCTATATCTCATTGAGTATGATTTAATTCTATGGCGATTTTTTTTTGAAACAAGGTCACGAGGCAAATTTGTGGTCTAGAACACCCATACCTTATCATTTCAAATCATAAAAGCACCCCTTGGTCACAGACCCGCCAGTAACGTCAGCCCTTCTGGAAAATTTGGCAAAAATTTCGTCTGGATTATTTTCTATATATAGGAACAATAAAATTTCTATCCCCGTCGGAAGTTTGATTTAACATTTTACCCCCGCTGTGGGAAAAAGTTTCTCCAGGGCTGTGAGACAGGGGTGTATAAAACCTTGAATTATTACAAAGAATGGAAATACTCACAGTACATTCACATATTTCGAAATTAGACCAATCAATTAAAAGTTTCTAATGTACTGTATTTTTTTTCATTAAAGTTTAGATCATACAATAAAGGGGGGGGGGGGGTCTTCAAAGGGTACTCAATACTGAATTACCAGCAATTTTTTTCCCGAAATATCGGAATACCGGATAAAATAAACTCCAAATACCGTCACCGATAATTTTAAGAATTCATGTTATGCCTAATTCGTAATGAAAGGCATTTCAACTGCAAGAATAAAATAAGAAGCAAGGGACCCTGTTGAAACTCATTTTTCAACTGTTATCTTCATCAGACGAACGATCTATTTCGACGTTCAAATAGCATTGAGGAAGCGAAGTTTAGTGGCTGAGGAGGAGCAACCATGGTTTGTGCCGACAGGAGAAACGATTTTTACACTTTTTTATTTGACTAAAAGCACTATGTTTTAGACTCTTCTACTTAACGGAGTACCTCGAGAGCTTCTTTTCATGGAAATGTTAAAGTTCTCATTTGAGTTCATTGAAAGAATTATTCAGTACGTATCTCATCACCTTCTTTTTGGGGGGAAGGGGCATAAATCAGTGTGGTCGAAAAAGAGCAACCCGCACTACGGAAATGTTTTATAAAGATAACGCGAGCGAAGCGAGTGCGAAATTTTTTAGCTAATCCAAAGCCCTCTATTATGGCTAAAAGTGCGTTTTGCAATGTAAAAATAGGGTAAAGGGGCTCCATAATTGGTTTAGTCCATCCATTTTGCTTCTGATAATCGTTAATGATTTCTTATCTAATTCTACTCTAACCAAGGAAAAAAGACATTTGTAAGTGCTTACAGATAGTGTCACTTTTTAATCGAAGGTTGTGAAAAGTCACTATTCAAAGGATATGTAGTGGATGGAATATTCGCCCTTTTTATGTTTTTATGAAAATATAGTTCAGAAAGATTTTGAATTTACTGAAATACCGAACTTCCATGCGTAAATACCGAAATACCGAAACATTTTTAGGCAATTTACCGTCACCGGCAGTATTTCAAATACCGGAATACCGGACAGAAAAAGACCCATACCGTGTCACCGTAAACCTTGAACCCCCTCCCCGAAAAAAGAATAAATTTTGATAAGAATTTATGCCCTTAGCTCGCTTGTTTATGATTTGATAACGATCACGCTTATATCAATTATCTGGCACCCAAATGCAGAAATTTTCATCCGACACGTTAAAACTCTAAAGGTCGGGAAAATCATTTTTACAACTCCTTCATTTTAATATTTTTATAAACTACTGTATGTACTGAAAATCAATCTAGGATTTTTTAGAAAAATGGTCCACTGATTGCACTGATCTTATTAATAACAATAAATCCTGATAGATCAAAATCTTTGGATGGATTCAGGCGCAATATTGGGAAAACTACTTTTAAATTTTAGTCACGCAGTCAGGCACGTGCCACTTAATCATTCAATTATCCCCCTAAACTCGATCCAATCCTTTCCTGACACACTTTTCTATTGTCAATAGGTGCGAAAGAAGGACTGGGACGGTTTTAGTGGGATAAAGCGGACAAAAAAAATGCCCGCGCGGCAAATGGCGGCCACAGTCGAAAAGGTGTATACTATTAGGTGGTAATAATGGTATTACCAAGATGACTATCGCTCTATATTCAATTGAGAAAGGTAAGCAAAAGCTTTAAATCGAACTTTTGTGATTTTTCGTGAAACACGTATACATATATCATAGTATAAGAAAGCCGCGGCTGGAATATGTACCGCATTGTCTTTTCAGTTTATTGCTGTTCCATCTCTGTCTCCGAGCTTTATAAGAACATCAAGATGCTCAGTTACATATTGGTAGATAGTTTTTGAAATTTTTCTCTTATTTTCCTTCACAAAAAGTTTTTTTGTTGCTAGATATCTTTGAATCTGTACCCAATAGAACACTTGAACTAATTTTGGACATATTTTAGGGGTATTTTGTGGAAACAATAGTTTTTCGCCAAAATTGAAATTATAAGAACTATATTCAAGATGACAACTTTCCTGTCAGTTTAAAGGATAAATTTTGAAATTGCTGGCTTGAAATTTTCACAGTATTATCTTGATGTACTTTTTCATTGATTTCTAAAAAGATTTTACTGAAATATTGTGAAGGCATTTCGAGGCACCTCATTAATTTTTGAGTTCTTTCAGCCCACCCACTTTGCGCTTGTTTAAATTTCTTAGTGTTGATTTTTCCTTTACAATGATTTTATAATGCAAGTGTATTATCAAGGGCATATCATTAATGTCTAAAACGCACTGAGAAATAAGTATTAACGACAAACCAATAAAATTTACCATTAAAGATGCTACATTACTGATCTCTTGATCAAAAAATAGTCATCAAATACGACAGAGATAGAACAACAGAAAATCAAATGTTATCATTCCAGCCGCGGCTTTCTTATACTATGCATATATCCTTTCAAAATGTTACTTATCTCTCAATTCAATCAATTACTTATATCAATTTAAAGTCACTTTAAAATCAATCTTTTGAATTTCTATATAAATATTCAACCAGAATTATACGTTGATAATTCAACTCAATAAAGAATTAGACACGAAAATTTCATATTTCAATTATACGTTATGATATAACATACCCACAGAAAATTTGTGACTTTTGAAATTTTTCTCTCAAAAAGGGAGTGCCTCGTATCCCTCGTATCTTTATAATGTTATGATTTCTAATGCAGATGGAGCTCAGTGCAAAGAGTTGCAGCACGGGAAGGTTTTGCTGAAGTTTCTTGAGAGCTTCATGATTATAGAAAAACCTGTTGCCATTGATAGATACCAATATATAAAATACATCTCATGGTTACCGTCGTAAATTAGCGAGTTTATGTTATTATGAATTAAAAATTTGAGTGATGAATGTCAAATTTTTCATCAAAAGAATCTTCTTCTTTTAGATTCGGCAATAAGGAATGGGCAGCTGGCTTAGTTTTGAGAAAGACCATGAATCAGTGGAGAATGTCAAGAAATATTGCGAATCGGTGGTTTTTGTGCGTTTCTATGGGCAGACAAACAGTATGGTAAGAATATTGGAGTATTCAGTGATCTGAAAATATCTTTACTTAGCGGGGCTTTCTGGAGTCGCACGTTCCATCATAAAGGTTTTGGATACAAACTGTCGAAGGGAGTTTGCAGTCGATACTCTATCATTGCATCATGTTTGCGATTTTGCGATTGCTGATATCATCGGCTGTAAATTCTTTTCCCACCTTCACTATCATTAACAGACGGTTAAATCCTTTATAACGATGATGAATATGAAAGCTTAAATTTTTAGAAATCGAATGAAATGGACCACGAAGAGGTAGACGCAGGAGGAAAAGTGAAATCAAAACTTGGAATAATTCTTCACGAACTTGACCGTGAAATCAAGAAGGCTCCAACAATCTCCGAATTTGAAATAACTGAACCGATGAAAGAGATGCTGAAGAAGTTGGCAGCCATTAGAGTTTGTATTGAAGATTGTGAAACTGAGGAAGATTGCTTTAAAAGACTTTTGGAGGACGCTGAGCAGTTCGTGAAGATTTATCGCCAGAGAGGACGTTAGTATACAAATAATTCTCAGTTATTCTCACTCTATATTTGCAATATATATAACTTACTGATCAAGAAAAACCTTTGTAGCTTTGACAAATACCTTACAAATACCTATTTTGAAAATTTTGAACCAAATCTAAGATTATAAAATCACTAGAATAACTGAGTCGATTTAGTTGAAATTTCACCGCATTCATGAATGCTTTAATTTCGTTTTTCAGTCGTAAATGATGAAAAAAAAATTTTCATCCTAAAATAATTTATCAGGAAATTCCTTGAAACCTTATGATGTTCGATATTTGTAGAAATATCAGAAAGTTGCGATGACGACCACGATTTTTATTGGGGAACACGTCAACAGATGCTGTTTGGCAAAGTCATCGTCGATTGGTTGCCTGATCACATTGAGAACCAATCTCGACCGATGGACCCGATTTTTGGAGTTTTGTTCAATCCAACAGGAGGTAGAATTTCAAATATTTTTCGTCAGCAGCTAGACTAAAGAAAAGTAGGCTATTCCAGAAAGAGATTGGTACCTCCTGTGTGTTGAGGGCACAGATTTGTAAAGCCCGAAGGGCTAGATGTCGTGCTTTAAGCTTTTCCAAGCAAAAAAAAATGAACATTGCAAAAAATATTACTGCTATTGTTTTCGAAAGCCTGAAGCTTCTGATTATATATATGGTGAAGATCAGAGATCTGACCTCAAGGAGAGAAAGTGTTGAAAATACTAAATAAAATAAACTAAATATCTTTTCAACGAGCCCATAACCATTATCCAAGATTTTTTACTCAATTCTATCAAATCTTACAGCCTTTCGTTTTGTTTAGGCTTCAGATAAAAATGTGTTCGTATTTAGGGCTTGTTGGACCAGGAGATCTACAATGGATGCATAATGCACTTTACGACGATTTGGGACCTTTCGCATACCACTCAGCTGTTCATGATGCTTTCGGATATTTGAAAACAAACCATAATTCTGGTCCTGGATATTGTTATTTGAACAAAGGGATCTTTGGTGATTGGAGTCCATTTGGTGGACAATTATCTGGCTTGAGGTACTGGAAACAGGTTTTAGCCGTAGCGAAACCAGACGAAGCCAAGCTGGAGCGATTTGTCCTTAGATAAACTTTTAAAAAATATTTTGCGGAGGAAAGTTTGATAATAAATAAGAAACACGTTGAGCCTTGGATGGGCTTTTTGTTTTGAACTGTTTATAAAAAATCTTGAAGTTTTTGTAAATTGGGGAATTCTGATATTTATATAATGCTGTAAATTACTGATTTAATATTTCTTTGTACTTTTGCTCACGTTTTAAACAGTATGTCAATATATTTCAAGAATGTAAACCTCGATGTACACTTCCATATTTATATTTAATGTAAAAACAAACCACTTGTTTTATCGAGGAAAAGAATCTCAAACGGAGAAAGATCTTGTGATAATTTAGATAGAGATAAGTAGATATAAACCCTCCAAATGCATTCGGAATGGGTCCTACTCCCGAAAGAGTAAGAGTCACGGCGCTCACAGACACTGCGACTTGACAGACGTGAGCTACCAAACGTATGTATGTAAATGGCGTATACCATGACACTCGCTTGCCACTAGGAGAGCAGTAATCACGCGAGGCCGAGCCTTATGAATGCTACTGCACGTCAAAATGCCAGTCTTCTAATCTTCCCATACTCTTAGTCAGAATTATGGTACTCGATTACCCTTACAATGCCATGAGTCACTTGCCAACTGAATTGCAGTGATAATTTAGAAATAACAAAAACGTTTAGAATAAATAACTTGATGCAAGAACTAGACTTTGTATCCAGGGCGTACTAGGGTTGTAAGCTGACAAACAGAGGGTGTCAACCGATTTTCGACTCTTGGACCCTTCTTACCGGGACTAAAAAGAAGAAAACAAAGGAAGATTTTGTGAATTTTGACTAAATTTCGATCTTTTCCGGGGTAAAAAGTACGGACTAAAATTTTACTTTCTGGTTTTTCCGACCCTTAGCAGGACTTTGGAAATCCAAAAATTATATACTCTTAAGGTAACTTTGTACCAGAGAGTATATCTCACGTTTATCGCTTCGTTGTACTACGGCAATGGATGTTGAAATTAGCCGTAGATACTGGGTCTGTGTCCAGACAACCTTAAATGGTGGCACATACTGTACCATCCATTTGCCTAAGTACCCCTGGGCTTTGCATATAACAGCAGTCCTTTTTTCGTACTCAAAAATCGAGGAAACAATAAGCTAAAACGGGGATAATGATAATAGTCAGGAGCACATTCTGGAACGAGGGGTAAATCACTTGAAAAAAGGTGTACTATACTTTTTGACTTTTTTTTGAATTTTATTTGACTTTTTGACTTTTTTTGACTTTTTCCCGACAAAAACGCCCACTGCCTTTGGGCGCCTAAGATTCTCCGCCCAAATCTGTCCAAAAACGCCAACCGCCCATAAATTTTGCTCCACCCATCCGCCTATTCAAGAAACTTTTTGACTTTTTCAAGACTTTTTTTTGACTTTTATTTGACTTTTTGACTTTTTCTTTGTTTTGACTTTTTGACTTTTTTTTGACTTTTATCTTTTTGACTTTTTTTGACTTTTTGACTTTTTTTTTTGACTTTTTGTGGGGGAATGTACGATAATTTTTCGAGTGACTTACCCCTCGTTCTGGAACAGTTAAATGTGAGATTGATAGATTAATTTGGGATAACAATATAGACATTTTCATCGCATAAATTACGTCAACGAGCAACACTTAATACTACTACCTCGTTTTAAAATGTCTCCAGTCCTTAGTGGATTTTGACTTCATGGCCATCGTCCTGCGGGCTCATCTCATAACCGATCACCATTGCACTACCCTGAGTATCAGAGTTGTCAATCGAATTTTATTTAAAAAAAAAACCAGAAGCAGAACACAGAAATTGAATCAAAACATGCTGAAAAGAATTTCGAGTGAAAAAAATGAAGTGAGAATTTACTCGAGTTGTGATACTCACGGTACATTGCTACGGCATATGATTCCTCCAGCGGAGGAATTTAAAAAACCACGGGGTTTACAGCCGCGCAGCGTCCCGGCCCCCGGTGATTGAGTGGAGCGGAGGATCTGCTAAGTAAGAAGATCAACCAACACATTTCCGTTTCTGGTATGCCGTCAAAATTGTGAATAACAATAACTTCTCGGCTACCATTTCTAACTCGCTTCTGTGCTCAATAAACAATCTTTCAGTCGCTTTTAACAGTAGCATACTAAGGTCTTGCTGTTTATCTTCTTAAAGACATAACATAATTGTAATATCATTGTAAGACTCGATTAGTCGGAAATTTTATTATAACAAGAGGTCGTAGTATACTTCGTGGTCCTAGTATCTCACAGTTAAACACGACTGCTCTACTTCGACTGAACTTGGGAAAGTTTCTGGTCCCCTCTGAAACAAAATATCCCTTACTCTTTGCTTTTTAGAACCATTCTCAGCTTAAGTCTTTGCAAGGGATGAAGCTATGATACATGGATGTTTAAGTGGATGCAAAAAGCTTTTAATCCACTAAAGCTGTCAAGGAAGAATGGTAAGATTTTTTTATAATTCTTGTTTTTCTTAACTTAAAGTAAGCTAGTATTGACGACCCTGCCTATGCCCCGGACAGTCCGGGGCAAATGTCTGGGGTCTGAAAAAAATAACTTTTTCCCCGGACCTACGTCCGGGGCTCCAATTTTTGCGCCATAAATTTACCCCGGACGTATAGAAAAAAGCCCGCGCGGTCAGCGATTCTATAAAAAGCGACCGCGCGGGCTGTCTGGGGCGTCCGGGGTAGTCTCTCAAAAACAAATAATACGGACCCCGGGCACGCATCAAAAAAACCCCGGACTGTCCGGGGCATAGGCAGGGTCGTTAGTATTGAAGAAGTCGAACCATCTGATAGTGATACAACAAACAGTAGATGAATGTTAGCTGACTTGTGTGAGTATTTTATTATGGCTTATATCAATAATATGCTCCGTTCGCGTCATAAAACATCCCCAAATCCAGTCGGTGTTGGTCGGTCTGTCGGTCTGTCTGTCAGATGGTAGAGTCAAGTTAGTTACCAGTGTACGAACAGCCCCAGTCAGGGGTTTTTCCAAGCACCAAGCAATGCCTCCGTTTGTACTTTCAAATTGAGTTTTTAACAAAGGCGTATGCTAGGGTGGACAGGACAAAATTTTCCCCTCAATTTTAAAAAACCAAACTAATTTTATTTGAAAGTCCTTACCTTTGTGAGAAAAATGAGGGGTCATTTATTAGAATTGGTTAAGTATTCCCAAAGTTATTCCATTTTCAAACCACAAAAAAATCACCTTTTCAAAGAATCGCCTCCTTACACCACGCCAGCAAGAAATAATTTTTTGAAGCACCAAAATCGCGCCAAAAATGGCGGATGAAATCTAGTCTTCCGTGTGGCGGGGTGTGGGGAGTTTTGCCGGTGCGGTCTGAAAATCGGCCCGATGACTGTTAAACTTTAGCTTATCGCTAATGAGCTGGAAATGATAGCTAAAAACAAATTTCACCACTAGAAAGCTGAAATCCTCAGCTTTCAGATGGTGTATGGTGCTTAAATGAAAAAATCCGCAATCTTGTTAAAAAATCGCAATTTCTTCTTACTTTTCGAAATTCCAGACGGCCTGTAGATTTTCAAATAAAGCAGGTTGTGATAGATTGTAGTCTAATCTTACCCTGGGTTTACTAAAAAAACCGCGATTGAAAAGATGAACCAGCTCAATAGCGACAGCCATTTGTTTCAATGTGGGTCGAGAATTTTCCGGTGCCGTGGTCAGCGCTAAATCGCGTTTTCACCTTGACGTCGAAAAACATGAATATCTTTGGAAAGAAAATAGATACCTTGATGCAGTTTTTTTTACTTGTTTCCCTGATAATTCCTGATTGATTTAAAAAAAGAATGAACACATTTGGATGATTTAAAGGTAAGTACTAATGCCTTGAAGTTCATTTTTGTAAATTCTTCCTCGTTCCGTGCAAAAAATCCCGACGAGTGCGCACCCTACGTATGCCGTGATATCCAGCCGAAGACTGGATAACAAAACAGAGGCTAGGGACGCCTTGAGCGCCCCCCTGTGGATCCAGGGCTAGCCCTGGTGGGGGGGGGGGCAAAGTCCACATAAGCTGAGCATATTCATGTCTTAACTAGCACTTTAAAACGATTAAAATTGAATGAATTTATAGAATTTATCAATGAACAAAATGAACGAATTCCTTAAAAGTCCTCTCAAAACTAACTGTTAAATTTAACTTGAACTCATATTCAAATAACAAATTAAAAAACTTTATAAAATGATGTAAAAAAAGAACTGCAGCCAAATGATTAAAAACTCCACCAGAATTATATAAAATTTTTCAAAAGACACTCAAAAGAGTGGGATTTTTCAAAAAGCTGAGCAAACTTTGTCTCAACTGGCACTTTTTAAAAATCAGCTAAAGTTGAATGCATACCTAGAATTTGCCAATGATCAAGTTGATTAAATTACTGGAAAATTAAAAGTTGTCTCCTTTATTGAAGATAAAGAATAATTTCAATTTCATCTTCAATACTGGAGAAGGGTGATAGATATAGTAAGTAAGTCTGCGACCGCAGTCGGAGGCGACCCGAAGGCTCCTCTTTCGATAGCTAGTGATATATAAAACTCTATTAAAATAATCAACTGTTGCTGTGATAACTGAGTAAACTCTAACTATGGGTTTCATTCATTTTAATCCTTTTAATGGGTTTCAAAAGGGGAAGAAACACTTATAAAGTGTTTTATATGGTTAAATTTGATCTTTTACTTTTTTCTTGTAAAAGAATTATAATAAACTTAAAATTTTCTTTCAAATTGAGTTTTTAAAACTCAATTTGAATTGAGTTTAATGCCACCGTCTAACGGGGGCATTTGGGTACTTGGAAAAATCACTGCCAGTGCACGAACGAACGCCCTAAAAGAGGTTCGGTGAAATGGTGGCCAAATTGCCATCCCATGTTTTGTCAGGTAGTCCCAAGTTAGAGCAGTTAGAGGGGTCTTTGACAAAAAACTTTCAAATTTTTTATCGGCATTCAGCCGATAAGGGGGTAGGGGGTCCAACTACATACCGATAAAAAAAACAAGTATTGGGACGAAAATCTGTTCATCCAATTTCTTTCTGATTTCGTCCACAAACTCCACTGAAAGCATACAAATTTCACTTGTTTTCACCTTCGCGCACAAATTAGCAACTTTAAAAGTACAGTTTTTAATTTGTTTTGATAAAAAACCCTTTTTTCATTGGCCAGCGTGCTGCTGTTTCTTTCGAAATGTTGCAACTTCATTGCGTCTTTATAACTTTCGTTTTGATTAACAATATCAATGCGGGTATGAACAAACTCAATGTTGGTGCAAATACATAGACAAAAATTCAACGATGATTGAAAGGCGACATCAACTCAATGGCGGACATGATTGGAAAAAATTGTGTTTTTTTCCTTATTGGCGGCAGCAAATGATGTGAACACGCTACGCTACTCAGGTAGACTTTAACACTGCAAAAGGAACAACTCTTTGCCACAAGAAACACATAATTTTTTGTGTTAAGAAATTCTTAGTCTCAATCTTCTTGCAAAATTCATTTTAAAATCTTTCTTCCAAAATTTCTGAAAATAAAATTTTTTCTTATGGTGCTTTTATTAGTGTTTTTGAAATTGTTATTAACATTGTTATTATTTATTGTTTAAATTTTTATTAGTATATCCGGGAATAGTACATATGTACCCTTTGGATTAATTTATAGAAATAGAAATAGATCGTGCGTATTTGTGCAAGCGTCTGAACACAGATATCCACGGAAAATTGCAAGATCTGTCGTCGACACTTGGTAACTTTGACATGTCAATCAATCGCGCACGCTGGAAATAAGTCTCTAAAAACAACAACACAGAAACAACAATGGTGTCAAGATGTGAGCAGCAAGCGTTGTGTGATTAAAATTGTTAATTACTCTTCTTCAAAATATGTACTTTTGAAATGCTTTAAAAATACAGTTGGTTGTGATTATGGGATGGTAAAAGTTTCTTTGATAAACTTAATTGAAGTATCAAAAAAAATTGTTGTCAAAGTGATTTAACAGTTGGTGAAAATACAGGCCAGATATCAAAAATCCCATGTTTTGACTAATTGTCCCAAGTTAGAGCCATTGGCGGTAAAAGTTTGTCTTGAAAAATTTTGGCCAATAAGAGCAAGGGGGAGGGGGGTCTGAAGCTTATCAGCCTAATGCCGATAAAAAGTTCAAAAGTTTTTTGACGAAGACCCCTTGCCGTAAGCTGATTTAATTCTGACATCCTCATTGGTTGAAATTTAAAAAAGAATCCAGTAAGGGTAAACAATGAGAAAAAGAGCCCACTTTGTTTTTTTCAGTCAAAATTTCAAACAAAAATGTCAAACTAAGTTTAATGGAAAGCCCTTATCCTCAGAAAAAAATGAGGGGTTGCTTATCTTTCAATCATTAATAGTTTTTCAGATATTCCATTTTGAAGTTCCATTTTTTGGAAATTTCCGTACAAGAACCTCCTGCCATCTTATAACATCTCCATGGCACTGAAATCAAAAGTGTTTCACAAAAAAAATTGTGCGGAAAGCTTGGGGCGAGAACGTTTTTCAGTGTTGGTAGAACTTCGATATTGCTTGGTTAGAAAAAGCTATACATGTTTTCTTTTCGTTTTACAGAATCAACAAGCCATCAACATTGATAAATTCTACACATTTCCTCATCAGAAATTTTTTAAATATCTGCTATTATGACTTTCTTGAAGCTGTTCTGAAATTAACTAATCAGGTCATGTATCGCAATTCCTATGGGAGTTCTTTTCTAAGATTTGTGAAATAGCCAAAGTCAGCAAAAAACTTTTGAGGTTTGAGGAAAAAACAGAACTGCCATCAGTTGTTTTTTATTTAGCAATATATTTAAATTTACACTATAAAATGCTTAAATGAATGATTTGATAATATTCGGTATGTATATTATTTGTATTTCTCAGAAAATAAACACTTACAAAATGAGATGGTTTATTATTGTAACAAAACACCCCGTATTTGGATCATTCTATCATTGGCACAAAATAAGGCAGAAACTAAGTAGCACCAAATTATGAAAGGTTGAGACAGGCCCTGGAATACAGTAGGAAATGCCTGATGTGCAGTTGTATTTTTCTACATATTCTGTACGTTTAAACTGGTAAAAGTAAAGAAATCGTAACAAAAAGCAAATTTTTAATCTACCGTATCTTTGAAAGACTTTAGATATGCACTGATATCTTTGAGGCTATAAAATTGGATTACTGGGAAAGCCTTAGTGAAAGTTTCAAAAAAATTTGTTGTTGCTGCAAAAAGATATAGAAATCCTGAAAATGTTATTTTTGTGACTTACTAAAACCCACGAGTAAACCACTCCAGGCCAAAAGTTTGTATGAAAAAAGTCAGAAGGCAGCTAAAAGTGCTTCCAAACCCAGATTACTGTAGATGCTAGAGATGTATGGGGAAAATTTTGGAGACTCAATTTGATTTTTTCTAATTCCCTACAAAAAGTTCTCCAATTCTACTGTAAATCAGCTTTCTAATGTATTTGAAAAAAAATTTATTAGATTTCGAAATCTGCTCCCCACAGAGTTAATGTTTTTTGGTGGTCAATTTTCGCTTAGTGGTCTACTTTAGATATCAAGGTGAGATTTTCAGGGTCTTATTTTCTTGTATGATATATCATTTGGTAAAACATTTCAGCAAAATCTAAGAGGGTAAGCTATCATTCCCTGAAAGAACTCTTTGAGTCGTAAATCTTATGTTAAAGTAGGTTTTCCCCAATTGAAAGTAGGTTTTTTCCCCAGTTGAATGTGTATTAGTAGTTACTATTGTATAGTCACTGCAATAGTTACTCTGAAGACCAAAACTTTAAAATTACTTTATCAAAAAACAGTTAGTGACTAAAGTACTTAGAGTTTTATAGGAATTGATCAATGGATCCTATGAAAGTACTGATGAAAAAAACACTTTTGAATTTGAATTTGAATTTTCTACCTAAATAGAGGCTTATTTTCACATTTTTCAGTAGATTACTTTTTGGAATGTTAATAAAAAAAGAATGGTTTTCATTTCAGTCAAAAACAACTGGAAACGTTCAATTTTATTTTCTGCCATCCCTTGTTTTTTTTAACTCAACCTTCTCCTATTTATTTGTATTTTTATTAAAACATATAGCAAATTCAATGTATGATAGATCAAGACTTATTATTAAAATTGACTAAAAATATTTGTCAATTGTCAATTATTGGAAATACTTTTCCTCATCAAAATGACTTGTAATGGAGTTAAGATTCAAATATGTATTATTTCTTACTTACAGGTTGAAGTTGAATCTTTACCACTGAGTGAAAATGAAAAACAACTTCTTCAAAATTATGACAGGTATTTCTGAAGAAGTGATAGTTATTTTGGTTGGTTTAGATTAGAATTCTCATTTAAAAATAACTTTATTATTTATATTTGGATTTTAAAACAAGTAGCCTGCCTGTACCGGAGACCAACATTTGATTTTTACTTGCAGTAGTTAACTTGGTAAGTGAACGAACCTTCACCCAATGTCATGTGAGGGGAATTATGTAGTCAGTCTAAGGTCATGACACATAATTGTGTTAACACAGTTGAGGGAATGGGTCAAATAGCCTGCTGTTACTAAACCAAATAGATGAATCTTCCTGTTCATTTCTTTTAAGTTTGAGAGATGCCTGGAATGAGAATGAATTCTTTTTTTCTCTTTCCAGCCGTTTATTTGGATTTCTACAATTGCTTTCACCAATCAATGCTTCACCATCTGCGCTAACTCACAAAGCTCTTCTGAAAAAGGTAGGTAGAAAACTGAAAGCACAATATTTCATAAACAGCTTTTTTTAATGTAGCTCATTACAAAAATTTTTATATCCTTGTTGTGTTTTCATTTCCTAATCACTTTTGAAAATGAAAGTAATTAATTTGTGGATGTGTAATTCATTCATGATGAAGCACTCCATTAATTTCCTAAATTGCTAAACAAATTACATTATTACGAGGGTTGAAAAGGAATTTAAAAACAATTTACAGCGACCCCACTCACCTGCCCTACTTGATTTTATTCAAAAGTAGTTTCTTGTATTGGTAACATTATTTTGATTGAGTGAAAAGAAGCATGGACTTCACAATAAAATTATCAAAACAAAAGTGGATAGCCCTAACTGTGAGTTTTGATTTTGAATACAACAATAAAATATTTCATGAAATTTAAAGACCAGTAACAAAAAAAGGAATTTCTCATGCTGTATTCATTATTTTCTTCATTCTAGGGAATACATCACCTTGTTGGGCAGCTCAAAGCTGAAGGGAAAAGTGTTGAGCCATCTGTTTTCTGCAAACTTGGGCATTATCATATTCTTCAAGAGGAATACGGAAACGGTTTGTTGACTTACTCTTTACCTGATCTGTGCTGGAAAGGCTTGAATAGTCCTGAATCTGAATAACCTTTAGAAATCTTAGCCTGGAAACCTTCATGTCATCATGAAAAGGAGAGGGCCCTCCTTCTGCTCTATGAAAAGATAAATCCCCTGTTGTTTGTGAGATCTTTGTTAGTTTTTTAAACCATTTACTAACCTTTTAAAACACTGAATTAACCTTGAGAATCAAGAAGTTTTGTCTTTTGAAAAATCTATTTTAGGACCTATTTTCAGGCTTACCTTGCCAACTATGATAAACTGCCTAGAACCATGATTTGTATTACTATTTTACATTATTTACTTGTGTTAATTACAGCTATGTCTGCCTATCAAAAATACTTTGGTCTATCGGAAGAATATTTCAAGGTTAGTAAATAAAGTGCTCTCAGAAAATCTATTTTTCATGGACTAATTTTGGTGTTGTAAATTGTAATTGTAATTGATTTTCTTATACTCAATCAGGAAATATTAATATAAACTTTTTTCCTGTTTTAAAGGATGCTCCGTTTCTTTATGGGCTTGGCCTGGTTTATTTCCACTTCAAAGCATACCAGTGGTAAGCAACTAATTAATTGATTTCTTTTTAATCACTTTCGTTTTTGTCTTTTTTTTCCTCATCATGATGCAACTTGTCACTTTGATAGGAGTGACGTAATCAATTAACGTGAACATGGTTTGTTATTGTTTTTAAATATTGTTGATTTTCAGGTCAATCAAAGCTTTTCAGCAATTGCTTTATGTAGAGCCAAGTTTTGCCAGAGCTAATGAGGTTCATCTGAGATTGGGTCTTATGTTCAAATCAATCAATAACTTTGAAGCAAGTTTAAAGGTAACCTCATTTTTGTGCAGTAAAGAATGCAAATTCTTATGCCTTTTCCTGTCACCATAATCTCAAAGACAGGAGATAGGTGGTAAGTTTCTGTTTTTAAAACAGTGCAAGGTAAAAGCATTGCACAATGAAAGGAGGACATGGGTTTGCAGTATTCCTAGACTCAATATCTCCAAGGCGTAATGGTTTTGCAGTCCTGGCAATTGGCTGCAGCATATGTTGCGGTAAAAGCCACAGTAAATAAGGTTACCCAATCCAATATTATAAGAATTATATATATTAATGATTACATAAACAAGGAATTTTTGAAAATAGTAATTTCTTAAAATTCAATTAACAAAAAAATGTTGCGGTTAAATGCTGTCTTGCGTCGGTAAAATTGATAAAGAGTATTTTGCAACAGCAAAAAAAAATGCTGAGACATAAATAATTGAACTGCCAGGATTGTTCTTGAAAGTATCATTGTGTTAGTACATTAAAATTGCCTGTAATGCTCTTATAGTTTTTGAAGATTAATCATGAAAGTCATTGATTAACTAGGTATTAATGATTATTTTTACAGCATTTTCAATTGGCGTTGTTGGATTCCAGTCCTTGTTCACTTTCTAAAGTTGAAAGTAAGTTCAAATGCATTCTATTGATTTATACATTTTACACAATGTGTAACATAACTATAATAAACTTAATATTCAATACATTTTTATGATTGTAAATTGTATGTTTCAAAGTTTGTCTAACACTATTTGAATTTTCAGTACAATTTCACATCGCACATCTCTTTGAAATACAATCTAAATATGACTTGGCAAAGGAGGCATATCAAGCAATCATTTCAGTTCAAGGCATGCCATCAAATATTCTCTCTGCTGCTTGGCGACAACTTGGTAAGCTAAGTATTAATCAATCTTTTACTCTATGGAAAAATGGTTCCTTTGATTATCATAAAGACAAGTTTTTCTTTTGTCGTTATTTTCAAAAAGCCTTAAACGTTTTTAAAATCTTACAATCAACTTAAAGTTATCCTCTTCCAATAAGGTATTATTTTATTTTGACTTTTAATTATTATTTTTCACATGGATTGGCTTATTAAGGCAATAGAAAGTTCTATCTGAAAACTTCTCTTATCAGGCTGGATGCACCATTCACATCATCAACTTGGTGAGAAGACAAAGCGCATTCAGGAAGCAATACATTGTTTAGAACGCTCACTGGAACTTGACGAGAGTAGTGGCTCCTCGTGGTACTTTCTTGGGAGGTTTGTTTTTCTTTGATACTACTAAAATTGTAAAAACAATTTTGCATAACTTTTTCTGATATATCTATGGTCACACTACAAGCTTAAATGTTCATTTAATCTATACCAGCCGGCACTTCATTTTCTTCAAACCTGTTCTAATGTTTTTGAAATTATATATCAATTTCTAAATTTTGAATTATCATACACATTAGATGTTATGCACAACTTGGAAAGATTCATGATGCTTTCACAGCGTATAGAAATGCTATTGAAAAAGCAGAAGCAAATGCAGACACTTGGTGTTCTATTGGTGTTCTTTATCAACAACAAAATCAACCAATGGATGCATTACAAGCGTATATTTGTGCCGTACAACTTGATAGCAACCATGTAGCTGCTTGGACAGATCTTGGTGTTTTGTATGAGACAGCTGGTAGATTTGAGTGAGTCAGGGTGTATATTTTTATGATTTTGGGTGTTTTTTAAAGTTTTGGAATTTCAGAAAGTTTATTCCAGAGAGTGCGGCTATTCATGGATGGCTGTTTGGCAACCTATGGCCGTATATCTAGTTGATCTAACGCTGACACCTCTGCTCTCAGTTACTTATCAGATAACCTAAGCTACCTGTCAAGCTACCTGGAAGTAACCTTTTTCTCCTTAATATTTTCAGAGATTCCATGATATGTTACAAAAATGCACTAAAAGCTTGTGGTGAGTCTTTATATTATATCTAAGGAGGGACTATTTATATTACGAAAAACTTTGTTTTTACTTTTAGAAGTAAGGACCTATTTATTGAACAACCTGTATATACAAAATTCCTTTCATCAGATTACTATCCAAGAGATTAAATCACAAATTGTTGGCTTGCTAAATTTAGTCACACAAAATTGATCCAATGAATTTTCATTTCTTTTTCCAAAGGCACCTCAAACATTGGGCTTGAAACAAGAATGAGAATTTTAAAAGAGAAGATGGCAAGTCCTATGGTTGCAGAAGTGAACAAGACGTGAGCTCCATAATGTTATTATTTGCTTTGGCTTCCATTTAGTCAGGTCCTTTTCATTCAACTCAATCCATTTAAACATAACATCACTAGCTGTAACTTATAAAAACCTTGACTTATGCTTTCAAACTTTTACTTGCTTCAACCTCTCAACTGGGAAAAAATTGGAAATGTTCAACATTTCATCATTTTTTATATGACTTACTTGATACCCAAAATCACCTCGTATCCCAGGGGGGGGGGGTCAGTGTACCAGAAGGTGGCATGTATCCTGGGGTGGGTGGGTGTTTGAGAAAAAAATTTGTCATGTACTACCTGTGTACTATAATTGGGAAGTTGGGTCCAAAATCGATTTTGATTTTTACTACCTGTGTACCAAAATAGGGGTGTTGGGTCCAAAATCGATGTTAACAGTATGGAAACAAAAAGGTTCAGAAATTATCTGCTAAAATAGAAATGTAAAGTTGTTCTATTATAAATTGATCAAGCCAAGTTTGTCTAAGATCATTCTTCCAAACTTCTTGGAATGAATTGAAATCCTACCAGATCCCACTGAAATGAAGTCGAGTCAATCGAGTCAATGTAAACATTTGAACATTCGAATTCAAACATTCAAACATTAGAGGTGCCAACTCTCACGCATTGGGTGTGAAACTTATGCATTTCCACATGGTCTCACGCAATTTTTGAAAAGTTCGATTTCTCACGCATTTTGGATTTTTGAGAAAAATTTTCCTGTTTTTCCGATTTTTGGAAAAAAGTTTTCCGATTTCCAGATTTTCCAAAAAAAGTTTCCCCGATTTCCCAAATTTAGGAAAAATGTTTACCCGATTTTTGGAAAAAAGTTTCTCTATTTTCCGGATTTTTGGAAAGATTTCCCAATTTCCGATTTAAGAAAATTGGAAAAACTGGTTTTCGGATTTTACTTCGAAATTTTTATCTCACGCAAAATGAACATTTCAAGTTGGCAGGTCTGGCTAATTTGGGGCTTTTTTCCAGGTAGTACCCGGTAGTAAATGGGGGGTATGGGGTGGTTTTGGTTTTTTTCCAGGTACTACCGGGTAGTAAATAGGGGGTATGGTGTACTTCAGGGGTGGGTGGGTGTCAAGTTTTGAAAAATACCTTGTACACATACAAGCCACCTTCTAGTACACTGACCCCCCCCCTGCGTATCCATCCTTTTTTGTTACCTATATACCCAGTACTTATTTATCGTCTCTGTTTTTATCAATATCCATGCCTCCATTTTCATCCATTGTTATTTTTAATTTTTTTCTTCATTTAGTCTTCCAGGTATTGAAGCAGCTTGGAAACTTCCTATTCCAGCTGAACTCACCGCCAGAACAGTTGTCCTTGTGCAACAGGTATTGTGATTTACTTTTTGTTCACAGCAAGATGATATTTACATTGGTAACCTAATACAAGATATTTAAAAAGAAAGTATAAAAGGTTATGTATTAAATCATGATTTAAAAGGAAACTTAAAGGATTTTGATATAAGTTTCTTTTTGGACCCACCATAACTTACAGTACAAAGTACGGGATTTTTTATATATTCTGCTTTCATCCCGATCAATCCTTATTTAAAATTTTAATTTCAGGCAAGACTAAATCAACAGATGGTATTGCAAGGGAAGAATGGAGAAAATTTACAAAAGACCAAAGAAAATATAAACCTTTCAGAAATCAATTCTCAAAATGCACTAAAAGATAATTCTGATGTACCAATGACTGATATACAGCTAGATAAACAGATTCTTGATACACTTGATAACACAACTAACCCAACCATGGATTTGAATATCGATAGCAATATTTTTGAATCGGTAGCACCAGTAGCAGATGTAGATATGTCTTTACCAACATCAGGAATGAACTTAGATCATCAACTAGAAAGCACTGGTATCGATGAAACTCACCCAGAAACTAGTGGTTTATCATGGAACCATAACTCCCTTTCAATAAACGATGAATCAGAATTTATGAATCCTTTAATGAAAGCAGACACTAACTTGAATCAAATGAACACTTCAGAATCTAATATACAAACACCTCTTACGGTACCATCTGATAGCAAACTCATGTCTACTAATAATGATTTGTCAGAAGTCATTACACCATCCACATCGTTAGGATTACCTTTAGTCTCACCCGTTGAGAACATATCAAAAGATGCTCCTCTTGCAGAAACTTCTTCACTAGAACTCCCTGAGAAAGAAGAACCAAAACCCACTTCACCTGTAGACAGCAAAACTGAACCAGAAGTTCCTTCAGTTTTGAGTCCAGTAGAGCAAGCAACGAAACCTGACCAACCTGCAAAATCGCCAGCACCAATCCCTCCTCTTACAAGCGGTTATGAATTGCCAAAGATTTGTTTACTTTTAAATGAAAATGAAGTCCCAAGTTTACCGCCTAGGCCTCCTCAAGTGCCTGTAACACAGTTATATCCTCCTACACCTAGCATAACTGTAAGTCATTTATTTTTGCTCTATTCTTATTTACTAAAGTATTTTGTTTCATCTATATAGTATAGTAAATTGTTCTACAACTTTTCAATTCATTAATTTCACTTTCAAAATGCTGTTTATTCTAATTTTTAAGGTTCAAGACAGACGTGAAGCCATGTCACCTGCACTTCGGAACTTCTGCTATGATAAACGAAACCCTGTAACAGTAGTTAAAGGCTTGTGCAAGGCACTCAAGCTAGGTAAGATTGTATTCAAACAATTATTGTTTATTAATTTCGCCTAGCGAAAGTATTACGATAGCCTTTCTGTGTGCGTGCGTGGCGAGAAAATTTTTCGGGCGAAATAATGGCGTGTGGGCGTTTTTTTCGGGCGTTCTGTTTTCCGTGAGCACGTGATCAAAACAATCTGTTTAGCCAATCAATGCTCACAATCCCACATCCGGGTAGTTTTTTTTATCAAATGTGCCAAATATGGTAGAAGGCTGCTAACATTAAATCTTCCAGTCAGTTTACTGCCAGTCCAGTCGTGTTGTGTCCACAGCTGTTAACGTGAGATCAACTTATTCAAAATTACTTTAAATTAAAGAAGAAATAGTAAGTATTTACTTTCATATTTGCATAGCAGCTCTGCTCCTCAGAACTGTTCAAAGCCTGTTTTGCCCCTTCATATTCATTCATTAACTGCACTGAATTTGATTGTGGCATTTTTTTTCTTTTTTGCTTTTTTTTTTGCCCTTCGGATTTATGCACTACGGGCCACTAAATCTGATTGAGGCCTTTTTTCCCTTCAGGTTCATGCACTACGGGCCACTGAATTCTGTTGAGGCATCAGCTGTGTACGTATCGACCAGCTTTAAAGAAACTCACTTGCATTGTCAGTGATTACAATACCAAGCTGCATTGTCAGCTTTTACAAATATCTTATTTAGATACCTTAGAAAATATTTGAGTCTCAGAGAGATTTAGATATAGTTTTTTAGTTTTGAAATGATATCCATTGAATCATACCGTGCGTTGATAGGAGGCTTTGCCTACACAGCTCAGAGAAATGTGAAGTCAATTTCTAAGTCCATTTTTATCGGCTCCAAATTTTCTAAAAACACTTTTTCTCGATTATTGAAACCCGTTAGATTCATAGCACTTTTTACACTTTTATTTTTTGCAATCCCTAAGTCTTACGAAATAGTCGAAATTCAAACACCTCTTGACCTTATGCATTTTTCGAAGAATGGAATGTTTGTTCAGTATCCAAATAATGCAGGGTATAATTTACCAGAGCCAGTTCTTATTACTTTTAAAGTCAACTATTACTATTGTCAGGTGATATAGAACTTAATCCAGGTCCACCACAGGAAGAGATAAAAAGTATTCAAGGTTCATTTCATCAAGGAAATTCAAAGTTTGGCGAGACTGCTGGTATACAATGTTCATCCAATTGTTTTTTTGCCATTTGCTATGCACAGCTCAGAAAATTATCACTTTGGAAGACTCATGATTTGGATTATGTTTTGAATCAAGGGGATCTAAATTTTAAAAATCTTGGCATCACTAGACAATCACCATTAATTGAAGAATTCCAGAAAGTTATTGCAGTTGGAAATAGTATCTGTTCACTAGATTTCAACATCGTTGAAGGATATTTTGAGAACGAAGGTATTTCAGTTAATTTTGTCAATGAAGAACTTTTGTTGCAGCATTCTGGTGCAGTCTTAGTAATAGCTGGAAATTGTTTAGGTGTGCTCCATTACAATGAAAAATATTTTGTATTTGATTCCCATAGTAGAGATGTAAAGGGCCATCAAGTTCCTGGTGAAATCGGTACGTCAGTACTTTTGCAGTTTGAAAATATTACTAAAATAAAAAATTACATAAGATCTGAGTATAAGGCAAATTTGTTTAATGTCATTTATTTGAAAACCAATTTTCACTCATACGAAAATACCAAAAAAGTGATTTCAAAAGAGGTATTATGTTGGCAAAAAAAAGCGTCGCGCAAAAGAAGGTTTGAAGAACTTAGAGGTAGCGAAAAACACGAAAACACCAAAAAGAAAAGAAGCGCAAAGCTGCAAAATCTTCACGTGAATTAAATAAAGGATCAGAAAAACATGAACACGAAAAAGAAAATAGGCGCAAGGCTGCAAAATCTTTTCGCGAAATTATATAAAGGATCAGAAAAACATGAACACGAAAAAGAAAATAGGCGCAAGGCTGCAAAATCTTTTCGCGAATTATATAAAGGATCAGAAAAACATGAACACGAAAAAGAAAATAAGCGCAAGGCTGCAAAATCCACTTACATTAACAACAAGAAACTTAATTCAGGAAAAAGGGTCAAAAACTTCAGGCAGAAAAAACAGGATGGTCCTTCTTACATCTGTGTGATGTGTCACCGCAGTATGTTTAAAAAATCTGTGTTTGGTTTTGATGAACAAAAGTACTCATTAATCAACTTTGAAGAAATAGAAAATTTTAATCCTGTAACCTCGTTCGATGGTAATTTCTACGTATGCACAACCTGTCATGGAAAATTAACAAAGGGAGAAATCCCATGTCAGTCTGTTACTAACAAGCTTCAAATTTTTGATCTCCCAGATAATCTAAATGATATACGAAAACTGGAAAGAATTTTAGTGGCTCAAAGAATTTTATTTTCTAAAGTCATGATAATGCGTAAAGGAGAATTCCCTAAATTACAAGGTGCAATATGCAATGTTCCCATTGAAACACCAGGTATATGCAAAGTACTTCCTAGAGGAAGTGATAGTAGTGGGGTAATAAATGTTGAATTAAAAAGAAAGATATCCTACAAAAACCCAGTTATTTCGCAGCAAGTCAGACGACAAAAAGTTTTTGAAACTTTGGACTTTTTAGTGAATAATAATCCTTTGTATCACGATATACATATTGATATGTCAATCATCGACCAAGTAACTAATGATGAATATGTTGAAAGGGTTTTATCTAATAATGGTTCTGTATCAAGCGCTTCTTCCAATGATATAAGATTTGTAGATGATACAACAGTTACTTTAATTAAGCCTTTTGAAGAGCAATTTGAGAATGAATTTGATTCTGATGATCCACTCAGTGCGTATCGGACACCAACATGTGAAACAGTTATTGTATCAGAAGTGCCAAACATTATTTTAGATGATGAAAATGCAATTTTAGCTCCAGGTGAAGGTCAAACCCCCAATTCATTAACACAAGATGAGTTCTGTGAAGAGCTAGCCCATCCTCATCTTTTTCCTACTGGGAAATTTGGTTATAACGTAGAGCGAGATATAAAATTGTCGCCAACAAAGTACTTTAATCAGCGTCTTTTAAATTACACTCAAAAGTTTGCTTCAGATTCAGATTACATTTTTTTTGCTCACAAAACTTTACTACAGCTTAACCTTAGAAGTAAGATCAATATTGCAATGAGAATTTCAAATTCCAACTTGACTGCGGGACTATTAGCAAATAATTTTAATGATACAATTCAAAATTGTGTAGCATCTGATAATGCATACAAGTTTATGAGTACTATAAAAAGGAACCCCTGCATACTGGCAACATATGTTATCTGATGTTCTTGCAATGGTTAAACAACTTGGTGTCCCAACATACTTTATGACTCTCTCTTGTGCAGATTTACGGTGGGAGGAATTTGTTACCATTATCAGACAATTAAGCGGGGATGCTGATACTGATCATGAACTTCTTGATTACCAATCTAGATGTGCCCTACTTAATAGCAATCCTATTGTGCTTGTGCGTCAATATCAATATAGAAAAGAGTTGTTTTTCAAAGAGATAATAATAGATGGCCAACTTGGAAAAATTACATACTATGCTCTCAGAGTAGAATTTACTTTCAGGGGTAGTCCACATGATCATTGTTTGCTTTGGACTAAAGATGTCCCAAAACTTGAAGATGGAAAAGAAAAGTATATTGAACACATAGATAGTGTTATTTCTGCTAATGTTCCTGATAGGGAAGAAAGTCCTGAATTATGGAATTTAGTCACTAAGTATCAAATACACTCCCATTCAAGAACGTGTAGTAAATATCGCAAAAATGAATGCCGATTTCAATTTGGAAAACTTTTCTGCAAGCGTACTATTTTGTCTGAACCACTTCCTGAAGGGTTACCTGAAACTGAAAAACATGATATTTTGGTTGCTAGAAATAATGTGATCCAAACTGTTCAAGAGTATATAGAGATACAAATTTGCATCCTAAAAAGAGAAAACATTCTGGATCCTGATAAGCCTGATTATATTGAAATTGGATCTATTGATACAATTTTGAATTCTTTAGGGTTATTAAATTATGAAAACGTATGAATATTACTTATCAATCTCACCAGACAAAGATCAGCATTTGTTTCTAAAAACGTGACCCATATTCTTGTTTTGTCAACAATTATTTTGCAGAAGAAGGCCTCCTAGCATGGGAGGCCAATATCGATATTCAGCCAGTTTTTAATGCATACAAGGCAGTTACATACATGTGTGCCTATTTTTCAAAAAGTGAAGATAAGTGTTCAACTGCAATGCAAGAAGCATTTAAAACAGGCCAAAGATTCAAATGACAGTCAGTTTGAGAAAATGTCTAAAATTGCCAAAGTTTACAACTCTAATAGAGAATGCTCAATCCAGGAAGCAGTTTACTTAACAATGCCTGAACTGTGGCTTAGAAAATGCTTTCCTGCTATTTCATTCGTTAACACTAACTTACCTGATCAAAGGTACAGAATTTTCAAGTCAAAAGAAGAAATTGAGGAATTGCCTGAGGATTCTGATGATCTTTTCAAACGAAATATGTTAAACAGATATATTGACCGCCCAAACACAGGGCAATTCAATACTATGTGTTATGCCACATTCTGTGCAAACTATACATTAGACACAAAAAAAAAATACAAATGATGAAAATGATTGGCAGCCTACTGTACTAGATGATTCAACAAGTGCAGTGAATCATCAAGAACCCCAAACACTTCCAAAATCAGCCAAATTACTCAACAGTAAGGAAAAACTTAAGCTTCGTAAAGTTCCAAAAGTTTTGAGGTACTACACTCCTAACAAAAACAAACATCCAGAAAAATTTTCCCACCATATTCTAATGTTGTTTTACCCATTTAGATCAGAAGAGAATGATTTGAAACTTGATGGCTCATATGTGTTGAAGCTCAATTTAGATGAAGTCAATGCAGTTGTTAACGAGAACAAGCAAATTTTTGAACCTGATGGTCATCTTGTTGATTTAGTACTTCAAAACTATCGCAATGACCTTATGCATAATCAAGATGCCTTTGCTCAACAAGAAAATGATGAAGTACAAGACCTAATGAGCAACTCATCAGACAGTGAAAATGATGATGAAAGTCATGATATCGAACAAAATTTTGCACCATTTACTCAAACAGTTCATGGCTTGCAAACTGATGACCAAATCAATACCCATATAAGATCTTTTAATTCTAAGCAAAGAGATATTTTTGATATAGTACTAAATTGGGGAAAAATGTATGTGCAAAATTCCAAGTCCAATAATCCTGTTCTCAACTTCAGTTGAGCTATAATCTGAGAATGTCTGTATGTATGTATGTCTGTATGTATGTATGTATGTCCGTCCGAAAACTTTAGGGCAGGCTGGACACTTCAAAAAAGGTCGGATTTGGCTGAAATTTGGCACACTTGTTCCTTGGGTGAATATCTGGGGGTGTTTTTTTCATTTTTTGAAAATTTTGATTTTTGGGGCCTGGGGATGAGTTTTTCGCCAAAACGAGGCTAAAACTTTGGGGCAGCCTGGACACTTCAAAAAAGGTCGGATTTGGCTGAAATTTGGCACACTTGTTCCTTGGGTGAATATCTGGGGGTGCTTTTTTATTTTTTGAAAATTTTGATTTTTGGGGCCTGGGGACGAGTTTTTCGCCAAAACGAGGCTAAAACTTTGGGGCAGCCTGGACACTTCAAAAAAGGTCGGATTTGACTGAAATTTGGCACACTTGTTCCTTGGGTGAATATCTGGGGGTGTTTTTTTCATTTTTTGAAAATTTTGATTTTTGGGGCCTGGGGACGAGTTTTTCACCAAAACGAGGCTGGCAGCCTGGACACTTCAAAAAAGGTCGGATTTGGCTGAAATTTGGCACACTTGTTCCTTGGGTGAATATCTGGGGGTGTTTTTTTCATTTTTTGAAAATTTTGATTTTTGGGGCCTGGGGACGAGTTTCAGCCAAAACGGACAAAGTATATTTGCTACCTAATACTAAATATTTGAAATGTTACAATTGGGCCTTCTAATAACGGGAAAATCTGAAGTTGAGCCCAGTGCGGTGCGCACGTTCGACTATACTACTAGAACCATTGAGAATATTTTTAACAGGTGGTGCGGGCGTAGGAAAATCTCACTTAATTAAATGTATTTACAATTGTTTGTCAAAAGTCCTAGCATATAAAAGTGATGAGCTAGAGAAGCCACGTATTATTAAATTGGCCCCAACTGGTATAGCAGCTATCAATATATCTGGCACCACAGTACACACAGGATTGAGTATTCCAGTTGGAAAATTCAGAAATATGGCTGACAAACAAAGGACTGCCATTAGAAATAAATTACATCATGTAAAGTTGATAATAATTGATGAAATATCTATGATTTCGTCGCAACAGCTTTTGAACATCCATACAAGATTATGTGAAATTTTTGGTGTAAATGACAACACACCATTTGCAGGGAAAAGTATCATTTGTTGTGGAGACCTCTTTCAATTACCTCCAATTTTTCAAAGTCCAGTATTTTCAACTGAGGGACCTATATTGGTGCATTCAAATTATGGCACCTATATTCAAACTAGCTGAATTAGATGAGATTATGCGTCAAAAGGATGACTCTGACTTCATTGATCTCTTGAACAATGTAAGAGTAGGTGAATTGAATAGAAGTAATGATGAAAGTATGATTAAATCTAGACTGATAACACGAGAACATCCTGATATTATCCAATAGAATCATTGCATTTGTTTGCAGAAAATGCTTCAGTCCATCTTCACAATATTCAAAGATTAGATACTCTGCCCTCGGAAACAATAAATGTAGAAGCTATAGACGTTTATCCAAGGGATTTTACTGAATCTCAAATTATCAAGGTTAAAACCTGCCACTTAACGATACAGGTGGCTTATCAGTTCTATTTGATTTGAAAATAGGGGCAAGAGTAATGCTAATTAGTAATATTGATATAGAGGATAGGTTGATCAATGGTCAACTTGGAACCGTCACTGACGTAAAATTCAAGAAACAATAAAGCAGAGCTAATTTATGTTAAACTAGACGATAAGACGGCTGGAATATAAAAGCTCAAAGTAAAGACCAATATGCTAAGGCCACTGAAACTGTTCCCATTGAAAAGAGTGAGGTAAATTTTCCCTTTGACAAAAAAAACCCATACACTTCACCTATCATTTCTCGGACACAATTTCCTCTTAAGCTAGCTTATGCTTGTACAGTGCACAAAGTTCAAGGATTGACTTTGGATTCAGTAGTCGTTAGTTTTGACCTTGCAAGGCAAAGAAAGTTCAATGCTGGTCAAATGTATGTTGCAATGAGCAGAGTGAAAAATCTAAATGGTTTGTACTTTACTGGTCAATATCGACGTAGTGCTTTTGTCTGTAGTAATAAAGTTAGTGAAGAATACACACGATTGCGTCAGAACAAAGTTGAAAGAGTTGCAGATATTATGAGGTGCAGTTCTAATTTAAATGTTTGCCTATTGAATGTAAGATCTTTAAAACGACATGCAGTTGATATTCAAAAGGACAGATTTTTGTATGAAAATGATTTGTTATGTCTGACAGAGACACAGATGAGTTATGAGCATTCTGAGGAAGACAAACAAAATATTCATGAAAAGCTTCCTTATTATATTCTTAGTCATAATATTGACCAGCATAAATTCAACAGTGTTACTGTCTGTCATTCTCCTTCTTTTATTGACATTGATGAGTATGATCATTCATCATGCTTTTCTCTTGTAAAATTTAGAAAAGCTGAATTTACTGAAAAGGAATTTTGTGTTTTGGTTCTCTATAAAAGTTCAAGAATTCAACGTGATGTGTTCTGTTACAATCTTGCTCAATTTATTGAAAGATACACAATTGATATCATTTTAGGAGACTTTAACATGGACGGCTTTGAAATGGAGCATGATCAATTGTTGGCTGACATTCTCCAAGATTATGATTTTTAGTTCCGAACTTTCCAACACATATCGATGGGAAAATGCTTGATCAAATTTGGACACATAAGGAATTGGTGCACGAGTATGGTATTGAAGTTATTCGTAAATGTGTGAACTTATCCGATCATGATGGAATCAAATTATCGCTGACTTTGCTAGCTTAGAATACCCGTCAGAGGCGATTCCCGGCGGGACAAGGGGGGGGGGTTGAAAACTGGGGGTGGTGGATGATCTCAACTTTCTGATGATTAGTTTTGAGTGGTCAAAATTGCAGGAAGTAAAAAAAATTATCTCAAATAAAAAGGGTGTATAGTATCCCTTTTCTCCTATAGCAAATTCTACCTAACTTAAAAATTAATCATCAGAAAATTAGCCAACGATTCAGATACATTTGCTTATGTTGTCATAGGTGCTTTTTTATGAATTGATCAAAGGAAATTTTTTGTGATAGACTGAGTAAACTAGGAATACTCTTTAAAGCAATGTTATCGAAAATCTGTTAATATGATATCAGTACATGTTTGATTCTGGAAAAAATGAACTTTGTAATTAAGGATTGAAGCTTAACTCTGTTGGAAATATGCAATTAAGGTCATCCCACCACCCCGTCCATTCTTATGTAAGTTTTCTGACGTTTAAAGACTATACTTAAAAGACATTTATTCTTTGGGGAGAAAGGCTTTTTTTCTGCATTAACCAAAAGGAGGGCTCTGTTGCTCTGTTGAATTTGACATTTGCAGATGAAGTGGGGAGGGTGTGAGAAATTGGTCAAATATATGTGAGTGTCTTTTATGGATGGTCTATGGTAGAAAAAAATCTATAGACAAAGGACAGTTAGTTTAAAGATGCCTCATTCATTCATTAATTCATTTTTGATTACTATCTCGTCAGGAAACTTACATACCTATGGATATGGCATTTAATGTATTATTTTATTTATTGTATTATTTATCCTATTTTTATATTATTTATTCCTATTTTTTATATTATTTATTCCTATTTTTTATATTTATCATTTTTCTTCTGTTTTTCATAATTATTAGATTTTTTTAAATTGTTATATTCAAAACAAAGTAATATTTCTACCATTTTTTTAATAGGCTTTTGTTAATTGTTTTATTATTTTCTTGTATTCTTTTTGTTATTCATTTGCCTACTCAAAAATCAAAAAGACTGTCACAGAGTTAAAAAATAGACAATATGGAAAAATATGGAATGAAAAAATATGGAAGTGCATTGCAAGTGAATTGATTCATCTATATATGTATGCATTTTGGTTGATATCATAAGGATAATTATTGAAACGTTGAATAGTGGTATAAGTGGATATATATTTCTGTTTTGGAATTATTACAATTGATGTAATTGCTTATCCTAATGCAGCTTGAATTCATTGAATCTCAAAATATCCTAAATGGTCGTCATTTTCAGTCTTTATTAACAAAGAGTCGAATGGCTTCGAAAATTTTCATTACAATCACCAACATTCGATACAATCGCCAACATCGATACTGCATAATATGTGCATAGAGTCATTGTATCATATTATCGTTTCATCCGATTTTCACAATATGCTGTATTTGCTCATCGGAAACATAAAATTTTATGATTTTCAGCATTCCTATAGTAAATCAACTGTCGCGCTCAGCCACCAACCGACCATTGATATTTACAAAAATAACAATTCTTATCGCGATTTCCATGATTTCACTGTGACTTCTTCGACGTACGTATCCAGACTTGACCTCAATCTTCGAAATGTCTGGTGATTTGTTCCTGTTGGAAAAAAAAAAACGATTTGGTATGTAAACTTTGTATGGTTTGATTACTCGAAATGTGACATTTATGTAAACGAAAAACTGAAAACTAATTTTTATTATTTTGGAAGCCGGAAATCCACCGGATGTGAAAAAAAGCCAAATTTGCACAATACTTGTAGTTTTGTAAATTGCTAGCTATTTTCTATGAACTATGAACTATCGAAATTTAGGAATTACGAATACTTGGAAATATAATTTTTAGATTCATAAGATCGAGACTCAAGTTACCCGTTTTTGCCCCTGTACCAACCTGTATTTCTCTGCTCATTGAAAAACGAAAGCAGATTTTCGGCTAGAATGAAAGAAAACTTTCGTACGGATTGCTTGGAATCTTGAATTTTGTCTTTTCGAATTCAAAATATTTGATATTTTCGACCGGAAATGACGTAAAATTTTACCTTACCTTTCGCTCTTAACGCACTCAAAATAGGTTTATCTTATTAATTTTCCGCATTTCTCTTCAAGTTTTAGTTATGTGTATTGTTCTCCAAGCATTTCAATGTTCTTTTCTTGTCTTATTTAAGGTGAAATTTTCGACTTCTAGTCGTCTTGTTTTTTAATGTTCTCAACTCGCTCTTTGAAATAAAATTTGCAGAATTATAAAGTATCATTAAATATTTTTTTTATTTCAGATCTTAGCTTGTTTACAACTCGACGTTTGGTGGAACAAAATCCAGACCATTCTATAGAAATCAGACACCAAGTAAGTATGCATATATTTTTTTATATTCACATGAATATCTAATTAACTTCTTTTGTCAAGTGACAATTCAACATTTCTTGTTTAAAAACCTTGTTAAATTTATTTTCCTTTCTATAGAGACAACAAAGAACTGATGAAAATCTGGATGAAGAAGGCAAAATCACAGTATGGCGATGTCGTAGCAGCAAATCGAAAATGACCATCGCAAAATATGCACAATATCAAGCCAGTACATACCAAGACTCTTTACAGGTTTGAATGAATCCCATCAGTTGCAGTTGATTATACTTGCCAATATTAGTAAAATACCAGACATTATTTCAATGATGATAAATCTTGATGGTAAAACCTTAATATCGAATGTAATCTTAACAGGTTTCAGTTAAAAAAGCTCTTCCAATTTATTTCTTTGTTTACCAGTCTGAAGATTCTGAAGCAGAGAGGGAGAAGAAAGAAAAAGAGAAGAAGCTAGAAGAACAAGGTCTTCCAAAGTAAGTCAACAGTCCCATTTATGTTATAACTTTCTCTATCAATACTGTGTGTCATTATTTGTCTCAGGTGTTTTTCTAATAGAAGTTCTAAATTGTGTATGTAATTCTATCCTGATATTCAATTATCTCTTATCCAGTTAATTTATTGTTCAGATTCAGATTTTACAACACTTTACATCAAACTATCCATTCAATTTACATTAAGCTAACCTTTAACACTCAAAAATCAAATTATTTTTGTAGAAAAAAGAAGAAATTCAAGATGATCAAGTTTGGGACAAATGTTGATTTATCAGACACAAAGAAGTATGTGTTCGACAATTTTTTTGTTTTGAAAAATCTCAAGCAAAAATGAAATTGTCTTGAGAATTTTATTACTGCAACTTTGAATTAGAAAAGAAAGCTTAAACATTTTAAATCATTACATCTGGGATAAGGACTTCTGACACAGCTATTTACTTTTCTTGTCAAGCAGATAAGAAGTTTTGTTTTTTCAGATCATCTTCCATTGATTCTATTTCAATTTATCTTTAGATGGAAATCCCAGCTTGCAGAGTTGACAAAGCTTCCATTATTCTGCAAGGTATTTGATTTTCCACCAAACAATTTATAATCAATTCCCAAGCAAAATCATATGTGCCAGTGCGTGCTCAAACTTTTCATAATTCAAAAATTACTAAGTAAAATGACTGTCTAAAATTTAAAAGGAACATATCAATTTTGAATTTCAAATCTAAAACCTTAAGAATATTTTTTCATTGAATTGCCTTGATTCCTGTAGTGATAAATAAGCAAAACAGATTGTTTTTCCACAACAGGTGGTGTGTGGCAGTAACATGCTATGCCACGTCGGCCATAACATCCTCGGTATGAACACTGTTCAACTTTACATGAAGATCCCTGGATGTCGAACTCCAGGTAATTATATATTTTATAATTCATCAAGCTCCTAGGTTTCCTCCACACAGATGTTAAAGATTTTGAGCTTTCATTTACTTGCATTAGTTATTTTTGTAATAATAGTTTATGACAGGAAGTAGAATTAGTTTTTTGTTATTGTTTGTTTTGATTGTCAACTTGTCAACTTGTCATATTCAGATATTTTATTATTTTTAGGCCATCAAGAAAATAACTGTTTTGCCTCGATCAACATAAACATTGGGCCAGGCGATTGTGAATGGTTTTGTGTTGATAATGATTATTGGGGAGTAATACACGAGCTGTGTGAAAAGTAGGAATTTCACATTTAATGTTTAATTAAATTTTCTGTCATTAACAGTGTTGCAATCAAGTGCTATTATCTCTCTTCCTTTGTTCCAATTGATCTCATGGAAGCAACATTTTCTATCAGTTTTTATGACATTGCAGGTTGTTATGAAGTTGTCTATTGCAAATATTACTTTTTTGAAAAAGTGAGGTTTTCGTTTGTATTTAGTTTGTTGTTTTACGGCATTGTTTTAATTCATGATCTTATTTATTTTCACGTTTTAGACATGGTGTCAACTTCTTATCAGGTATAAAACCTTTTTATTTATAGATTTAAGTACTCCTTAGAGTAATTATGATCATTGACAATTTGCGTTTGTTATCGCTCTTGCGGTCACCTACTTTATAGCATAGTATTGTCTCGGTCCAGTCCAATTCTTTGGCGCAGTTTTCGTGTCTGGTTCTTTAGAATAACATATTCTGATGAGAAATATCAAACCAGGCGTTTAATTTAACAACCTTAACACACATAGCCAAGACTTTTCATGCAAAACGGTTCTTTTTCCCTGAATTTAGGTTCTTGGTGGCCCATCCTTAAAGAGTTGTATGATGAGGGAGTTCCTGTCCACAGATTCATTCAAAAACCAGGAGACTTGGTTTGGGTGAACTCTGGAAATGTCCATTGGGTGCAAGCCATTGTAAGAATTTCAATTTCAATTTTCGAATGAACTTAAAGATCTGACATTATCAACATTCTTAAATTTAATGAATGTATTTCTATTTCAAATGATATACTCTAAGAGCATGACCCTTTCATGTCAAAAAAGTCCTGAAAACCCTGAAAACACTTTGTCTGAAACACTTTTTCTGAACCTTTCATGCTTTTTGGGGGTGTTTTTGGCAAAGATCATTTCCCAGAAACACCTTACCTCTTGAGGTGGTGTGTTTTCAGCATTTCCTGTGTTCCTGGGATTTACATAAATCAACTCTCAATTTTCTCCCTAAAATCCAAGCCAAAATACCTGAAACACCTGCAAGTTTCTGAACCATTCAGTGTTTTCTCTGGCGTTCAAGGTGTTTTTTAACCTTTTGAAGCTCTTGCAGTGTCCTGTTGGAACCAATCAGATAAAAATCGCGTTGTAAATCGGGTTAGAAAATCGGGAAAAAATCAGGAAATTTACAGTCTGGACTTTTTTAACAGTCAGCTTCAACACGAAAATCCGGTGTTTTTAAAAACTTTTAAAACTGAACTTGTGTTCAAGAGTGTTTTTAAAGACATGAAAGGTTCAGGCTCTAATACGGCCAGTTTGAAAAAGTATTGAAGTTTTGATTTCCGTTTTGACCCTATGTATTTTTAGGGCTGGTGTAATAATATTGCTTGGAATGTTGGTCCACTTATACGTAAGTAAATGTTGTGTTAGAAAAGTTACAATTGTTGTAGTTGTATAAGTTTTAAAAACAGGTAAAAAATGTATTGGAATACCTGAACTTTTAGATATATTTTTCTTGCAATTTTTGGAAGCTTTTAATGTGCTATGATTTTTAATGACTTATTTTTATCTTCAGCAAACCAATTCAAATTAGCTGTTGAAAGATATGAGTGGAATAAACTGCAAGGTAAAATGCTGTTATTTTAGTGTTTTTCATACAACTCATTATGGAAAAAACAGAATATAGGAAATCTGATGATCCATCTCCTAAATTGTTTGCTTCATTTTCTAGATTACAAATCAATTGTTCCAATGATAAATTTATCTTGGAGCTTGGCAAGGAATATTCGAATACCTGAAGGCCAATTAGGTGAACATGTGAAGTGAGTCCTATTTTTCATTAAAATTTTTTTATACATCCAAAGGAATCAAAGAGTTTCCTGCCCAACTATTTTAGCTTGTATGACAGAATAATGTGCTTTTTCCTGGTCGTCTCATCAGTATTGCTTATTGCCTTCTCTAAATCACTAAAGTCTTGATAGTTCTGACAGTAATTAAATAATTTTTCTTTATTCACATAAACTAGAGTTTGTTTGGAGCGCTCACTACGCTATTGTGTCCGGACATGTGAAATTCTTAAGGATATGAATATTGAAGTACAATGGCATGGTCGTGAGAAGAATGAAGCTGCACATTATTGTTCAACATGTGAAGTGAGTAACTTTTATGAAATATCTATGAAAGCTGTTCATGCCAATCTTACGTTAGATTTTCTTCAAATGAAAATTAAATTTTATCTTCTAACTATCAACAATCTTTATTTTCTTTTTGCATCAGGTTGAAGTGTTCAATATTTTGTTTGTCAAAGAAATGAACAAGAAGTTGATGGTTCATTGTCAAGACTGTGCACGAAAAACAAGCGTCAGTTTGGAAGGATTCATTGTTCTTAATCAGGTATGTTTGCTTGTAAGTTTGACCAAAAGTAGAAAAGTTGTTATGTAGGTACATTCTACTAATGCAGAAGCAGATCTATGATGAAGATTTATTCTAATGATGTAGATACCATATTTTTTTCTGTACCTTCCTTTGCCGGAATCTATGTTGATCTACTCTGTATTTTAAAAGGAAAAAAACACCTTATCGCCAAAATTTGTCTCCAAAAGATATAAAATTTGTACATGATGTCAGCTTTGTAATTTTGGAGAAAAATCTGTGTGTTGATTTGCTCAATATTTTTCATGGAACTTTTTTACGTCAGTAAATTCTGTATTTTACAAGGAAAATAAATCTTTTAAGATTTGCTCTATATTTTGAAAAATAATAAGTCTGTGTGTAGGTAGATTTTGCTCTGTATTTTACAAGGAAAATCTGTTTGTAGAATTAGGGGCCCTCCACATAGTACGTACACAGTGAAGGGGAGAGAAGAGGACTTAGCAAAAGCGTACGTCTATTGTTTATATGTAAGCCTATATTTCTCTGGGTACAAGGGGGAAAGGATTTCCAATATTTGGAAAAATATGGCTGACCCCTTATTTTGTATTTTACAAGGAAAATTTATATCTAGATCTGGGTTAAGATTTGATTTGTATTTGCAAGGAAATTCTGTAAATTGAATGAGTTCCTCTGCATTTTGCATGAACTGTATGTAGATTTAAGTAATTTTCAAAAAAATCTTCATAGAATTATTTGGTATATTACAGACAAAATCAGTATGTATAATTGCTCTGTATTTTCCAAGGAAGATCTGGTTCTGTATTTCCCAAGGAAAATTTATATTCTGTATTTTGCAAGGTAAATGGAATTTTGTGTAGATTTGCTTTGTATTTTGAATGGAAAATGTATTACTACTGTTTTACTCTGTTTTCTACAAGAAGAATCTGTTTATTGAATTGTTCTGTATTTTTAAAAGGAAAATCTGTAAGTGAGTTTGTTTGTTTGTTGTCTTTTTGCAAGGAAAATTTTTACGTGGAATTGCTTTGTATTTTGTAAGGAAATTGGATGTAGATTAGACTAGAGTCTACTTATAACTGAACTTTGCTTTCTGATAATTTTGATGGCAGTAGACTTGGAGCACTTGACAAGGTTGCTATTTTGAAAGAAAAACACTAAGAAGCCAAATAAAAATAAAGCTATTTGGAGTTGAAAATTTTATCAAAAATCAAAAACCAACATAAAAAACAGTAATTTCCAAAATATAATAGATTCTAAGAACTACCTGAGGGGTCACTTAATTGGCTATCCATATGAAAAAGCTTCTAGTAGACGCCAGTATTTGTATAGATTTATTATGTATTTTGCAAGGAAAACGTGCATGTAGTATTACTCTATATTTCACAAGGAAAATCTGTATGTTGGAATGTTCTGTAATTTACAAGGAAAATATCTATGTAGGATTAGTCTGTAATTTGCAAGGAAAATCTGTATGTAGAATTGCTCTGTATTTTGCAAGGAAAATCTGTATGCACAATTACTGTGTATTTTGCAAGGAAAATCTGTATGTAGAATTGCTCTGTAATTTGCAAGGAAAATCTGTATGTAGAATTGCTCTGTATTTTGCAAGGAAAATCTGTATGTAGAATTGCTCTGTATTTTGCAAGAAAAATCTGAATGTAGAATTACTGTGTATTTTGCAAGGAAAATCTGTATGTAGAATTACTCTGTATTTCGCAAGGAAAATCTGTATGCACAATTACTCTGTATTTTGCAATTGGAAAATCTGTATGTAGAATTACTCTGTATTTTGCAAGGAAAATCTGTATGTACAATAACTGTGCATTTAATTTGCAAGGGAGCTCTGTGTTTAGAATTGAAAAAATGTAAAATTGCTTTTGGGATGTTTGCCTTAGTTCAAATTTTGTAAAAAATCTTTCCAGAGAATTGGTTAAGTATCTTGTAAGGATATGTAAATATTTTTTCATAGTGTCCACCTAATCTCTCTACAGGGGGGGGGGTTAGGATTTTTGGCCTAAATAGACCAGGTGGGACCTTTAACCCCTCTTGACACTTTGATAGTTAACAAAGAAGAGATTTATCTAGATTTCTTTGTATTTTGCAGGGGAAATATATTTGAATATGGTCAAAACCTATCTTGATTTCCTGAAGTGAAGCTTGTTTGTTTGTATTTTTGAAATAAAATTTACTGATCCATGGAATTCCTTCTGGAAACCTTATCAAAAAAAGTCCTTCTGATAACCTGGTAATTTTGAAGGAAACCCTTTCACAGATCTTAGTGTTTCGACGACCTTACATTACTCAAGGAAGGTCAACGTTTTTGAATTGATTTTTTCATATTTGTATTTTTGAATTTTCGATTTTCCTTTTCAGTATTCCATGGAAGAATTGGAGCAAGTTTATAATGCATTTTGTGTGAACATGGTGAATGTGAGTATTTCATCCACTTATTTCGAAAAGATTTGATCGAAATGATTTCAAGTGTCCTTAGAAGCGCTTTTTACAACATTTATTTCTTTGCAAAAAATTAATCCCTCATTATTGTCACCTTCCAAAGGAAAAAAGTTCCCTTTCCTTCCTTATAATAGCTTCACTTATTGAGACTGGAGAGATTTGAAGATTGTTGTTTTGAATACCATTTTTGTTTCTATCAAGCTATTACGCTATATGAAATATAAGAAAGTCAATGTCACTGAACTTTACTAGCTAGCGTCAATGCCTAATGGATATCAGAGTAATAGAAGATATTGTTCATGTTTTTTGTCTCCTCAAGGCTGCCAAAGGATCAACCAGCACAACTGCAACATCTGCAGCTGCTTCAAGTCAGCAACAACCACCACAAGCACCGCCCATCACAAGTGCTTCTTCATCTTCTGCACCAACGCCCAACCCTCCACCCCAACCTGCTCCACCGCCACCAGTGGAAGAGAAAACGTGAATGGGCGCCCTAACGTTCTCAAGTATGGTATTGTAATGTTGATAGTGTTATTTATTGGACTCCAAAACTAAATGCAATCTTTCCTTTATTATTTCATTTAGCTTGAAATTGTAAAAGCTTTTTGATGGATATCCTATTGATATTAATGACGATGACTTTTGCCCTTGTAAACGCATTTGAAGCTATTTCATTTTGCCATTTGTGCTTGAGTCTCCATTCTCACTTATCAAAAGGCAAACACATTGAATGGCATTTTTTATAATGAGAGTTTTCTATTGTCCTATATACCTTTGTCAAGCAAATTTGCTGGCAATTTTATCAAATTATATAATGATAATGAATAGTGTAATGTAATTTAGTGTATAATATTGAGTATGGTAATAATTATGATGTATATTACATATTGTCACTGGAATCATGAATGGTCTGAATCTATATGGTAGTAGACACAGATAGATTTCGCATATTTCTCACCAATTATCAGTTGTTCAGTAATTATGTTGTCTTCAATATTACCCTTTTCAAAATTTTTTATCAATAATCTTTATTGCATAGTTAGTGAAATTATCATGATTTTTTTGTAGTTGTGTTTTTTTAGAACTTTTTACTTTTTACTATTACTATTATGTGTTCTATTTGATCTGTCCTTTGTCTAATTTTTATGTTTGAAATTTTATGTCCTTGTCTGATTTGTTTTCTAAATTAAAAAAAGCCTCTTTAAGATTATAAACAATCGCCAAAATAAAATCCATTCACTTTAAGTGTACACTTTTTTTGCTACCTTGTGGAAACCAAGTCAGCTTTATTAAGGCTAATACGCTTGAGAGTGGTTTCCACATTCTAATGTTCCACTTAATGACCTCTTGCGATAAGGACACAAATTTTATTTGTATTTAGTATCATTTTTCTTTCTTTACTTATATCCTTTATCTGAGTATTTTTCTAATTAAATTATTTGAAATCTTTTACTTGCTTTCAAATTTTGGAGATTTTTTTAAGGGCACTAAGGCCCCCCCCCCCCACTGAGACACAAGCGTCGATCTTTGGACTTGATGTAAAATTTGCATTACTTTCTCATTGAAGGTTTAATTCTGTCTTGAGTACGCCATGAATGAAATTTTAACACTCTGCGTCCCACCTTTGGGCCCACTTTTTGACCTTAGAGCCTGGACACAATTATATGTAGGGTTGTATTTTTCGTGCATCAACACTTATTTTATCTCTTGTTATCTTTTTTCGTAAATATCAAATCTGTGATTATTCACTCATTCAAGTTAAAGTATTTCTGTCTTAGTTGTTTTTCTGTTTCCCTGTTCTTTACTCCTAGATTAGCTCCCAATTCCTTCCTCAAAGTTTGAAATTGTATTTTAGCTCCCTCACGATACAGACTCTAATGGCCCTTTGCTCTATGAGTTGATTTGAAAGAGAAAGTAAGTTTTTGCAAAGCTAGGGCATGCCCGTTTTAAGCATTGTTTATAGTAGACCACAAACCATAATAAATATTAGTAAAAGGTTTTATAAGCTCACTTGGAAAATCTCGCGATGACAATAAGCGACTAAGATATCATTTTTGTTTCATTTGTATCATTAAACAAAGAAAAAGTAAATTTTGAATTTTATTTAACTTTTATATCAAAATTTATTCCAGCAATTTCAATTCTTGTTAAACCGCCTTCTTATAAAGGTATACTTAGATTTAAAATGCTTCTGCTTACAAAAAGTAGATTACATTATGAAAACAAAAGCCTTGTTTTCTATAACGAGAGCTCGTTTTCTCTATCTTTGATGATTATGGCATCAGACATATATGAGAGTTATAATGACATCCATGAAGGAGAGATGCCACTCTTTCGCTCTTTGTCATGTTGTCTATTAATACCAAGGTGATCTTTACTTTTCATTTGTATTTAGCTTAAAACACACGTGGTGAATTGGTAGATTCTTAATTTGTTGTGTTGAAGATGAAAAACATGTTTTCGCTAGATTTATTGGTTTCGTTCGTTTGTGCTTTAAAATTTTTAATACTCCTTGATACAGTGTCCGGGATCTCTCTGAATCTAGTCACCCGAGTTGTTTGATTTTAACGTTTGGTAGCTTTTCCGGGTATCTTTGCAGCCATTTGTTTTGAGTAGCTTGCATAGAAAGATTATAACTTAAATTAGCGTAGTCAAGAAAAACACATCATCTTTCTATGAATATTTTGGCCAACTGGCCTTTTTCAACATAAAAATGGATTCATTTATTTATTTTTAAATTAAATTATATTTCTGTTTTGGTATTTCTGTTATTTACGCCTTGGTTTTGCTAGATGTTAGTGAACCCGTTGGCAAAGTTCAAAATTAAGAAAAGTTTACAGCCTGGATATCGCTGGATATCCAGGCTACCATTTGATACAGATTGTGATTTCTCCAGCTGAAAAATATTCAATTTCAAATATTCAAGGCTGAGTTTGAAAGTGATTTCATCGCAAGCTAATAAAGATAACTAATTCCAAAATGTTTTGAATTTTTGCAATCATATATATTATATGTACTCCTGTGACATTAGTAAAAATGTGTTTTGGCCTAAACCCTATTCAAACTAGGCTTTTAGGGGCGGTTCAGAACTAGGGGGGGCTTTTCCTGTACCACCCCGTAACTTTTGATCTAGTGGGTATTTTTGGATGAAATTTGGCACACAAGATCCTTGTCACGTAAGGTAACTTTTGACAAAAATTTTTTTTGATGACGTCACTCATCATGCCCAAAGTGAGCAAAAACCAAAATTTTCCATTGTTCTTATAAATAGCTATTGTATTCTAACAAAGGCTTTAGAAAAAAGTTGCCTGAGTTTAAAATGCTTATTTTATCCTAAATATTCAATAATACGGTTTAAACGATATATTTGACATAAAAAAGTAAATTTGTGTTGGAAAAGTGTCAATTTTTGTGACACCTTACTGTCAGAAATGTCATCATGCTCAAGGTGTGAAAATATTTAGGTGTCAAATTTTTTTTTATTTTGAAGCAAAATAAAAGTTAGGAATTTACAGAAAATTTCACGGCAAAAGCTATATTATTTCAGGAGCTATTACCAATAGTTTGACTTCCGAACAGAAAGAGCCCCCCCCCCCCTAGTACGAATAGGGTTAAAGCAGCCAAAATCTCAAAAAAGGCAAAATTGAATTTAAGTCAGCAATTTTGATTTTCTACAACGAAATACTCTTCTTTTAATTAACGTACAACTAGCCGGTACCCGGCGTCGCACGCCGGTTTAGCTGTTGCTGAACGCATTTTAAAGTCCTTTGGATGTTGGGAAGCTGGCTTAAAATACGATGAAGTCAAAATTAAAGGGAAAAATTATCTTCAAAGTTTGACTCTGTCCCTCCCAGGTCACGTATCTTTTAACCATATTTTGAAAAAGATTTTTAAATTGTTGCAAAAATGATCAGAAAGGGCGTTATTCAAACTATACCATACCGGCGACCTGCGACGTCCGAAAAGGCTTTGCAATTAGATTTTTTTCTCGCTTCGCTCGCTTTACATTTGCCGTACTTGTTGATGATTAGGAAAACTTTGATGTCAAGATAAGAGGAGTGAAATTATAGACATGACACGAGATTCGTCGAAAAAAGGCAGCCCGTGGGTACTTAGGCAAGAGAAGGATACGGGCATGAGCCGTTCTTAAGGATGCCTTTTTAAAGATGGCAGTCCCTGTAAGGGTTGGAAAAATCAGAAAATCAAACTTCAGTCCCACTAAGAGTCGGTAAAAATAGGGAAAAAATTCAACTTTTTACCCCCAGAAAGATAGAAATTTAATCAAATTAGTCCCAATAAGGGAAGTAAACTTCACAAAATTTCGCTTGTTTCTTCTTCTCTCTAGTCTCGCTAAGGGTCCAAGGGCCAAAAGTCAGGCAGCTAGGCACCTTCGTCATAACTTTTCGAATTCAACAATGAATGACTTAGATTTACAGCAATATAATTATCGACATAGATGTTTATAAGTCCCTTTTTACGAAGAAAGATCTCTTGTTTTACCCGCCGTTCGAATGTTGTTAATGTTGCTGTTTAGGGTTCCAACAAACTTGTCTTCTGATTCTTATGTTTTAAATGTTTTAAATTTGTTCTTTTCTAAAACAGATTTTGTTTGAATGATTTTCTTTTGTTTTGTTTTGAAACGAATTCGAATGTCTCAAATCAAATAAGGTCGTTAATTACATTCGAAAACATAAAACAAAAGAATAGAGAGAAAAAAAGAAAAAAACATAAGAGGCGGGCTCGGGCACGTCTGGGCAGATATTATAATCTATCAATCAAAACAAACTTATCGAACAACTCAAAGTCTTTATAAAACGGCGCGAATCTGATTTAACACATTTGTGGAGCAAGAAGCAAAAGTCATCTTTTAAAAGAACAAAACATTGCGTTCGAAAACGAAAGTGACACACAAACACACATACAGACTACGGCTATTAATATATAGATTCATCATAACAACATCCCTTCTCACAGACCAGGTACTGCAGGTAGGATTTTTTCAGCCAGTGGGAAATAACCGACTGAAAATATTTGACAACCCCCGGGGGGGGGTACTACCCTTGTCGACCGACGGGGGTGCTCCGCTGAGGTTCGAAAAATGGACCCTACGTGGAACTCGAAATTTGCGAAAAAAGTGACCCTGAACGGGACTGAAATTCCAAAATTTTCTACTTTTCCCCCAAATTTTCCAAAAATAGGCACCCTACGGGGGACTGATTTTTCTATTTTGGTGTTTTTGCGACCCTACCTGGGACTCGTGGAGGTTGAAAAAGATACCCTGACCAGCGGAGCATCCCCGTACCCCATTTTGCCCTAGTACCCCCCCCCCCCCCGGGTGACAACCGACTGACTGAATATCAATTGAATAAATCCTCACTGAAAATATTGTGCTCTTTTTCCATCCATGAGTTTTCCTCGAATTTTTTGACGTGAAAACAATGGAATTCAAATCCCCAGCCATAAAAAACAACAAAGGAATATTGGTATAAATATCCCTATTGAGTGTAACTGAATTTGAATGCCATTGTTTTCAGGTAAAAATAATGCAGTAGTGTGAATGGAAAAAGAGCATAATATTTTGCAGTGAGGGTTTATTCATTTAATTTATTATTATTCTTCTGTTTCTTTTCAGCGGGGACAAAAATTTAAATTTGGTGATTGTTAGTACGTTAGTTTTTCACTGGGGAAAGATTGGAACTGTGAGAAGGGAGTGTATCATACTACGAGGGGTGAAAATATCGGGATGCGATAGAATTGTTTAAAATTTGGACATGCACTAATTTAGCTGAGTTTGTGAATTTTTGGTGATTATTTCTTAAGAAGTGTACGTGTTTTTGTTTTCGAGTAATTTACCCCTAGCCCCATACCCCCAAGAAGTGGTACTAACATGCCACTTTGGACTTCGCAGAGCTCTGACGAATCCGTTATTAGTTGATGCAAGCGGCCTACTTTGGACTGTACAGCGGTTCCATATAAAGTAAATCGAATATTTTATTTACGCTTTACCGCTGCAGCCATTCTGCATTTTCATATTTTTCAAAAGCTTTCCCACAGTCTTTTGATCTGCACCGCAGAAAGCTGAAAATAACTTTTACAAAAATATTGAAAAAAAATTGTAAAAATATAAAGATATAATTAAAATATATAAAGGGAGGGGAAAAATGAGAATATTCTTTTTCATATAATTTTGAGCAAAAGAAGTTGAGTTTAGCTGTTTGAATTTTTTTTTCGCTTATTTACCCCACCCCCTTTTTACCCCCTTATTGCCACACCCTTTTTGCGAACACAATCTGCAGTCGTGCAGTTAAGTGAGCAGCGGTTTAACTTCTGTAAAATTGCGTCACACAAACCAAACTGGGTTGGTTTATCGTATGTTTATCACGAGCAATTAGTTTACAGAAGCAAACCGTTCAATCGTGCCATTTTTAAGAATTTCAGCATGTTTTTTGGAAAGCTTCTAGAAAGTTAATTTGTTTTTCATTAGTTTATTTTACGTGCCAGAGGGAGGAGCACGGGAGGAGCACTAAAATGCGTAACATTTTTTGAAATGATGTATTTGGTTTAAGCTTTAAGCTTGATATTACGACGTGGATGTCATAGAATTATAGTTTATCAATAATTCATTGGTAAAAAGAATCAGAGATTCTTTAAACACACACTCGGCAAGAAGATATTGCGCCCAAACAAATCGATTGATTTCCAGTGTGGACAGGGCCTTATATTTATTTTCGAATGTTTTTTAGATTTGTTCGAAACAATGTTTTTGTTTTTTGTTTGTCATCACTGTCTGGCCTGGTGCTGTGTGTGTGGTGGTTGTCTGTGGCGTGGTTACCCCGTGGTTACTTTTGTTTTGATAGGGATGATGGTTTTGTCCAATAATTTACTGATTTCTCAGATTAAAGCTTCAGAACCACATATTTTAAGGAGACAGGGATCTATTTCATACCATTTTTCCGACTCCCGAATGTGTAACAGTAATTACTCAGTCATTAATGAATTTTCAATACAGGGTGTCCCGAAAAAGTATCGAGTCGTACCACTTTTATAGAAAGAAAGTTCTTATGCGTGTTTTACTAAATTTGCAATGCAACGCAATTTTATTAACTGTTTCTCTGTGTCATATTAATTGTCATGAGACATCTTTTGTGAATAACTTTTAATTGTCATGAAAATTCTAAAGAAAAATAATTAAAATGACTGTTATAAAAGCAATTATTGTGTTAGTATATATTTTCTTACATTTTGTCGCATTTCTACTCAGAATCATGTTCGAACTCGATACTTTTTTTCGGAAGACCCTGTACTTGAAGGCCTCTTTACTCGAATCCTGATTATATTCTGAACTGACACTTTCGAGAGTACCTGGATGATTGCTATGGTTACTTTTGTTTGCGCTGAGTGCAAGCTGAACCGAATCGTTGTTTGTCGTCACAGTGTATTAGCCTGTGATCATGGTACCCATCACAAAACATGAATTTTTCAAAATTTTCTGCCTGGTCTTCCTAAAGCGTTTTGCATTCCGACATTCCAACGATTGTGCGAGGCTAAACACGAGGGAAATCACTTGAAAAAAGGTGTACGATACTTTTTGACTTTTTGAATTTTCATTTGACTTTTTGACTTTTTTTTGACTTTTTTTTGACTTTTTTTTGACTTTTTTTTTACTTTTTTCAAACTTCCATTTTGACTTTTTCCCGACAAAAACGCCCACCGCCTTCGGGCGCCTAAGATTTTCCGCCCAAATCTGTCCAAAAACGCCAACCGCCCATAAATTTTGCTCCACCCATCCGCCCATTCAAGAAACTTTTTGACTTTTTCAAGACTTTTTTTTTACTTTTATTTGACTTTTTGACTTTTTTTCTAAGAATTTTTGACTTTTTTTTTTACCTTTTTGACTTTTTTGACTTTTTTTTGACTTTTTTGACTTTTTTTTTGAATTTTTGTAGAGGTGTACGATAATTTTTCGAGTGATTTACCCCTCGGCTAAACATTTGCCGACCTAAGGATCTAGGTAGACCAAGCAAGCTGTAAATAGTAGAAAAATCAAAGGAAGAAAACAATTTACAGTTTGAATTTCCGGGCTACATAAATTGAAGTAATAAATCAAATTGAAAGAGAGGTACTAGTTTTGTTGTTATCTGGTTCTAAAGTGTTTACCCTCTTATACACCCCTGTGTCACAGACCCGCTGGAACCCCAGCCCCACTGGAACATTTGGTCAAAATTTTGTCCCCGGTGGGGAAAATACCCTACAATTTCAGCCCCAGTGGGAAATTGACTTTGATTTTATCCCCATTCAAAATTCAAAGTATAGAATTTGTACTTCAAAACCATTCCCACTGGATTTTTAAAGCTTGGAACAAATGAATTTCTATCCCCTTGGGATTTTGAAAGACAATTTCATGCCCGCTGTGGGAAAAACTTTCTCCGGGGCTATAAAGCAGGGGGTGTTCTGCTCTCATCCCGGTGTATATAATACCCTACCGTCTGGTTATTGCATGCATGACTAAGATTTTACAAAGCTCTAAAGATAGAATTTACGGGCCAGTAATTTCATTGTTCAGGTTTAAATTTTTCACAACGTTGTTTTTTCAAAGGGAGCTTTTCCAAAGGTTTTAAAAAAGTATTTACCAAGTATAATACCCTCTTCTTTTCAGGACAGTTTTCAGAAAATTTTTTGTGTTTCAGGTGTTTAGTTAGAGGTTGTATACATTTTGTGAGGAATTCACATAGATTCTCAGTGACAGAATTTACCGAAGAGACCAACAATCCGCCAACAATGAAAGAACTTTTACCCTTTTTACCCGTAGTTAGAAACTATGATAAACTTCTTTAACAAACTTTTAGTACGTAGTGAAGTACGTGCTCGAATGTTCATTTTGTGTTAAATTGTGAAAAAAATCTTTTCTTTGCTAACATAACTTCACTTCTCTTTTCGTTTACGTCTTTAACCCCTACTGGGTGAGAAAAACCCCAAATTCATTACATCATCGTTTGATTTTTTTTTCATAAGAATGTTATCATTTTATAAACCACACATTTTTATCGTTCATAAAATTTTTTAGAAATCTTAAAATTCTTCTGTTCTGGAATTCTTTAATATATTACCCTTCGAAATTCTCTCAATCTGAAAACAGCAACTTTGTTTTCATTAATTTTTTGTAAGAAAGTATAGTATGTCTATTTTCACTGGCTGAAGTTGTTGAGTTGTTGAGTAGATATTGAGTTCTTATAAAAAGAACCCGTTCGTAAGAGGAATGGGTCGATAATGAATACTTTTCACCAGACTCCTTTCTTTTAACAAACAGAACAATATACAGCATTGTGTGGTTATGAAGTTGCGGTTTAAAATTTTAAAGCAAAAAATACAGTGAATTATTTTGATGTTAGTTAGAACCAGAGATGACATGTTATAAAATTTGTTACAATTTTCTTCTTGTGTTGTTGATCAAGTATTTTTTGTGTCATGAATGGAATACTTCATGGAAGCCATGCCGATGAATAATTGACGTGTTTTTGAAAATTCCATTCTAATTCAGGTGGGATTGAAATAGATAAATATTATCAGGAAAACTTTGAAGAAAGAGAAAAAGAAATCAAGTAAACACGTGTCCTGACTTGGGAACCGAATTTTTAGATAGGGAAAAAATTATTTTGTATTTTTGGTAGCAGTTTATTTTGGTTTGGTACATTGGGGGAGTTATATGGAAGTATGGTATTATAGAAGGATGTCTTTTTGTTAAATTTCTATGATTTTTAAATACTGAGGAAATATCTCTCCCGTTTATCGGGAGATCACCTGGAGATTGAAGTCTTCCTTTGTCAGAAGGAGGGAGTGGATCGTCTTCATTCAAGTTCTTTTACCTGTGGGATAATGATTTAGGGGTACAATATTCTTTTTAAAATGTCCACTTTCAATCAGGAGCCCTACTATCACATGTGTTGAGAGTTCAAACTATTTGAGACCCGATTGTTGGACGAGATATCTAAGTTTTTTTGTTCAAAACTTCTTTCGTGCATACATCTCTATTTCCCTTTCTCTCTTGGAAGTTTATTTTCTTTTTTCCCTCACTTTTTTTTTCTTCTTTAAATTTTCCCAATGATTCCTGCTGGGAAATCTGAAAACAACACTGCCTCAACGTGTGGTGAACTTCTTTTCCTCTCGTCAAGAATTTTCAATTTTTTGAAAATCAACATGGTAAATATCATGGAATTTTAAAGCAAAAGTCGAATGAATGAGAATCAAATAGTTTTCGTACTGTACGTCGACTTAACTTATTTACTTTTTGCAGTTCATTGTGAATTTACAAATATAGTGATTATATTTGTTTTCGTGTTTGAATTTTTTCTGTTTTTGTTGTTTGTTTACATACGAAGACGAACGATCCTTAACTACAACATTTTAAGAAGAATTCCTTGTTATATATGTTGGTGTTTTCGTTATGGAATGAAGCAGCTTTTTTGGCAAAATTCATAAAATCTTACAAAATGTTACAGTAGTACAGAAGGCTCTCGCTTGTTCGAACTTCTTTTATTCGAATCTTTCTATTATCCCCGTCCTCTTATGTATCTGCTTTTTTGTTTCGAAGAAAAAGAAGAAGGAAAAAGTGAAAATGGGAAACGCCCTTTCGAGTAAATTAGCTAGTTTATTATCATTATCATTATTGTTATTTGTTAAATTTCTTGAATACCCCTGTCGCCCTGCTTCAGCTTCAGTTTCAGTTTCACACTAACTATAGCTTCGTTATGTTTTTTGATTTTCTTTGGCTTTTCAGCAGAAAGCCGATATCCTCTCTTGCTATCCGTCCAACATCAGTTAAGGTTAGCCTGACGCGTGGTGCTAAATTAGTGGAGGTGTGTTATGATAACAAAATGATTTCTTAGCTAATTTCCTTTTTTTTTCATCAGAAGAATGTCTCAGGAATGTCTCATATCTGTTCGAAATGATTTTGATGAAAAAAAATATTCGATTTTAGATTTTATATCACGTTTTCAGAAGTTGACATTAAGTCTAAACTTTTTGAAGGCTTGGGATGTTTGATGTTCTTAACTTATTTTTGAGTTGTAAGCCTAAAGTTTTTCTAATGATGTTTCTATTTTTACCATTTTCTGAATATTATTTTAACTTTAGAGTCTGCAAAAGTTTAAAGTATTCTTATCTTTTTCTTAATATTTTGGCCATCAAAGCCGTATGTTCAATCTCTGATTGTTTTTCATCGGGATAAAAATTGATGTCGCTATAATTCGAAAACTTTTTTGAGTTGAATTACATTTAGTTTGAATTTCAATTGGCATTACCTATCTAGTTGATAGATGTTGAATTGTTTTCTCAAGGAGTATTAAAAAACGGAGGGCCCGTAAAAAACTCCGACTAAAGGCTTGTTGGTGCAATGCAGCATGCTCCATTCCACCAACCTGAAACACTTTCTCGTGTCTCCGCCCCATTTTTCTTTCTACCATTTCATTGTCCATGGGACAATGGAGCAAAATTGATTCATTGATTGTTGCATTGCACCAACGCGAAAAAAAACTTCTCGTGTCCCCAAGCCTTTAAGTGTGATTTATTTAGCAGTTTTTTGAGGATGTATTTTAATGATTGTCCAGGCACGCTTTAACATTTGACAATAATTGACATTTTGAAGGATTAGTTTTCCATTGAGTAATATCTCATTCATATTGTTGGAAAAGGGAATTAATTTTCTATCGATTAGATTTTATGAAAAAAGCTCATTTTTACTTGACATTTGGAAACGATCCTGTCGGTGAAGTTGTCGGAAATTATGCAACCAATGCCTGTAAATCTAGAAAATATGATTTTAATGAACAGGTCAAATTATTTGACATCAATCTTTGAATTACCCTTGAGTCAAACGGACTGTCGCAGGTAAATTATTTTATTGTAAAAATAATTTTTTTGTGACTTAACGTTTTTGATATGAACCAAAACATTTCACCATTTCAAATGTGTGGAAAATGGAAAAGCATTCTATTTTTTCAAAAGTTTACTTGAAGCCACGTGAGCTTATGAGCTTCCGCACCTCATGACAAACTCGTGTACAAATGAGATAATTTACGAGATGATTTGTTGAAATGAGTATTTATTCATCATTTTAATATGCCATTTCCTTTTTTCTGCAAGTTTTGGTAGCCTTGCCAAAGTCGATTTCTTGAAATTAGAGGGATTTTGGCACAAAGATATTGTCCATTTGAAAAACGACCCTCTTACACGTGCTGAGAGGACTTTGATGTAGAATTCTATCAGACCACTCAGAATGAGTGTTTCATCCCAGCTGGCACACAACGTTGTTTCAACGTTTATCTAATGTTCATAACGTCCAATTAACGTTACTTAAACGTTAAAACAACGTTGTGTGCCAGCTGGGATGGTCATGAATGAGGGCTTTTCATTGAGATGAAAAAAGATTTCCCTTTTACATCTGGTTTCTTGTAAAATCCAATAACCACGGTATCCATCAACTTCTGATACAATATCTACACAATATTTCTCAAAAACAAAACACATTTTTTAACGAAGAGAAACGATATAATTATCATTGAACATCAGTATTGGTTGTACGCGAGACAGGGTAGTGTTTCTTTCCCGAGACAGTGAGACAGGGTTGATAAAGTTTTTTCGAAAAACTGCTTACATCATGACATCATCTTTTCCGCGCGATTCTGATCAACAATAAAGTGAAAACTTACAATTTTTATAAACTTTGAGGTTTTGTAGATCTATAAAATGTGGTTCAAAGAAATGTATCCTTTTTTAAAACTTCTCACTCTTGGTACTTCTTACTTGATCATTTTCTATATTAAACATGGTGAAGTAATCCCTTATTACATCCTTGTATAAGAAAAAAAGGTCCACAACTACTGTAAACTTGGGGGCTCTAAAGTTTAGAAATTTCAAGATGTTTTTGCTTAAAAGTTTTAAAGATTCAGCATTTATTTTTCTGTATTTTTCTCCTTCACTATATCCAGAATTCCAAAGCTCCAAACTGGAGACTATTTAGTTCTTGTAACTTTTTGAAATTTTCCTTCAAAAGAAATAAGATGTGAAATTGAAGCCGAAGGCTTATGGTTGATGACAATGACGTGTGAAGGACGCCATTTTGTATCGATTTCATTATCTCTTTTCTGTGTTTTGCCTTTTAAAGATTATTTTATGCTGACAGGCTATTTCCCCTTTCAGTCCCAGAGCTTTGCACTTTTTGGAAAAGAAAATTCAAAAGTTTTTTTTTGTAATTCATTTTGTTAAGATTTCATACTTTTTCTAATGATAGCTACGCGAGTTGCAGAAATCTTTTAGTTCAGGAGATATAGCCTGGTGAAGTCGGGTCCCATAGCCATAGGTATCCGCTATGCGGGTGACAGAGACTGAAAGGGTTAAGGCGACTTTTTTATAAAAAATATAAAATGTCCCAATTTTTGGTTGAAAGTACTTTATGAGAACTTATTTTGGCAACGCGAACTAATTTTAGCGAATTTTACTCTGAATGGCCGACCGTATACGTGCATAATTTATTGCCTCTAAAATTTCATAACTTTGAGGAGCAGAAATATTGACCTTGAATATTGAATTTTCGTGCCATGCAGAAGCTCTTCAGACAGTTTAAAAAGAGTCTTCGTTCTCTTTTTCAACAAAAAACAAGAAGGTCTTGCGTCAGCATATTCTTCAATTTATTTGTTTCACAACACTGTTAATGACGTCATAATTAAGAAGCTTTTTGTTGCAGGTGCCTTTTCACGAGGTTGTTTTTATTTCAATTCCCCTCTTTCTTTTAGTTCACTTCTTATTATTCTATCAACTTTTTGAATTCTATGTTTCTTCTTTATTTTTGTGCCATTGTAATTCAAACAGGCTTTGCTGGTACTTCATTTGGCTATTTTTTTTGGTTTTAACGTGATGCACGCGTGTATAACCAGGTATAACTTACAGTTCTGGATGAGACAGCACACTCCTGTCACCGTGCTGTAACCCGGTGACTTTTGCCACGAGTGAATCGAGATTTCATTCGTCGGAGAACTTTTAAATATCCTTGACAACTGTACAAGGAGTCCTTTAGAAGCTAAAGTCTAACAGAACAATTTTTTTATAATTATCGATATGGAAATGCAAGCTCATTTTGACAACCCTGTCTCATAGCCCCGGTGGAAGTCTTTCCTCAGTGGGGATAAAAATTCCTATTGAAATCCCAATGAGGATAGAAATTCTATTGTTCCAGGGTTAAAAAGTCCAGTGGTGATGATTTTGGAGTCCAATTTTTCATCATTGAATTTTGAATGGGACTAAAATCAAAGTCAATTTTCCAGTGGGGCTGAAACTCAAGGGTATTTTCCCACCGGGAACGAAATTTTTACCCAATTTTCCAGTGTGGCTGGGTTCCAGCGGGTCTGTGACACAGAGGTGTTTTTATGTATTTTTCATAATTACGTAAACTTTTCTTTTTTCCCGACGGTCAGCGCGAGAAATTCTATGTATTTACTTGATTAGGCTATACGCATCCCCTCTGATATGCTTTGATATATAGGGGATGTGTATCGTGTATAAAATTCCCGTCGAAAGACCAAAATGTGGTAAAGACGCTATGTGACTTCTGTTTAGCCATTACAGATTCGTATTAGATGCTGGTTGTGGCAGGTTGTGGTGGAAAATCTTGTTTTAATGGATTCGTATTCAAAATTCCATTGTTTAATTGAAAAACCCAGTTAATGTTTCAAATGACCAAATAAAACTCATTTCAATTCTTAGAGAACTTTTCGCATCGGGAACAATTTTCGTCTGCCTTTCGCAGCAATCAGTCGAACTCTATTAGCTTTAAAGCTATACAGATTTGTACACTTTTTTCGACTTTAAAAGAATATATACGCAGTGACCAAGTATTTTTAAAGAAATTTAGGGATTTCTAACTTTTTTACTTTTGATAGCAAATTTATCAGATCATTCAGTTACGGAAATTTTAAACAACAAACAGGATACGAGCAGTTTCCCTGTGATTTTTTTTCAACGTTCATAAAAATGTTTGTTGGTAGACAGATCTAGACGTTGTCTGACTGTTCGGGGAGATTCATACCACCCTTTTCGATTCATCATTTCAAGATGTCTTGTCACATAACAGTCCAAGTTAAATCCTACCTATAGGGTTTTTTATAAGAACAAAATGGTTAAAGTATTTGGATGTTTTTAATTTTTTGAGTTTTAAGCTTAAAAATGTTCTAAACATGTTCTTATTTTAATCATTTTGTGATTATTTTTGTCTATTTTCCTAAGAAATTGGGTGTTTTAGAGCCCACAAAGCCTTAACTTTTGTTCTTAATATTTTGGCATTTTGACCATCGAAGCCTTATGTTCTTATGTTTGTCCAAAAACGAGTATCTATGAAAGGAGGAGATGTTTGCAAGTTGAAATTTTTGCTTACCCCAAGTACTCTATTCACGTATTCAACAATGCTATTAAATAAGCTCTCCAGGTTACCTTCCCAATTCAATTCATGACAGGATCTAAAAATGAAAACAATTTTTTTAAGCGTTAGCAGGATTAGTGAATGTTTTCAAAACAACTTTGATAGGAATGTATCCTTCTTTCCTGTTTGTGATTTTACTTCCCTGGAGTTTTTCTTTCCCTAAATAGCCTCAAGTCGAGAATGATACAGAGGTTCCACCAATGACACTGTTAAGGGGCTAGACAAACGGATAGTAAACATTATGAGCATAAACAACACACGTATCAGTCTATACATTACAATTTCGGGCTTCCGAAGGTAGTCGGGTTTTAGGTGGCTTGTTCCACCTTGCTAGTTGGTGATGTAGCTGGTAATAGCCGTAATGCATCTGTATTTATTTGTTAATATTTTAAATTATATACCTGTAGGCAAAAAACAGTACTTGGCTAAGCTATTTAAAAGGCGTCGGAGAATCAGATAATCGCCTTTTTGTTTTCTTTCATCTTATGAAATAAATTGCATGATTTTGGCGTGAATTTAAAATAAAGTTTTTCAGGTTTCCTCGATTTCCTAAATTTCGGATATTGGGCTTGGGACCTAGTTTGTTTATTGTCTAAAGTATTTTTTTGGCTTTAAAGCTTTAACGAATTTTCTCAAAAGTCAAGATCATTAAAATCTTTGACGTCTTTTAGTCAAAAAAAATAAATTTTTCGATTGAGATTTTATCCCCGTGTGTTTTCTGATGTTTGTGACTCTTCGCCGCTGAAATAAAGTGATGTTTGAGAGAGGAAGGTAAGCTTGTCATTCGAAAAAGCCTGACGGAGGAGTTCACTATATTGACGCACAGAAAAGCTAATTATATCATTTTTTTTTAAATACGCGAGTTTGACAAAAGAAATATTAATTACGAGTCGATATGACTTTCAATTTTTCTTATGATGAGCGGGTTTTGACAATGTGATGTTTTCTCTTGCGAACAGTACGAGACAATATTATCATGTCGTGTTTGCCTGTGGTGTGTATGTGCTTCAGATGTCGAGGAATGGAGTTGTTTTTTTTCAGATTAAAGTCATCGATTTTACATCCAAATTGAACGTACAGTATAAAATTAACTTTGTCATAAAATGTAACGGTTTGAGTTTGTATATCTTTCAAGAGAAGTAGTATAGGAAATTGAAATCATGTTCGAATTTGACATGTTATGTTATATTGCTTGGTCGTTTGATATCATTATGTGAACTTCACAGAACAGTGTCTGGGAAAGAAGGCTCTTGTTTTCTCTAGATTTGCCCCTTTTGGTGCCGTTTTTCAGCGTCTGGTTGACTTAAGTCTTTCCCATACGATTCGCTAATTCGAACTCAGATGGGAAATCTAATCGGTTCGAATAGACCTTATCGGAGTTTTTGATTATTCTAAAAAAGCGATGCATTGTGGGATTGTTTCGTAAGAGATTTCTATTGTAATACACCCGAAACATTCCCACAATGCATCGCTTTTTTAGAAAAATCAAAAACTTCGATAAGGTCTATTACAGACAGGTTTAGGAAGAGGACTAGAACTAGCTCGAATCATTTCCTAAATTACTGTAGTTCGTTATAAAGAAGTTGAGACTGATCCGACAAAGCTTTAGTTTGTAGCTCTACCTTTCTTGTTCTACGAGATGCAGGGATATAGAAAAGTAATTTGCTTGTAATGTTTTTATTTGTTTTACTTGTCAAACTATTTAACGGTTTTTGATACTTGTAATCAGTTAAGAAAACATTTTTTTCTTGTGATCCTTGTGCAAAAAGAAATTTGATTTTCTTCTAACATCTATAAAGTGTGAAAATCCTTGAAAACACTCTCTGACAACTTTTCTTTCTTGCGCTACATTTATATTTCTATAAAACAAAAAATGACAAATAACAAAATATAACGATACAATTTTTTCCGCGTATCATTTTTGGAGTGATATAGGGTTGTTGATAAGAAAAATATATATTTCTAAGATTTTGTGATTGGAAAACTGTTGAAGCTCTAGGTAAAAGGGCCAAAATGAACCTTAGAAATGATTGATAACATCTCAAGTGCAGTTATATCATAATTGTACACCATTACACAAGAAATTTTGATTTTGGAAATGATACTAAACCTGAGATGCCAGCCAAGCAGCAACCAAGCCGGCGTGCAACGTCAATTTTTAAAGTTATATGAACGCTAGATAACCATAAAGTTTCTAACGTCGGGTATATTTTGGTACATATATGGGAGTTCAACTCGTTAAGAAAAATCAGAAATATTAAAGCTTTTTCTTGTCATGAATTTAGGTCAGGCTGGGCTTAAAAAAATTGTTGGTTTGCCGTCACCCGACCCTAGATTTTGGAGGTGGGTCGGTCGGTCGGACTTTTTTTTATTTTGGTGATTTATGAAATTTTCGTCCATGGAAGGGTTAACAGTTTGTTTACATTTAGGTAATTTTGAATAAAAAACAGTAGTGCTAGCAGGGAATTTACGATTCTTATGCTTGAGACAAACAAGATACGAGTTTTGATTTTTTATTATTTGAAGTTTTTGAAAAAAAAAATCCTCTTTAAAATGGCAATAAATTTTTTTGGGTCGGCAGGTTTCGAGGGAGGGTCGGTCGGGTGACGGCAAACCAACAATTTTTTAAGTCCAGCCTCAGATGTTGTTATTCTGTCAGGTTATTCTGTCATATTTGTTGATGTTTGTTCATCGGAAACCTAGTCTTGTTTTTTTCGGTTTTTTATTTCGCGGACAATTGATCACCAGATTAGTTATTATATCGATAAATGTAACCAATGACGTATTTTGTATTTGCGACCAGCGTCAATTAAAAAAAAGTATTAGAAAATCAATTTAGCGTTATTTATAGAACTTCCTTAAAAAAGTTGTGGGTCGATATTTTTGGCGCATCCAATCATATCCAATTAACCTGATTAAATTTTGTTACCTTTATAAAAGCAGGTTTGTCTAAACAAATTTTGCAATATTGTAAATTTTCCTCAAAATCATGTGCACACTTTACAATTTCTCAGCACTATTTATAATATTTTAAAAAGTTATACACCGTTGGAAAGATATTCTCGAGGAGAGGGTTGAGGATAGAAGAATTCTTCATTTTTTTCACCTTCACTTTTCGTCTTCGTCTTCAGCTTTCGATTTTAGATTTTAGATAATTCTCCTCGTGAATATCTTTCCAACGGTTTTTAATTTTTAACATAAAATAAACGTTTGTTTGCTGAGAAATTCTTGAAAAACTAAACGTCCACATACTTTTAAGTCAGATTTTCATATTACTTTCATACAGTATGGTAGTTGGAGGGATATTGCTATACGTTTTTTTAATAACAACATCCAGAACTTTTGAAGCCTTAACATGTTCTTATTTTCCCCATTTTGTGAGTATCTTTGTTCATTTTCCTAAGAAATTGGGTTTTTTAGAGTCATCAAAGCCTTAAAATGTTCTTACCTTGTTCTTAACATTTTGGCCATTGAAGCCTTATGTTCTTACATAGTTTGTTCGTATAAAAAAGACGTGTATTGTTAACTGAATACGAATTAATTTCTTTTGCCCATCGAGTGTTAATATTCTTTTGATAACGGGGAGTGGAGTAGCAAAAGTTTAGAAAAAAGATGTTAGAATTAAAATTGGTTATTAAAAACTCTTAAAGACGTAAGTCCTGTCTTAATGTCGACTTAAAAACCCTTCGAACGTGAGGAGAAAATCAAATTTCTGACCGTCAGATCATCTTATCAAAGTCGAAACATAAATTGATTGCTAGTAGAGATTAAGAAAATAGTGGAAATTTTAATTTGACTTTAGAGTAAACATTGATAACTCTTATACTGTACTCATTTATACAGCTTGATGGAAAAAAGCTGTCATTGTTTAGTGACTCACCTTCGACTGTCATGATCACTATCATATTGCTTTTACCAATAGGTTTTTCATGTGATATTGTAGGAATCATTTTTAACTAATTCGATACCACTATTTTTTGTGGTGTGCACGACAAATGTTGTCCAAAATTTATTATTCGAGGATTAGCCATAATTTCATGCCAAACTTGTATCTACCAACTCACACTTACTTCTTAGCCGTCTGACTACTTGATTGGTTTCTACCCCACTAATCTAAGTCATTGGCAGATGGAAAGTTAAATTTTGCCATTTTTTTATTATTTTTGTCCATTTTCCTAAGAGATTGGGTGTTTTAGAGTTCGCGAAGCCTTAAAATGTTCTGAACTTGTTCTTAACATTTTAGCCATCGAAGCCTTTATGTTCTTATATAGTTTGTTCTTATATAAAAAACGTGATTCTCTCGAGCTTTCCTAAAAATAAGAAACTAGTATTTCACTTGGGGCTACCCGGAACGGAGACAAGTGCTATCTACAGTAACTCAAGTATTGTTCTAATTACAGGGGCGTTTCCACTCGCTTTGTGTGAGACAGGGGTGTTAACTCAAAAGTTTATCAAACTTGTGAAATGTTTTGAGACAGGGATGTACCAGTATCCGCATGTGTGATAAGTTTGAGACAGGGATGTAGGCACAAAGTGGGTAGAAAGTTGACAGTTAAATTTTTTTGCTCAAAAAGATTGAAAGAAATCATTGAATTGGCGGCATCAAAAAAGGCGTTGACTTATTTAGGCGCAAAGGACAGATATGACAGGGCGAAAAGTGTGCCGTCTAAACCAGAGCTAATACACGTTTTTTTTTTTTATAAGGAACCTTAACTTTGCTCTGAGCCTGGAGTTCCTTATTTTTACAGAGAATTTCTGTCTCAAAGTTCCTTATCGAGTTCCTTACTACATAGGAAATTTTGAACTTTTTGCCCCTTGAAAGATCAAAATTTGGTCAAATTAGTCCCAATAAGGTACATTATTTTCAAATCCACTTATTCTCAGCTTGAACAGTTCCTTAACAATTCCTTATTTTTTGAACCATTTTCAGCCTCGTGTTCCTTATAAAAAAAAAACGTGTATCCTGTAGTATCTTGATCACCTATATCATTTATCAAAGAAGTTTTTGCAAGTCTGAGCATGATAATAATGAGCTCAATGAGTAATTAAAATCATATTCAATTTTATGCAAATTGTGCATTTTCTTTTGATTGTGTTTTGCAAGGTTATTACATTCAGTAACTCCCCTGGGAGATAGAGAGATATTACTTCTTTAGAAATTGGATGTTTCTTTTTTGATGACGCATACAATATAATTTTATCTCGTTATCTTTAATTGTCCCTCTTCGGTTTGTTTACAGATTTTTATCTCCGAAGATAATCTTTTAATCAATACGACTTTTCTGATACTTACGATAGCGGCTGAGATTTCACTTTCATCTGGCACCCAATGATGACATTTCCTTCTGTCATTCTAAAGCTCTGAATGTTTTAACATCTATAGGTTGGGGTCGAAACTTTGCCAGGCCACGTCACAGACCTCTCGGCGAGAGACCTGAAACTCAGCTCTTATTTTTGGGTATTACCAAGTTTAGGTATGTGTGTTTTTCTGCAACGGAGACGTTAAGGTTTTAATTTGACTACAACCTGACTGACTGAGGACAACGGTAAATCAGAACTTCTACCGTCTTTGATTTGCGGGTCAAATCTGCGGGTTTTTCCAAATCGTGTGAGTTCCACTTTGACGGTTTTCGAAAAATAGAAGCCTTTCAAGTGCTTTGACGCAAACTCGATTTTTTCGCTACTGCAGGAGCTTTGAACGTTTAAAGTGACGTCAAAAAATCGAATGTTTAGAGCCCGAAAACCCGGGCTCAAAACATTCGAAAGAGTCGCAAAGTGGAATAGACGTTAACTGCTTAAAAAAACGCGAGTGACGTCTAGTACAGTCCTCGAACAACGTATACTTCGTTTTCAAAATATTGCTATCGTCTAGGTCATCCTTCGATGTTAATTCCAGACAGTAAAATGTTTTTCAAGTCGCTCAGAGATGTAGAGTGGTAAAGAGGTAAGGAGTATGGTAAGGAGTAAATTTCATCCAAGATTATATAACTGCACAATTAAGTGTACCAGAGGCATGTAAAAATTGGCCAGAAGTCAACTGATAGAAACTTGATCGAAAAAACTTCAAGAATGTTCGAACTGTCTTTTCTGTTAGTGTACATTTCAAATGTACTAGTATTATTTGGTCAATGGATAAGTAAGTCTGAAACGATGTGATTCAAAAGGTTGTTGTTAAGTTTTGATGATCAGAGCAGACTGGGGAAAGAATCTTTACAAATATAAGGCATCCGCGTAGATATTGTTTTGAAAGTGATTTTGTGTGTGGACTTTCAAATGCAGGATAACCTTTTATTAAGGTACATAGATATTTTTCTTCTCCAAAATTTGTCTTTCTTCTAATCCCTCTAGTCACGTATCAATCACGAAATACGCCTGGGCAAAAAGTCTGTTTATTTTGATTAGTGGTTGTAAAAGGTACACAAAAGTTGTAGAACGTGGATTAAGAAAATGAGGAAACCCCTTGAAGTAACCTATCTGAAAATATGACCTCGTTAACAGCCTGTTTGCTTAGGTTTCCGGTACAGGTTACACGCTTTGTAAATTCAACCATGGTGCAGTCGATTTGACCAAACCGAAATCTTAAGGCTTGGTCCATTGTCCCAGGAACAAAAGTGAGATTTAACTTTTATTGGTAGAAAGAAAAATGGGGTGGAGACACGAGAAAGCGTTTCAGGTTGGTGGGATGGAGCATGATGCATTGCACCAACGTGAAAAAAAACTTCTCATGTCCCCAAGCTTTTAGAATCTCCAAATTGCGATATTGTGCATGTCGATTTCTTGGCTGTGATGTATCGCCCTCAGTGTAAAACATCTATCTGTATTTACCAGCAAAAAATAGGCAAAAACTTTTCAACTGGTCAGACTAATTATTGACTCTTTTTTTTGTACGTCCTAGTAAAAAAGTCGCAATAAAAATGTGGCGCGAGATGGTGGTTAATTTTGACGTAACTTTTGATTTTGTAGCCTATACTTGACGTCACGGCTTTTTTTCTACGCAGTAACTTCTATTCCACTTTGTGACTTTCTCGAAATTTTTGAGTCCGGGTTTTCGGACTCTAAACATTCGATTTTTTGACGTCACTTTAAACTTGCGAAGCTCTTGCAGTAGCGAAAATATCGAATTAGTGTCAAAGCACTTGAAAGGCTTCTATTTTTCCAGTATCATTAAAGTGGAACTCACTAAAAAAAATCCGATTTTTGGTGAGGTGCTCGCTAGTGATTTTGAGGCCATAGTAATATAGTTTCAGGCAACTGACGTTATTTCAATGTATATCTGAGAATCTATAAAAGTAGAAAATTCAGAAAAATTGTGTTTAGACTATAGCATAGGCTATCAGTGACTATAGACTGGCTGTTTGATAGAAATTGTGTAAATTTGATTTTTGCGGGAAGCGAAAGTATCTATTTCAAGGGTTTGTCTCTTTTGCTGAAATGTTCAAAATGAACCTGTCGATGCGATGCTACCCCTGTTTATTGTGGAATTTTAATCCTTTACAAGTCTGAGAAAATTTTTGCTTACTTCTGAGTAAATAACAGTGAGAAGGTCGTAATATAGAAAAATGATCGAGATTTATTTGTTAAGTTTCGTATTTTGACAGAAGATGCGTGTCTGAACATGAATTTCAATTACATTATGTAAACTGATGCTTTTAAAATTGTTTAACTCGAGGAATCACTTCAAGGTTTCTTGTTATAATGTTTGGAAGCTCTGTATAACATGTTCAGACGAATCTTTACTTGCTTTGAGTTGAATGAAATTTTGGATATGTTGAATTTTTTTTTGTGAATGGATTTTTTTCTCGACTGATTGAATCTTGTTACAAAGAAATATTTCAAGTTGTCACAAGAAAGATTTTTCACTATGTATCCACGTGCAGAAAACTTTTTTTTGATAACCCCGTTTGTCTGGTTTTTAGTTTTGGGGCTTAAAAATTCCTTGGAAGTAATTGGGAATTTAAGAAGATTTTATCCCGTGACTATGCAACAAAAAATTCTGTCAAAACTAATTCTTTGGCGTTGCATCATTCATGGGCCAAACTTTGATTCATACCCCTTTTTACCGTTTTAGAACACTAATTAAAATACAAATACAATCTATAAAAAAATATACAACAAAAGAATAATGGACCCGATCATTGTTTTCACTTTTCTTTTCACTTTATCACTGGTCACAAAGGTAAGAACAATTTCTTCATTTCTTCATTTCAAGGTCCATCAAAAAAGAGGGAGACTCAACTTCAGGAGAACTACGGTTAAATGGAATACTCTTTAAAAATTTGATTCCTCTGCATCAACCAATACCTTTTTCCATGTTACCCATGTATCCTTTTATAGCACCCCTGTCTCCCCATAACATCCCTGTCTTCTTTTAAATTCTTAAATTCTTAAATTGTACAGGGGCATATTCATGACACCACAAAACTGTTTTTCTAGATTTGCATAACCCTTCACAGCTCTTTGAGGTCCTAAATTGAACATACAGGGATAGGGCTACATTACCATTTATTGTTTATCAGGTCAAATCAAAAAATTAATATAGGAAATTTGGGAAGTGTCAGTATTGTCTGATTTCAATGTGATATTTACTCACCCTTCTGACTCTACAAATTTCTTGTTTGCCGATACCAAAGTCACGAGGATTATTTCGCGCCAAAAAGACATCATCGCTCTTACCCAGCCTCTTCAAACATCGATGGAGAGCTCAATACGGTAGTCTTATTGACAACTACTTTAGCTTATTTGGCTGACATGGTACTCTATGGCAGTGCTTTATCTTATTTGTTAATCAGGACACTCCACCGCGGTGTGTTTAAATGTGGCGATCTTTAATAGTAAAATAAATATCAACTGTGTTTTGAAGCTATGGTGTTTTTAGAAAATTCCTTCCTATTTTTCTGTCATCGAATTAAATCAGCTATATTGCTGCGGGTAGCACCGACGTACCAGTTATTTTAGTGGTAATTCGAATAAAATCACCAGCGTTTTCACAAGCAACCTTATGTTACAAACTGTAATGCTAAAGGGACACCTTTTGGGAACCTTTAGTTACTGGTCACTAATTTCTGTGCAAGCTTGTAAGATTTGCCCGCCTCTTTTAAGATGCCTTAACCCTTCATCCATCTTAGAAACATCAATATTTTGAAATGTTATGAAAAAGAAGCGCCAAAAACTCCTTGCCCAGTTAAAATAAACAAGATCTCAAACTACAACATGCTTCGACATGAAATCCATTAAAAATGCGCGGGAAAAATATTTCCGCTGTCTGTCTGTCATAAAGTGATATGTTGAAAAGACAAGACAAGATATTTTAATCAACTTCTCGTTTTACAAAATATGATTCTAATCTGTATGCTTAAATAGAATGATTTTGACATCAGTATATTGTACCCGCTTTCAAAGTCTTGTCCAAAAAAAATATTTCTGAATCTTCCCAAAGGCTTACTTTCTTTTTGTTATTGCAGGTTAACTCGAGTCCAGCCAAATTTTGTCACCCTGGGTACGAAGTTGGCGAAGATAATAAATGTCGCGCATGTCAGGTAGAATAGCCTCCGTACAATTTTGTTGTGCTTGAAGCACGCACTACATAATATAAAATACAATCGAACTTCTCGACTCTCGAATGTCTCGAACAACTCTTTTGTCCCTTCAATTCTCAAACCTTTTAAACGACTCTCGTTCCCCTCTTTAAGTTACAGAGAAGATAAGACCATCTTTTTTAGTCGTCAAAAAATATTTTTTTCATGATAGGTTCCTCGCTTTCACACTTTGAGGAAAAGAATGATGACAGTGCCGAACTTTTTGTCATCGAGTTCTTTTTCATTTTTTAGCCTGGATATTATTCCAAGAACGGGACTCGTTGCAAACCGTGCACAAAATGTCACAAGGGACAAACAGAAACACACAAATGTGAACCCTCGCGTAACACACTCTGTCTCTGTGGAAAAGGTACGTCACAATTTGTTACAGCCACAAAAGATAATGTAAAAACGTTGCTGGAACTTTAAAAGACTTTTTGAAAATTAGAAACGACTCAGATGCAATGGATAAGCAAACTAGATTGAAGTAGGAGACTACATTAACTTTCCTATTCTTTGTCAAAAACTTTTCTTAAAGATTCTAAGGCTTAGTTTTGGAAGCTAATCTAAAACACAATATAATTACGTTGTCATTTTGTCTTTCTAAAAGGTTTATACGAGCGAGATGGTATTTGCAAAGAATGCACTGATTGTCCAGCTGGAATGTTTCAAAAACGCGATTGTGGACACAACTTGAATCGACTTTGCGAAAGCTGTCCTCAGGTAAGAAGATGGTGCATTTTTCCTCATTGCTTTCGAATCTATTCGGATCTTTGACTTATGTGGATTAGAATGCTAATGTTAGTGCGATTGCCGGAGTTTTTCTTTTGATTTTATGTTACCATTCAGTATCTAGGATATCTAATTCACAACTTATAATGTGCTTGTTGAACAACCATTAAAAGAGTGCTCAATACTATTCGTAGAGCAAATCCAATAAAGTTATATTTCAAAAATCACCATGTAATTTCCAACTTAAAAATATTATCACGTTTCAGGGTCACTACACGAACCATACTAACACGAAGAAATGTATTCCCAAAGTTCATACCACTCGTAAGTTGAGAGTTATCAAGTTTCTTAAATCACGACTGTCCTGTACCACTCCAATGTTCTTCCTATTGCGAGAATGAAAAGGAATTTGTAATTCTAGCCATGAGGAATTAATTCTCACCGGGACAGAAAGACAGGAGTGTAAATATTAAGTGCTAGTTTAAATCCGATGATTCCAAGGTTTTGTTTTTCGAGACTCCTGTTAACTTCTAGATGGTGACTGGTCTTTTTCAATACTGGTTGCCACTGATAGGTCGGGTGGGACAAAGTTCTCTGAAACATTTATCTTAATTTGTAAATGATTTCAAAATTTTCCATTCTTGTTAACAACTTTGAAACACCTCGTCTTCTTGGCCCGGGGAGAATTTTCTTTTCCAATGGGGATATATTAATAAAGTTAACTAGCCGTATGCGCAGCGTCGCACGCTGCGTGTCCCAATCCAGTGAATCACTACACATCTAAAAAATTCTAACGGAAGAAAGATAGCCGCCGATCGATGATTTGATCTTGATTGTAGGAAAAAAGGAGAAAAAAGATAACATTGCATTGCAATTTGTAACCACAATTAAATAAATGACTTAGCAAAAGTATATTTTAGATCTTCTTAGCCATCATGGCTAGCCATCGTGGTTGGACATTCGAGGGTGACTTTGAAAGTTTTGAAAGTGATAGGGAGCCGCTATTGTAAACAGAAAGTTTTAAAGAGCATCTGAATAAGAATTCTTTAAATTGACAAAAAAAATTTTGGAAGAAGGTTGATTTTAACCCATCAAGCTCCAAACCTTGTGAATAGAAAATAGCATCTTAGGGTCTCAAAGTTAGTCTAGTGGTAGGAAATCTGCTTAAGGTGCAAAAATATGATGGTTCAACGCCATGAAGAGGAGGCTTTGTAGCGCTTTGTTAGATTTTCGAAAACTTTTCACAAAACGTTGTAAACACACACGTTTAAGCGTATTAATATATAGATTGCAAATTGGCATGGAAAACCACTTACTTTAAATAGGTGATTCCAAATGCTATTCTTTACAGTTCAGTGGTTTCCGAAATTGTTATGTTATTCCAATTTGGGATGAGACTCCGGTGTGGATTCTCAATAGAGATGAAATTTCTGGGTAACTTAAAATCCTCTTTCATTCCTTTGCACAGCAATCACACCGAAAGAATATCACTACCACACGTATGATTGGAAACTCATCATCAGTCTGGTAGCTTTGGTCAGCATCCTCTGTATCATCCTTGCTATTATCGTCTATTATGTTTTCCACAGGAAAAGAAGACAGAGGAATAGAGGTGAAGATAAAAGAAAAAAATTATTTCCGGCCGTATTGGTTATCACTGGAGCTCTTCTGCTGTTTCTAAGCGCTCTCGCTTTTGCTTTCTAGGGGTTCGAATTTACAGTTGGTCGTAGTATTTCTTAATTCTACGGCTTTTGCTCTGAGGATTTATTTTCAATTATGGATATTGGTCAATGGGCTTAAATTGTATGTATAAGCAGCGTTAGAAAATCATATTACAATTGACGCTCTCTAATTCGACATTCTACTATTTGATACACCCCATTAATCGATAATATCGATAATATCGATGTCACCGTCAACGATAAACTATCATAAACGACATTCTCTTATTCGATGAATATCCAATTCCCCTTCAAAATCGAATTAGAGAGTTTCCCTTATCAACTAAAACAACATTCAGAAAACCAATAACTGATCTCTATAATTTCTTCTGTAGTTATCACAAATCACGCGAACAACAATCACCAGTTTGAAGAAGAAATACCACTCAACTTCGAGATACCAGGTAAATACTTCATCACCCACTCAATTAGAACTCGCTTAGTCATTAAATGTAACTCGTGAATTTCCGAGTAACCCGATAAAATCTGAATAGAGTTAGTATTCTTTGAATAGAAGTCTTGATTTTGCAATTCATGATAGGTACCACTGCAATGACATCACGAAATTATGCAACTTTTCTGTTTTTTTTTTACTATGTTTAAGTGACGTATTGGGTGGAAAATTTTCAGAAGACTCTCTAGTGGTGTACATCATGAATAGTCACTTCCAAGAGATTTTACTTTAATGAGTTTGTACGTTACCTCAAGAGCTTTTGGCCTGACAAATGCTTTTCTTGTTTAGATCACGAAGAACGCCATCAGTTAATGGAGAACATCCCTTATTCCGTGTTCGAAGATCTAGCTATGAAACTAAATCCTGAAGAGCCCAACAATTGGCGTAAATTGGCATCACATCTAGGTTTTTCACTTGAAAGAATTAGAAACATTGCTTTAACGCCAAACCAGGCAACACAAGAACTATTGAACGAGTGGGTGATCAACCCCAACTCTACAGCTTTCGTGCTTCACAACATACTGACTTTTATGAATAGGCCTGACGCTGCAGCCATCTTAGAGCCACATCTCTACAGGGAAGATATGTTTAAAGAGGAGATGAACTCAACAGTATAGATGTTCAGAGTTTGAATGGAGAAGTTAAGACTGATGTTTGGGAAGACTTCGTTTATAATTTGGTACCTAGCTCGTATTACACTCTTTTTAATAAGAGATCTAGATCGATTCTCGTGTTTTATCATCGTTGGCAACATATTGGGTGTGCACCTCACCTCTCACTTTCTTAGTGGATCTTCTCTGGGAAAGAGCTCCGCGAGAATGCAAAAAAAAAATTTGCAAAATATTGGATTCGGAGTGAAACAAATGAATACGTAAAGTTGAACGACTGGGCTTTTTATAAAACGTTTCATATCAATGTATCTTGATAGTTTTGAACCAAAATCTTTTGTTTTTCTTGATAGTTTTGAACCGAAATCTTTTGTTTTTCGAAACTTTTTATAGGTTAAAGTGAAATTTTGTTTTATTTTGGATGTGTTTTGCAAAATAATTGTCAGCTGGGTCAGCAACGTTTTCTTCAATCAATAAATCTTTGTCCGGAAAGTGGAATCTTTGTCCGGAAAGTGGAATCTTTGTCCGGAAAGTGGAATCTTTGTCCGGGGAGTGGAATCTTTGTCCGGAAAGTGGAATCTTTGTCCGGGGAGTGGAATCTTTGTCCGGAAAGTGGAATCTAAGCTGAAAGGACTGTATAATTTAAATGAGGCAAGTGCTGATTGTGACGTAATGGTCTATAGTTACACAATTATTATATGCGAGGACACACAGTTTTAGCGAAATGCATTAAGTTAGTTTACTTTACTTTTTACTTTATCTTTGAGTGATCTTTTTCGTTTATTTGGATCTTTTTCGTTTATGTTTGAACCTGTTCAAAACGATCAAATCAATGACCATTAACAAACTGCTCTTGACGAAGTGGTAATTTTAAACGTTCCTAATTGTACGTAAAGCTATGAAAGTACAGCTGACGCTCCCTAATCCGACTTTCGAGGGCAATTAGATTTTCATCGAATAAGGGAGCGTATCGAAAAGTAGAGCGTCGTTTACGAGAGTTTCTTGTTGACAGTGAATTTCGATATTATCGAATAATAGAACGTCGAATTAGAGAGCGTCAATTGTACTAACTTTACAACACAAACCAATTTTAATATCGCTTCATCGAAAGGTATATAAAAATGTTGGGCTAAGAACCAAAAGTGTATTTTGAGACAGCCAACCACTCCTCAATCACGAATCTTTTCAAATTTGCAAGCTCATTGTTTGAATATGCAAGGTGAAAAATTTTAGTTCAGTTTTTAGTTATTTTTAAGAGAAATTCACAAAGTTTATAAATTTCTCTTTTTTTTGCAAGCAATGTAGATATTGAAAACACAGAACATTATTATAACATGCTACGTACTAATTACGTTATACGTGCGTAGTAAGCTCTTCTTATAATATATAAATTATATATGGATTACATAGTGTATTATATTATTTTTCTTACATTTTTTTGCGATGCTACCCCCTACTGAAAAAGTAGTAATAAAATTTTTCGTGTTAATGAACTCGTTTTGTTTGTCCTCTTTGTTGTCCTTATTGAATTTACTGTTACTCGCCGCCCATAACGCCATCTATTACGCCCAAGGATGTTGGAATTGAATGTTTCCATCTGCCAAATATTGGTTCAAACAAAGATGATGTCCTTCAACAGGGCAATCCTCAAAACGAGGCTTTGTGACGTAATCTCCCCAACTGTTGTAGCCTCGATTAGAACCGCCATCCATCCAATGTTTAGCGTGTTTCAATACGTCATAACCATAATGCGAACGGGCGTATAATCCAGGATTAGGGCGGTTTGGAGACCAGTGATCTCTCATATGAACTTTAGTGTCTTCACCGATTATTCGGTTTGGCGGAAAAACGTTTTTATAGAACGGGTGTAAATTCCACGGCTGATAGAAATCGCCTATTAAGACATACTCTCCCCATGCTTCCAATCTCCAAGTGTTGCCCCTGACTCCGATATAACCACATGTCCACTTCGGAGAATCGCCGATTAATCCGTTTGACGCACTCGCATTCTTCAAGCATGGTTTGTCGATGTCTGTTTTGAAATGCATTCCTTTGAGCCCGAACTCGTTCTCGTGTTTTAAGAGATCAGTGAAATTGGACGCTCGGAAAGCGAAATCTTGGTCGAGGTCCCATGGGAGAGTATCATCCAATTTTGTGGCAGCCATCCCTAGAAAAATAGAAATTAATCATTCTATAGAAAACTTACTAAACTGTGATGTACTTTTGAAAAGGCGTGCCCTTTTCCCAACCAGAGCGATTATATTTCTACTTGTGGTAGTGTGATAAGCATGGGCAACTTGGCATGAGTTTTGCATCTTCCCTTGTTCTAGCGAACAAACAATTAGAAAGAAATTCAGCAATCTAAGGCAAAGAAACATCAACCTCATTAGTTTCGAGCTCAGGATTTGGTTAATAGTGCTCTTTCGACTGTGTCACTACACCGTAAACTTGTGAATAATCCGGTGATTCGAACCCAGTTTATTTTGATGAAAGATAAGAGGCTAAATGTGGTCAAGGTTTTGTTTGAACGGTGCTTTGTAAAGGAAGATACTCACCAGACCCGTCTTCATTTGTGTAGCCATAGCCCAATTTATCGAACAACTTGTAAGTATCCATCAACATATGATGCAATGACCTCATACACGCTCGTGGTTTCAACATATTACTTTTAGTTCCACCACAATCACTTTTCGCTTCAACATACGTGAACTCAAAATGTGTTTTTTCATAATTTTCGTGCGTGGCAATAATTTCAGAGATCTGATTTCTGAAAGAGAATATCAACCATTCCATGCGAACTAAATCACGAAAATCGCTCGAATTCTCCATATGAAAAATACTTTGAAAATGAACTTTCATTATTTTTCGTTCGTTATTCAGTTTGAAAATTAACTCTGGGTAAAGTAGTTTATCAAGACAGTTAGTTTGAACGCTCTTTTGTAGAAAATTTACAAGAAAATCTCGCTCCAGAGCTAAAGGTCCATCCACATTATCGCACTGTATCAAACCTCTACCAAACCCAACATCTCCACCAAATTCCGCTTTATATTGACTCCATATTAATTTGGTTTGATGACAACCAGTACTCCACAAACCATCCAGGTAGGCAATTGAACCGGAAAGAACATCAACCGTCCTGTATAACAACGGGGATAAAAAGTCCTTGAAACTGAAATTTTGGTCGATTTTTCGTAGTTTGCGTGCTAAGAAGATGAATTTCGTTTTGACTTTACGGATCAGCTTTAGGAGTGTCTTAGCAGTCGTTTCCATCTTATCTGGTTTGAAAACCACAAATCTGAAAGATGGAAGAACCTTTCTAATATCTTTCAAAGTTGAAGAGTAAAGTTCATAGTCTTTCTGCTTCAATCCAAGCAAAATGATCATTGCTTTCCAGCTTGGGTTATGTTTAAGATCCATTAATATTGTGGTCAAATTTTCAATTTCGTTCACTGCATTTAAAATAACGGTTACATTATCAACTGAATTGCGAATTGCAAAATGACCTACATTGAGCCGACTCAATCGCGTGGTAACCACATTGGCCAATCTTCGAATGTTCGAGTGTCGCTCAAACCTTTGAGCTCGCGAGATGTGTTTCAAAAACAGATGAATTTCCTTTGTATAACAAGTCTGTGTTCCATTGTCATTGCGATCAATAATGCGTGACCAGTCTTTCTGGTAGAACGGTAAAAACTGCACACCGCTTTTACGTTTCAAAAGCAGAACAATCTCGAAAAAAGCAATACTTAAAAACATAAGTAATACGAAATGTTTTTTTTTCCAAGAAAATCTCATCTTTTTGTTTCGCTTCTTCTTCCTTGTCCTTGCCACATGAACATATAAAATGACAACACTCAAACATAAACATGACAAATAGACGGATAATATTTAATCAAAAGTAGCAATTATAAGCCTTTAGTAAACGAAAAGGAAGTTACTTTGAATTGTAACAATTAAGCGATAAATTACCGCTATAATTGGCTGTAACAAAATTCTTTTAGGTCGAACGACCGATACTAGATCACCAAAGTCTACACACCATTGAGTTTCAAGCCCGAAGGGCTTGAGGCGAGACTCCTGGATGGGAAATGAAACCACTTATTTTCCATCCAGAACGTCCGTGCCTAGTTTTCACACAAACGCTGGATTGAAACTAAAATCTATCGCTAGATTTCAAAAAATGTAGTCCTCCAAAACAAAGGAGCCGCTATTTCTCTTGCCTGATGAGAAGGGTTAAAGTTTCGCCCTAGCCCTTCGCGCTTGAAACTCAATGCTACACACCAAATCAATTGAACACAAAAAATTCTTAATTTCAAATTTCCATTCTTCATATTAAAACCTCATTAATTAATTTAACAGGTATAAAAATATAACATTACGTCATTTTAATATAATTATTTTATGTAAAATACCTTGACCAGAACTGTCCATGCCCTGTTCATGAAATGAAAATGCCAAACTCCAAATACTGGTCGTTTTCAGGGAGATATCTAGGTTACTGGCATCCACTAACGGATTCTTGCTCCTTTAGAGGTCTATCTAGACTAAGAGATATTGAATTATTTTTATTATGAAATAAGGTGACACCTCTACATTTAAAACATTATAAACAAAAAACCAGTAATTGTTGTTAAAACCTTTTTAATCGCTACCACAATATAATCATCAATAAATAAACTTGTCCGGAATTCGATTAACAAGACAAAAAGCGGTCATTTTTTCACGGACACTTTTAAAGTCTATAAACAATAAAACATTACAGTATAAAATACAACTCAAACCTTCTTATTTACACATTTTTGTTATATATTAAAAAGATTTTATGATTCAAAAAATATATTAACTGGCAAAATAAATTTATCAGAAAAAGACCAGATGGTCCACGGTAGTAAATCATGATCTTCAAGATCAATAGCCAAAGCCACAGCCAGACAAATTCAGTAGCTTGAAGGAACTATAATGCAGGTAATTTCTTCAGTTTAATCAAGCCTATTTTTGTTACATTCACCATACTATATTCCTAGCAAAAGGACATGTTTTCTTCGCAATAAACCTATCAACTCTTGCTTCGAAAAAAGCAAAAAATGGGTTGGATGCGAGTTCGCCAGGGTCAGGTGACACCAAATGTATGAATTAGCACAGCCCTGTAAAAGTGACCCGGTAAGATCCGCCCCGGTGGAGAACCCAGTGAAAATATTGCATTGGGTTATTGAGTGAACCCGGTCAAAATATATTGAGGTTCTCTACCCCAGTCAAAAATCGACAAAATACACATTAGTGAATTTTAGGAAAACCAGACTCGCAACTGTTGAAATGACAATTATTAAGTTAAAATTTCTCACCTACTGAGATTTTTAGATTTTAAATTCAAACCCTGTGGAATTGATTTTCCGTTGGATTTCAATTCTTCACCGGGTCATTAATACAGGGGTGTATTAATTACACTGATAGAATTTAAGAACTCTGTCACTTGACGTCATCTTACCCTCAAAGCTCTTAACCCATTCCTCTCGTGAAGTGTAGGTTGCTAGGTGTATTGAAACGAAAGTCAAGGTAGTTAGGGAACTAACTTCATCAGTATAAAGGATCTGGCATTTATTTACGAGCCTCCACCATTGGTCGGTTCATCGTTCACCAGGCTTCCATCGCGACTGATTGGTGGGAGAACAATGGGACTCCCCTCACGTGGTTTCTCTCGGCTGCCGGTAAAAGATTTATTCAATAATGGGCTTGGCGTTCGTTGTTTCTCACGTGCTAACCCACTAACCGGTGATGGGCTACCATTTTGAATTGGTGTAACAGGAATCTTTTCGGTCACGTGGCCATTGGCGGATAAGGCGCGACTCTCATCTCGCGATTGTAGCTCTGACTCCTGCAAGGGAAGAAAATTCATTTAACTGGTTATCTTTTCCTTCAAAATCTGACCTTCTATTGAATGCTTGGATAATAAAACCAAACATAAATTAAAGACAAGTACATATTCTAAAATGAAATTAATTTTTCAAAGCAAAATCCACGAATACATTTTTATGGCATGTTACGCAATTTTTCATTCAATTAAGCTGAATAGCGCATCGCGCTGAATCTAAAAATAGATTTTATTTTTGACATAATCATTACTCTCTATGTATTTGTACGAGTTCCAATCCCATCAACCTTTGCGTTAATCTCTTTTGCACGTTAATTGCATCATTTGACAAAAGATATATAACAACTTGCACGTATTTTTAATTGAGCCGCATTGAATTGTGGGATTGCAACTCGTACAAATGTCAAAAAAAGTGAAAAGTAATAATTATGACGTATGCGTCGCGGAGCGCTATTATCGAGGTTAGAACTTATCGTGTTGTGTGATGATCACCACCTACCTTGTGTTGCGAGGGTATAGTTGCGGAATGCGTGTAGCGTTGTTTATATTTGTTGTTGTTATTCAGTCGATTGTTGCTCAAACTTGCTCGTTTCGGTGCCGGCTGTGTGAACGGACCCTGTTGTGAAGATAGTGAAGAAATTGAGTAAGTTTGATGAAATTAGAGTAAATCTATATGGAAAGGTATAACCCTGGGAACAAGTCTAGATCATTTTTGTTTGCAAGTATACAGCAGAAGTCATACATGGAGCAGGAGTGCTTCCAGTGCTTCTTTACAACAAGGAACAAAACAACATACCGGTTTGAAGCGTCCACGATAGATCTGACCATCTTTACCGACAACGCAATCAATGACTGAGAAATCTTGTTGTTCAAGCGAGCTTCGTTCTACCGCATCCACGAATTCTATACAAAGATAAGATATATGAAAATAGATAAGAAACGGTGTGAAGGCCCAGCGTTGAAACATTGGTATTTCTTATGTGTTCTCGATTACCGTTGATCGAGTGTAAAACGTACTATTAATTATTGATAATCCGTACTGATTGATACAATGTGCCGTTTCTTCTAAAATAATCTTGAATGAAAACTCACAAACAGCACCACGGACATAAACATGCTAATGAAAGGCCCGATGTTGGTCCAACAAATATATGTAAAAAAAAAGAACTTTTTGTAAACATTTTAGACCATAAACTTGAAGGGGAGTGAGAGCCGGTCTTGACAGGAACTATTTAAGTAAACCCTCACAGTGAGTTTGAGAAAGGACACCGAAATACAAGGGGGAACAAGGTGTAGTGCGACAACTCCAGACTTTAAGTCCAGCTTCCTTCCGCCTTTCATTGAAACCTCAGTACACATGTGATTTAAATTGAAAAAATTCAATAATCGAAAGAAGAGCAGTGTGCATATCCCGAAGAGTAGGGGGAGGGGGTTTACGCTCGAAACGAAAGAAAATATCAAAACAGAGGTAGCCTAGGCTTGCTCATACCATTTGAATATTGTTGTTGATTCTTTTGATTTCTTAATGTCGTCGAGTTGAATGTGGTGTGTTGTCCGCCACACTGTCGGCCGTTCGACCGCTCGTAGGGTTGTTGTGGTTGTGGCTGTTGTGATTTTTTGTTGTTTCGTAGCTGTGAAGAAAAGAAAGGAAGTGCATGGTCATGAAATTTTAGCAGAATTAAGCTTTCGACCGTGTGATCAAAACGCACAAGTAGTCCGTAAAGAATGGCACAAATGGATCAAAAATGTAATCCATCTTTTTTTTCGATAAAAAATTGGAAGCATCGGCGTAAGAAAATTTGCGATCGAAGTAGAGGGCGAACCGAATACTCCTACTGAATCACAGTAACATTCCTAGATTAACTGACCATTCTTATGAGAAGATCCCCTTCTTGAAAGGTCTTATTCTATTAAGTTTTAGTAAAGTAAAAAATAAACAAAAGAAAGAAAAGAAACTTACACTTTCCAAATCGTAAGACGTATAGGGACCCATCGATTTTTTGGCGGGAAAATTATGCGGAACTGAACCCATCACCCCTCGCATCGAAATATCGACAGGTCGATCACATGATATACAATTGTAAAGAAGCGACATCGGCTTCCGTAACCCTGCTGCATTACGTAATTGAAGCATAATGGTGTCATCTTCATTTGTGACGTCATCGTGCTGATGAAGAGTAGTACGCGATTTTTGAATTTCTTTCAAACGATCCTCTAAAAGAAACATATAAAAGGATTATCATATTTTAACTTAAACTACGTAAGCCTCTTTTAAGAGCGGAAAATACTTGTAGGAAAGTGAAATAGTAAAGGAAATTTTCCCTGATTCTCCAATGGAGATAAAGTGAGATTATGTGATCCGATTTTCAACGCGAGGAACGGAAAATGTGATAGGCTAGCGAGTTTCAAACCAAACACGTTTCGTCTTCGTTTACGTATCAGTGTTTTTTGGCGATGGAGACAGCTAGCTTTGCTTTGTCTAGATTCTGAGTGGTAGTAAACCAGCACTACCGCACTCGATAGGGTCGGAGCTCTAGGATCTTCCAGATCGTTTCAGTCACTCTACTGTCCACGAAAGGTTATATACACAACATTGCTAGTGCAATTCAATTCGGAGAACAAAAATTCAGAAATAAATTAATTATACCCATGAATTTCTTCAACTTCTTTTCAGCCTCAGAGTCCATTTTGGAATCGAGATCAGAATGTAATTTATCGAGGGCGTTACTGAGGGTGTTTTCTTTCTCCACAAATTGATCAAGGCGTTGGAGGGCGTTCTGAAGAGCTTGTTCCAACAGTTGATAACGTTCATCAAATGTGCTGATGTTCACCTTCAGGGAGAATCGTGAATAAAAGTTGGTAAATTGCATGATTAATACCTAGGAACTAGCCGTCACCGGGAAAAGCTGAACGCATCATCAAGTCCTTTGGATAGTAAATGAGCGAAAACTTTGGATTGATAATCCTGATAAGCCCAAAAACGAAAGATTACCCTTCAAAATATTGCAAATTTAGCATTTTGCAAGGGTACTTGTATTATCTTTGTAAAAGTTAGAAGCAGACAATTACGAAATGTGATTTAGGTTACGAGAAGTATGACACGTGACATTTCAAAAGAATAAAGTTCACTAGTTTATTGTTTGAATTGAAATAGGAAGTGGAGTTGAGATACTCTTAGGTAGCTAATAAATACCTCCTTGTTAATATCTAGAGGCACAATTTTCAACCCCCTGGCAATTTGGTCTTCACCGTATATAAGATTTGAAGATAAGATTTCAATCCTTAATTATATCCCCTCGTTTATAAAGCACGTGAGAGATAACGCCAAAAAAAAATTCCGACCCACCTTGCTATCCAGAGCTTGTTTGTCCGCGTTGACATTGATGCTGGAATCGGTATCTTGCTTGTCTGCTTTGTTGTTCTGTAGTTTCTCGATATATCCGTACAATGCATCAATGTGTTGCTGGATAAAGAAGGGGAGAGAGAGGTCAACTTTTATTTTCTTATCAGTAGACATTCTGGTATTTATAACGTCCAAATAAATAATTCTAAAAAATTTTCTTAACTTTGATCCATACAAATTTCACCCAGCTTATCGAACCTGATTGTAAGCTTCCAGAGATTTTCCTTGCTTTGAAAAAGTACCTTTGTTGTACTCTTCGAGAAGGCCAATCCTACACCATAAAGAAAAAGGCCAAAAGGTTTAATAGAATCTTCAACCTTTTTCAAGTTTTAAATCCAGCGCTCTCCTTGATTTGCACGTGACATATTTTTCAACAACTGGCTCATTATTTACTTTCAATCCAGCGTGTGCGTGAAAACCACACGGGCCACTCGCTTCAGATGGGAAATAAGTGGTACCTGTTTCCTATTGAATTCATCCTTGGTATCATCCAGCATGTTGGCTAATTGTCCAGCCAGACTCACTTGTTCCTCCTGTAATGTAATCAAATGATTGTGGAGAGTCTCCAACATCGTGTTTTGTTGTGTAGCCTCACCGTTCACTTGTGGTTCACTTGGCGCATGCGTCGTGTTGTTGTTGTTATGTTGAAGTTTTTTCAACAAGTTTGTTTCAGCTTGCAACGCTGAAATTTGTTGACGGTTTTGTTGAGCAAGATGTTGAATTGCAGCCACTACTGATGTGTCAAAAGCTGGAAAGATATAAAAAAATTAGTGAACATAGAATATCAATAGAATGCATAGCATCAAAAAAAAATTTTCTTCTAAATTGCTACAAAACAAAGTCATTTTAGAGAGCTACCGTTGGCATATCGATCTAATTGAAGCTTCTCTCATCGGGTCTTATTGTAAATATGAATATTTTCCAGAAGTATAGGTTTTCTTTGGAAAGGACAACGTATGAAAAGATCATGCAGACTATTAAGATTTCCTTCGGCTTCTTCTTTTTAGAGGGGAATCACCATTTTACTCTTTCGAATGAGATTCGAAAAACGTAGGTGAGAATAAGCATTCTCCTTCGCAAATCTATTTCCAATCACGATCTGCAACAATACAAGTTAGGTACAAACCTGGAACAGAGTTGGCGTTTTTATCATTAGTTTCATTCTCCCTCGATTTGGTTGTATTGATGAGGTTTTGAAGCATGGTTTCCAGTCTTTGTTGAGCTTCTTTCAAATTGTTTAGTTCTTCTTCGAAATTTCTCAAGTCCTTTTTAAGTGGAAAAGAATACGAGAGAATAATTCGCTAAGAAAGTCTTTTTCTTACGAAAAGAAATTTCGACCAGAAGATCTTTCATCTACTAAAGTAAAGTTACTGAAATTGCACGTTTACTTTTTACTTAGTAGCATTTTTAATTTCAACCACCACTAGCAAATTAGTCAAAAATTATACTCATGGTGTGACGGCTTAGAAATGGATGATTAAAGTCGACCGGCTAGTTCTTCACTACATGTTTTGTTTTATAAGCATATAAAAATCAGAGACGCTTAGGTCGAAAGCTTAATAAGGCTGAAAAATGCTTGAAGGATGCTTATATCCTAATACTTAATACTGCTTATATACTGCTATACTACTATAATACTGCTTATATCCATACTACAAAGTAGCTTATACTTTTTTCATAGGCTCGAAGTAATGTTTAGCATATGCTTAATTTTTCCCCATATCTGAGCCTAGATATGCTTACAAGTGCAATGCTTATAAAAAAAACATGTAGTTGATGAACCAATGACCTTTAACTATTATGGAAAGAATTAACAAATTGATGAGCCAGGCAGAAACAAGAAAGCGAGAAGTGCAAACCTTATTCTCTATAGTAGCATCAGTTTTTTCCTCAGAAGTCTCATCCTTCTTGTTGTCGATGGCGGAATTCATAACATCAATTTGTTTCTCTCCAATCTCTTTCACCGACGCATTCAAGTTTTCTAATGCTTCCTTGAGATTCTTTATTTCGTCATCAAAAGCGTGCTGGTTTGTCGAGTTTTCTTTCAATTTGTTGATCAAGTCTTCAATGTGTTGCTTGTGATTGTCATTCGAATCGTTTTGTAGGTTCTTCAACATATCGAGTTCAGACCTAATATCTAAAACGGCATACAATCAGGCACGACGCAACGGGGGGGTACGGCAGGTACGCGGCCGCCCCGCCGTACCAGATTTTCACAAAAATACCCGAAGTTTTCCTCTTCGTCGGTCAAATCGCTATAAAATCGCTTAAATTTCCTCATTCGCCGTACCAGATCTAAAAAGCTTCCGTCGTGCCTGACAATTCATAATATTCGTGACACAATGTTTTCTACGGAAATACCCCGGTTTTAGCCAGTAGTGGCACTTTTAAACCAGATAAAAGTTGTATAGAATTTGCCACCACTGGCAAAAACCGGGGCCTTTCCGTAGAAAACATTACGTCATAAATATCATGAATTGCATAACAGCATATCAGAATGATATGATACATACAAACCCTAATTTCAATCTTTGTAGTTCGAACCAATTAGAGTTAATTAGAGCTTTAATGGCAATTTTAGGTATTCGAAAAGGTAAGTAAACTAATCAATAACCTTCAAAAATTTACTATAATTTTATCGTCTAAACATTCAAAAGAGGTGAAATCACTGACCTTTATATATCCCTGGACCAAGCAATATCCGCCATCTTTGATTCGAGTTTTTTTGGAATTGGTACCCGAGAATAAGCCATTGCAATGTTAAAAATTAACGTCTAACGCCGCTACATCACCAAAAGAATTTGAGAAAAAGTAGACCTAGCGTTCTCGATGCATTTACACCGCTATCGAGTAGTGCCGCCATTAGTGTACCACTTTTCAAAAAACTCCGATCAAAGATTTTGCTTGACTGGGACTGAGAAGCTTGGTCCAGGGTATATAAAGGTCAGTGGGTGAAATTGCCCCGGCATCCGAAATGGGTATGCCCCCTTTTTGACGGATAATAAATCAACAAACCTTTTAGACTGTGTACATTATCCGCCAGATCTTTCAGATCACTCAATTTCCTCAAATCTTCAATTTCTCTGGCCATCTTCTTCAAATCATCCATACTGTCAATCAACTCTTTCATTTCTGCATTGTCCAAATTCGACATTCCTTCTTTCAATTTTGCAATCTCTTTTTGGATTGATTCAAGTTCATTGCTCATTTTCTCCTGGTGATCGGAAAATTTGTTGTCCAACTCAATCAGATCTTTTTGCTCACTCTTTTTACTTAATTTGTTGGATAGTGCATCAATCTGTTTCTGCAATCTTTCAATATCCTCCACATTTGATTGCGAAGCTCCAGCATTAGTTTCAACAATCTGGGTATTGTCATTCGTATTTTTCTCTTGACCAAGCTTTGAAAATTTCTTTCTTAAATCAGCAATATCAATTACATTCTTATCAATCAGACCTTTATTTTCATTTCCGAGTTTCCTATTCTCAACACATTGTTGCCCATTCGAAGCAACACCCTCTTTATTTATCTCGACACCAGTTTTCAATTTCGCAAACTCCTCTCTCAAATCTTTAAAGTCTTTTGTCAATCTATCGACATTCTGTTCAAACTGGTCTTGCTTCTCACCAAGTTTCTTATTCTCAACATCTAATGTTTTCGCAAGATCTGTCAAATCATTTTTCAAATCTCCTTCTTGTGAATTGGCGCCCGATGCGGGTTCATCCCCTTTCGTAGAAATCACTTCGTTCATTAAAGAAAATAGTTTATCAATAGCTTCCTCTGCGGATTCTAAACGTTTCTTCGTCTTCAGATTCTGCCAGGAAGGACCAAGTGAATCAAGAGAGTTGACCCGTTCTTTGCGACCATCACCAGAGCTGGATTCATCCTCATCTTTACCAAGAATCTTTTCGTTCGAAGCGAAGTTGGAATAAGAATTTAAATCGTTCTCTAATGAGTTGATACGATCCTCCAAACTTTTTTGTGATGCAAGTAAACTGAAACAAAGATTGTATTCAATATAACAATTACAAGTACTTCTGAAATCTTCCAGGGCGTAAAGTAACCAAACAGACAGGCAGACAGGCAGATAAACATTATTATACCAACAAAAAGGAAACAATACCAAATTCTAAAGCTAAACTGTACAATATGACAGCTTCAGTAAAAACAAGATAAAACTTAATCCAAAAATTGATTATGCCATGGATCTATGTGGAGTCAGATCAGAAACAACAAAATTTTCATTTTTTTTGAAAAACTAATATTTCACTTCACAACAAAGGCATCGTCAGAGTGATAGTAATACTGTAAATAAAAATCCAGAAATGAACTCGGGTTTGAAAGCCTTTAGAGACTTGAATTTGTTCCGCTAGTTGATTAATGATTTTTCTAGAAATTTGTTCAACATTTACAGTGTATTACTTATCTTGTTTTTACTGAAGCTGTCATATATGGTCAAAGTTTATGAAAATAAGAATCGCATCACAGGAAGACTGTGGAAACCAACCTGTCGATTTGTTCTTTTGAAGAACCTTTGGAGAGAGAATCTTTTCTGTATAAGTTTATACCACTGTCCTTCTCATCCACACTCTAAAGAAATAAAAACATAAATAACGAAATTACATTTCCCAGTTCTGTTTTTCAGATGAAGATGCCAAATAATGAGATTTTCCGTTGATAATGAATATTGCAGGCGATTTATGAAATTCAAATAATAGGAGATTTGTATGCTAAAGTTATTGAGTGAGTAAAATAAAGTCACACCAACAGTCACGGTTATCATCTAACATCCAAACGAAGACAGACATAGATAGATGCTAGAGAATCATATGGTCGAGTTGAAGATTGGTCTTCTCGATATAAATACAAACCTTGATGGTAGACGAGTTTTTTCGCACTTTATTTTCTTCGTTTGAAGGTCCATGAGATGTCGAATTAATCAATCCAAGTAACAAAGTACGCAAATGACTGAAATTGACGGCTCCGGCTTCAGTAGGCGTTAAAGCCAAATCTAATGTTTTCAAGAGGTGGTCTTGTGTGCTCATTGTAGTTCATTCATTTCGTTATATTGTGTTTTTTCTTTCAAATAATTTTTTTACTGGCATCTGAAACGAAAGAAATACTCTTTTTGCAGGTAGTTCATAAAATATTGCCTTAAAAAGACCCAGAAAGAGGAAATCTCGATGCTTAGAGACACTATTTTAACTTTTTGTTGATCTTACAGAGACCTGGGAGGTCAAAAAACCGACACTTCCCGTCCGCACATACCCAACATCAATATTTTATCTAAGTAAACCAACCTCTCCCACCGGGATTGGTACTTTTAACAATGAAAGAAATTTTGAACTTTTTTTATCGTATCGTTAAAAATAGGAAATTAGAAATCGGATCTCAAAATAACAGAGAAAACAGGGGGGGGGGGTACAAACTTGATTTTTTACTAAAATTTTGTTTAGTACCACCCACCCATATTTAGTACCGGGTACTACTTCATTTTTGCTGTAAAAAATAGGGACACCACAGATTAGACCAAGAGAGGGGTACTATTGTTACTTTTTCAGACTGAAAATTGACAGTTAGTTCAAGCAAACTCCATCATGATGGAGTCAGAAGCTTTTGTCCTTTGATTTTCATCACACACTTCTTGACCATTTTGGAAGTTTTGTCTTCAAAAAAATCGAAAAATTTCTCAAAAGAGTAAAAAAAATTTGTCGATTAAAAAAATTTCAAATCAAAAAAATTAATATTTGTTATTGAAAAACAGCAAAATTCTGTGAAAAAGTACCAAATAGTATCCTGTAGAAGAGTGAAGAGTGAAAAATACACACCCCACCCCCAAAGTAGTACCGGGTACTAACTTTTTTGAAATGCAAAAATAGACACCACCACCTGGCTATAAGTCAGTACCCTGTGTCTGTACTCCCCTCTGGAGAAAAGAAAAACCAAGAAAGTTGAGAAAATCACAACAGTTGAAAATGATTAATGCTGGATTAAAGACAAACCAAATCCAAAAAAATAATTCCTTTCCAACAAAAAATTCTGATTGCAAATGAAGCTCTGAAAAATTTTACAGAATAATATACAAAAAAAGTAACCTCCAATGTCGGTTTGACAAATTTCAGTCCACAAGACAAAAATAGACAAAAATATCGCTTTCTAAATGAGGTATTCTACTTTAGACCAAACTGACAAAGACAAAGAGAGAGAGATAGATAAAGTGTATTATAAACAGAATAAATCTTTAACATGAAACTCGAATTTCAGCCATCTTATGTTGTTCCAAACTAAGTCGTTGTCATGGTACCCATAGTAATAAGATACACTTGCTTTAAAAGTCTTTTGCATGAAAAAAGGGGAAGTTATATTTGAAGAGAGAATAGGTCAATTTACACTTTATTGTTGATTTAAACACTAAAACTTTTTGTGATATTTTTGTTCGTTCTATAATCAAAACTTTTTATTACTACGAAATAAAAATGAAGAAGAAGAAGAAATATTTCAACTCAAAAATCAACATTATCCCAACTGAGAAAAGTGAACTTTGTGATACTGAAACACATGATATTGATAATAAAATAAGGCACCAGCTCATCTTATAATCACCCATGATGAGCTCTCGACAGTCGTCAGTTTTTCACCAATCTTATTTTTTTAACGAATCTCTTGAGAGGAAAAAGTAAGCAGAGGAAGCAAAATAAATATTATGGAAAATACATTATCTTATTGAGACAGTCTCATTAATTTTTCATTTGAAATCGTAGTAACAGCCCTTTAATTGCTGGTTTTTTTTCAGTCCAATATTCTTCTTCTAATAAATAGTAGATTGAACATCATGAGAGTAAATACATCAGGAACCTGAAGTTCAGTCTACTTTATAATATTAAGTAAGTTTTTGTCTAGGCTTGGCTGAATTCTTATTTTTTGACACTTCAAGCTTCAAATTGTTCTCATCTTGTTCTTAATTTTATGGCAAAAATAAGGCATTTAAGATATTTTGTACCCTACTTTTACTATTTTGACCCACAATTTGCCTAAAATTCAGTAATTCCAGGCTTAGCATTAAAATTGTTGTTATTTTCAGCATTTTTAAGCCTCATTGTTATTGTAAAATCAATCTTATACTATAGAAAGAAGGAACCAAGAATTTAAAAGCCATCTTATTAACGGTGCAACCTAATCAGTCTTTTTTATTCCTACACCAGAGGTTTTTCTTACCACAAATCAAAAGTTCTTCCATTAAAATCAAAACAAATTAACAAACAAAGACAACCAAGTACCAAGTAATTTAGCTGAAGCCGTAAACATTTGTGTAGAAATCAAATATTTAAATTCTACCTTTAAAAATTACCTTCTACCTTTGGATGGATTGGAAACCAAAGTTGCCTTGAAAATAGTGTTGTCCACAACACAGCTTGAAATCGGCATTCACTCAAAAAGACTCATTATGGAAAAAGAGCTGACCTTAATTCAATTTTAAAAATTCAACACATAAAAGGATAACTTAATTTCACACAATAATATAATAACACTGATCAGTGATGGTTATCTGTGCTTTCCAAACCAATTTCACCATAATGTAACAAACCCTAGATCATTTTCAAATGTCCCAAGTGATAGAGTGCGAGTGTTGAGAAAATTTTACTGTTTCCTTGTTTCTTGACCAATTAATTCATTAAAAGACTAGACACCAATATAGGACCATTATGTAGGGATCGCAGCCTAAAACAAAAGATTAGGTCTGGCAGAACAAGCTACTCCCTGTTCTTGGTCTACCCACTGATTAAAATATTTATATCCCAAATATCTTACACATTATTTTCATACTCCTTTAGGCGGACGAGACAGTCTACTGCATAACAATTACTCCCCACTTCGGTGGGTGCAAGTAAAACCAGCGGGAAAGTAGATATTACCTATAAATAAGTTTTGTTTAAATTATCACACTAACATTCTCCCGATTGAAGACCCCATAACACTGCGAATCTTCTTGTGCGACATCCCATAAAGTACTAGAGCTTTTATTTCCGTAATACGGAGCAGATAATTTATGGCTCAAGTGGCTGGAGTAATTTAATATGCAAAACTTAGTGAACATTGGATACTTCTTTTCAAACAATCGCACAACAATTTTTTGATTGGAAAGAATAAAACAATTGGTATCGTGGTGATTTCATAATAAAATATTTGGTGCTTGCACAAGTGTTTGCGGTTGAGCAAAATAAAGCAATCACAAAGTTTTCCAAAGGGTAAATTTTTAGTTTTCTTCTATTTCTTCATGTTTGCTTATCCAGCCAGGGAGTCTTATAGGAAAACTAATGAAACCTGCTATCTTAATTTTGAATTTGGCAAATGCCCAAGATTGGCAAAAAATCATTTTTTCCCACAAGGCTTTTCTCTTTGATCTTTTATTGGTTTCTTTGGTTGATTGTTGTCATTAGGTTGTTGGGTTGATTGAATCGTAATCGAATATTACCTGGTATTTGCTGTTTGATTGCTTTGATTACGTTTTTAAAATGATTAAAATTCAATTGCATTGGCTCTCATTAATAACTCTTGTCTTGTGTGGTACTTACCCGTTCACTTTTTATGATCTTCAAAGGGCATATTGGTGGATGCCCATGCTAATGCTCTAAAGCTCTAGAGGTGGGCTAATTTAATTGTAATTAATCTTGATTGAACATTACGGTAATTGAACTAAGCGAACATAATCGAATCTCAATCGAACACAATTGAATATTACCCAGGAAACGGACGTTGATTGAGATTCGATTGAGTTTGACAATCAAATTGCAATTATTCGAGCGCGTTTGATTACATTATTGGTTGACCAGTTGGGTGTTTAAGATAAAAACAGTAATTATTTCTTTTTTCGGCATCTATTATTGCCAAAAACTGCAATTTTTCAACGATAACATGCAGATCAAGCAGAGAAGTTAAAAAAGTAAATAAATGAAAATTGCTTTCGGCAATTTTTGCTGTTTTTGAAAAGAAAAGTTGATTTTATTATTGAACACATGGTATTCGACACCCCTCACAATTAGTAGGCCCACTTTTCCTCGTTTATTTTTGTTTTTAACTGGTTTCTGTCAGAAATGCAGACTATCAAAATCGAGTCATATGTAAACAAACTTACAACTGGGGTTCTGTTTTCTCCTTTTAGCTGTGTTTTGACATTGATGCAGGATCTTTTTACATATCATTTAAGAACTTTTCATGTTATTGAGTAATGAAAAATTGAAAAAAATCACTTTTTGTTGCTGAATAGAGCAATAATTGCTGTTTTCACCCAACTGCTGTTGACACAAAACAATGGGCCATTCCAGAAAAAAAAAACATTACCCTCTAATGGACGACATCAATATTTAAAATAAATTTTGGTACAGAATTCCAGGCAAACTTTAGAGAGAAAGTTCGAAATTCCATGAATATTACTTAATTTTGCATTAAAGTATTGGAATTCCATGATTTTTTAGGTTACAGTAACAGAATTCCACAGTTTTGATAAGTATTTTGTAGATTTGTCACGGAAATTTCATGTCGTCTGTTGGGGGGTAACAGATAAAAACTGGAATGGCCGAATAAAACCAGACGGTGTCAATCGAGCAACTTTGAAGAAAAATCGCAATCGAACCAATCGAACGTAATCGAACGCGATCAAATAATTGCGATTCGGTGGTTGAACGTAATCAAAACTCAATCGAACGGCCAATTCCTGGGTAATATTCGATTGTGTTTGAATTACATTCAATTAATCATAGATTAACCAACTTTACACCATTTTAGTTTGCCTAGAACGTCAATATTATTAATTACTACTCATGACTTAAGCCTGAGGCTCAAACTTCTCATTACTACTTTGCCTCCACGTATCTTGGCATTCTCAGAACATTTTGTTTAGCCTTATGCTCGTTACTCTTAATCTCGATAACCTAGGCTTTGTCCTCAACCAAACATACTTAGATTTTTTTTTTAGAATTAACAACTTTTTACATATTTATTATTGAATAAACATACAAACATTTTTTATCATTAAACCAATTTCATTTATCTTATTCTTGTTAATGCTTTTATATGTAGGGAGAACAAACATTTATGTTGTTAACTACTGAAATATATAGATAGATAGATAGATAGATTTCGTTCGATTACGATTATGTTGTTCGATGAGTTTGATTGGGATTAAATTAAATTAGGTCACTCCGTTAGAGCTTTTGAGCATAGGAGGCCCAGCGCTTAAGTACCGTACGGAAGCGAATAATATCTAATACAATTGAATCAATCGAATGTAATCGAACATATAATTGAATACAATCGAACGTATTCAAAGCAATCGAACGGTAAATCATGTCCTGGGTAATATTCAATTGCGATTTGATTGCGTTTGACAATTGAATTGCAATTATTCGATTGTGTTCAACTGCTTTCAATTGATTTGGCGTTTGATTCGTTCGATTCGTTCGATTGACATTGTCTGGATAAAAGCCTTTTAGAAATTTGTTCTTTAAAGACATAGACTACCGTGAAGTTGGGTAAGTTGCATCAGTGTGGAGGCAAACATGCATAGCCATCACATCAAATGACTGACCAATCAAAGCAGCAAAATTTCAAAACAAATAAACTACGCAGCTCCGCTCACAGCTCTACTCTACCATTTTTGTTTTGATTTAAGTTTGTATTTTAATGACCAGACAGGTCATAGACCTTTTTTCAAAGAGGATGTCCTGTTGAATAATTATTTAAATTATGCAGTCCAGCTATAAAAACAATGATAGAGCCATGCATAATTACTGTATCATGCATATTGTAATAATTATGCATGGTTTTATCATTGTTTTTCTGCCGGACTACATAATTATCCAACAGGTGGCCTCTTTGAAAAAAGGTCTATCAGGGTGTCTACGGATGTTTATTCGGGATTTTCAAGGTTTTCAGATTTTTTTGGTCATTTTTAAGTGGTTTTTCATAGGTTTTTCGGCAAAAACTTTGGCATTTTTCAAGGTTTTTTGATATTCAGTTGATATGGCTCTTTACAGGATTTTTTTTTTGAGTGGTAGGTGGAAGAAAAATAGAGGACAGCAAATAAAATTTTTTCCCCTTAGGTGCCTGGGGAATTACTTCCACAGTGAAACTCCTATCTCCCTCTCGAGAACAATACCACAAAAAGAAATACTCCAGCTCCCTAGTCTTCCAACTGTAGAAATAAAGAATTAGAAGCAAAAACCAATTGTTTACAGTGACCGAGGAGGCGCAACCATGGTTTGCGCTGACAAGAGAAAATCTTGATTTTAACTCTTTCAAATGGCTAAAAAACGCCTTGTTTTTTAATTTGTTTTTTACAAAAATCAATTGCCAAAAGAGTTATTTTAAGGAATCCTTGAAATTTTATTGATGAACAGCCATTATACCAAGACGCCCGTGAAGCGATTTAAAAATTGGGGAACAGCCAATTTCTTAGGGCTCATGCATAGGAAAATTAGTGACAAAAACTCAGCTAATGATAAAAGAATATGTTTCATTCGTTGCAACAGAATCGCAACAGAAACAGGGAAATATGGAATTCTCTAAATGTTATAAAGGTTTAGCGCCGCAGGCGATTTTTTACTTATTCTTACTTTTCGAATGACTGGATAGTGCTTTTCGAGGTTTTTAACGATTTTTCAAAACATTTTGCCAAAACTCACCAATTAACTAGCAAAAGGTCTATTCAGAATTTCAAGTTGATCTATTTTGTATTATTAAATTACAGAAATATCTACTATACTTACACAGAAAATTTATCCATATCAATGGAAAAACGAGACCTGGTTGGGTCGAAATCAAAAATTAATTCAGATTGCTCTTTTGAGCTCGAATGTTGCGGACTCCATTTTGTTTGTTTACTTTATTGATATGCGCCCCAACGCCCTCATCTTCTCCAAAGATTTACACCCATCCGCCATTTTGTCTCGACTTAGTACTGCTTTTCGTCTCGATTAGTATAGCCTGTACCACACCCCTTTTCTGCTCTGTACGTTGTATCTTTTGAAAAAACTTGCCGTGTCTGACACTTCGCGTTATCTTTTCAATCAGCGAAGAAGAGCTTGGTACAGGCTAGATTAGTACTGCGCTATATGATGAGGGGGGGGGGTGTTACTGGGATGATGCGCCGCTGAGGGTACCTTTTTTAACCTCTACGAGTCCCAGGTGGTCGCAAAAACACCAAAAAAAAATCCGTCCCACGTAGGGTGCTTTTTCTGGAAAATTTGGTTTGGGCAAAAGTAGTAAACTTTGAGAAAATTTTGGAATTTTAGTCCCATTCAGGGTCACTTTTTTCGCAAATTTCGGCAAATTTTTGAAAAAACGAGTCGAACGTTTTCAACGTCTTTGCTCGAAAGAGAAATCTTTATGACATCAACCTCGTTCCCTGTTCCCAGCTTTTCGATGCTTACTTACTGATATCGCTAGATAACACCCTTGCATTGGCTGGCTTTCGAACTCGTAAGATTACGTAATTCAAAAACAAAACATCAGATTTCATTTGTTCCTCTGGATTTGAAACCATCGCATATCGTTTTCTTTCACAGGTCTTGGTCTTGCCATTTTCTCATTTTTGGGGTAATTCATGTATTTTATTCATATCATATAAATTCAGTATCATGGTTTTTCTTGCATTGCAGTTGCATTGCAGTGTAACTTTATAACGTCAGATTTTTTTATGACGTATTGCTTTGAGAAGCTCTCAGAGGGGGAACTCGCATCAGCCAACACCAGGGTATTCTCTGGCGTCAATCAGTAACGTAAATAAAGCCTGGGGTGATACACGGGGACGAGGTTGGCATGATACAACATTCCTACATCAACAAAGCTACAACCGTTTCCATACACCTTCTAGTATTCTTACAGAATCAGGGGGATTCTTTAAGAGGGGGGGGGGGTTCTTGGGCAAAATGGGGGAACGGAAATGTGTTGCTGATTATGTGACCTCCCTCAGGTAAGTTATGGCCTGAAGTTGCACATCATTAAAAGGATCATTTTGCAAAAAACATTTTTTGAAATTTTGCTGACATCAGCACTTTTTTGCAAAATTTCGTATTTTGCTGATTTCTGCTGACGACAGCAAAAGCAAGACAGCAAAAAGTTTTTTTTTGCAAAATGATCCTTTTAATGATATTCAACGTTGGTCCCAATTTCATGTTTCTACCATTAGCCAAACTGGAGATATTTAAAAAACAAGTTTTTGCTGACGTCAGCACTTTTTGGTTTTTGCGGTTTTTCGCGAAAATAAGGGCGTAAACAATTAGGTAACACCCCTACAGGGAAACTTCATCATGGTATCCTTCGTAGCAAATCATTGGTTTGCTCATTTTCTGCCGGCTAATGGCCTTCAAAAATCATGGTAATTTTCAGGTTTTTGAGACATGCCATAACTTACCTGAGCCATGAGTCCCAGGTAGGATCGCAGAAACACCAAAACAAAATAGAAAAGTTAGTGCTAGTGGTCCCTCGTAGGGTACCTTTTTGGGGGAGTTTGGAAAAACTTTGGAAAATTTTGATGAAACTTTTCTCAAAAAGGTCCATTTTTCGAACATCAGCGACACATCCCCGTCAGGTTTGACACACGACACGTAACACGAACAAAACCTTATGGTTGAATGATTGCACTGATTTACAATTAAAGAATTTCTAAGGAAGGTGTCATTGCTGAATGAAAATGGGATATACAGTAGGAAAAGTCAGTCATTAAAAAAGTGTAAAAATGCTTTTCCATAGAGAGACAAACAGGAAGATAGACAATATCACTCTGTAATAAATTAATTTTTAATTTCGATTCATTTTGATTGAAATATTATAATAATATTGAAAAATAATTACAAAACCTTGTATGAAATAAGTATATTTTTGAGTCAATTTTGGCTTCTAACCAGTAGGAAGCAAAATAGCAAAAGTTAAAAATACAACTTAAAACACTATCCGCAAATTTAAAATGTTTATAGCTTGTTCTGAAAATTCTGGCCGTCAGTGCTTCATGTTCTTATGATGTTTGTTCTCGTCAAGATGCTTTGTAGAATGTCAACAGAAGAGACGAATATAAATTCCACGATTCTCCAAAAGAAACAAAAATGACACAAAATATTTGACATTGGATTTACAAAAAGGATTGATATTTGGTATTGAGAAAGCAAAAACAAACAGATAGCTAGAAAGATAAATAACAACGATATACAAATAATGCGTACGAGAAAAAATAGATTTTTCGTTCAAAGTTCATAATGGTAACAAGTTGTATCAAAAACAAGAAATAATGTCCCTGAGTTGAATTCTTTTCATTCTATCTGTTGCAGGGGCCAAAACACGAATATTATTCACTGCGTTATAGAAATTTTATGATTTACTAATTACTTTATAAAAATATATTAAACTCTTTAATTTATTATTTACAAAATTTGCAAAATATTCTACCAAATATTTTACATTAAATTCAGCTTTTTTCTATTTTCTTTTTTATGTACAAAACAAAGCAAAAACAAAAATATCGTAAAAACCCTAAAACCTAGCGCCTAAAATAAAAATTTTACTTAACTTAAATATAAAACCTACAAAAATTGGAATCTTCAACAAAAGAAGAATTACCCTTAAGACCCTCTTAAGACAACTTAGTCTTCCCATACGATCATATCTCCTTGCATTTTTCGTTGAATCTCAGAGTCTTTCTCAATAGCGTCCCAATCAGTACTTCCACGTCTGAGCAGAGAGCATGTCCCTTTCTCAACGCTTTTTGACATATAATCAGAATACATCTCATCCATATCACCCACATTAGAATCCTCATCACTGGTCGATTCGTGATCGTATCTCGCATCGGCGCTGCTACGTCGTACATCAAGTCGTTTCGGCGCTAGGAGGCCAGTACTTGACGTCGTCACAAAGTCAGAAGCACGTCTTTCTTCCATACGTCTCATATTGCTGACACGTAAAGCACTTTCGGATTTACGTCTTGAATCATTCATATTGTTCAAATTATGTTGATCAAGGTCGTCTGCCATATCTTTTGATTTTTGCCAATTACTGAAACTGCTCTGGAAAACTTTAGCCAATGTAAGACAGATAGCTTTCGCTTTAGCAGCGTCATCACATAAAAATACGTAACATTTCAGTTCATCTTTAACTTTGGCTGCCGTGAAAACGAAAACCTGCGGGTAACGTTTGTCTACGTTACAATATCCGACTTGATGGATACGGTACGTGAAAAGCTCCTTGCGTGTTTTACGTGAAATGACTTCGATCCCGTTACGTAATGAAACTTTAAGGACGACGTCGTTCTTGTTACGGTCCTCAAGCGACCCGATGGTGCCAAGGGCCTGATCTACGGCCTCGTTTGATGCCTCTCTTTCAAGGGAGTCAACAGGGATTCCCTCACTACACAATGATTTGACTTTGAATTTTGGTGAATTGAAATCGACTTCATAGCTCCCTTTACGGCTGAATCGACGTTTCAAATATTTCAAGCGGTCTTTCATCGATAAATCTTCCATGCTCATTTTGACGAAGGTTTCACTAAAATAGTGAGATAGCTCCTGACGTACTGTACAATGTGTTGAACAAGTTGTTGGATGATAATTTATGATCTGTGCATCCCTTCTTGTTCCCCTTTTATACCTTTTAGGTTATGTAAACAAAATGATTGACAAACTATCATGTGTCATGCTCTTAAAACGTGTTTTAATGTCAACAAAATGATTATGTTACCTTAGTTGACTTTCTGTTAGCTGTTGGAATACAAAATTTACAGGTCAATACACCAAACGACACGCCCAGAGAAACTTCAGATGTTTATGATAAGAAAATAGAATCAAATACACTGAATTCTTCACAGGGTCTCCGATTTTTCATTTTTGGCTCGGACTTCGCAAATCTAGTACTCCCGGGAGCTATCAGACTGGGGCTCTTTTGATCATTTAATCAAAGGGCTAGGGCACGTTTTGTGTACCATAGGTGTAATCGTAATGTAGTTCCTTTTCGCTGGACACTCACTCTTGGGTTAGTCATAAGCTTCAAGAATCAGACTTTATAGAAAGGGTTCTTACAGAAAAATGGAGCTTGTTTACATTGATCTAATTTCTGCAACAGTTAAAAGATATACAAGGATCGACAAAAATGAGAGGTTCACAATAAACACGAGAGAGAAAAGATCAAATTCCACTTCTTGAAACCAAACTATTTCTGGAAAATTTTGGTACGGACTCTCATGAGATGCATGGTATGTCGCAATACTTGTGGAGGATGGCCATCAGGTTTTATGTGTGGGAAAACTATGGCAATGATGTTATGAAAGTTAAGAGTCATTCTTAAAAGGGGATATAAGGTACAAGGCCGATGACTCGATAGCTTGCGCAATCAGTTGTAAAACATTTGTATTGGGAACTTGTCAAACCGGTTTATATATGACCCGATTTTCGTTATGAAGATTTAAAACTTTAATCGATTATTAAATGGATCTACCTGTCTGTCAGACGTTTGGTTTGACCTGAATCAATGACAAAAAAAAATTAGTACAAAACAAAGGCAAGGTAGTACATTTTTTCTTCGTGAAGGAAGCTGTCCAATTTTTTTCAACTCTTCTTTGTTTCCTCGAATAAAGAAAGAACTTTAAAACTATGAAAATGATAGGACAAGCAGTCTCCAATGTCCTTGCAGATGTAATTCATTTGATTCCTATATGGAAGACTAAATGGACCATGATGTACCCCATTTTAGAACCTAGAATAAGTGATGTGCGTTCGAAACCAACCGCTGACTGGATTTGATTGATAGTATTATCATTTAAAAAACAAGTCAAACTTCTCTCAACTTTATATTCTTCACTTTAAAGGTCAATACAATCAAACAGTGCTGAGAAAAATTCTTATAGTCCGATTCGTAAACCTGTTAATCTGGCCATGATATTCGTTTGAATGTATTTTACATCTTGTTCGCCCCTCCCTTAAGTATAAGCTTTCATTGACAGCTCATTCAAATTTCTTATCTGGATACACATCTATATAATAATAGCCGTACGTGTCTGAAGCCTTTTAGATTTCCATATATCTTTTTCCGGAGAATATGTTTTAGATTTGCATCAACATTATAGCCTAAACCTAAACGATATTGGTCTGTGACGACGGCCTGGGTGCGCTAGTCTTCCACATTCATTCTAAGATACCTCCTTAGTCAATGAGACAGGGATGCTAAGTCTTTTACATTGACCAAAAGTTTAATTCGAATCTAGTAGTATGAAGTGAGACAGGGGTGTCAAATTGATTACCAAAGTTTATTCCACGAGTTAAGTAGTAGTCTGAATGAGACAGGGGTGTCGAATTGACTGAAGTTTATCACACGTATCAAGTAATCTGACGCCAGTAGAATCTTTCATTCCATGCCAAGAGATTTGAAGAAACTTGGCAACAGTTCAAGTGGACGATTCATATACTTTTTAAAAGGCATACTTAAAGATTTTAGAAGTAGTTCTGAATGTTTTGGTTTCCAAGAGGTTTGTATAACGGTTGCCAAAAAATTGTGGCTAGATATCAGATACAAACCATGGGACTTGGGCCTAGTTTTTTAAAGACCCATTCTAAAATTGTTTAGTATATGTGAAGTATATATAATGATCATTTTTTATTTCAGTGCCTTGAGTTTTTAGATTTTGCTTCAACCGAAGTTTTAATGAAGAAAGAATTCGAAAAATTTAATTGAACACAAAAGTGTATATATGAATTAATGACGTCAAATGAAGCAGCCACTGGATTGCAGTGATTTCAACCTAAATTAGTATTGATCAACGCGATAAACGTTTATTAAAAACAAGCAAAAACCTTTTTGTTGACCAAATTGAAATTCCCCTAAAATGTCGATTGACGTCAGTGCAGAACGAATATTGACATTCCAAAATATAGAGTGGATTTCAAAACAAGTTAATCCTACTGTTGACAAAAACAGAGTGAATCAAACATCAAGTATGAAAGATGAGCCAAGACTTAGTAGAATATCTTTGGCAAGAGGATAAAATACCAATTAAAGCTAAAATACGCATTGATTATAGTAAAACAGGAAAATGATATACTATATCATTTCCCTTCATGATTTCTCTGATAATAATAGACTTTTAAAAATGGTAGACTTTAGACGGCTTATGATTTTGTTATGACAACATTTTCAGCTACTTTAACGATGTTAACAGAAAATCCCCTAATCAACTGCTTCAGAAAACAAAAATCTTTCGTGATTTTCTTCAGCACGTTCAAGAGGCAGGTTTGAGCTCGCTATGTATTTTACATGACAATTTTGATGTCCTAAGGTTTCCGGTATCATTGGAAATATTTAGACGATTTTTCATCCTTTCAGTTATATATGCAAACTTTGCATTTCATGTCTAAACTCGTCTCACTTCAAAAATCTTGCAATGTTACACCGTTTCAACGCACGTGGTTTGCGAACTCAGCTCAAACCTACAATTACATCCAGCCTATATTCTAATACTACTTTGTCATGAAACTTGATGAAAAAGATGCCATGAACAAAATTGCATTGGAACTGTGGCTCGATCCTCAACTCACTTGGAAAAGAGAAATTCTCTGCTGCGGTGGCATAAGTTCGTTGTATATTTAGAGAGGAACATTTTGTTGTCTACCAATCTTCTACCAAACACCAATTATGTTGAAAACAATCAAGTTCTCCGATATCGAAAATCTTAAGGACGATGACTTTTCCATGCAGTAAAGTAAAATCGGTTCCCGAAAAATTGGCGATTCGTAAAAATTGCTCTTGAGGAAAAAACATATTTTTGAAAGTATTAATCGTTGGGAAAATAATTTCGAGTGAATCAACGCGAGCCTTAAAAACACAGCATTTGTGGACTTTGACTTTATGTTTGATTTGATCAAGTGCATAAAAGTTGTCACACTCGATACGTCCAAACGTCGCCGACAGGATACGGGGAAAAAAACAAAACGCACATCATAACTTTGATTTTCCCACGGGCTAAGAGTTGTGAAGCGGTAGAATTTAAAAAAGTTTACGGGAGTAGAGGGTATATTTTTCGGAGGGTTTCGGGAAATTTGTGAGCATGATGTTTATACATCCAGTGAGTAATAAATTGCATGGACAGAAGGACGGGTGTTTACAATACAAGAACAAACTATATAAGAACATAATTCTTCGATGGACAAAATGTCAAGAACAAGTTAAGAGCATTGTAAGACTTTATTGATTAATATCTTTAGAAAATTCACAAAAGAACTCGAAATTGATGGTGAAAACAAAAACATTTTAAGAACATTTTTAGACCATATCTAAAAGCTCATGGATATTTTTATAAAAAAATCCGTAATGTTAAAATCTTGTATTTAAAACCCTTTACTTTAGCAAAATTTAGCTATGCGACCTTGCAATATTTCACTCTGAAGAAGACATACTAGATCATTGTCGTGTTAGCCTCCTGCCCTCACGTGTATAACAAATATTTTCAGAAATTGATAATGCAGTAAAACCTTAAGTTTGACCCTTTCAACACCCTAACAAAGACAGAGAAGGGATTCATATCGAAGATTTTTCCAACCTTATAAGAGTCAAAAACAAAATGGAGTTTTCACTAAGGGCGTTAACTGTGTACTTCAGGCTGAGCACAATTTGACAATTACAGAACGGTGTTAGATAAGAGGATGATTTGGGACTTGCATGTCTTAGCGTGATCGTGTACAAATGAATTTACAAGGGTATATTTTACAACTATTGAAAAACTACATCTAAAACTGCTAATATGCTTAAAAACGTACAGTTTTATAGAGACTGAGATTAGTGTACAATGTATTTGCTCCTTCTACTGTAAGTTTCAGATTTACAAATGTCAACACGAGAGAGAGGCTCAAATTGCAGTATATATAACGTACCTGGCATCATGTCAAAAAAATGTCGCAATTCGGTTACACAAAAATAAACATAAAAACAAGTTATACCTAGTTCAGACAGCAGGTTTTTAGTCCCTTTAAAAAATTTCTAGTATTGTGGTTTGGGTAATAAAGTTCCTTCCATTTTCCTTTTATCCCACGCTCTGTGAATGAAAAACGGACGGAAGAAGTGTAAGAAGCTATTCCATTGTGTGTCCATGAAATTGCAAAACATCTCATGAATAGTTAGACATTATCATATTATTTGAAGTGAGTCAGTGACACACAAAGAAGGAGATTACAGGAGTGGGAAATATCAGACGAACCTCCTTTACTCCTTTCAGTTCTCTGATATAGAAAAAAGAACTGGCTTTTTACGCCTAGCTACTGCTAGTTTCCGTTTGGATAGAGCGGTGGCAAAAAATCACCAGTTTAAACTGGAACTCGCAACTTAGTTTACGTCTTAAGTTAGACTCCAATAGTTCATAGTATTACCATAGCATCGTGGCATTACTTAAAATAAGCTCGAGCTTGGAAAGATTGTTTTTATAGGTCCACCTTTCACTTCTGAAGTGCTACATCGCCATGCTTCACGGGGTTGATAAAGGAAAGGAAAATGTACGAAATAACTTACTAGATGGAAAGTTAACACGGTAAGAAAATTTTTGCCACTTAGTTACTGCATTTTGTGTCTTCAGCCTTCAATACTTGGAGCACGGAATATTTCTTAGCAAAGTTTAAAATTAGTCCCTGGGTACTTAGGCAAGTGAGAGGTACGGGTACTTTTTTGGGACCTTAAAGTCTATGTAAGGGTTCGAAAAACCAGAAAATTAATTTCAGTCCCACAAAGGGTCGGAGAAATAGGAAAATTTCTACTTTTTGCTCCTTGAAAGATCAGAATTTGGTCAAGTTAGTCCCAATAAGGATCGTAATAATCGCAAAATTTAAAATTAAAAGTCCCATAAAGCTATGTGTGCTCAGAACCATCAGGTTACGTTGCTAAGTGTGCGTTGCTAAGTGTGTATAATAATAGACGGGAAAAATAGCTCTGCTCTATTGCTTAACACTGTTGGTATATCTGATAACTAGGTTCATTTGTCAGCGTGATGCAACAGTGGTGCTCCAATGATTGTGTTGAGACAGGGATGTTAAAAAAGTTTGTCGAAACAGGGGAGATTGTTTTCTATGTTACACTGGGGAAAGGCTTGATGGTACAGGAGTGTATTCAATACTAATTAAGGAGAAAACAAAGAGCGTAGTACACATTGAACGTAATTAAAGGCTAGAAAAGATGTCTAATTTTATCAATTTTGGAAGGCAATTATGGAAAACAAGGTTTTCGTCTGGGACAAAATTTCTAGCTGGTAAAGTTTCTTAGGTGAACTGTATTTGAAGATAAAGTTCTGTTTAAAATTTCCACTTAATAGTGGATACTTGGAACGTCTGCAAGGAAAATTGTATTTGAAGACAAAGTTCTCTGTAAACAGACCTCTAATGTTTAAAATCTTTAACATGTCTTGTACATTATATCAATTTCACATCAGATTTCTCTTTTCTGTTTTCTGTAAATTTATCTTTCTGTGAAAGGGTTACTAAGTATTTACCAAACAAACAGAATGACTAAAAAAGTTTTTAAATTGTAAAAAAATTGAACAGAAAATATTGCATTATTCTTGTGAGTGAGGGCTGTATTTTGATTCTTTATCTTAGGTAGTGTATTGATGGAATTCGGTGACTGAAGATTGACGTCACTGCTTTGTTGAAAATATTTGACGTCAATCAATAAAAGCGAAAATTTAAAGCAGTTTTCTGAGAGACTAGAATTCTAACATAAAACTTAAATATAAGAATTACAATGGACTCTCATGCGAAAGAAATGCGGCCTAACGTCCCATTGAGACTTGACCGTACCTACTTATCACCTACTAGAAGACACAACCCACAAATGTTGGGGTTGGTCTACCAGTCACCGTTAAAACCTGAAGGACAGGTATTATAAAACGCCTTCTGCAATATTTAACTTTCTCAAAATTTGTGCAGTTGACTAAATTTTAAATTGGTTGAATTGTCATCAATAAAATGCTAAGTTTATCAATGGAACTTTTTGGTTCCAAAACTCCGATAACTATGATTCTGTAGAAAGCCTTTTCCCAACAAAACTGATTTTGATCTGTAACTTTGTTTTGCTTTTTTTCTTAGCATTTGGCGATTTGGGATCATGAGCCAGTATTTCGTCAAACCATCTCTCGCTTCCCAAACCTTATGAACCATTTAGGTGAGCTAATATTTGTTTCAAAATTTTAAAAGGCTTAATATACCTGAGATAAGTGAACGGTACAAACCAGTAGTACATATAGAAGGTTTCATGGGCGCTGTGGTGGGTAAAGTGGAAATTGACTTGGTTTCTGCTCGGACTGTAGCACTTGGCAAGTGAATGAACCTTCGCCAGGGTCAACCAATGCCAAATGAGGGGTGTTGGGTAGTCAGTCCAAGGTGCTAACGGGATGTTCATTGAAAGAATCTATAGTTGTAAATGCGCTTCAAAGCCAGCAGCAACTCAACCAAATAGAAATAGCTAAGCTTACGATCCGGAGAAGTCTAAATAATATGAGATGGAAGCATCCCTTCCCGTCAAAATGATTTTCGTTCGAAAAATGAGGTAGAAAAATATATATGCCATACAGTATGGGGCTTGATTTTGATCCCTTTTACTCTTGGAACAATTTAAATCATTATTTTTTGTTTGGTTATAGGTATGGTGAATTTCCACAGTGGCAATCAAGCAAATGTCTGGCCAAGTGATCGACAACGTAAGTTAATTTGAAATTATGTTAAAGATTTGATTCTGCACTTTTATTTTTTCTTCACTCTGAGAGGGATATATACATGAGGATAAATCATACTCATTCTGTGTGAAAAACGGTTTTTATATCGCAATTTTTTTCCGCAATAATGCTAGTGAGCTTCAATAAAAACCCGATCAAAAATAGCAGCTATAGCCCAGGGATAATAAGGTTTAATGCAAATATAAACGCCAGTTGATTAGAAAACATATCGGTTTTTAAAATGAAATATATTTTGTGAACAATTTTTAAAAATGAGTTTACAATTGATGTCTGTTAAAGAGCAAGATTGAACGTCGGCGTCTCCTGAAACGATAGATATAACATAGTAGTCTTCATTCTCGTCATCAAATGTATAAAATCTTTGCGAAAATATATTTTGAAACACCCCTGTCTCACAGCCCCGATGAAACTTTTTCCTACAGCGGGGACAATAATTCTATTGTTCCAAGGTTAGAAAATCCAGTGGGGATGGTTTTGAAGTGCAATTTCTAAACAGTAAATTTCGAATGGGGGATGAAATCAAAGTCAATTTCTCAGTGGGGCTGAAATTCTAGGGTATTCTTCCCACCAGGGACGAAATTTTTGCCAAATTTTCCGGTGGGGCTAGGACCCAGCGGGTCTGTGACACAGGGGTGTTTTGAAGATCGACAAAGCATTTCATAACATTATATAACATTTCAATCTTTAATAACAAGATAAACCCTCACACACCCGAGTGAATGTCTGGAACGCCAATTTTGCATTATTAGCAAGGGCTGAATGCATACTAAACTGGAACCCAGTTCTTTAGTTTATGATTCTAAAGGGTTGATGAATCTTAGGCTGACATGGTTTTTTGTAGGATTTTTTTAATCAAAATAATCCCTTTGTAAAGGCTTGATTTAAAACTTACAGCATCTAGCGTCTCTGCTCCAATCACAACGTCCACAATTAGGGTTGTAAACAAGATTTCTACCGGCGCAAGGTTTGCACCAAGCAGTGTTCTCTCCACAATGTAGAAAGAACCAACCGTGGCCTGCGAAAATCACATCAACACCACGTCTCGTACATTCAGAGTAAGATACTCGGCCTAGGTGAATAAAGGGAGAAAGCAACTTCAGTTGAATGAAACTATATACTTCGGATATACTTCTTTGCAGAACGCACCTATAAACCTTTTTTACAGTGAAGCACTGAGCCTTCTTAGCTCGAGCCTCTATCATGATTTGAATATATTCTTATAATAAGCGACGAGTTTTGCTTCCCATTCAGATATAGAACCTACAACTCAGATTCTTTGCAATTATTCATTCCCTGTTTGTGCGCCTAGTTATGGAAATTGAAAATAGATACTTACAAGGAACCCACCATTGACCTAAGAAATGAAAGAAAAAGTGTTATCTGATGGGAAATTGGTACAATATTGCATTTCGTGAACGCTATCAGAATCATTGAAGCTGCTAAGGGGTTGAGTCGTTTTCAGAATTTTGGAAAAACTGAGGGACTATAAGTACTCTTTGGAGATACCAGCAATTTGTGTACTGAGACGTAAACATCTTAATCAGAGTCAAGAAACAGATTTAAGACATCTATACTTAAATTCAAAGAATACTTTTTAGATTTTTGTCATAAGTCTCCAAAATAACCAAGAAACTTAAATAAAAGTTAAAGTTCCATAAAATAACAAAAACAACAATACAATACACATCAACATATCAATATATGTTCCATTACCATTGGAATCAGCTTTTTCAAAACATTTCCGACATGGTAAATCATTTGATGGCGGTTGGATGGGCGGAGTGGGTGTCTCTGTTTCTGGTGTGGGCGGTTCAGAAAACAGTGACTCATCTGTTGTTGGTATGGGAGGTGGACCTTTTCGCGAAAGTAAATGTCTTTAAAAATTCTAGGAAGGGTCATTCGCGAAAGCTTATGCTCGCGAAAAACTCTTGACAAAATAGAAAATCTGTAAAACTTCAAATTTTGAATAAAATGTGACTTCTATGGCACTTTTTAGCCTGCTAAGTTTATGCTCGCGAAAAATATTTTTTCGTTAAATTCGCGAAAGTAAATGTCGTGAATTTCGCGATTTTTCAAAGTATACTTTTTAGATTTTTTCCTCGCGAAAGTTTCTACCCGCGAAAGTTTGTACGCCTAAAGTAACAGCTTGAATACAGAAAATGTCTCCAGTGAGCCGAGCTGAATATTCTGTGAGAATAAGAAAAACACAATTCATTCCTCCAAAGACGGAGCTTGCTACTTTAGTCGGTGATAGAAGCGCTAATAAGACTTTCATGTGCGGCATTGGAAAAAAGAAACAGGCAAAAAGATTTGATCAATTTCATAATAATTCTTTGTAGAATATTTCCTACACTGCATAATTGTTAGATCTGGTTTAAATAACTTATTGGCCCTTTTTACGCCGGCCCTTATTGGCGTTATTCTTAGGCTCTTGGCGTAATAAGGGCCGGCGTTAAAAAGGCCGGTGTAAAAAGGGCCAAAATCTTGCAAATTTAACTTTAAAGTGGCGTTAATTTTTTACAATTTTTCTCAATCTAAAGGATTTTAGGTATGATTAGAAGATAAAAAAGTATTCATTGTTTTACTCCATATCTAAAACTTCGCAAAAATACAGCTGATAGAAGTTTCAAGAACCCATTGGTATGGTGCAATTGCACACCCCTTTTGATTTTGGAATTTTCAACAGTTTACTACTGAAAAATGATATTCTAATGTAAATTGAAGTATAAATAGCGATTCTAACAAATTTTGGCGTTATTTACGGCCCTAATTGGCGTAAGCCCAAAATCAGGCTGTGGCGTAATAAGGGCCGGCGTAAAAGCGGTCGGCGTTAAATTAGGGCCGGCGTAAAAAGGGCCGATAAGGTAGGCTTCATTTTTGGCACGGTATCGAGTACCCTAGTCTCACCACTTACCTAAAACAGTAGCTGCCATTGTGGTAAGTAAAACCATGCAGATATATTCCATGACGAGGTGTAGGATTTAATGTTCTTTTTTCTTGTAGAAAAAGATATGACGTTAGTTCTGCAAGTTAACATGGTATCAACATGATATCAAAAGACTTTATACCTCCTGTACACGTCACCAAATTACTATTCCCTCTTTTCATTAAGAGTTATATCTTTTGCAAAAAATTGAATTTCTACCGGGAAAGGGTTGACTCTATCTGATTACCAGTACTTTACTACTGAGATATGAATATCGAAGGGTTATTCACAGCATTCTTTCGTCCCTCTAAAGAATACCGAAACCTAACAACAATCATACCCCGATGTTGAAATTAGCTTTTTTTAAACCACTTCAAAGGTAGAAATTAATTTGAAATTGAGTTTCTTTCATAAAAATCCTCTGCTAACTACCGAATATCTTCAACGAAAGTAACCTAATTTTGGCCAACTCTAATACCACAAAAATACCCATATCAAGGTTAATGTCACAAGAGGATAAAAGTTCGCGTTTTTAGTATTTAAAATTTTCAACTTGTTAACCTTACTCAACTACACCTAATTCTAAGCTGTACATAGTGATTCTAAAGGAGAGTTTTTTAGCTTTATATCGGAGGAAAAAATGCTGTCTTAGCATTTTCGATTATTTTTAACACCCTTAAAAATTGACATCAACCTACGACATCATATCCGTCAAGTCGTCAACGACTGACGTATTTTTGGGCATCTTTGCAAAGTAAACAACAAAGCATTACCATATAAACATACAAAATGGCAAAAGTGAACTGTTTCGAACCAGAAGCAGAAATGAACTAATTTTGATATAGAAAAGTTGTGACAACAATCATAACCCCTTTAGAACTTCTCATTGAGTCTGTTTTTAAACTTATTGATATCATAATTCTAAGCAAAAATAAATGTGATATGACCAAAAAGAACCATTAACATGAGCTTAAGCTTAAGACAAAGCGTTTTTAAAAGGTCTCTCACTTCATAAGGCCCTTGGTGATGTGGTTTTTGTCTTTTGGTCAAAACATAAAGTTACAAAGGTTTTTTTGAGAGACACCGCCACACCACATTTCAAGCCAAGAGAAAACGATTTAAGTTGAAATGAAAAGTGGCTTTGACGGCCTTCTTTTTCCACCCCCATTCCACCCCTTAAGAGCAAATTCTACTAACTACACTGATAAATTGGAGACATGGTGTCATTGTAGCGTTAAAAATATATTCTATTAGATCCTGTTCTATATTGTTCTTGAAATAATATATTTTACGCATGAAATCTAAAATGCGGTAAATTCTTGACGATTAAAAATTCCTTTGCTTCTTCTCGATGTCGATGATTCCTGTAAAACAGAACAAAATTCAAAATCAAGATAGAAATACTTTTACAATGTCAAAACATTGAGTATATTTAACCAATACTGATGAAGAGATTGTCAATACTTACAACACTTTGCGTCACGAGTCCAATCACAACGTCCGCATTTGGCATTGTAAACGAGATTTCTGGCGCCGCAAGGTTTACACCAAGCAGCATCGGCTCCACAATGTAAAAAGTACCATCCGTGACCAGCGTGCATTCCGTGAATGGAAGCCTCGTTTGCACGCATTGTGCACTCGGAACGTGCAACTCGACCTGGAATTTAGTAGAGAGTAAGATTAGCTGATTGTTGGAAGTTTTCAGAACCCTTTACCTTTTAAGATCAGTGGCAGATGTAGTGCCACTGACGATAGTAGAACAATTTAATGAAAACCTTTGTTTTGAGTCATGCTCGTTAGATGAGATGTGACTATGGTAAATCCTAACTTCAAGTTCTATATACTCTCTAGTACCTAGTAAGCGCCCCCCCCGTTAATTAATTTTTATAAAATTTTCCATTATTTTAACGACCCGGTTATTAATTTGTTACCCTTTTACATTTTATGTGTGAAGTCCAACCCCCCGCCCATTAGGTACAAAAGAGTAGTTAAATGGTGGGTTTCTGCTGATTGGTGCTAACGAACTTAACCATGCATCTTTTCGTTCGTGAACGTTTCATCGGGTATGGTACCTCGAAAATATATCTAATGTTAGTCTGAATCGCAGACCTCTATAGAGATCCTACATTTTCTATGAGCAGAATCCAATATGCAAACATTTATGAGTATTACTGCAGTATTATCTTGAATTTTAAGAATTATCGTCTAATTATTGTTTGGCATCGCAGAAAATGGAGTTTGTATAATGCTTAAAAAGATAGAAAAGACATCGACTTACACATATTATACCATCGACCTAGAAATTGAAAAGATAATAAACATTATTAGGTTTCAATGAAAGCCACAACATTATGCGAGAAAGATGTAGGCAATTCAGGTTGGAGTTGGTTTCAGCCTGTATGACAAAAACTGAAGTAACAAATGGAAGCTTATTGTGCTAACTTGACTTAACGTGTTAACTTGACAAAACGACTAGGCTAATTATATCTGTTTCGTACATGGCCCTAACAAAGTACCGTAAAAAGATAGAAATCGACGAAAATCAATTTCATACCATTAGCTCTTGCTTTGTCGTAACATCCTCGACATGCTAAACCTATGGATGGCTCTTTTGTGGTAGTTGGCTCGCGAGTGGTGCTGGTAGTTGTAGGTTCAGGAGTGGTAGTGGTTGTGGGGAGTGGGGTAGTGGTGGTGGGTTCTGGAGTGGTGGTGGTGGTAGCTAGACAGAATTAAAACTTAATATAATACAGAGGTACCTTCATAAGTACAATTTGCAAAATTGACTTATTCCCATAGTTTTTCTTTTTTATCTTTGGTGTTATATTTATTTCTGATATTTTCCAATACTGAGCATAGAATAGAGCTTAGTTGTTACCCTGAGTATCAGAGGTTGAGAATATTTCAACCTCTGAAGACCAATAATAGAAATTTTATCGCGCATGTGCCAATCTAATCACTATAGAAAGAATCAAAGATGAAGAGCAAATATTACCATATTAATGTCTAGCAGACTGTATCAGTATGAAGTTTACTATTTACGAATTCCCCAGAAACATCCAAGTGTAATTGAAATGAGTTTCTTTCAAAAGAAATCTTTTACATGATCCCCAAATGTATAACAGATTTGTTTTCAACGACGGGAATAAAAATATCAACTTTGAACTTCATCCAAGATCTTGGATGGTCGTCATGGTTACTTTTCTCTGCGTTGATTGCGCGATGAATAGAATCTGGATTGGTCGGCACAGCGTCGATATATGATTTCGACCTGTGCTTTTCACGGTACTTAGTTGTAGTGTAGAAAGCAGTTCGGTTTGTATGTAATAAAATTAAATGAAATACTTCTTTAACTTAACATACTTGTTGGACATTCTCCATTGTTGCAAGTCTCAACTTTCACTGCGGGTCCTTGACACTCAGTTCCGCAATATTGTGGTTCCGGATTATCACACATCCGGATGTAAGTGATCATTCCGGCACCGCACGATTCGGAACATTCACCAGATGGAATCCATTCACTCCAGTTGCCATTCACTGTGGGAAAAATGAAAATTTGGCAAATTGACTTTTAAAAATACACGCTTTTTTTTAAAAACCACTGAATTTTGGTTCAGGGTAGGCTTAAATGTTTGAAAATTTAAGGCTTGAATTTTCTTACGATGTTCTTAAAACGCTTAGTTGGCCAGTTTTAAGACTGGTGTTCTAATAAAGTTGTTCTTATAAAAAAAGCGTGTACCGTACCTGGCTGGAAAAACACGATTTGTTCTAGTAATGATTTGAGCTGTTCTTGGGTAAAAAAACTGGTGCTCTGAAAATCGGGGGGGGGGTCTATGTTCTAATAAATCGAACAGTTTAGCTGGCTGGCAAGAAAGAACAGATATTTGTGATTTTTTTTTGTCAGTGGCTGCTTCTGTTGTGACTCACCAGGACACATGACGTCAGCATTGCAACCGTACAATTTTTCTTCACTTTCTCCTTTACACGGTGTTCCGCCATATTTAGCGATTGGTGCGCTGCATTCACGTCTTCGAATCTAAAGAAACAAATAAGCGTGAGAATTTCTTGCTATGGTATGTCAGTATTCTTTCTCCCGTTTCGCCATCATTTTATAGCAAAATGCAAGGATCACTAAAATGTTTTTAACAGGACACTGTGGGATCAGATCTCTATTTGTTTTTATTGATTAGGTGTTGAATAACATGATCTTTATCCCCACTTAGGTACCCTGAGTATCAGAGGTTAAGTTTTCAAAGAAAATAGTAACCTCTGAAGACAAATAATAGAAATTTTATCGCGCATGTGTCAATCTAATCACTGTAGAAAAAATCAAAGATTAAGAGCAAATATTACCATATTGATGTCTAGCAGACTGTATCAGTATGCAGTTTACTATTTACGAATTCCCCAGAAACCTCCAAGTGTGGTTGAAATGAGTTTATTTCGAAAGAAATCTTTTACATGATCCCCAAATGTATAACAGTAATTACTAAACTTTTAATTATGGAAATGTCACTTTAATTGAATCGAAATAATAGACAGACTTTATGTTATGATTCTCTATCACTGACTCTTTTTACAAAGCATTGATGACTTTTTGTAAGTTGTGTTTTCAACGACGGGAATAAAAATATCGACTATGACGCTCATCCAAGATCTTGGATGGTCGTCATGGTTACTTTTGTCTTCGCTGATTGCGCGATGAATAGAATCTCGATTCGTCGGCACAGCGTAAATATATGATTTTGAGCTGTGCTTTTCACGGTACCACTTAGGTTGAAAGTTATAGGGAAGTAAATATGTGCTTGGTCTCTGTTCCGGCCTTTTTCTTGAAAATATTGCCTGCTAACCTGAAATCCACCTTGTTTTTGACTGTCACACGTGACGGAACAAATACTCCATGCGCTCCACTCGCCCCAGCCTCCGTTTACTGTGGCGGAAAAGAAGAAACACTTTATAAGACAAAGTTATGAAAAAATCACAATTCACTTGGAGTGGGGGGAGAGATTTCGAGTTTGGAAACAAAACCTACACCTAGCAAGTACAGAGGCGACGCGTTGAAACTGAAACGTATTCATCCAACGTTATATCTTTTGCTCTCGTCTTTTTGCCATTTTGAAGTGCATAGTGCAGATTCTGAGATTCCCGAAAAGGTTTTTTAGACGGGAATGTAGGGCTGTTTTGAGAATATAGAAATGATCAGAAAATATTTCAATACCTGGTTCTCCACACTGATCGACATCAGAAGCTAAAAGAGAAAGGAAAGATTGAGGAATGACTTGTATGATAAATGGAGAGTAGACACGCATGGTTTGAGACTTTTGAGGTATTAAAATATTTCTACATTACCTTGAGCAGATACTGTTAAAAGTATAAGACATATCACAATAGTTATCATTTTCATCAAAGGGCTCGAGAGGCTAAAGAATTCAATTTTGGATGATGACCCAACAACACAAATCAAATGTTTCTACTGCTAATGTTGTATCGAAATTTCACGCTATTTATCCCCCTAAAAGTATAAGGGTAAATTTTAATCAAAGCACGTTTGAAAACATGAAATACGTCAATATTTTGAAATCTGTTCAAATGACCAAACGATTAGAAAGTTATTTGGCATTTCAGCTTTATTTGATGTGTGATGAAAGAAGACTTTCTTTCTATAAAATATAAATTAGTAAATGAATGTCATCGAGGGCCTCGTTCTCAAACTGTCGTTGCCAAATTATCTTGTCTTAATAAATACGCAATGGTTGTTTGCATTGATTAATCTACTTGAAAACGAGGCTTGTCAATGATTTTAATATATTGGGCTCTTCCAGAAAATGTTCGTACATGGGGGAGTGGAGGATTTAGTGTCCGGGGGGGAGTAGTGAAAAATCTAAAGAACTTGCTCTACTGTTGGGGGTAATTTTGAATGTCCAGGGGGCCAACTGATGCTTCTCCGGGGGGTTAGACCTGTTGTCCGGGGGTCAAAAGTCACAATGTCCGGGGGGTATTCGAGAAATATTTTGACTTGGAGTCGACCAGCTTTTCATGTTTAGGAACATCTCAGTATATTTGACTAAAAAAGGAGTATCAAGTATCAAGTATCAAGTTTCCAAATATTGGTCAGATTTAACTTGGAGTTGGATATTTAATATCTTCATTCTGCTGAAAGCCTGCTTTAAAATTACGTATGATGAGGTCTACGAAAGGGAGCATTTTACTTGGGACCCCTATCTGATATTTCAATTTCAATGCAAAAGCGGGTTAATTTTTGTCGAGTTTGGCGAATTTAGCAAAATTTACAAAATTGCTGCCTTTTCAAATTTAAAAGCTTTTTCATGACTTTCTAAAATATTCCCTAATTTTGTCGAAAAAAAAAGAACCAATTTACCCTTTGCTAAAATCAGCTCAAAATAACCTCTCTCATCATAAAAGGTAGATAATTATATAACCAGATCATCATGATTTTCTCACCCACCCCGATATAATAATTTCTTATTTTCAGGTGCACCACCAGTCATCCACCGTAGTTTGAAATCGACCAATCGGTACAGTTATCAAAACCCGAACGAGTATACCGGACTAGCGAACGTGTCTAAACAACTCAAACAAAAAAGTTGCCGACCACCAAGCAGGCCTGCCATCGGCATAGGTGAGTTGTCATACTTTAATGGGTTTAATTTTTGCGGGTACTTAACTTCGCAGTTCACAACGGTTCACAGCTCAAAATTCGGAAGTTTCAAGGAATTTAATTTCGCGGCTGAGAGGATTTTTTGTTTAAAAATATGGTCAAAATACGGATGATACTTTAAGGGGGCATAACTTTTGATGCAAAAACTATTACTTGCATAAATACATGGCATTTTTTTAGATCTACGTCGTTTGATTTTTTTGGGTATTTTTCCTCGTTTTGACTAATTTTTCATCAAATTTGATTTTTCATGTATGAATTCCGAAAAAGGGGAATAAAAACTTTATAATACCGAAATTCCGAAGCATAAATTCATGGATTTCCGATACCGAAACAATTTCAGCATTCCGAAATACCACACTGAAAGAGGCTTGGCAGTGAACGTGTTTAAAAAAGTGAGAAACACGTGTGTACCCCTTTCTCACAGACACACTGGAAAAATTGGCCCAGTAGAATCCAATTCTCACTACAAAATATTATGCTATTTTTACCATCCCCACTGAATTTTTTGACTTGAAAACAAAAGAACTAAATCCTCAGCCATAAAAAACATGGGAATTTCAATCCCCATCGAGTTTCAGTCCGAGTAGTAATCAAAATTTAGAGGAAACAGAATTTTTAGTAAAGGAATTTAATTTGGCGGATGGCCGAAAAGTGAATTTGACGTTGCAATGAAGGATATTTTTGGCCAGAAATCCTTTTCAAAAATATGTCAAAAATTTTGCGTTGATCCCAATAAAAAGCCTCTTCGATGTCCAGACGAAATTTTCCCAGCTTGGCGAATTGGTTGTGAAAAGATAACCAGATAAAACTTAGCTCAGAGATTCATTCCATGGTCCTGTTTAGTAAGCGTAAGACCACCAAATATTTTTAAGAAATAAATACACTCTAAAGAAGATATGAGGACTTTTCAGATTTTCGTTTCTCACGTTGAAATTCCCAGACCGAATGTCATCAATTCATCAATCGAACAAGTTCCAACGAAAATCGCGATCGATGGATAAGTACCAACGTGTACTCGTAAAGGTCGAAGCAAATAAGGCCAATACGCTGTCGAATTAATCAAATGTTATCTTTTGAAATTTTTGATGAAATCACTGCTATTTTTATAAAAACTTTGTCCGAAATTTCATAGGGCACTTTATAGCTTTGGAACTTGCAGATATGAAAACCAGAGACTTTAGATTGATTTTTGAGTTATTGAATTCTTCTATCTACATGAAAAAATATTTACAAAAGGAAAAAATACAAGATCAAAAACTACAATTAAAAAAATCACCAATTAGTTGGCTGTTTGGACAGTTTCCTTGCTTTCTTCGGAGACTACGGTTTCATCAGTTTTCAACTTCTTGAGGGTGATCGCGTCTTCTTCTTGTGATAATTCTTTTCGTTTGTTATCTTCTGAATCCTTCTCGTCCGAAACTTCTTCTGTCGTCTCTCCTTCGACATTTTCTGGTTTGCTTTCAGTTTTTGGTTCTTCGGCTTTTGCAACCTCCTCTACTTGAGCTGGTTGTTCGACTTCAGTTGCTTTCTCCTTAGTTTCAGCAGCTGGGGCATCAGTAACCTCTTTATTTTCAGTGTCCTGGCTTGCAGATGGAGTAGTTCCTTTAGTTGAAGATCGTCTACCACGAGGCATTTTGTTGTTAGATTTATGAAAACTGGAGTACGTGTCTTCTTGCTTTTTTTTACAAAGTCTAGCACTGAATATTTTCATAAATTTGTAAAGTGTTGATTGCTTCCCGCCAAAAAGCTTTTCGAACGTTCGTTTATCCCTTTAATACTTTCGAACGTTTAGTGGAATTGCGGACGTTGATGGACCATCTATTTCAGAACTTTCGAACGTTCGTTTATCCTTCGAGCGATTTTTGAGCTCGACGAAATTTGTGGACGTGAAAGGAATCTCGATTTTCAAAATTCGAATGTTAGTTTATCTTTCGAATTCTTTCGAATGTGAAAATATTCGAACGTCTGTTTATCCACTTTTTGAATATAAATATGAGGAAGACTGTGAGGGGAAGCATCACATTTCATCGATAAGTGGTAACTTCGAACGTGAAAACTTTTCAAAGCAATGGCTGGAAGTCCAAAGAAACCTGCATCAAGAGCTGCAAGCCCAAAGAAAGCAAGCAAAGCAATGAAGAAAGGAGGACGAAAAGGTGGTGCCAAAGCAACCAAACGAAGAAGCAAAAGACGTGAATCTTACACCATGTACATCTACAAAGTCTTGAAACAAGTTCACCCTGATGTTGGAATCTCAAGCAAATCCATGAGCATCATGAACTCTTTCGTCAACGACATCTTTGAACGATTGGCTGGCCAAGCATCAAGACTTTGCATCCAAAACAAAAGATTGACTATGGGATCTCGTGAAGTTCAAACATCAGTTCGCCTCTTGCTTCCAGGAGAGTTGGCTAAACATGCTGTCTCAGAAGGAACCAAAGCTGTCACAAAATACACCAGCAGCAAATAGATTTGTTGGAATAAAAAAAACGGCTTTTTTTAAAGCCACAAATCACTTAAAAAACAAAGTCACTTGATATATTTTATCAGTCCCTCGTAGAATACCTTTTTTGGAGATTTTGGGAAAAAAGTAGAAAATTTTGAGAAAAGTTGCGAGTTTTACTCATTTTTCAGTGTCACTTTTTTCGAAAAAATTAAAACCTGCTTGAACTTTCACTACAGACCCGGTATGATTTTATCAGTCAGTGGGGTAAAATCGATAGGGATTTATATTCCCATTTTTTTCTTTCTAGCCAGAAAATTCAGTGGGGATGGAAAAAAAACACAGTTTTTAGCGGGAAAAAACTTCGAGATTAATTTTCCACTGGGGACAATACTTTGGCCAATTTTTCCAGTGGGAAGGGTTTCCCGTAAGTCAATCTCGCCCCCGTAAATTACAGGCTTTATTTACGTTTCAAAAAGACACAAAGAGGATACCTTAACCCTCCCTAGAATTTCATTTCATGCATATCCTAAATTCAGCCATCCAAGCAGGTTTTTCGCTAAAAAAATTCCTTTAAATGAAAATACACCTATTTCCCGTAATTCTTAAAACTAATGCACGCGCATTTTTTTGAATCTCTCCACCGTTTGGGCTCATGAGGTAAACAAACCCGTTTTTGCCTGCGTTTCCTTTAAAGTTGGTTATTTGAGCTTTTCTTAAGTTCTGTCGAACAAAATCCCCTCAATCCCCTCAAATTTTAGTATGTTCAATCTATTCATGATATTATACCACCCTGAAAATCTTTTGCCAAAAGAAGATCGCTATCAAAAGTTAGAAGCTGAAAACCCACTTTCCCTAACCCCTCGCAGGCAAAAACGCGTTCGTATACCTCCCAAACAATTTTATACACAACGGTGGAGCTCACATTTTCCCGGGCCTGAGAAGTTTGAATTACAGGAAAGGTGTATTTCTGCCAAATTTCCTTCATTTATTAAGGTTCCTATGCATAGTATTATGAGGCGCCATCACACTAAAAATCAAAAAGATTAAAAAATTGGGAACGAGGTTACCTATAGAGAAGTGTCTTATTTTGGTATCAAATTTATTTCATTTTGTCTCTTTTAGTTCCACGGCTGATCGCAAAGGATGGGCAACGACCAATCAGAATTCGAGCTGGAGCCAAGACACAATCAAGACAGTAGTAGCAAAAATGTGATTCCTTTTTGTCATAAAGTCGAAAAGAAAGTAATGAAAGCGCACCTTTCAGAAAAAGAATATTTTGAAATTTCTGCTCCTTAATTTTATCCCATTTTTCAGTTGAGGGGAAACACATGAGAGACTTTACTAAAATTATTTATGCAGGTCTTTTCAATTTATTCCTGGTTTAACCTCCCTCGACAAAGATAAAACTCATTCATAGTTTTTGCCCGTCAGGAATTGGACATAGCGGCCCTTTCTAACCCCGCCATTCCTGAATCTAGCTCTCCCTTTTTCTCCCGTTTTGAAAAATGTACCTATCTTTATCCTACCCCCTTAAACACTACTAAATTTTTGTCCCCTTTTTGTCGAGTCGAGGTTCAGCTGTTCTGATTTTTCTAGCACTTTTAGTCTAAGTTTGTTCTTATTTGGTTCTTATTTAAAGGGCACCCGTGAGGAATTAGGAATTTACTTGATTGAGATTTTTACTACAAAGACCGTAAAATTGTTTAAAATTCAGCATTTTAGGCTCAGCATCGGTCTTAAATTGTTCTTAATTATTGACGATTTTAAGCCTCTTTGTTCTTATAAAATTAAAATATTGTATTTCAATGGTCAGTTTAGAAAGATTTACTAGTCCAAAATAAAAAACTTTTGAAAAAATAACAGCTTTTTATAACCTCAGAGCAGATCATCCATTATGCGCACGCCACGCTCTGCTTAGACGATGCTATCGTCCATTAGAGGGATAGTAAACGCAAGAAAATATACATGCGCAGAATTTACAGCCTTGACGGCGGTTTAGGGTAGAGTTTGGAAGAAACTGTAAACAGCTTCGTCACTGCTTACTCCACCCCGTTTTTCAAATTCATCCCACCCCCTAAAACTAGTCCCTTTCTAATGATCTAGTGTAGACGATAGGATCGTTTGAAATATGGCGAATCTTTCACTTAGTATCACACCTTTAAAATCAAATTTAAACTTTGGAGATCAATGAAACTATTTCTAGTTTAAAAGAAGAATCAAAGCTTACGTATATGAATATTAATGAGGTGGCTTCCTAAGATTAGATCTTTCCCTCAAAGACACAGCGGGAGATCAAAGTCACTGAGAGGAAAAGTGACGACATATCGAAAAACCGATGAAAGAATTATTCAATATTCCTTGGTTACAATGAAAAGAGGGAGGCAGATGCCATTTGATGGTTTCCCAATATTATTTGATTTGAAACGTTGACTCAGCGTTTGTTTTTATGCTCACATTCAGTATTCAATGTATGAAGTGTTTCATCAATCGTCATGGTAACGGAAACCAAACATTCTCACTTTGAATCAAACGTGAAATTGAATCAGAAATTCGAAGTTTAAAAATAAAAATGCAATGAATCGAAAAAATATCAGATGAATGATTAATCAATAAATGAAGTTTTTCGCTACTTTTTTTATCAAAAAGAAGAAAAAGACTTGTTGAAAAACAAGATGAAGTTTCATTTGATTTTGGTATGAAGAAAGAGACGTGTTGCGCTGAAAGATAAACAATGTCATCGGTAGCAATCGCAAACCAAATCATCAATTGGAAACAAAACGAAAACGCAGTCAGCGAGAAAAGAAATTCTTCGTCTAAGAATGGACGGAGTCCTCGCAATATTTATGGTAGAGAACAACAGCTTTTCACGAACGGCGACGCGCCACGACCTTTAAATTTTCAACAACCAATCAACTTTGGTGAAGATAACACTGGACCACCGATGTTCAAAAGCCAGTACGGTCAAACAACACGGGAAGCCGTCAAACCGGACGGAGATTCTTACTACAGACAAAATGAAAACATAAACACCATCAAACGGAAAAAGCCAAAAACTCCAGAACAAGAATATACGGATAAACCAGTAAACGGAGCGAAGACAGCCGCAAGTGACGTCATCAATGAATATCGTCAAAAATATATGAACGGTAACACTGAGACAAATAACGCGGCGGACAATACTTCCTCACGTCCTTCAAGCGCTCGAGGTACACGGACGATGTATACAAGACCTCCAGCGCAAGATTCGAGAACTGGTAGAAACGATTTCTCATTTATCAGTAACGATTTTCAATCGCCAACACATCAACACCAAAGCAAGCCAAAACAGAAGAGACCAAATGAAAATGTAGTGGCAGAACGAGGTGACGCCATCCCAGTCGATCAGGTTCTATCAAGCTACAAAAACACGCGTACAATCAAAGAGCGAGCACAACCGGAACAATATCACCACAACGGCGCCCCTTCATCCGTCCCTCATATGACGCGCGAACAAATCGAAAGAGAAAAACAACGAAACGAGGAATTGAACGCCCGCCTTCGAGGATACACGCCTCCAACCGCCCAGTACCATAAACAAAATAACGATCATCGTCTTCCAGAGCCGCCCGTACACGAAAACACCGCCTCTGACCACCCTATGTCAATGAATGCGCAAGCATATAAAGATCACATCTACCAATCACTGCGACAATATAAACAACCGAACGGTGATCATCAAATGACTGGGAATAAGCAAACCTTGTATACGAGACAAGTCAAACCAATGACATTAGACCTCGAAAACCAACAAAACCAATTCTCATTCTTGCCAAAAGATTTGAGATCACCTGCACAAGATGTTATCCCTAATGGTAGACAGAACGGTCACGCAGATATGTATAGTACAGTATCTACACCGCGCGCCGAACAACTAGCGCATGAGTTAAATGGTTCACCTTATAAAGATCCAAACAAACCAAAACAAGACAATAAATACGTACTGGCTGAAAGCTCTTCAAAAGCATTCGATATCAATGAGGTGTTGAACGGCTATAAATCGAAACATGTTTACAAAAATAACGAACATTCACATAACTCGCAGAATCATGCTGAACTCGCCAAGCAAGAATTTGTAGACCAGAATGAACGAAATGCTGAGAGGGAACGCGTGAGGATTGAGAAATTGAACAATAAACTCTACTCAGAGAACAACAGACAAAACTACAACCGAATTCAAAATGGTAGCGAGCCTAGAGGAAATTTCAACGAGCAACATCGTGTGAGCCAAAACGGACATATTTCAAGGGGAGATTTCCCCAACGGCCAAGCACACGCAAGCCAAAATGGCCATGGTCCGACAGGAGATTTTTCCAATGGCCTTCCACAAGAGAGAGTTCTGATGACGAAAGAACAGCAGGTCTCCACAGTAATATATTCAGAAAACCAACGTCACAATCGAAGTTTCGAACAAACGGAGCCAAATTTCTCATACAGCAACCAACCACGTCCTTCAAAAACACCGGAACCGAAGATGGGACCCACCAAAGCGGAAATGTCATCTAACGAACGATTCATCGAGCACCGTACACGATCAAGCACCGGCATGCATCGTGATGATGAAGGCTGGGTTCGAATGGAACCAGCAAAGAAAGTCAACCCAGGGCCTACAACACAAGCACGTGACTATTTCCATGGGAACCGATCAAATAGCCGTGAGACTATCTTCACTTCATACACTGAAATCGAAGGCGGCGGCAACCAGAACGAGCCACGTGCGTTCAAACGTACAAATAGTAGCAAGAGTAATCCGAACGTCACATTCGGTCGCAAAGATGGCCAAGATATCATGGCGGAATATCAACAACATTTTCAATCAGAGAATCCATACTCTACAAGACAAATTGAGAACCCGAATTTCGTCCGACGTCCAACAATGCCGAAGTCGAAAAGCGAACCCAACTTATTCGGTGTAGATACCGTTGATTCTAACGTCAATACCACTGAGTTGGAGAATCTTAATTTCGCCAACATGACCACAAATCTACGTCGCTCAAACGATTTTCACGACGACGCGCAAACGCCTCAAAGTCCATCCAACGTATATCATAGCAAAGAGACCGTTGTCATTGACAACACAAAACGGCCTTCACGACAAAATTCAAAATACAGCCGACAAATACAATCGAATACCATGTCCAGTAACCACTCAATGCAGTCCTTTGGTTCAGAATCAGTTCAAATGGATGAAAAGAATCGAACCACTGTCATGCTGGCAAAAGGATGGTGCGGGAAAGTCACCTCAACCATTGATGGCACACAGAAAAGTTATGATTACAACTTGAAATTAGACAGCGCTACTGGAAGTATGAACGAATTGGTGTTCCGTAACAAGAAACCAATCGAACAAGTTAAAGCCTCCAACACACCAAAGAGTGATGCTTTGAACAGCCTTACAAGCCTCGACCGCCGATTGCGATCGGAGAGTGGGATGAACCGAATGTTGTTCATGGATTCCATGGACTGGATGGTGGCTGATAACATCCAGAGCGATCCCAAAACAAACCCGGACGGATATCGAGAATCGAATCACCCTATATCTGAACTAGACATTTTAAATAGTAAGATAACGCAGAGTGGTTACAAAGAAGGACAAGATATGAGAGTGACTTTCTATGAGTCGTTACACAAAATCACCAGTTTGGTGAACCAGCTACTTGACTCCATGCCTAAAGATGCTTTCCCCTTCAAAGTGACGCCATGTTCTTACCAAGGTGACTTCGAGAAACGAGGTCCTCATCGTATTGATTTGTATTTGAACATCGAGGATTTGAGCCAATATCAACACCAAGTGAATTTCTTGATCAAAAAAGATCTGGCTGCTTATATCTTATTGAAGAGCGAGAATCGACAAGCGTTGAAACAATTTTGTGCGCGCAACCGTGACAGTGGTGATTGGGTTCTATCCGCAGGTAGGATGATGGTGGTATTCGTGTATGTTTTGAGCACTAAAGTCCGGCCACAGTTCGAATATAACTCACAAACAAAACGCAAAGACATTCAATCGGGCGCTCACGTTGAATTCAAAGTCGTGCTCGAAAATGAAGTCCGATTACTCATCAAATTTCCCGATCAACCCGAACCGGTTTATGATGTGGGTCTTCTATTAGCTTTCAACGTAGATGATTTCCCGAATATCATTGATATGAATGAGAATCGGAAATGGCCAGAAATGGAAGGGAAATCCAAAATCGTGAAAGGCGGTACTCACTTGATGGCGGTCCCTGGTAAAGTCAAAAATCACGCCTGGGGCGTTTCTTTCTTGAAGACCAGGAAGATTTTGCTAAATCATTGTGATGGGCATCAAACAGCCACCAACATCCTTCTCGCCTTGCAAGTCATCAACAAATCTGTGTTATCGCATCGTGATTGCAGTGGTCTTCTTTTACCAGTTCATTTTATCATGATTTTGTTCTGGGTACACGAGTCTTATCGAGACCAAAAAGACTGGAGCCGAGAGAACATGAGCAAACGATTCATAGATGTTTTGATCGCGTTGAAGAGATGTCTTGAAAGGAAATTATGTCCAGATTTCTTCTTTCCAAAACTGAACTATTTCGAGAATCTACAAGAGGATGAATTATATCGATTATTACAAAACCTGGACGAAGTTTTACAAAGGCCTGATGCTTATTTAAAACAATAAAGACAATTTTATGTAAGATATTTTAGTAATTGACTAGGTACTTTTGCATCAAAGGGGGGGTTGCATTACTTGACCTTTAAAATAAGGACATTTTGAACTTTTTCAGTAGACCTGATCGTGATTTCGGGTTCGATTCAAAGTATGGTTTTGTAAGAGGTTCCATAAAGTATTTGCAGAGTTTAAAAAATCGTTTATATTTCCATTCACTTTTTATGTAACCTCTAAAAACAGTACCAAGCACTGTATAGAATCCAATTTGCGATTCAATATTCGAAAAGTAACATCTCCCCTGAATGCGCAAAATTTTAAACATTTGTTTGTAAATAGAAGCACATTGTAAAGTAGAAATTTAACCGCACTTTAATACAAACGTTCAGAGAGAAAATTCACTTTACTTGTCACTCCTTCAGTTACAGGATTTGGTTAACTTATCACTTAGAGAGGGCGGGGAGTCTTTTCGTCGAGATAAAATTTCAATTTTTACCCTACTTGCGTAGCAATTAGGGAATAGGAATCCAAAAAACCCTCGCCTACGAAATTTTTTGGAAACCTCAGAACACCCTGTGTGACGGACCCGCTGGGACCCCAGCTCCACTAGAAAAGTAGGCAAAAACTTCTTCCCCGGTGGAAAAATACCCTAGAATTTCAGCCCCACTGGGAAATTAACTTTTATTTCATCCCCATTCGAGATTCAATGTTTAAAAATTGTACCCCAAAGCCATCCCCACCGGATTTTTTAACTTAGGAACAATATAATTTCTATTCCATCGGGGCTGTGAGACAGGGGTGCCTCAGCCCTCTCTCTGAGAGCAGCAGTTCGAAACGATGTCTGAAACAGGAGAATCAGACAAAATGGTGCAAAAATCAAAAAATGAAAAAAAATCACCTTCTTTCAGCAACAATATCACAAGTTACTCTTCTGACCAATCTTCTTTTTTTGTTTTCATTTCTATTTCAATGTTTTTTTATATGTTTTCACTAAAACGAGAAAATAAAAACAGACACTTTTTATAACAAGGCATTACTGCATAATCGTTTGATAGAATTCCCAGCAATCCACATCGACGGTTTACATGTCTTTAGTTCATTACGAGTAGACATTTCCAAACTGTTAATTAAATTTGAAGAAACGAGTTTTTAAGGTAACACCTGGAATTTGCTTCTTTTTACATCTCAAATTTGAATTATTTGGAATTCCTGAAAGCAGACTAAGTGAATGGTGCGGGTTCCTTCATAACTGGAAGTCCCTGACTGGAAATATCAGAAAATTAAATGTCAGTCCCACCAAAGGTCAGAAAAAAGATTCAAGGTTTCTTATTCTTGTTCTTCAGGGTCCGAGGGTCGAAATTCGTGTTCAAAAATTATGGTAATTTTCATGTTTTAGAGACATGCCATAACTTACCTGAGGCGGCACACGCCAACTCGCAATACCATTAGTAGCCCGGGCCAATACTAAACTTAGCATATTTAATGGGGCAACACCAAAACAAAGAAAAGATACCTTAATGGAAGAAATTAATTCTTAATTAATCTAATTTCACGGTTTTTTGACAAAACACAAATATTTTCAGGATTTGCAAAATACGTCTAAAAATTGGTCTTTTTAGGGCAAAATAGGCTATATCATGAACAAAAAATCTCTTAACAGCGAAATCAAATTCCGCGAAAATCTCTTCTCTTAAGGTATGCAGAATCTTGTCTTCAAAATGAGACTTCAAAAACAAGAATTGAAGAAGAGCCTAAAATATGGATTTAATTTCTAGCATTCAATTTCTAAAAATGCGAACAAATTTACATGCTAAAATAAAAATAACAAAAAGTAACATAATAAAAAAGTTATAATTGTAAATGCACTAGGTTTTAGTCATTTTTTAAAGCCTTTTAGGAGATTATTTTAGTGAGAGACACAAGTCAAGTAATTTCTTTGCAAAACAAACTTTTTCTCGTGCTACGACAAATTTAAAGGAAAGGACGTTGTTGTGATCTCCTCCAGAATTTTCTAAATCTTTTCAAAACCGTAAGCAAAGCCAAAGAGCTCTTGGGAATTGAACTTAAGCTCGTGAATAACAAGGGTCTACCCTAAGCAATATGAATATAGCAATATACTTTTGACGTATCATAAATAAAAAATGTATTTATTTTTTTTTACAAATAAAGAAATACAATTTTTAAAAGGAAATCGATAATAGGGAAAAGAAAATTCAATATGGTAAGAAAATTAGAAATGTTCTAAAAAACTAGGCATCTGGCTCGAGATTTGCACCAGAAAAATATTTTTCTAAAAAGTTAAAAGCAAATAAAAAAGATTCAAAATACAGTTATTTAAATGAACAGGAAAAAAAAACAAGGATAAAAAAGCGAACACAAAAAAATTTTAGTTTATAATACAAAATAATAAAAAATAATGTTAATAAAGAAAAAAAACATACGGGACAACAAAATACTATGTAGAAATATTTCTTTAAAAAGTGTGCGCTGTACATGATAATCACTCACACAGACACAAGGCTTCCAAAAGACACCCTAGGGCGTTTATCATTCCACCCTGAGGGCGCCTTTCAGAGCCACCCTGTGCTCTGTACAAGGACCAATAAATAACTGAAAATAAAGATTTGTTTAAATTGGACTTTCTTATGAATGTTCATTGCAATTCGAAAAAATGCCATTCTAAATTCTAAATCTGCTGCCATCTACTAAAGAACCTATTGGCCAGCCACGCTCCTCCATGGATACACTGACCAAAGATCCAGTAACACATTCTTTTGAGTAACCCAAGGATGTGAGGCCACTACTTCAATCTCGAACTTGTTGTTATTGTGTCAAAACTCTTCAAATATTCTCAGTGCGCTCTCATTCGATCAGAGGGGCATTGGGTTGAGCAGCAGCTTCGGCACCTTTATCGCCATACATTGGATTTTGGAAAGTTGAAGTGGCCTTCTTGTAAATCGGATTCTCTCCCTGTGAAACAGATATCGTTAAATGAGGAAGCGACTAGTAAACTAGGCTATGTCTGAATCTGTAAATTCATGATATGCACCACTATATTGACTTCACGAAATTATGCAACTTTTCTGTTTTTATTCCATCCAATACGTCACTTTTTCTGTTGTTTAAGTGACGTATTGGGTGGAAAATTTTAAAAGTTCTCAGAAGACTCTCCAGTGCTGCATATCATGAATTGGGTGGAAATTTTCAGTTCTCAGAAGACTCTCCAGTGGTTCATGTCATGAATTGACTCTATCAGAGAATCTGAAAGAATGTGTAAGCTATACTAAATCAAGTCACGAAATTTCTCAGTTTCCAGGAATCTACATTCCCAGGAGGGAAATCCTAAGGGTGGATGAGGTGTTGGTGTTTGTGGAAGTGAATTCATCTGATAAAAAACAATGATTTTCGACAAGGAGACTTACCGAATCCCATTTTGGATTTTGAAGATCCTTTTCAAATTTGGCGAATTCCCTACGATCCTGATGTTGGAAGAAAAAAAATATTATGTTTTCTCAAAAGATTTGTATTTACCAAGGAAAATCCGTCCAGCCATATTATCAATATTTCTTCAAGAAAACCGTTATAAAATAATTTGTATTTCCGAAGGAAAATCGAGAATGCGTTGTATTTTTTAAGGAAAATCATATAAAATTCATCGTAGCTTCGCATAATAACCCAATACAATCAGTAACTTTGTGAAAGAGGTTAGTTTATTAATTCCTATAAAAAATTTGCATTCTAACGAGAGAGAGAGAGAGGGAGCTTTCACAAACCTGGATAGTGGCCAACAACTTCCAGATCAACAACAGAGCTAAACCGATTCCCACGATGCCAGCGATAACACCCAGAATGATGGCAAGGATATCAGGTTCCGCTGGACAAACTGTAATCAACGTAAACAGAGTGTTGTTATCAAAATTAAGATTTTGTTGTATTTCTTAAGGAAAATCTTTTATAACATTCATTGCATTTTCGCGAGTAAAGCAATCCGATCAGAAATTTTGTGAGAGGGGAGGATTCCCAATTCTTTGTTCTTTTGTCTTAATTTTAGACCTTAGGATGATCTTAGAAGATCAAGATATTTTGTCAAAAATAAAATTTTACCAGTGTTAGTTAATTATTAGTGGTATTGTAACGAAAGTGAAATGTTACAAGACAGACTTTTGCAACATCTTTTGTATTCTTAGTAAAATAAAAATATCGGAATGTCATAGGGTCTATATGACTGACTACTTCTCGAGCCACGGGTCTGAGTACCGAGTACTAAGAAAGAAACGATTTGTCCATTCTAAAACTTTCACTCTAGAAGCTAAAGTTTCAGCTCTTACTTCTGTCTCTTTGTACAAACAAAGTCACTTCATTGGTGACGTTATCTCGTTGGTAGGTGAAAATGAAAGCACAATCATCTTCGTCACGTCCCAAACATTGCTTCTGGTTTGGTGGAACAAAATCTAAAAGATCAAAGAGAAATATAATCAGATGAAAATATTAAAGATAATAAGCCACATTTATCTTTAAATTAAATATTGGCGGAATAGCTCTTTTTAACAGTTTTTTTAAAAAAAGTGATGATATGATGATGATAAATTCAACCTGTAAGTGTAAATTGTGCGATGTTAGCCAAAATAAGCAAAAAGGAATGCAGCTAAACCAATAAAGTGTTGATAAAATAATTCATTTTCAAAACTATATTCTTAATAAAGGTCTCTATTGCTAGCACAGTCTTCGTATGTACATAGTGTGCACCCCCCCTAAATTAAGGGGGTTTTTTGTTGATTTGGGTTCAAAATCTTCCGATTTTTGATTTCAGGGGGGGGGGGCAGGATTAGGTGGGACCTGATTTTTTAAGGTGGGACTAAGGTGGTTTGGTTGTAAAATTGAAACATCTCATCAACATCAATTTATATTTTCCATCCCATGTATGGCCATACATTCCCTTTCCATTTCTATTTTTTCAATGTTTCAATTATACTTAGTGGTGGGACCATGCATGATTCTAGGTGGGGGTTTTAATGTGTGCTGGGACCTTATTTTTTTGGTGGGACCTGGACCCCCCTTGCACACTATGATGTATCGCTACTTCAAATTTTTTTGTATGCTGAAAAAAAACGTTATTCTAAAAAACTCGCTTGATAAGACTTTGGCTATTCAAATTTTTAATGTTGAACAAACTAATAAGACTGACCAATGAAATTATTCAATTTTTTTATTCACTCCAACGGAGTGTTCGCAAGTTAATGAATGCCCTAACAAAGATGAAATTTAAGACTTTGAATCGAATCGAGTCGAGTACCTTCTACGTCATCAACGACCACGTGTCTGGTGATATTCCATTTGTCTCGGCATTCAATTTCGCATTCATCCGGTGTTAGATCACTCGTCTCGAAGACGCTGCATTTGACGCACTCCCCATAATCACGACATGCATCAGGACATCCTTCCTACAAAAAGGATGCGAATTCATAATCAAACTTTAATCAAGAGTCGGGGACCATCATATAGCGTGCCCGGTCGGTAAAACACGATAGAACAATCTACAAAATAATTCGTCTTACTGAATTTAGAAAAATGAGATATATCTTCCTTTTTATTATCAATGGACATTCAATCCCCAAGATTCTTTAAGAGTAGATTTTTTACTTAAAAAACATTTAGGTCACGACAGATACACTTTATTGGCATGAGAAACCTTAACGCTTCAATTCTACTTCCGTACTTAGCCACAAACACTGAGATGTCAGAAACTATGAAGTAAAAGCCGATGACCAGAAAAGTATATCACTGGGAAAGTGATGGCTTAAAATATTTGAGCGCATATCCCGTATTCGGTAAATATTATGTCCTTTTCGATTAGTTTTTGCGAAAACCACTCAGGCCACACAACGAGGGTAGAAAATATAGATCGCTTTAAAGCCTACATAGAAGATTCGTTTCTGCCTTAATCCCATACTTCATTGTTAAGAACTTGATCATACTCACATCAACGCATTCTTCACAATATTTTCCAAAAGCTCCTTCGTCACATTGACATTGGTTACATCGACAATCGCCTGATTCCGAACACAACGTCTGAAAAATTGAAAATATTGAGATTCTCTTAGTTTATTTACAGCCTTTAAAATACTTACAATGCCCTTAAACCAGTATTTTCAGGCACGGATTGTCCTTGATTTAGGCCGAATTTCTTCAGCCTCTTGACCTTATAAAATTGTTTTTGCTAAAGAAACGTTTATCGAAAGAAAAAAAAATGACATTGATTTTTTTAATACCTCTAAAGTTGTCTAAACGGTAAAAAATAAGAAAATCTTAAAAAGAGCTTCAAACCTGAGATGGGTCATTTGGATTGAAGCACTGATCTTGAGCAGGGGAACATTCTTGTTCACACGTTTTTCCTATCCATTGAGGGTTACATTTGCACACACCACAATCACATTTCCCTCGTTCCGGTCCGCCGCAAATCATATCTTCGAACGTTAAACATGAAGCGTTGTCGCATTCACATTTCGTACCGTAGTAATATTTCACGTAACCGTTATTCAACGTCTGGAAATCGAAGATAAGTAAAATGGTAATGAATGACTTGTTTAATGATAAAGTTATTAAGAGAACTAATTTTTACGTTTTTGGGTGTCTACTACGAAAATTAGTTCCGCGAAATGGAATTTTTGCTAAAAATCCTCAAAAACCCTACGAATATCAAAGAATTTCGGCAAAAAGTGGGTGTTAACCGCAAAAACGAGTTACTGCGAAAATTAGTTTCCTTAAGGTATGAGTTAGAAGCATACAAAACATTTGGGAATGAAAATAGAAATTTGAAATAAAATATAATGCATGTCAGTTTAAAACCGCTTCCAAACAGAAGCTTGCCAAACATATTAAGTTTGTCTTCGTTGTGAAACACAAGTACTGCAGTAAAGTCTTTTTAACTCGAACCTGTACAACTCGAATATCTCCTTAACTCGAACAATTTTTATCGTCCATTCAGTTAACAAAGCCTAAAAAACCTTACTCCATAACTCGAAATTCCTTTATCTCGAATGAATTTGTGTTCCCCGTGCGTGTTCGAGTTATGGAGACTTCACTGTATAGAACATCTTCTTCAAAGAATTGGGTATAATAATACACATGGGGATTTAGGATTGAACAGAGAAAGGATTTATTTCAATACACGACAACTGGTTACCTCTGGTTTATTACACTTGCATTCTCCACAATCGCAAACACCTTGTCCGGAACAAACTTTACTTTCACCGGGAACTCTGAAATTTATCAAAAGACAATAAATGTGAATTAAAATGTTTTTGAGCAACTTTAACATAATGTTCAACATCTTTGATTTAAATTATTATTCCAAAACGATGTGAATTTAAGATGAATTTTATTCTGGTGGAGACGACAATTCGTCTGAGACGTAAGAACTTTTCACACTCTTACACACCTGCATAGTGTCTGGTTTTTGGCTTCTTCGACGGTACATTGACAAAATCTTCCTGCAAATTGTTCACTGGAATAAGATAGAAACATGAGATATTAACAATTCTCGTATTGGTATTTTAAGACACTTTTTGCAAGGAGCCAAAGGAAGCTAAAAAAAGTACACCAAAAAATAAGAATTGTGTAGCACGCAAAATGTTTCTCTTTAACTTGGCATTTTGCAGTTTATATTTAAGGACAGACAAGTTACAAGTACATTTAGTACACTAAAGGTACAAGTGCATTTCGAAGAATATTGCGTGACAAGGACAAGTAGCATTAGTAGTGAAAATTCAAAACCTGCTTAATAAGGCACTTACCGGTCACAGAAACATTTTCCGCAAGTCAAATTACCACGGTCTGTACAGTCACTTGAATCAACCGTCTAAAAAGGGAAAAAGATAAAACTTTCATTAAAGATTAAAAAGACTGTGGCTATGAGACATCACTCTACGCTGATGTTGTTTTTGGTAAAAACTGGCATCAAAGGGTATCTTATTTTAGTACATAGAAAGGTTTTGTGGTTTGCCTTTGTAAAATAAGAATACTTCTCAAAAGGCTCCATGTTCTTATTTTTAAGATTGAATAGGCCATAGCGTCAGCCCCCCTGCTGGTTGAGGGGGGGGGGGGTTACACCCTAAATTTTTCCCAAAAAAAGAGGGGGCTGGAAGTACACCACTTTTTTGGGGGACGACGTATGTACTTGGGGGAAGCTAAAATCTCATCACTCAATGTGGGGGCTAAAATAATTCAGCTTAATAGTTGGCTTCAATTACTCAAATTGAAGCTCATGAATCTGAAAAATTTTGCCTGCGGCCCAGTATTTTTATAGAAAGTGTGCAAAATATTTTACCTTAAATTTAGAACTGAACGCAATTTACATTGGAAAACCTTTTTTACTGGATCAATTTTTTGAAAGTGTCTAGGGGCAAAAGTCCTGAGGGCTAACAAAAAATTCATAATTATTTTGGGACTTAAAACTCAGGGGGGGGAACCTAATTTTTGCCTGACGCTATGATGGGAAAAAGAAGCATTTTGTATAGTCTTATTTTTTCCTTGATGTGATGCTTTTATCCGTAAAGCGCTTCGGAAGTGAATAATTTCACTGCTTCTCTTGTCTTATATAATTGATTTGGATACGTATATAATCCCAATAAGGACAAAATGCATACACCTGCTCTGCTACCCAATCTCCTGAGTGAATATAAGTTGAACAGAAACTCTTATAAAGTCATGGAGGAAATTCAAACATACTGTTGGCCCACAATCACATTCACAAATCAATTCCAATTTCACTTTGACATTATCGAAGCTTGTTTTGATGTTGAATTCAACGGTCTGGTCTGCGTCACATGACTCAGCTTCCAAGTTGGCAAAAAATGTCACCTGTAGTGAAAAAAATATTTATCATCAAAATCAATTTCATTTCATTATCCAGTTAGAAGAAGTATTCATAACAGAACTTTCCAGGGAGAAAGAGTGGCGCCTTCTCCTACCTTCGGGTAGATAACTATCGAAAGAAGAGCCTTCAGGTCGCCTCCGACTGCAGTCGCAGACTTACTTACTATAACAGAACTTCGTTGTTTCAAATTATTAATTTTCACTAATTTACAAACAAATTATCTTACAGTTTCTCCGATTTCAATATTGTTACAGGTTGCACCTTGGGTTCGGTTCTTTTCACGTCTAAAGGAGAGAAGTGGAACTTTTATTTTGACCTATCTGCCTTATTCAACAGAAAACATCAAATTCAAATCAACAAGAATTCAGGGAAAATAGGCGTACAAACTTTCGCGAGCAGAAACTTTCGCGAGGTCGGAGAATCGCGAAATTTACGACATTTACTTTCGCGAATTTGAGGAAAAAATGTTTTTCGCGAGCATATTTTCGCGAGCATAAACTTTCGCGAATTGTTGGATAAAAGTGACAACTTTCGAATGAAAATTGCCTTAAACTATTGCCTTTAAATATTTATTAGGATTTGGAAATTTTTTGGATTTCTAATTTTTTTGAGAAATTTTTGCAAGCATAAACTTTCGCGAATTGCCCTGTTAAGAATTTTCGAGAACATTTACTTTCGCGAAAGAGAAAATCCAAAAAAAACAACAACTTTATACGGACAATACAAACCCTGGCGACCAAAAATTGGGCTCCATCATCATTTTGCATATTTCTGGCGATCCCGGGAAAAGCTGGTAACTAACGAACAGGGGATAATTCATAGGACCTCCAGGTAGACTCAAACATTATAGCCGTTGTAAGACACACAAACATTCCAAAATTCTAGCTCAACTTAAGTTGAGAATAGCATACCCGCAAATAGCAGAGAATCCAGTTTTGATATTGGGTGGGACATCAGCATCAATGGTGACAGTTCTGGCAATCCTCTCATAAGCTGTCCTAATCAAAGTTCCAATATTTGATGAATCTTCAGCTAATGGTTCAGCTTGAGCTCCATTACCAATAAAACTTGCAACTTTTTTGTACAAAGCTTCATTACCGGTAGTGGCGAAGATGGGAACCATATCGTTGTCAAGCATCAATTCTTTCACTTGCGATAAAGATGGATAATCATATCTGTCCCATGCGTTGTAAACATTATTCACCATGTGGCATTGTCCGTCGTTTGGTTTAGGGAAACCTCCTAGAAGCCCGTCACCAGAGTAATGAAATAAAGCATCAGTTGTGATGATGACAATTCGACGTGCTTCATTCTTATTCCTCCAACCAATAGAGCTTTGACACGTAATGACTTGTGTTAAAGCCTCTAACGAGCATTCAGGACTGTCCACATTAAATGAAATGTTTAGACCAGCTATAGTTGAACGAAATGCATTAATATCTTCATTGAGTGGGAGATGGTTTCTGTATGCATAAGTGTATTCTTTCTTATCAACTTCGATCTTCTCTAAAATACCCTCGATTTCTGCTGGGAGTGTTTTGGTGTATGGTCCAACTGGTTTATCAACAAAACCACCAAAACCAAGACGAAACTGTTCAGTAATCTGTTCAAGCTCCTTTCCTGCAAAAGGAAATGATAAATAAATTGAGGCGTTGTATTATTATAACCTTGGTCAATGAAGCATTTGCTTAGAAATGGATCCCCGGTTGCCACAAACTCAGAAAATAAGTAACCAAGATCACCAAAGTTTATAGCAAATAGAAATGAGAATGTTTCCCTCTCTCTTTGTTGCAGCCACACCAGATGAGGATGCTTATGTTCTACTTTTTACTTAAAGCTTGTAAGTAATTATAGTTTAGTTTATACTTTCTTGACAAGAAAAGTTTGATCTTGTTTGATGAAAAGTGTTAATAAACATACCATATCAGTCTGAAAAAAACATGTAAGTGTATACAGACTAAAAAGACTTGGACCTACCTAAAATCTTTCCCAATTCTTGGATCTGCGCTAAATCATCCAACATAGATTTTGACAAGTCCATAAGATAATATAGATCAATGGGGAAGTTGATGGGGATCTGAACCTTGATCGGAATCTCAACAGGTTGGCCTGTAGAAGAAAAAAAAGTATCATCATCGATACAGCACGGCTCTGATGTGTTGCGAGCACAGAGTACAATGTCTGGTAAGCGCTGTGATTTCCCTATCTAGGGGTAGGAAACTATCCCGGGATAGGGCCCGGTCCGATGATATTGGAGGGTTAGCTTCTCTTCTCTCTCTTCTCACTCAAGGGTTACCTGAAAATTTTCAGCTATCAAAAACATTACTGGTGAATCTAACATAATGTAAAGGTTAATGTTAAGATTCTTCAGAGTTTGACTCTGTTTGGTTGACTTGAATTATGATGATTTATAGGATGATTGTAAAAGACTATTGGTGAGGAATTGAATTAAAGCAGGGGAACATTCTTGAGATAGAAAGGAATATTTTTACTAAGGATCTACTGAGTACAACTTGATTTACATATTCACACAATAGTCTGATTTTATAGAAAATTGACCTGGTCTTAGTTTGATTTTGATTTCTTGCGGAGAAACTCTCGTTTTGTTTTTCAACTCCTCATTCTGAAAAAGAAAAGCAAAACATATCAATCAAAGCACAACATAAACATTTTAATGTTAAAAATATCAAGATTAATATATGAAAAAGTCCATAAAAGTAGGTACTTCTTGCACTTTCTAAAAAGTATAATTTTCAGATTGATAAAGAGCAAAGACCCCTAATGCTGCACATTAAAACGTTCAACTGAAGTGTTTCTTTTTGCATTTTGGCAAACATTAAGAAAATTCTTTTTAGTTTTTTTTGTATGATTTTTTAATGAAATGAAATCATACCTTAGTAGGGATAAACTCAGACTCTGGATATGTGACATTATTGCATTTTTGTGTATCGTGATTTTCTCGAGTATCACACTTTGCTAGGTAAATTGGTTTACCATCTTTTCCTTCTGTTGTGTAGATCTAAAGAAATATAGCAAATGAAAAATAAAAAATTGGATATATGCTTCTCTAGACCTGTATAGATGTTTCACAACTTTGGACCAAAGAAGACTTTTAAGCTTCTATTTTTTGTGGATTTTCTAAAGAGTAATGATAGGGTGCCCTCTTGATTTTTCGACTCGCAATGACTAGTTATTCAAATTGCTGATCACAAATCAAAGAGACAGCAATAACTATTTTTGGAGTAAATTTTATTATTAACCCAGGTATTGAGCCACAACAATTAGCATTCTGATGCGTTAAACTAAGCTTCAACCTTGGACACTAACAGAATAAAAAAAATTCTAGCTGATTCAAAATTATACACCTGTTAGTTAGTCAGGCAAGGCAGCATCCATTGGTGGCCAAAAAGGGCACTTTTCCAGTGTTTTTCCACTAAAAGAGATGTTTTTTACCAATATTTTAGTAATTTCAGGAGGGGCAGCGTCCAATTACAATTACGCAATAAGATGCCCAAAGGACATGAAAAATGGCCTGTGAGAGAACTTGAGAGAAAGAACAAAAAGCAAAACTCAGCTTACTACATCCTCACACCAAGCACATTCTGGACGGAAAGAAATACAAGCACTACAGGATTCTTCTTGTAACTGACATTCGTTGAAGTTCCCTGTATGTCAACAAAGAAAATATTTTAAGAAGAAAGGTTCAGCAACATAATGGCTTATTATATTCAAAAGTCAGGGTTAGATCTTTAATATTAATATTGAAAAAAAAAACTTCCTTCTGTAAAAAAAGGAAAAATGAGAAAATAGAATGAAAAAAGATCTTTCAAGAACTTACCCTGCCCCTGTATTTGATGTAGCAGTACCAAGAAGAAACTGAGAGGTATAAACTTGAACATTGTGATTAGTTTTCCCTAAAAACAAAGCAAAACATCTTTATTCAAGACTTTGAAACAGTGACAAGGTGGAAAGAGTTAATGATTTTTATCAAAATACTCAAGAGAGTAAAAATTCCTATCATCAAAACCTCTCAGCTTTGAAATATGAGAAATGGACAGCTTAAGATAATAAACGTCTTGTTACTCACTTCTGTCCTTTAAAATAAAACATGTGAGTGATCTTGTAAAAATGTAGCAACAACTCAAATTGCATTTATACTGTTGTGAGGTGTAGAGTATCAGAGAGAGGCATGGTAAATCCATTAACGTAAAACATACTCATAAAAAATTTCTAATTCTAACCAAAACAAAAATTTTGTAAAACATAAAACACAAATGAATAAAACAAAATCAAGGCCTTATTCAAACAGACAGACAGCATGTCTGAGAGTTTTTAATATCAATGGAAACAAAACTTAAGTAAACACTGTAACAAGATTGTATTACATATACAGAAACGATTTTGATTTCAATATCACTGTTTATTAAAGCATATTGAGTTGAAAGAAGTAAGACCTTTACTGACCCTTTTTTCTTTTATTAAGTTAAAACTGTTAAAAGTATCATTAATCTGATAATATTGGACATGTCAACAAAAGATCTTTTTGATAATATGTCTATCTTCCTAAGACTTAACTTACTTCTTGCCATCTTTCTGTAGACTAAATGAACTCAACATTTTGAAATTTTGTGAACCACTACATCTCCAATTAATACGAAGGCCAGCAGATAATTGCATTGCTTCATCATTAATCTCGCACTGCCCCTGGCAACTAATCAAATTTAATGTTCTTAATAATTTGTTGTGTTCTTTGTCAATCTGAAGTAATTAAGGGAAATTAGAAAAACCTCAATCTCGATTCAAATGGCATTACTCACAAGGCGCTGCTCCATTACCATAACACTAGTATATACCAGTAGATAACAACAAACTTCAAGAAATTTTTAAGCATGGTTTCATTTTTTTTATGTCAATTTTATCAAAAACAGAATAAAAGCAATCCATATATACAATATAAATCCAGATATAAATAAAAAATTACCCTTTGAAGGAAAAAAAACATGAAAATTGAATTTAGATCATTAACTTCCCTAATGAAATACAAATTTCATTTCATTTTCCTTAATAAGAAATACAAATTTCATATAATTTTCCTTAAGAAATACAAAGAATTCTTTTGGGAAGTTCTATGTAGATTCCTTGCTGTCAAATAAAAATATTTCATTAAATAGTTGTAGGCAGTCATAAATGCATTTTTTAAATTTGTGTTTTAGATGCAACCAAGACATGCCTTAAATGTTATGCATTTAGGCACATGTTATTTTATTATAAAAATGAAAAAAAGTTAATTACAAATAAAATTTTTTACTTTGGAGCCAGCAGTAGAAACAGAATGACAGTGTAACCATTCTAATTTGCGTCAGAAGTTGGCTATTGCCGGTGCAAATACTAACATAAATTTGGCTTTTGTGGACATAAAAGTGATTACTGTACCATATAGAAGCCAGAATTTTTCTATTTTTTTTACTGACCCAAATAAATCTGAATTCGAAAGGCTGGACTGAACATTGTTCAATCTTGTGTTTAAAACAAAAGTTCTGGGGTTAGCAAAATGAAATCACATAGTCAAAATATAGTATTCAACCAATGACTTGAACCTACATTAATTATTAAACAAATAATTCATGGGAATATTCACATTTGCACTTTTGTTTTTGAAATCAGTTCATCATGTGTTTGACTGTCTCTTGTTTTCATAAAAGACAAAATTTATTATCATTGAATCTTAGACAATTTATAGGAGCAACTTGAATCTAATTTTAGCTAAAACATAAAGAGTAGGAACCAGGTGATGTTGAAAAAAGTTCATGCAGCCTAATTCTGGAAAGAAGACTTTTTTCGGGCTTTCTTTCCCATTCATTTTTTTAATATTCTTCATAGAGCTAATCCATAGAGCTAATATATGGTAACTTAATAACATATAATATGATACTTGGGATATGAGAAATAATTTGCTTCTATTTTTGTCACTGGGAAATACTTTAGCCTTGTTTATGATGCCCTGTCTGTTTTCAATTCCCCCCTTTTTTACGCTATTCCCCGGCTTGAAAAATTGCGGATTCCAATAAATATAACAATTCCCTACAACAATCTTACAGAGCCTAATTTTTGCACTTTCCTCTCTCAATTCACACAAAATTTTCTTTAAAAAGTTTCCCATTTGGCTTAATCCCCCATGAAAAATATTGTTAACTTCCCCTCTTAGACTTTGGTCAATTCTTAATCTTCCTAGGGAGGATCCAATTTTGTTGATTACAATCAATTACCACTAGCCATTCTAAAAATTCAAAGTTACAATTTTTGAACCTAATAACATCTTTTGATCTCCATCAATTAATTAAATTATTTCCTACCTCTTAGCATACTTGATTTATTAATAAACTTGTTCTTACACTTTTACCCTCTTAGTCTTAGCACAACTTCATTGTCATTTGTTACAACATTTTAGTTTTTATATGTAAAGAGAATAAGCAAAAACAAAGGGCAAAGAAGAAGTATTTTTTTTTTAAATTTTAATTTTTTTGTTTTCCTCCAAAATGGCCAACACTGATTGGAGAGAGTGCCTGATGCCAAAACGCCCACTGCCTCAATACCGTCAAATGCTCAAACTTGGGACTATCTGAAAAAAACATGCAGCAGCAATTTGGCCACCATTTCATCGAACCTCCAAAGTCATTTAACATAACCTTGAATCATAGATAGCAAGTTATGTGAAATAGCTACTCTCACCATGTAGGCTTTCACACTTCAAAAAAAAAATCTTTACAACGAGAAACGCGTAAATGCGATCGCACACATTCGTGCTAGCATCCCAGCCTTCACATTTTGGTATTCTCAGCACCAAACCATTATGTTAAGCTTTGTGTCAATATTCTCAGCCTTTAATTCTCAACTTTACTACTTATCCTTGGTTTGATACAAGCTTTTTCTTTAGGAATTTTATATTATAAATTATTTTTGAATAAAGAACCAAACATTTTACTTTAACTCATTTTCATTTATACTTTTTTGTTAAATGTTTTTATATGTAGGGAGAACGAACATGTATGTTTTGTTACTACTCAAACATAGATAGATAGATAGACCAACAAAAATATCAAAAAAGTATGTTCTTCCGCGAAAAACTGTGTGATCTGTCAATCAATCGCGCATGCTGGAAAGTCAGATAGTCCCAAGTTAGAGCCATTGACGGTATCTGATAGGGTCAACTTTGAATAACAAAATTTTACTATTCACATCATCTCTTTAAGGTCATTTTTGCCGCTTTTTAGGATGAAAGTGGGAAAAAATTTTGCTGTTTTGTTACCGCATAATATCTCAAAATCACAAAATTTATATATGACATTTACTTTCGGGAATTTGACAAAAAAATAATTTGACAGAAGAGGCAAAAATATGAAATTTTTTCACATGAAAATATGGCTTAGAGAGACAAATACCTCTCAAATCGTCTTGAAACTTTTGTCTTTAGACTTGTTAGGCTTAATAACTTCAGGCTAAAAAGTGCTAAAATGTTACATTGTACCTTATTGGAACTAATTTTCGCGGGAACTAATATTAGCATCTGAAAAAAAATTAAGAAAAGTTGCTTTTTGCGGATTTTAATTTTCACAGTTTTGCCCTTTCTTGGACAAATTTCTTTCATCTTTTGGGATTTTTCAAATTTTTCGATAAAAAATTGCAGGTTCAAATTTTCCTGTTTATGCCAAAAAGCCGCGAAAAATGTTAAATTTAATCCCCACAAAAATTAGTTCCTTCATGAGGTATTTTAAGTTTCAAGTTTCAAACTTTCTTTTTTGAATTTCTTAAAAGAATTTTTACCAAGCATAAAGTTTCGCATTCCAAGAATTTTCAAAGTAACTTTACAGTACAGTAACTTTTGTGAAAAGGGCCAAAATTATTAGAAATCTCAAAAGTTTCTTCTCAAAAAAGTTTGTACGCCTAAAAATAAACCAGACCGGATCAATCAAACGTGTCAAACCAATCAAATAATTGAACTAATAGAGGGGCTACGGACTAATTTTTTTAATTTTTTTTAATTTTTTTAACGGGGGGGGGGGGAGGGGGTCGACCATGTGCCATTAAGGGAAGGTCGAAAATCTCTTTAGGGGTCAACCCACCACATATCATGATTCTTTTCACCAGAAAATATCGATTTTTGAGACGTTTATTCCATACAAATGTTACTTTCCATATTTCTTTTCCTCCTTTTATCAACTAAGATCTGCTAAAGTCGCATACCTAAAGTATTCACTTCGCTATTTTTTAGAATAATTTTAACCATAACAAACAATCCGATGTTTATGTCTTGTGTTCCTTTTGTTTAGACGGTCCGCGCGGTCCTTGAATTTCGCAGACGGTTGGTCTTTTTTATTTGAAATGCTGCTATTCTTTTGATTATGATTACGGAGATAATTAATTCGCCCAACTTTCGGAAAAAAGTTTTAGAAATTATCTCCGTTATTTTTAAAATGTAAACTGAGCAAAGCCGTACGAAATTAAAGATGGCTGACGAAACAACGATAAAAGTGAAGGAGAAAATTTACAGTTTCATCGATTTTTGACAATTTTTTAACTTTGGAGAATTTGATGGCCTTTAAGGTCGGGGGGGGGAGGGGTCAGAGCCTTAATGGCCAAATGTCGTTAAAGAATTCGAAAATCGAAAGTTGATAGATGGCCCCTTGGTTGTTGTTCGACATAAGTCGATTGATCGGGTCTGGACTAAAATAAACTAAGATCTAGGCGCGCAATGACCACACATCCTGTGCTTCTGAAATTATATTGCCGAAAATTGTGCTCCGTAACACCGGAAGTGCTCCAGAATCTTCCGGTGTTCCAAAAATTAAAATAAAAACGGCACTTTTTGCTCCGTCCAGATGTTTCCGGCGCGCCGGGAGGGTCCTCTTTTTACTGACCGAAGCAAAACTAAATCTGATTTTCACTTCAAATAAAGCCAAACTATAAATATGAATATCAGCTGGCTGAGATTGAGACAATAAATATTGCCTCCTCCCCCTTTTTAGAAAAATTAGCATGTGTAGGTCAAGTAGGTTCAAATTGATTAACAAACAGAAATAAAATGGTCGTCACACAATTGTATGATAATAATGAAGTTTAAACTTCATTCTTGATTCCCGATGTTTTTACAGACAGCACAAGAAATAACAAACTTCTGTGAAAAGAGAAAAATTATGTCACTGATAGCACTTCTCCACTGCTCGCCATTTTGTAAACACACCCGAAGTCGCGCTCCTACAACACCATTTTGAAATTTATACAAAGATTTGTGGGATTGATAAGAGTGCTTTCTAGTCTGTGCAATACCCGTATAGTTATAGTCTGCATATGACCCTGACTAGGCCGCTGGCGAGGGAAAAGAAGGTTCGCGGCGCTAAGGACTGAAGGAGATCGCTTACTAAAACTCAAGAAATTCTTTTTTATAGGAACAAATTATGTAAGAACACAAAACTTCTCTGGCCAGATTAAAGAACAATTTAACTTTTCGCAGACTCAAAAACACCCGATTTCTTTAAATGGACAAAAATACTTACAAAAAGGTGAAATAATAAGAGCCCAGGGGGGGGGGGCACTCCAGGTAAGTGATGTAAGTGACCTACCGGACGTGCGGCCCGGTAGGTTTTTTGGACTTTGGAAAGTGCACTGTAAGGGTTGATTTGTGAGTAAGTGGGAAAAAGTGCACTGTAAGGGTGTAAAATTTGAGAAAATACCAAATTTTGAGGTAAAATTTGAAAAATTTCGAAAAATTGCACTATAAGGGTCGATTTTCAGCCAAATTTTTCCCGCACTGTAAGGGTCCGATTTTAGAGACCTAATTTTTGGCCGAACGTACGGTCGTTTTCAAAATCGAGACCCCCCCCGGAATAAGAGCATGTAGTTAAGAACATCTTTAGGCTTATGGATGTTCTAGTGGAAAAGCGTGTAAAGATATAGACCATAGGAAAATTTAAGCAAAAAAAAATGCCACATTTTAAAAGTCAGTCATATATGATCTTGTGTTTCTAATGAAGATTTAGAGAACTCCTTTTTACAGCGTTATCCTCTTGTAAGAGTTGACATTTTCAATTTTTCTTTCAAAAAAAGTTGATTATGTTCTTTTTGGAAACATTTCGTAAAATTGCAGAATGTTAAAGTCCGGGGTCTGCTCATAGAAGCATAATAAAACTACCTAAGGTTTTTATATGATAAAATGTTTCATGGGATCAAAATTTTTTATTTGCTTTTTAGAAATCTGAAGATAAGTAACCGCAATAACATGCAATTAGACTCAATCCTATTATATGTTGATCTTGCCTTACTTGATCCGTCAAAATATAGACCATTTATTTCCATTGTGTTTTGAATTTCCCGTCAGAAAAGGGTGTAAAGATTGCCCAATCACTGTCGTGATAGCCAGGATCTAGGGTCTAACGTTTTTCATCGCTAGAGGTTTCCGGGCTAGTGTCATACAGTAGTCTTTCAGGTTGGTCAAATTGCGAACTTTTTTTTATAAAAATGAAATGCTTTATATTTTTGGAAAATAAATTAACAAACAACAATGCCTAGATTTTTTACAATTATAAAACTGAAAACATAAAATTACTACATATTTTCTCTATTATATTTCGCTAAAATTATATTGTAATGCTCCCAAATCAGTGAAATTGTTCTACCAAAGTGGCATTAATCATGGGTAAGGCAGTGGTGTGGTTTTCGAAAATCGAAGAAGAAGGAATGAATCAAATTTAGATTGAATAAAAAGTGATCACCCTAGTCCCTCATCTATCATTTGCAATTTTTACTTTTTTGAAAAACCTTGCCATGTGTCGCGGTTGTTATCTTGCAAAGGAGAGTTTTGTAAAGTCTAATAGGTGGAATACTAACAAAATTCATTATCTTGATATATGTATAATCAGGTGTTAACTAAAATTCATAACTAAAATTCATAACTAATATATTGTGTATCAAAATTAAAATTTTATTTTTCGTGGAAGAACCACTTTTAATCTGTGTGCTATCATCTTTTAGGATCACGAATCAGCGATAATCAGGTTTAAGAAAGTCTTGCAAAAGCTTCATTTTGCTAAAATTGGTTCTTGCTATTGGCAGACTAAGGCGCAAACGCGGGGGCAAAGGTGCCAACGATAAATCTACCATTGTTCATCAGAGTAGCTTAGTTTCGTCTGATTCAACATGATTTTTTCCTTCATTTTTATTTTCCTCAACTTCCATTTCCTGAATGGGTTTATCTCCTTCCGTTAGCAGGACCAATTTACCGACCGTGCTACCAGACTCGAGCGCGCGATGAGCTCCACCCGCATCCGACATCAAGAACTCCGTCACTTTGGCGACTTTGAGGGATCCATCGGATATCCACTGGAAAAGCCCGGTAAAAAGTTCTTTCAATAGTTCCTTCTCATTGAACATATAACTCAAGTTGAACGCCATCACGCTTTTGTTTTCTGACGTCATCTATGTAAACAAAAACAAAAACAACATCAACAATTTTTGACTCAATTTGGACACCCCCTTCTCTTCGTCAAGAAAAGCCCTTAAGATGTGAAGTGAAATTTAGACGGGACCGTATTGAAATTTAAAACTAAATTTCCCTAAATTAATTTCGAAACATCAAATTTTAAAGAGTAGCTTATAATTGTAACAATTGTTTAGGAGCTTCCTTATATGAAAGGGAAAACATGGAGTAGAAATGAAAGTTCTTATAAAATCGCTTTGTAGAAGTAAACATGATAAATATCCTTATAAGTTAGTCCGGAAGGACTTATCCTCTTTAAGACCACTTTCAATGAAAACATCGTCAAAAATATTTACTCGATAATGTCACAGTACTAAATATAAACGGATAGAGCGTGAACAAATATTGTATAAAAAAAACACGTTAAATCTTATCGCTTTCCATGTAACTAGTGGTGAAGGAAGACAACATTTCAAGCTACGAGTATCAACCTTGTTTGTACGTTATGCCAAATATATATCTTAAAGCATATATCGATTCTAGGGATAGACTTATAGAGTTTCTTCGTTGCGGAAGAAACGAGTCTAGTAAAACACACTTCTAAACTTCCTTCATGCTACTTTTATTACAAATACGCATGTTTTTTATGTTAATTTCTATGTTAATTTTATGTAGATTTTAGATTTTTATCAAAAGAACCAGACAATATGTATAACATCTTCATAGACTCAAAGAGATCATTCAAATTATTCAAGCAAAGCTAAGTATTATCGGTTTATTACAATGATGTTTATTTGGCTTTCAAAAAAAGAGACAGAGTGAAAAGATCCTCGAGGCTCTCCTTCAATGGATATGACTCCGACGCATTATACACTTTTTTAGGCCAAGTCATCTCAAAAGAACCCGGAAAATGTCTAGCATCTCTATAGACTCAAAGATAAAATAATTATTCAAGTACAAATCAGAAGCGGCTAAAAACACCTTTTTGAAGCAGTTAGTCAGTAGAGAAAAGGACATCCAATCACTTACATCAAGAGGGTTGAAGGTGGGTGTTGTTTTATACTTCCATAGAAGTTTCATCCAATCTGTGGTTTTGATCGCTCCCGAACTAACTTCCGATGATTTCGGCATCATAGTGGCGTAACCTGTAAGAACACAAAACTTTCTATACTCATTTGAACATTAGATGATAATCGGTATGGATTCAAAGCAAAATGTTTGTATTTTCAAAGGAATATCGTCTGAATCAAAGGAGAACATTCTTTATTTTCCAAGGAAAATCCTATGTATTTTCAAAAGAAAAATCCTGTATTCTTAAAGGAAAATCCTATGTATTCTTAAGGGAAAATCCTATGTATTTCCAAAGGAAAATCCTGTATCTTCAAAGGGGAATGCTCTGTTTAATTCTTACCATACGTCACAAGCCTTCCTCCTCGTGCAAGATTGTTGTAACTTTGTTGAAGCGTTTCAACACCATTTGCATCAAAGATAGCTTTGTAACCATTAACTGTAAGATCAGCTGCGGTTGACCACAGATCTTGAGTGGACTTGTCTATCACATCATCACAGCCTGGTAAATGAATCAGATAAAATATCATTAAATTTGTTGTAATAGATACAAATTATTTCTCCTATCTCATAATTCGTAAGAGAAAACCAAGGTTTCTATCTAATATGCATCAGAGAGACAAAACCAGACAAAGACAATTAACAATCATGAATGTGTTGGACATTTTCCTATTATGCCAGATCTGTTTGTTTGCAGCCGGTCTTATCATCAGAGAGACTGTATCAAATTCATTATGGTAATATCATCCATCTGCCATATTATGATCTTTAAATGTAAATGTGTTTATGAGACAAACCAAGCTGCTTTGCCATCTCCACTTTATGTGTTTGACCAACAACACCCACAACATGGCAGCCAATCTTATTCTTTAGCATTTGAACCAGCATGGATCCAACACCACCAGCCGCAGAGTGAACCAATACGTAATCACCCTTCCGAAGTTTACACAACTCAAATATAGCATAATGCGCGGTTAATCCAACTGTTAGAAATCCAGCTGCTTCTGACATGGAAATGTTTTCTGGTACATGGCGAATCTGGTAAGCAGGCACTTGGATCCTTTTGGAATAAGATCCAAATAAACTGACTCCAGCAACTTTATCCCCGATCTTGTAATCTGTTACATTCTCCCCAACGTGTGTAATGGTACCACTGAACTCAAAGCCAGGTGTGATTGGCCAGCCTACTAGATCCTTTGCAGATTTGTACAAACCCCACCGAATGATACAGTCTGCATAATTGACTCCACATGCGTGTGTTGCAACTACCACACAGTCTGAGCTGTCAATTTCTAAATGGCAATAGTATAGTTTCTTGAAAGTAAACACGATAATGCAGTTTGATATTTTCATCCAACAAAAGCAAAGTTATTCCCCAAGAAACGTTTTCATTATCATTATTGTCTATCCATCATCTTCATTATCCAAAGTCTGTCTTAAAATAATATTGCGTTATAAAATTCAAATGAAATGGCGGTTTTGTGTTCATTGGAAATATATTCAAAAGTGGGATATTATCAAATAGTAAAATATGCAAATAAGTTTGGAAAATAAAGATGAAAATGAAAAAGTTAAAAAATCATCTTCCTGTAGAATAGTGCCACGATCACCTATATTGGTTGATTTGAATTCTATCAAGGGTTAAGACTCTTTTTTTGTTATACAAATCAATTAATATGCAGTATAAACACAAATCTTACTTTCTATTCCAATGTTTGCTCCTTCTGTATAATTACATTCTGGCAAGTCAGTGTAGACAAGTTGATCATAACCTCCTGCGGTGGATATCTTGATCATTTTTTGCTTTTATTTCTACTATTTTTCTATAAGGAAATAATATGGTATAGAGGAACATGTCCATTTTCAAAAATGAAGGGGAAAAAATGAACTACTTACTGAATAGGAAGTATGTTGTATTGAACAACATCTTATTGAGAAAAAACACCTTCAAAACAGTGAAAAAAGGGTTTAACACAGATTTCTTTAATAATAAAATATTTATAACCACCTTGTCTGATAAAGGCAAAAAAAGGCTGCTAGATTCAAATGAAAGGCTGGTATTAAAAAATTTCTTAAACAAGATATGTTTCAAAAAGAAAGAAATTGGACTGATATTTCAGTTTTGCTTGTTTTTGTATTTCATAGCCTAGAGACTTGGTACAAATATTATCTTTTAAAAAACATTGATGAGGAAACTGCACAGAAGTAAATAATTTTAAGAAATAAAAAATAAAACTGTTAAGAGTGATCAAAAGGCATCAAAAAGTGTGAATAGTATAATCAAGCTGACACATTGTTATAAACCTTTTAGAAGAAACCTTATAAACCACTAGAAATAGAAAACGCAAAGCAAAACAAAGTTAAAAAACACCACAACAAATTTTGTTCTAAAAATCCATGTCTTTTAAAATAATCAAGGATATAAAAGTTTGCGTGAAAGGCTAAAAAGACAACCATTTTGCATAGTCAAGAGGTTTGGGTAGAGTAGTTAATAAATTCAAATCATAAACAAAAATTTTTTTAGTCTTCTTTGAAAGCTTATGTTGTTCACAAACTTTTAGAACCTCTTGCCTATGCCTAAAGGAGGACTATTTTAAACTATTTTTAAATAAGATAGAAAATAACAACAAAAAACCTAATTAAAATGAAACTTGAAGTCTCCAAAGCCATCACCAAAACCACCAAAACCTTGCTGGAATGGGTTGAAACCTTGGCCTTGTTGAGATTCGGGATCTAAAGGATCCTCACCCATATCATATTTTTGTCGTTTTTCTAAAATGCAAAAAATTCTTCATTCAATATTTGAACTCAACTTTACAAACTTTGTCATATTTGATTGACATAAAGTTCATGCTAACATAGTTCGGACCCCCCCGCCCCCTTTCTTAAGGGGGAGGGATGACATCTTCAAAAAAGTGAAGAAGGGGAGGGGGATCAGAAATTTTCATTAAAAAGGGGGGGATAGCAAGGAGGGGGGATCGTTTAAGAAGGGGGGGGCTTACAAATATTGTAGATTATTTTCCAGCACTGTTATGAAATTTGGTCTGCATGAAAGGAAGTTCTTTATTTTCACTAAAAAGTGGTATTATATTTGCCAGACTTAATTTTTCTTTACTATTTCCCTTCCCTTTTTACCATAAAAAATTTAGCCCAAAATCCTTGGGGGATAGGCATTTTTAAAGGTTGGGGGATGCCAAGAAGGGGGGGGGGTCAGACCCTTTTCCGCACTATACGTGCAAAGAGCTAAAAATGAATTCTTTTCAAAAATACAACCAACCAAAAAATCAAAATTCTTCATGCTTCATTTCAAATGAAATTCATATTTAAATTTATAGTCTGCTAGACTGTGAATCATAAATCATGCATTACTTTAAAGTCTGTAAAATCCTATTGGCAGGGTAAAATAAATGGGATAAAAGAATAGATCTTATCAGAGTTTTTTATTTTTCTAAAAAAGCGATGCATTGTTTCGGGAGCATTACAATATAATTCCCTCGAGGAATTCCTAAGAGATTTCTATTGTAATACTCCTGAAACAATCCCACAATGCATCGCTTTTTTAGAAAAATCAAAAACTCTGATAAGATCTATTAAAAGTACCTGGATCTGTTAAAACTTCTTTTGCTGCTGCTATGTCAATGAATTTCTTTTCTGCTTTCTTCTTTTCTTCATCTTCAGGAAATTTATCAGGATGCCATTTTGCTGCTAATTTACGAAATTTCTTCAAGATTTCTGGTTTAGCAGCATTCCTGTAAAAAGAAAACACAGACATCAAGAGAAGTATGAAAACAAATTTCACGGATCTCCTTGTTTAGAGCATCAATTTAAAAACGTTTGTAGCCCAAAAACATGCAACCCTCCAAACAAATAGAATGTATGAAGTTTACACCACCATGCAAAACAAAGTTCACTTTTGAATCACTAGGACCAGATATAAGATATCAAATAAGGTGAAATTGATTATCAACAACAAAATAGTCCAGAAGATCATCAGCTGCATACAAAATTTTGTTGAAAAAAATCTCAGTTTTTTACAAGTCATAGGTCGTAAAAAGTTGTAAAATTATAATAAAAAATTGAAACAAAAGAAAGAAAAAATGAAAAAATGCTATTCTCGTGAGCCCATTAGTCTAAAATATAAAAATACCTTAATAAAGTAATAAAGCATACCTTTTAACTCCTAATATTTTATAATAATCTCTCTTTTTAGATTGTTTTATCAGTTTGTTTACTCTGTCAATACCTTCTTTAGCCTGAAAAGATAGACAAACAAAAGTTAAGTTTGGCTAAAAAAGATTTAGCTTCTTTCATAGTGATGAATATGAGCAGGAAAAGAAGAGTATTTTGTATGACGATAATGAAATGAATTTAAAGAAATACCCGTTGATGGTCATTGTTTATAGTTTTTGCTTCTTGAAAATCTTTCAAAGCTATAATGAAAAAATATTTCATAAAATAATCAGAAATTAGCAGCTCAACTTGTATGTATTAGTAAAGCAAAACTCTTGTATTGCAATTTCAAATATGTTTACATGTAAGACTTAAATAAACAAGATATACATACCCTCGTCAAAATTATCTTCTAGTAAATATGCTTCAGCACGGTCACAATACACATGTGCGCTTTGTGGTGAAAGTTCTATTGCCTCTGTACAAGCTTTAATGGCTTCTTTGCTATCACCAAGCTGAAAGAAAGTGAATGATTGAATGAAACTGGACTACAGAAATTACTGTTAATATTTGGCTAAGACTGGAAAATCAATGAAAAACCGGAGAGAAAGCTCAAAGGTTCTTTGAAACTGAAAGGGTTGAAGGCAGTAAATTGCAGTAAGGTTAAAGACTAGATAATCAAGTAGGCAATATTTAATGATAATATAATGTTGAAAATTATTCAAACTCTTATGCAAAAGAATTGCGAAATTTTATCTTGTTACTAAGTAACTTACTACTTCTTGGTATTAAAATCTTGAAATAAGATGAAATTCTTACTTTATATTGTGAAGTACATAATTTTTCTTTTGCATTTGCAATAAATCTTATGTTTTCTTTTTCATGCTTGAGTGCTGCGTTCAGTTTGAATATAGCATCACTGAATCTGTTGAAAAAAATCAAAGGATAAAAGTGAAATACTGGATGAAAGTGAAAAAGTGAGCTCTCAAACCAGAACAGAATTTCTAACTAAATAAAAACAAAAATAAGCTGATAACAAATATTTCAATTTTACTGCTATGATAAAATAATTCAATGTTGATCACAATTAATAATTAAGGATTGAAATTAAAAATCAGGGCCTGATAACGTACTACCTGTACCCACCAGACTCTTCCAGGTTACATGAAACATGAGGCTTCTTAAACTGAAAGATTTATCTATCAAAGTTTATTTGTTATGACTTACTGTTCACGATCCATGTATTTTTGTGCGTCTGTGAATAATTTGACCAGTTTTTTTACTTTCTGTAATGAAGAGTCATTAAAATTTCAGTATAGTATGTCATCTGAACGAAACAAGTGCACAATAGTAATAACATGTTTGGATACATTTTAACTCAATTAAAACTCAGTTACTAGCTTGTAACTGTGGGTGGAAGTGCAACAAAACAACAAAGGAACAGCTGTGAAAGTTGAAATTAACTACCTTATAATGTTTATGACATGCTTTGTGATCTTGATCAAGCTTTAGGCATTCTCTGATTTCCCTAAGAAAAGAATAAACAACTTTTACTTAAAAACAATAAAAAAAGTTATGCAAAAATTCTAAGCATTGCAGATTTTTGTTTACCCTTTAATTGAAACCAAAACAATTGTTGTTAAAAAGTGACAAAAGAGTTTTTAAAGTATTTTTCATGAATATGAGAATATGAGAATATGTTTCTCTCAGAGTAAAATAAATAGTGATTACACAGAAACTTACTTCAATGATTCTTCTGATTCACCAAGAGCGTAATATAAATGGCTCACTTTCAAATATGCTTCTGTGTTGTCATTCACTAATTTTGTTGTTGGTCTATAAAACATCCATTCAATATTATGAATAAGATGAGATATTAGTATACCACGATAGAACTTTTTAAATTTCTGTCACATTAGGTATATCTTATTGCTGTCAAAGAAAACCAATTCCGTTTGCTGACCTTATTATGTTATGAATTACTAAAGACATACTCAAATCAATAAAAGAAAATCATAAAAAAGAAAGACATTCAAGCTTTCAACTATAAAACGTTAATTCTACAACATTGAAGGAAGGAAGGAATATTTAAGTGCTTTTTACTTTACAATATGAAGACTTACTTTAAATCTTGAATAGCTTTGAAATACTGGCCAGTGTGTTGGAAGCACTCAGCCCTCATTTCTCGTAAAGAAACACTCCATGGACTATGCTGAAATAGAAAACATAATTTGAAAATTTTATTGAAAGTGGGCAGAAAAGTTTCTCACTAGAAAGTCATTAATAGTTATCTTAATGAAAAAGGACAGACTGAGGCATCTTTGAGATTAATATCATTTACTTAGAACTTTCTGATTTAAGTGTGGTCTTTCTTTTATTAAAAGACATAAATTATTCCATTGTACCGAGTGTGCCAGAATAAGCTACCCTCTTTGATTTGATATTGTAGGCAGTAGAAATTTTTTTGCCTTTTTTTTACATCTTTTAAAATCGCCATTTCAGGTTTTTGAACATAACTTTCGAACCAATGAAGTAAAATTAAAAAGTAATACACCAAATTTTAAGTTAGGCTTTCCTCTGAATGATTCTGAAACAATCTTTGAAAAATCTGCCTGTAATATCAAGTCAAAGAGAGTAAATCATTTCTGGCACACTAGGTATAATATGTAACCAACATTTGTCAGACTGCAACATTCATCGATTCTGAAATTCTTTCAGCATTGATATTTCACATCATGAATTCCATATGTGACTAACGGACATTTCCACTGTTTAGCAGGCTAGAAGTCAAGCTTGAAAATAGGAATAAAACTTCTTTTGGTGTGGTAACTATCAGTGGGGGTCAAAGTTTCAAGAACCATATAAAACTTTTTCTCTTGACTTTCACTTGGTCAGAAATTGCAATTAATAGGCCCATGACTAACGGACACAAAAATTAACATCTAAAATGGGACACTTTAACAAACAGCTGTAAAGTGCTGTTCCTAAAGCTACAGGTTGGGTTTTTTGCTTAAATTCACTAGAGGAAAGGTTGAATTTTATGTTTCAAAATTAATTTTGAAAAAAAAATGTCAAAGTAAGAAAATATGACAAAAATTGGGCAAAAAATGCTGTGACTAACAGACATTTAAAAACGTGACTAACGGACAAAACGGTTTTTTAATGATTCTGACGAGGCAATCCAACCATTCCTATATTTGGTGCTTTTGAGGTGAAATGTTATATCAATAGAATAACAAAAGCCTAAAAGAATAGAAGAATTCTCATTTTTCTCTGTGTGGTACCATTCCTATCAAGTTCATAGATCTCGAAAATTTGAAAATTTTGAAATATAAAGATCTGTTGAGTTTTTATGGGTGTTTTTTGCACTGCATTGTTTCTTTGTTGAATCAGGACAAAGACAGACAAATTGGGTAAGGGTATTTTATTTATTTACTTTGGAAAAGGATTATTCTTCCTATTATGACAACTAGTCCGTTAGTCACGAAAATGTAAAATGCACACACAAAGAAAGGATTGACTATTTAACATTATATCTATGGGTGAAATGGGTAAATATAGTCAAAATAGCTTTAATAAGAACAAAATACATGGTTTTTTAAGCGAGTGCCGTCTATTATATTCTCCGAACTCTGAATTTTAAATCTATTTCGTGACTAACGGACAATTGCCATGTTTACTAACAGAAAACAACTTTTAGTGGAAAAATACTTCATTTTTGGTAAGTTTAGCCTCAATTTGTTTGCAATAAGGTGTTAGAAAGCAAGCATTTTGAAAAAGTGATCTTATGAAAATTTCATCTCAGGTAGGATGATTTTCGTGACTAACGGACACTTCTTGATGAGCCTCTTGTGAGCTACCCACTCAACCTTTAGGGCTAAAATTTTGCACTTATTTTATGGTCATAGTACTTCTGTTTTTTAAGACAAAAATAAAAGAAACATGCAGCTTCCCTTGGCTTTCATTGGAACTTTTCTTCTTATCAATGTGACTAACGGACAGTCGGGTAGGCATGCATAACAGCCAGAAAAAAACAAATAGGAGTTAAGCAAAGCAGATTTTGATTATTGATATGTTTTCTATAATGGTTGTCAGTACTCTATCACAGATTTGTGTACTGATACAATCATATTTGGATGAAAAAAGTTTCTGGCAAAGTTCTTGGTTTTTTCAAGCAATTTTGTATTTTTTTGTATTAAAGGCTTCACCCCAGCACAGAAGCGTGAAAAATGGACTTTAAAGAAAGATTTTCTGGATTCTCACACTTCAACATATGTATATTCAAGAGAAAATGAAAACTTATGTTATTTCTGAATTTGAAATTTTGACCTAGATGTTAATTTTCTCATGGAATTCATGATTACATTAAAGTAAGGTAAGATTAATACGCTTTATAATAGTTCAAACCTCTAGTGGTCTTTGTAAAAGATCAATTGTTTCTTGATAACGATGTTCATCAAAATATTCTTGTGCACTTGCTACATCCATCCTAAGCTGCTCCACCAGCTCTTTCTGAAATGCAAGGCATAATTTAAAAGGAGTAATTTCAGGTTGTTAATATTATGGTGATGAATTTGCTGTGATTCTGTGTTTTAGAAGATGAAAAGAATTTGGATATGATTTCAGAATTAAATCACTAATAAATAAAATCTATATCAACCTCTATATTTTATTAGATGTCATGATTCTGCTGGGTTTACACATACTAGGGAATATAAAAAGCAATAGGTCATTTCTATTCAGGAAACCAAGACAAACCTTTTCAAGGGACTCGTTATCATCTGGTGAATTTTGAATCTGAGACAGTAAATTGAAAAAGCTGTTATTCAAAAATTAATCAGAGACCCTTACGCATATCCTGCTTTTTAAGGCGTGACTTTTGACATAATAAAAAACAAACTAGCGAAATTAAGTGAGACTTGAATTAAATTTGTTTGGAAGCGGCCACAAGAAAAAACTAATAGGGTTCAACAATACCGAAGGCTGTATTGTGCAGGACAGAATATAGAGCAGACCTAATATTGAACGCAAATTTAGGCAATTATTCCCAACCAAGACCTGAACTTAGAAAAACAATGCTTCTTACAACATATTCATAATCTTCAACAGCTTCATCGAGATTTCCTTGCTTCAAATATATGTTGGCCCTTTGAACTCGTGCCTAAATATAAGAAAGTTCAATGAAGTGTGACTGTATGGGTTACAAAACACAAATTTTGAAGATCATAAAAAAGTTAGAAGTATCAACAACAGACATCATAAACCTTTTAAAAAATGATCACTTAATTTATTCCTGGAAGCGCTGGGAAAGGAAGTTGCTTACAATATTTTTAGCCAAGATATTTGACAACACTTCTATATAAATCTGTGCCCCAAAAATAATGTGGGTTTCATACACATTTAACAGACGTTTGACACAAAGATGCTGCATCCTATCTTAATGTCATTTGAAAATAAATTTTGTGTATCATTAACATGGTCACTTACTCATAGTGCCCATAGTGTGCAACCCCCCTGGATTTTTTAGCCTAAATTGAGAGGAATTGTGAATTCTGAGCTTTGAGGTGAGGGAATTAGGCTTAAGTGGGACTAGAGAAGTTCAATTGGGACTTCTGCAAATTTTACAAAGCAGCAATTTTCCCCAAACTATGTAATTTTAAAATTCTTTGAACAATCTCCAATTCTTTATTGAGCAATTTTTTTTTTTTTTGAGACTGCAATAACGTTGTGCTTCAAAAGGTGCACAATTTATATAGACCTTTTCCTAGTTATGTTGAATAAGTAAAAAAATCCAACACTAAAACAATCTGAAACAACGACACATTGATGCATAATCATTAAAATTGTGCTTTGAATTTTACTTATCATTGTTTTGGGTGCAGGAGTTTTTAATTATTCAACACAACATTGTAACTAGCAAAAGGTCTATTCCTGACACTGTTTTATTTTCACTTTCACTAAGTAAACCTTTTTAATTTTCCCCTCGTTAATACACTCTTCTCGAGATGCATAAATTTATTGTTGTCCTCGTTTTCAAACAAATTTCATTGCTATGAAATTATACATTTTAACCAATGTAAATTCCCAAAAGGCAAACATTAACTCTAAAATAAAAGTACTTGAAATTCAAAATGTCTCATGAGGTGTAAACAACACAATTATCATTGTGAATATGTAATTTTATAGCAATAAAATCTGTTTGAAAACGAGGACAACAATAAATATATGCATCTCGAGAAGAGTGTATTTTTAATCTGAGAAAACAAACCAAAAAAAGTTTCTGTTGTTGTATTTGTAAATTTTTATTTTGGATATTTTTTACATTTTTATTTTGGTTTTGAGTTCGTTTTAGCCTGTTGTTCAAGTGGAATATACATACAGGCCTTAGTTAATAAAATATTAAGAATCAGATACCAACTCTGAATCAAAAAAACTTATATAATCGATAGTTTACTGTTTCTAGCCCTACCCGAGAAGAAATTGAAATGAGAGAAGGAAAGGTCTATGATACGAATAGAGCGTTTTTTAAATAAATATTTCAAGTCAATTATGAGGTGGCAATTTCTCAAGTGGTGGGACCTTGAACCTCCCCTGCACAGTATGGTGTCAGATAATGTATATGTAAACAATAAACAAATAAACATATATTTTAACAGAAAGTAATCTTACCCTAATAAAATCATGTCTCAATTCCACAACTTTGGTGAGATCTTTGAGTGCTGTTTTGGATCTGCCAAGGGCTAACAATACAGTTGCTCGCTTGAAATAAGTCATGTAGTTTTCAGGGTCACCCTCTAAATCAAATGATTTTGATATGTTACATGCAGTCATATAACACAATACATAATTGTAATTTATTAACTTAAAAAAATTAGAAAACAAAATTATTGGATTTTGTAAGAAAGTTTGTGATCATAGTATATCCCTTTAAACTTACCTATTGCAGAGTGATAATGTGAAAGAGCTTCTGTTAATTGTCCAGCTGCTAACAACCTTTTTCCCATCTCTAAATGATGGTCAACATCTGCTGATGCATTTCCTTCAATAACTGAAAAATAATAAAGCAATATTATTAGAACTACTTTACCACACTTAGCACACTATTTTCAAGACAGAGACTCTTTTTCTCTAAGGTGACCCTTACAGAGATTGAATTGACCCAACCAAAATTATGGTTCGGACCAAAACTCTACCAATTGGCATGACCAAGTCAAAAGAATTTTCCTTACAAAACAGATAGACGTTTTCCCTTTTCCATCTGCCATCTTGGAAAATTCGAAAATTTTCGGGTTTCCATTTTTCCAACCATTTTTGGAGTGCATTCTTTGAACACTGTGACGTCCAACCCCAAAATGGCGCATGTAATGATAAACAAAGTCAAAATGCTGCGACGCTTGAAATCGCTCGCAAAAAATCGGCAATAATAAAATTTTTGAACAAAGGAAAGGTCATTGACAGAAAAAGTCTGAGAAAAAGTCCGACAAATTTACCGACTCAACGACTCAATTCTACTCAATTTTTGAGAGTCGGTCGGGCGACGCGAAACGAAGATATTTCTGATTGCCGCCTAAAGAAGGGTGTCGGAATTAGACGGGGGATGTCGATATTAGACCAACTTACTAGTATTAATATAAAAGTTGTATAGTTGGTATTATATTAAAGTGTTATCTTGTAGAAGAATTTTGCTTCTCTTGAAAACCAGAAAAAATCATATTCTCTCTTCTTTCAGAACCAGCCCCTTCAAAATAGACCTTTCGCTAGAAAGAAATGTTTTTACATAGGTTTTGCATACTTTTTTATGTATGAAATCTGGCCACAACAAATTTGCCACACCATTGTATCTGCATATACAGTATAATCCAAGCAAGATAGATGGTGGATGAAAAGCAAAAAGATCGATTTCAAAGCATCCAAAAACACCCTTGAAAGTTTAGCAGAGTGTTTCTTTAAAGTCTTCAAACTCTTTCTGAGTTCTATACAACAGTCAGCAGGGAAATCCCTCGATTACGGTATACTGCAATTGCGGTAGTTTTCATTTGTGTTTAGCCTTCAAAGGCTTATAACGACTAAATATAGTGCTGGTAGACAAAGATAAACAAACATCGACTATAAAAAATTGTACGAGAAGAAAGCTTTTCCTTATTAAAATAATCTGATCTACGGAAAAAATATTTTGTCTGTGTGTTAAAAAGATATGATCAATTATGAACAAAAATTGCCTGTTTTGTCCTTGAATCTTGAATGCTGATTCTTGAATATACTTCAATTGCGGTATATGAAAATTGTAAAAGTGACGTTTATACTGCAATTGCAGTAAAAATTTACTACCGCAATCGAGGGGATTTCCCTGACTGTACAAGCTACCACCATAGACTAAAGTCCAAATATTTGGTTGAAACATCAGTTGAAAAAAAATCAAATGACTGAGCAATCAAAGCAGCAAAATTTCAAAACAAATGAACTATGCAGCTCTGCTTGCAGCTCTCCTAACATTCGGCTAAAGCTTCAGATGCATCCGGCTGGACTTAGAATTTTTTTCAAGTTGAATAGTGACCAAAGGGGGTCTCGAACCGGGAACCTATAGGTTTCGAAACCAATGCCCTATCCACTAGGCCAAACCGGCTGCCGAAAATTCGATATTTAGGGTTACTTATATGAGGGTCTTAGTACTATATATAAATAAGTCTGACTGACGAGTTAGGGTAACTGTTACGATCGCCATTACTCCGAAGAAGCCACCACACGTGTGCACCGCCGGGTGGGTGCACCGCCGGCCGGGTGAGGGGTTAGGAATGTGCACCAGGGTGGCTTCGCCACCCTGGTGCAAATCCCTAACCCTATGCTACGCGCTAGGCACGTCGCGTGCGCTCCGCGTGGTATATGCGCGGCCGGATGCATCTGAAGCATTAGTCGAAAGTCTCTCCTATCTAATCTACCATTTTTGTTTTGATTTAACTTTGTATTTTAAGGACCAGCCAGGTCCTTCATTCGAGGGCTATGCATGTTAGCCTCTGCTGATAAAAGTTACCCATCTTCATGGTACCCCTGCAAATACTTTTATTCTAGAAAGAAATGCAAATTATCTGTGTGTATCGATTCGGTCAACACCAAGAGAGGCGGAAAAGAAAAAGTATGTATAAAACCTATAGACGTCATATACTTACAGTTAAAGTTGAAGTCCAGTGTCATCAATAAAACTGAAAGGGAGGAAAATACCCTGTAAAGCCAAGACGTTTCTGTCCACATCTTGTAAGAAATTAATAATGTTAGCTTTGATTTTCAAGAAAACATGAAGTTTTCTTCAGTTTTTGCTGCTGGCCCAGGCCAAAGTTTGGAAGTGATGTTTTGAAGTATAGCTTTTGTCCCTTCCACTTGTTTACATCATGAAAGAGCCAATCAAATCACAGCAAGTAGATGCAAGCTTTTTCGGCTTTGAAAATTTCTCGTGGTTTGTGTTCATTGGTGCATTTTCTTATGAGTGGTTTCGACATCCTATCGCGATTTCCCTAGTTTTAATTCCTTTTCCTTTTATGAAGAAAGAAACCAGGTTCAGATATTCAAACCCATTGCGTTATCGATTTTTTGTTCCTAGAACTCAGAAATCGAAAGTGAATTTTGAGTCGATCCAAGCCCCCAAATTTTACTTTCCACATTTTGCTTTGGGGGGACACAGCTCAATGCCCTGATATTAGAGTTTCATTGATAGATATTCTCTGTTGAACTTGATTATTTAATACTTTATATTAACATCTTATCTCATATTCATACTAGAAACTCAAAAGTGAGAGAAAAACAAAAACCACGGGGGAACCATTGCTAATTTGCTTTTAGTTATGTGATGTAACATTTTAGCCATTCAGCAGCTTTCTTTTTTTCTTGTTACTCATTAACCAAGTCAGGCTCCAGTGTTTGGTTCTTTGGGCTTTTCTCTTCATGAACAAATAGTTGTATTTCTTTAGTTTATGCGGCATTCAATCAATTTCAACCAAAGAAATTTCAATAAAACATTTGTTCAGGGAATCATGGCATCTGTTGAAAAACTAAAAAGAAAAAGCAGTAATTGTGCTGGGGAAACCAAAATAAAGAAAGCTAAAGTTGATAAGGAAAAACTTCCTAAAAGGAACAAAAGAGGTAAAGTATCTTTGATATCTGTCAGTCTGTTTTCTATGCAATTTGTAAAAAACTTCCGTGGTGAGTTGGGGCTAATAGACCTTTTGCTAGTGAGGATGTCATATTCAGTCAAGGAATTCCCTCTCAATATTGTGTTAGTTTTTTTTACCGTAATTGCGGTATAACCATCGCTTTTACATTTTTCATATGCTAAATTGCTAAAAGAAACTGGATTCAAGATTTTTGCGCATAATTTATGAGGCCCCCCCAGCGGCACCCCTAATCACGCCATCACGCAAAAAAATTTTCTCCATCACGCATCACGAAAATCGCTAAAATTTGTCATCACGCAAAAAATAGCGAAAAATAGCCCAAATCACGCATCACGCCTCAAATTTTTGCCCTATCACGCATCACGCCAAATTCTTGATCACGCCATCATGCCAAAAAAAATCTCTAATCACGCCGTCACGCAAGAAAAAAGTCTCAATCACGCCATCACGCAAACCGCTGGGGGGGCCTCATTTATCATATCTTTATAAACGCGACAGACAAAAGATTTTTCCATAGATCAATTCTTTTAATAAAGGCAAGCTTTTTGCTTTTACTATTTCTAACAGTCGATGGTTGTGGCTCTTTGTCAACCGACACTATACATTATGTACTCATTATAAGCCTTTTACAGTGCAGCAAAAAAAAAGGTCAAATTCATACCCTTGGAGTGCATTTTTCTCAAATTTTCAACTCTTTTAGAGCAAAAAAGAGCAGGATTTAAGGGCAAAAATTAGCAATTCTTCCTGGATTTGCTGAAATTCCCACCCTTACAATGTATTTTTATTATTTTCAAAAGCATACCCTTAGCCACCATGTATACCTGTCAGTCAATTGGATTTATCTAAAGAATCCTGCATTTACTAAAAATAGACAAAAAGAACGACACATTTCATAAATAACAAATGTCACCATCCACAACCCCCACCGAAAGTGGCTGTGTGGATTTATCTAAGGAATCCTGCATTTACTAAAAATAGACCAAAATTATTAATTTTTTTTTTTATTAATTTATTTGGTAAAGCAGGTCAGGTTCTATATACAAAACTATATACAATTATACACAATTCTGTACATATTGGCAGTAAAAAACTGATTTGGACCTAGAACGACAAATTTCATAAATAACAAATGTCACCATCCACAACCCCCACCGAAAGTGGCTGTACCCCTATGTATTCATTCCTTTTTGTTTATCACGGGAATTAACTACATATGGTTTAAAGAATAACAAATTACGCAACAATGCAGGATTCTTTAGAGGAACAGACTGATTTGCCTGACTCCTCCCGATTGTTTGATTATTATTTTGTTTTATACTTATAGTTGTACTAATAATAAGTTTTTCCAGTGCAAATTTTGTGCCTATAACACAAACCCAGTGATTCCAATTTGAGGGATCTTGGAGGGGATTTCTAGGGATAGCGGGATCCTGAGAGATGAAAACACTCTGGTTAAAAAGAACTGAAAAAGATTCTTGGAAAAAATAATTTTAGTGTATTTTCTTCGTTAAATGTGACATTTATGCAAAATTTGATCTTTATATGATGACTAAGCTTGAATTATGCAAAGAAATGAGTCAAACTTTCCCTAATTTTTCATACTTCCAGGACCAGATCGCTAATTCGGAGGTACTCTAATTTAACCTTTCTTTGTTCATTCGTTTGTCCGTCCCTCTGTTTGTTGGTTTGTCTGTTACCAGCTTTTCTTATGATTGGCCCATGACAGTACCCAAAAAGTGACGGTTTTCAAAAAATTTTGTTGAGGTTAATTTGGGCCAAAAAGTGCCTTTTCTGATTGTTTGTATAATAAAGACAGAGAGGAGGGATCTCTAAGAAGTGGCTGAAGCCTTATTTTTTGCAAAGTTTTTTTGAATAGGATTTTTCTTATTTTTGGGGAAATTCCATTTTTGTCATTTTTAGGGAAAATGTATATTTCTCGCAATTGACTTGGTATTTTTTTCTCATTCTTTGCACAGTAATGTAAAATGATATTGCTTAAAATCTGACAGAGTCCAATTTTCTAAAAACAAATTTTAGGGCAAATTTGGGCTAAATAGAGCCTAAAAAAGTTTGTTTTTTTTTGGATTTTGTGTGAAATTCCTTCATTAGTCTAAATAACTTTGAGTTTATCAATCCAGTGATATGAAATTTACGTTTGGCTACGTTTCAAGAGATTATTCTCCCATCATTGGGCAATTCATTTCATGGTCATCCACCCAGCAATGATCAGCTATTTCTTTTCTATCCGTATCTCCATTTTGAACAGCTCTATTCAGGCACGACGGAAGCTTTTTATATCTGGTACGGCGAATGAGGAAATTTAAGCGATTTTATAGCGATTTGACCGACGAAGAGGAAAACTTCCGGTATTTTTGTAAAAATCTGGTACGGCGGCCGCCGTACCTGCCGTACCCGTTGCGTCGTGCCTGCTATTATGTTCTTTGTATCTGACAACGAAAGATCTCTTAGACTCACTCCTTAGTTTTTCCTGATATTTTACACAGAATAGAGTGTAAAAGTGACGTTTTGTTTTTGGAACATAATTATCATATTAGGGTAATCCTCTCAGAAAATAAACAAAATAGTATCACAACGTGTAATTCTATCTATTTTAACGTAGCACCAGTATTGTTATCATAATAAATAAAAATTTTATTGTAAACTTTTTTGTTCTTTTTGTAGGTGAATTGAAATTCGCTGACCATCCTGATTTCCGTCCGAATCGAACGCCAAAAGAGATACTACAAGCAGGTGCCTTTGGTGGTGGCTACTTCAGACCAATCAAATCTGGCGTCACCAATGAAAAATATAAAGACTGCTGGAAAGAATTTCCAGAACACTGGTTTGAAGGAGTGAAACCAAGTTTATCAATTGCGAACTCAACTTATGATAAATCAAGGAATTTTTATAAAGTCAAATGTGGAGCTTCACTAGAAGAATGGGAGTCGAGTGGTAAGTTTCTTTTTTTGGTATACACGTTATTTCTCACTAACCTTAATTTTTAAATTTGTATTTTCAGGGTGCCTGATTAACGGGGTGGTTGGAATAAATAGGGGGCTGGAAATTGTAACTCTTAGTCTTTTTGACAGCTAAAAATATTTTCAGAATTTAATAAACTGGTCCAAAGGTCTGGGGGTTGGAAATTAACAAGCGATGTGCGTTTATTAGGCACCTGATAGTAAGAAAGGTTTTTTTGAAATGAATTTTTCTACTTCACAGAAAAAATATAAGAATATACAGAAAAGTTTTCTGGGAATAATTAGAGATAGAATCATCAGTAAAACAGTTCAATCTCAATGTCAAAACTTTTTCAGTCCGTTTTTTCTTTATTTCTTTATAACAATGCAGTCAACATTTTAACCATGCACAAATTCACTTTTTTTATTATATTTGAAGGTTGGATTAAAGCTCAAGATCCGTATGGTTGGTTCCAATGGTATTGTCGTTTCTACTTAGGACGTCGAACGGACGATGACGAACGTCAAATCGGACGATGGCATCGTTTCTTATCACGATTCAAAACAAACCTGGTCAATAAAATCAAAAAAGCAGACGCCAGTTATGATAATTATACCATTTCACCTGTCATAAGACAATCTCTTTTACACTGGGGCTACCAAATAGTTTCGCAAGATTTAGGGGGCAAACGAAAACCAAGCGAGGAAGAGTCAGAGAAGAATGTCCCATTGAAATGATCAAGGTGCTCTGATGGGAAACTGAACTTGTATAAATTTGATGTTGTTTATTGATGGCATATATTTTTCGTGTATGTCCAACTACATTACGTTTTAAGAAGAGATTCGGGTCCTGCCGCTGTTCGATCGAACCATGCCGTTGTTCTTAACCTTTTGTATTAGACCGGCGTAATAAAGTGCTCAATGATCGATTCTCCTGTTAGGATATATTAAACAAGCAGGTCGTTCGTATTTTTTATTTACTTGTAAGATATTGATGTATAAGATCATATATTTTGTTTATATTTTCATGTAAATTTGTCTGCATAACTGTAAAAAAGATTCTATTTTAAGGCAATCGTCTGTATGTTACACCTGTACATCATCATGATCTGTTGCATATACTTTGGGCGTACAAACTTTCGCGAGCAGAAATTTTCGCAAGGTCGAAGTTTTACAGATTCTGTATTTTGCATCGAATTTTTCGCGAACTTTCAATTTACATTAACTTTCGCGAAAAGAGCGAAAATTGCGAAAGTTTCTGCTCGGGAAAGATTGTACACTTAAAGTAATCGCAACAGTAACAAAAACTTGATCGATTTAAAAAAAAAATCATTTTTTCGTTCGTTGAAAAGATATTCAAGAGAAGAATACCATCAACACGCTGTTTGATTCAAATACTATCAAAATTGAAAGGTTTTTCCAGGTGTTTTCACTAGAGGTTTCTCTTGAAGTACACTTTATTTTGAATAAAGTATATTAGTATTATTGGACTGAGATTAGCAATGGAAACAAAAATATATAACTTATGATAAGCTGTGGTAGAGGTCTACTTTTAGCAAAGGAAGTGCATTATTTTTGCTTTGTGGCTTTGGAAAGGAAGAGAGCTCTTTCTAAAATGCTTTATCTAAATATTTGTGAAGTTAATCCAGATTTACATACCACCAGTGCAGCATTGTGCGAAAAACAGCTCTTAAACACCCTTGTTCAGTACACCCCTTCTCACTTTCCCACTGGAAAAATTGGCCGAAATATCGTCCCCAGTGGAAAATTATACTCTTATTTTTGTCCCCGCTGAAAATAAACAGTTAAGGAAATCCCCACTACAAAGTATTGTGCTATTTTTTCCATCCCCACTGAATTTTCCGGCTCAAAAACAATGGAATTCAAATCCCCAGCCATAAAGAAAACATGGGAATAACAATCTCCATCAAGTTTTGGTTCGTTATTATTTTTTACTCCCATCGGCTGAAAAAATCCTATCGGGTCTGTGAGAAGGGGATGTTTCAGAAAAATGAAGATGACGAAAATAAATATCTCAGTAAATGGTTTGAAGAACGCACGACAATCATTTGTATACTACGAAGAGTACTCGTTTCATTTCGTAACTTTTCCATTGGATCAATAGGAAAAAAAAGAAACTATACGAAACCTTTTTTTGCGAAAAATACACCCTGCTGTGGCGAAAATGACCCTGATAGAAATAAGAGAATACTTTACCATCCCCCCCCTGAACGTGTCCAACCTCTAATGTGTGTTAATTTTCTTTGCACAATTAAAAGATTCCCGTGTTTCCATTTTGCATCGTCTAATTGACAAAAATATATACACAAGCCCATTGACTTCCAAGCCAAGCGACTCGAGACTCCTGGATGGGAATTGAAGCCACTTATTTCCCATCCAGAACGCCCGCGCGTGGTTTTAACACAAACGCCGGATTGAAAATAAAATATTTCGCTTGATTAAAAAAATGCAGTCCTCAAAAACAAAGGAACCGCTAGATACAATCGGTCGTCTTAATTAGGGCGCGTTCTAGACCGCGAGATTCTACTCTAGCCCTTCGGACTTAAATTTCAATGCAAATGCCTCCCCCTGAAGACATAAGGCACGGAGTGTCGTAAAATAGATTTAACTAGTCATAGCTTTCACTAAATGCCCCCACAGAAAGGTCATGTCATGCAGTTATAAAGCTTTTAATAAAAATAATCAGGAATAACTGATTGATTTAATTATTTATTAATTGATTGAAAAAAAATCATATTCCATTAACAAAATACTTGAAGAATTCATGCAGCTTGACAATTTAATGAAATTCAAGGAAAAGCTGGAAAAGCTTCTCAAAAACATATTTCGAAAATCATGGTATCATTATCTTACTGACTTTCACATCTCCTTGTTTGTTTGTTTTTTCTTACAGCAATATATGTCATGATCATTCACTAAATAGACCTTTTCCGATAATGCTGCAGACATCTTAGATTGTAGGCAAAATATATAGCGGTGCGGTGAATAAATCAACAAGGTAACCAATCAGAAATAGCTTGTTTATTTTTCATTGGCTGCTATATATTTCAACAACTCTCTATTGCTACTTTGCCTAATAAACAATAGTAAGATGATAAGATGATACTGCGTATAAAATCCATCAAAAAGTTCTGCGCCATCTGAAATAGACCAATCCTAGTTAAGGCCCGGGTTCCACTTGCGTACGCTGTGATTGCAGTCAAAAGAAAAATAAAGGAATGTCATTGTGGTCCATTCAGGCGTACAGTCGAAAAGTTGAAATGTGCCTAATTTTTTTCAAGTGCATAGTACTTTTTCATGATGCAATCTTTTCTCCAACCTGCAAGGATTGAAGCCATTAAGATATGATTGCAGCGCAGACAATGAAGAGACGGGCCTTCAGGAAACTAGACTTTTTGAGTTTTTAGCTATATACTATCACTTTATGGTGTTCCTGTATGACTGTCTGTGTGCCTACTCTAACCACCGTTAAATGCCATAACTTGGAAAGCTAGAATTGGAGCTATTTCAACAAACCCCTAGAGCGTAAGTTATTTAGGCTATGGGGCCATCCATACACATACAGTACGTACGCAATGAAGGGGGAGAGGAGGGTTAGTAAAAGCGTACATCTATTGTTTAAATGACATCATTTCTATTGTTCTCTGCGTACAAGGGGGGAGGGGGTATCAAATTTTTGGAAAATCTTTGCGTACGTACTATTATATGAATGGACTATATGGACGGCCTCTATCACAACTGCATGAAAAAGTGGAACGTGCGCATGCAAAGATAAACGAATGTAAACGAACTTTTTTCAGGCTTTTGAAATAGATTTACCACACAAACAGTGAAAACACTCTAAGTGAGGTAAATCTATTTTGAAGACCAAAAAAAAAATATCGATTGACATTCAACCACTTTTGGATTCAACTTTACTCACGTGCACATTCAACTTTTTTGTACTTTGCCGGTATCTTGTTTTACCAAGTTAAGAAGGACTTTCTCGAGTTACGACCATATGATGGTCTTTAAAGCTCAAGAAGCTCTATAAACAATAAAGCTAGTTATTAATATAATAACAGACAAAGATAAATTACAGTTTGAACAAAAATATCAAATGTACATTTGAAAACTTGAGCAAACTTCTTTAAAGATTCCAGAAAAAGAATTGAAATCATTGCTGAAATAAACTTCTGACTAAATTACAGTATTTAGTATTCAGTTTGAAAGACAAGAAACAAAATTTGACATACAAAGCACTTTTTCCAGTCAACGAATCAGCTCATCATCATAACCAGTCTGCCATTTTGTTTGTTTTGATTTGCACAAGTAATATTGTAATTCGTGTTATGGTGTAATCACTATACTTTTTCTATAATTTGCATTTATAACACTCGCTTCAGCTTTTCAATGCTAAATCGAAACTAATAAAATGTAATACGCAATAATGGTAATAGCATATAACGTAATATGAAAATATGTATAACATTTACCGCTGTATAATTTACCGCCATATTTTTGCGGAACACTTAATTGGCCGGAAAGCCGATTACGACGCAAACACAAAAACAAAAACAATTCGCAAAAAATCGAGATTCCAGTCCAATATATTGCGTGAAGCTATGAGTGCCTCCTCAGTCGCTGCGCTCCTTGCGGGGGCAATTACTACCCCCTGAGTTCCATAAACGAGCCAATCTGATAACACAATACGGCTCTTTGTTCAAAAAAGCGGGAAATTAAAAAAGTTGAATTCATTGGATGATTTTGTTTATGTCTGACTGAGTTATATTTTGCTGGTATAGTATGATACATTGCTTCTGATTTGGAACGCTCATGTTCAGAGAATTTTGTATAAAGATTACATTTCTATAATAAATAAAGTGGGTGTGGTGATTTGACTTTTTCGTCAGAATTTCAAAAAAAGTTTCATTGATTGATTGATTGATTCACGAACGAAGAGGATAGTGAAGTGTGTTATCCATAGCATTAGCGCATCACAATAATCACAAGTTGTTGTCTTCAGAGGTATCTTACTGCAGTATCAGAGGCGAATGTGAGTAACAACTTTGAAAAACTATTTCACATCAAACTTTATACCGTGAGATCGGGTAACTTGCATCAGTGGAGGCTAACATACATAGCCCTCAAATGAATGACCTGGCTGGTCATTAAAATACAAAGTTAAATCAAAACAAAAATGGTAGAGAGAGCTGCGAGCGGAGCTGCGTAGTTCATTTGTTTTGAAATTTTGCTGCTTTGATTTGTCAGTCATTTGATGGCTATGCAAGTTTCCCTCCACTGGTGCAAGTTACCCGACTTCACGGTATTAGGACCATAAAAAGTATAGTAATTCATAGTTGCGCTTTTATCAAGACTGAAGGCAACCCAAAGGGGATATTACCTTTGCCGATCGACAGTGATGCGCTGGCAGGGTTCTTTTTTAAAAATATCATACCCGTCTATGAATTACAAGTGAAAATGTCTTTCTTTCTAGATGGAAGATATGATGGAAGAGATGAAAAGGAAATATTTTGTAAGTACTGATCTGATGTATTAATGTAACCCGGAATGTAAAAGACAGTGTTCGACTGCAGTCGAGTAGAAAACTTCGCCAGGGTCAAACTTTGCGAATTAGTGAGAGCTACTATGTTCTTTGTGATAATTTTACCAAAAAATTGGCCTTTTACCAAAATTTCCTACCCTTACAGTGCAGTTCAGTGCAGTCTTGTAATTTCCTACCCTTACAAACAAAAATTTTTCGATTTCGATGATTTTTTAATTGCCGATGACGTCATCGATGACGTCATTTTTTGAGCTATTTGCCTTTATAGCTTCTGAAATATTGATTTTCAGGTGTATGTTGTGATACTTTTTGGAATTCTTGGATAAATATCTTTCATTTGAGCCATATATGAGCTTCTAACTTTCACTTTCATTTTCAAGCCCCAGCAAAAGTGATGACGTCACATAGGGACCAGCAAAATGGTCAAAATTTTTCTCACCACTCGATTTTGTGATCTTATAGACCTAATCGATCATTTAAAAAAATTAGTTTGCTTTTAACAAGTCTGTGCACACGAAAGATGTTTTCAGAACATAGTGGCTCTCACTAAATGGAGTTTTTCAGAACATGTTTCGAGAAAAATATTTTCAAGATTTATTGATTTGTTTTTTTCCCAGATTTTTTTCTAATTCTTGTATAACATCCACCATGTCTCGATCAAAATTACTTTCATAAGATGTTTTGATAGAATTTTCACAGCCAAGTAGATTTTAAGGAAAACATTTTTTCGCTACTAGGATAAAGTCACGCATATTAGCTTTTCAGAATTTTTTTTCGCGGTTTTTTTTGCGAATTTTCCAAAAGTTTACATTTACACCATTCAATTTTTATACCCCTTCAGACCGACATGAACGAAGTATTTAAAATCTTAAGTATTCTAATTGAGAATAAATCAACAAAGAGGGGGCGAGAGGCCAACCTGGCGGAAACAAAAAAAGTCATCGAGGCGAAGGTAATTTCTGAAGTTATTCAATTCGTTTTGATAAAGCTTTTTGTTGGCTGGGTAGACGATTTTTCTTCAGAAGGCTACGTTCAACTAATAACATGAATTTTTTGAAAAATTGGAGATGCAGGGTGATGCAGGAGATGCAGGGGTGACAATTCCCAAGGGCATCAGAAAGAAAGCTATGCTATAATTTAATTTTTTTTATAAAAGAAAAACAAATTATTTTCTCTAAAGCTGCAAGAGTACGCCGAAGAAGAAAATCAACGAGAAAAAGAGATAGAGGTGGATATGGTGGTGGAATTCGTTGAGAGAGAGCCAGAAGACATGCCCACGTTTTCTGGCTTTGGAAAGGTACCACAGATTACTTAACTTATTATTCTCAAATTTTCGTAGGACAGCTTAAAGGTTTTGTTATCACATAAGTGTTCAATTCCCGTTTCATACCAGGCACATATTTCGTATCAGGACAGTGTCTGCATATTGTTATATTATGCTGATATAAGCGAAGATTCTCCATCCTTGTGAAAATGGGAAAAATTTTGTTAAATCTTTTCTTCTGAGAATGTGTTATGCATCCGTGTGAGAATTGCCCGGGAATTGATAATTTAATTCATTCATCAAATATTAATTGAATCTATATATTAATATCCGTAGTATGTATGTCTGTTTCTGTTTTCGTTTTCTGTCTGTGTGTCACTTTCGTTTTCGCAAACAATTTCTTTGTTCTCGAGAAGTTTGTTTTGATTGACAGATCGGATAGAGCTTGGTTTAGACTTTATTCAGCTCGATTCAGCCTTTGTTTTGAATATAAGGCCCGTCTACATTTAGTAATTTTAATTTCTGCCCAGACTTGCCCTTTTCTCTTTTATCTTTTGTTTTAAGTGTTTTCGAATGTATTTAACGATCGTATTTATTATAATGGCATTCGAATTCTTTTCAAAACAAAACAATTTCATTTCATAGAAAAGAACATTTCAAATGTAAATCAAAACATAAAAATTAAAGTCGAACAATAACAGCATTCAAAGGGCGATAAAAAGCAAGAGAATAAATAAAAATTAGTCAATCTACTGTTAAAAATTGTGTATGTCAAGTTTAAATTCGAAAAGTTATGACAAGGGTTGCAAAATTTGCAATATTCTTTGAGGCTTTTCCGCTTTTTCCTGAAGAATTGTCATTTCTACATTTCACTCCTCTTTACCATAATATTTTTTCAAATTGTCGAAAACTGAACGGCGTATTTAACGCGAGCAAAGCGAGAAAAATATCTCCGGGGGAGGGTTAGAGTCAAACTTTGAAGATATATTTTTATTCATTTGATCGTTTTTTAAAACCAGCTTCAAAATCCAAAGGACTTTTAGCGCGTTCAGCTACAGCTTAACCGGCGTGCGACACCGGGTACCGGCTAGTTTCGATTAATACAATAATAACTCGTAAAAATATAAATTTCAAACTTTGATCGAGGAAAATTTTGATAGAGTGCACTGCAAGGGTCTTCTTTTAGCTGGATCCTGGATACATTATAAGGGTTTGTTTGGGGACTGCTACACGTTTTTTTTAAGAAACTAGTTTCACCAAGCAGCCTCAATGTTTCTTAAGAAATCGACCTTTTGAGCCTCAAATGTTTCTTAAATGTTTCTAAACTTTGTCAAGCTTAAAAGAAGCATATCGATAATACTCTAACAATAATAACAGTCTAATAGACTAATCTACAGTACTTTCCTATCTTCTATATTGATTTTATGACTTTCTCAAGTGCTTCTAACTGTTATGTTTGGTTCTTTAAAAAAAAAACGAATTAAAAAATGTTACTTTCTCATTCTCAGCCTCAGCATGTTTCTTAGATGTTTCTTAGTTTTTAGGCATTCTGATCCTCGTGTTTCTTAAAAGTGTGTTTCTTAAAAAAAAAAACGTGTATCTCAGGTTCATTTTTAGGTGACTTCAGCAAAATAAGATACAAAATCAAACTGAACTATAAGGGTCAGAGACGTTTGATAATTGATACAGGGGTGTACAAGAGAGCTGTGTTTCAAGCTTAAGATCCAAGCGATTAGGATTATATCACGAACCACACAATCTAGCTTCTGCTACAGGATGATTCGCTTTAAATATGCCTTCTATTTTGCTACTATGTAGGAGAGCGCAATAAGAGAAATTTTCTCGAGAGTAGTTTCAACGTGCACGTTGGCAGCAAAAGAGTGCACGCATAGAGCGAACGGATTAGAGAGGCCAGCAGCGGTTTGCGTGATGGCGTGATTAGAGATTTTTTTGGCGTGATGGCGTGATCAAGATTTTGGCGTGATGGCGTGATCAAGATTTTGGCATGATGCGTCATAGGGCAAAAATTCGCTATTTTTTGCGCGATGACAAATTTTAGCGATTTTCGTGATGCATGATGGAGAATATTCTTTTGCGCGATGGCGTGATTAGGCTGGGGGGCTTCATTAGAGTAGATTTCAATCATGTATTTTTGTTCATTTCCAGGAGACGCATGGCGAAGAGAAGGATGGAGAAGAGGAGAGTGAGGATAAAACAAACAACCAGAAAGAGAACACGCAAGAGGAGACCACCCCTGTCAACCGCCAGGTACGTAGATTTATTATTTATCTAAGTAGATTGTCAACGTTTGTAACCCTGCCCAAAACTAGGCCATTGAAATCAGCTGATCACGGAAGTTTTCTTCATTACGATCACGTAAAATTGCAAAAAAACTTTAAGGGCCATTAAGTTAGATCATTTACCTCGAGTCCCACCCTCTGGGACCCCCCATCCAATCAGGTCTTAAAAAAATTGAAAACATTTCTGGTAGCTTATAAACAGTTGATTGAATTGATGTATTTATTTTAGGTTGGCCCATCGAAAGGAAAAAAATTGTTCTTTCCAGATCATTCGCCCCCTAAGTTGAGAAAGGTATATATGAATCTCAAACCATTCAATAAATTCAATAGTTTTGGACCGGTGGATTAGCACAATGTTACCTCAATTTGTGATTAAATTTATTTATGAAAGACACTTTGTATGAAATGAAAAATAACCTTTTTGACCGAAAATTGTCGCTTTATGCTGATGGCGTCATCATAAGCCTTTTAAAAATACCATAACTTGTATAAGGTGAAAAACACTAATCTCTAAACATTCTTTAAAATGTATTTCGAAAAAATGCTATTGTTCATCTTTCAAATGGAAGTCGAAAAGTGTAAAATACAATAGATACTTAGTAAAGCAAATTTCTTGATATTTCCATTTTTAGAGAAACGATCGTATTTTAGCTAAAGACAGTCTGGAAACCGATGACGATGATGATGATGATTACGTGCTTGAAGTAAGTTAACCGACGCCCCCAGCGCCCTCATCACCACACCTACACGCCATTTTTTAGTTTCATCACGATAAAGAGACACCAGAATTCATATACTGGTAATCAATGCTTCTCAAAAGTATAATGCAGGGGAACAACACACCTGTCTCGCTCACAGCCCCGGTTACACTTTTTCCTCACTGGGGATAAAAATTCCTATCAAAATTCCAATGGGGATAGAAATTCGATTGTTTCAAGGTAAAAAATAAACCCAGGTGGCATAATTTGGAGTGCAATCTTTAAATATTGAATTTCGAATTTGGATGAAATGAAATTCGATTTGCGAGTGGGGCTGAAATTCCAGGGTATTTTCCCATCGGGGACAAAATTTATACAAGATTTTCCAGTAGAGCTGGACAGGGACACATGGGTTTGGAATACAAACATGATAGAATGTATAAATTGTCCTTTTCATAGTCAACTGATGACGAAGATAACGAAGCCATTACTCCTCCGGTGTTCTCCGAGGTGAGGAAGTTTGAAATCTTTCCAGACTGGATCTTTCTCCCGTTATTCGAAAACAAATCTCCAAAACTATTGTGCGTACACGCTTTTTTTCATAAGACTAGTGTACTTTGGATGAAGGTCAAGTATTCTTAAGAAATTGCAAATATTGAGGGTGAAATATTCTTAACGTATTCTTACTTTTTGAGACTTGACTTTAAAACAAACGTGAGAATTGATCAATTTGAGATATTGAGACTTTTCAGTTCAGATTGAGAGGTAAAATAAAGAGGTAAAATTATCTCGTGTAAGTTATATGGCATGTCTTCTTTTTCTAAACTTAGTTAAGATTCTGAGTGTTTTTTTGTGTCTTTAACCCTTAAGCAACCCGCAAATAAAGAAAAACAGAAGAGACGCCCTAAAAACACAGCTGAACCCGCAGCAAGGAAAAAACAAAAAAATGCCGCCAAAATACCAGAGGGAATGAGTAAGTTTTCATTCTAATTTAACACGCGCCCTGGTTTCCGTTTAAAATTGTAATGAATTTCACGACAATTATTTGTGTCCTGGACGCCTATAAAGTTTATCATTATATCTATTACATTTATGGCCAATGGCATAGATTTCTCTTGTTTGTACTGAAATCGTCACTTTTCAACATCAGTTAGCCCTTATATTTATGAAAATTGTTATCGAAGTCTGTGTCTAAAAGGTGTACAGTGTTTTTATTTTTGACCATAACTGTCCATACAGTCGACGCTCTCTAATTCGATCTTCAAGGGGAATTGGATTTTCATCGAACGAGGGAGCTTATCGAACAAGGGAGCTTATCGAATAAAGGAGCGTCGTTTATGAGAGTTTCTTGTTTGACGGGGACTTTAAATTTCATCGAATTAGAGATCGTCAACTGTAGTAAATTTTGAAAGATATTTGTTGATCTAATATTGAAGTTTCATTCTTGTGAAAATGGTAATTATTTTCCACCAGATTTTTTTTTATTTTTTCTTTAGCCATTTTCTTGAACGATACCTTTTTATCATATGAAAAATGCTTCGAAAATTATGGTCAAATTTCAAAACACTGCACACCTTTTTGACACATTTTCTTTAATTTCTGTTTTAAAGGCTATAAAACACCACCAAAGCAACCATGGCAATGTAAACATTGCCCGATTAAATATGCGTTTAAGAATAAATTAAAGGCACACTTGAAAAAGAAACATGCGGGTAAGATCAAAAACATCCTCTAAAACTATTTTTTATCTTTAAAGTTACTTCATGTCATGAGACAAATTCAGGTCTCGGTATGCTTATAAACGTTATGCTTATAAATAGAAAAACATGTATCATTAAAAATGGAGAATGAAGAAGAAAAAAAATCAACTTCCGTGAAGAATTAAACTGTGATCACCATTTTCTCAACAGAAATTATTTGGTCTTAACTCTTAGTATATGTTTTTCACAGTGATAACCCTCTAAGATTGAAGAGTTTTTGCAATAAAAAAATGACAATCATAGGACATTTCTACAAGAAGTTGATTTTTTTCTTCTTCTTCATTCTGTTTTTTTAGGATGTTTTTTTTTCTATTTGATGATATTCCACCCTTGAATATCTTTTCAACAATCACAAAACCACAATTTCATTTGAATTCTATATACCGGGTGCACCACAAAAAAGTTTCTCTCTTTGAAACTAATTTTTTTGAAATCTAAAAATTTTGAAAGAACCATTCCCATTTTATTGAAAAGAAGAAGGATAAACTTAAATTTTAATGAGTCACTTATTAAATTCGATTCATTAGATCAAAAGTTATGCTCAATTGAATGAAAAAGTTACTTTCAGAAAGTGCTCAAAATCGGTAAAAATCGACCTATCAAATTTTCATTTTAAAATTGGCAATCACAATAGCCTTTACATGATTAAGAGCATTTTTCAGTAACTAAATATATAAATTTTGAAACTGAAGGGTCGAGAGGGTTTAAAATCTTCATCAAAATCACTTTAATTTACTTTTACCGAAATTTTCCTCAGATTTTTGGCTCTAGACTGGATAAAGTCTATGTAAGGCTGGAATCTACCTCAAAACCCGTATTTGATGTATTTTTATGAATTTTACCAGATTTTTTGGCCTATTTTGACGAATTTTCTTCATTTCATTGAAATTCAACCTTCCTTTATACAACAAAAGGTCATTTAGACAGCCTATTTATCATCTTTAATGACTGAAACGAAAACACTGATGTATCATGTAATTATGCTTCTGTTTGATTTGATAGGTCGATTTTTAACGTTTTTCAGCACTTTTCGAAAGTAACTTTTCTATTCAATTGAACATAACTTTTGATTTAATTAATCGAATTTAATAAATGATCCATCAAAATTTAAGTATATCTTTCTTCTTTCCAGTGAAATAGAAATGGTTCTTTTAAAATCTTTAGATTTCGAGAAAATTAGTTTCAAAGAGAGAAACTTTTTTGTGGCGCACCCGGTACATTCTAAAGTTACAGGCTTTTTGTATCCGCTGCAGACTATATTGAAACAAATTATACCATGAAACTCCATTTTATTGGTTACGTATGCAATTTAGGTCACAACAGACTCTGAAAGTCAAACTGTCTTTGGTATACATAGTGGCATATGTTTCTTTAAGTAATTCAATTCTGCATGGTATTATTCTAACTCTACAGTGAAAAAATGTTTATAAAGAAGAACCCTAAGATCTCATTACTGAATGTTACTAGACCCCTTTTCATAAATTACGTCACGAGCAACGCTTAGCTCGTTTTCAAAATATTGCTATGGTAATCGAGTCCCAGAGGAGTAGGGAGAAGAAACTTACTCTATTTATAAAAGTAACATTTGAAGATTCAAAGCAAAGGATTTAATCACCTTGGAAAAGATTTCCAAAAACAAGGCAGTTGTTGCACTCAAAATCTTTTATGAAAAGGCCTATTATTTAATTGCTGTGTAAAATTATTATTGATCGAAGTAATATCGTAATAATTATCCCTTGACCTTGTCTTAATCTTTTTCTCTAAGGTAAATGTCAAGAAATTGAGGACTTAAAACTACTAACGTGTGAGTTGTGCGAAGCATCCTTCCAGCAGCTCAACAGCCTCATTCGCCATTATGAGGCTGTCCACCAAAAGGTGACCTATCCGTGTGATAAATGTCACATTGTGGTGGTGGACAAGGGGTCCTTGAAAGTCCACATGAAACTGCACGAAGAGCAGGGGGATGAGGTGCCGAAAGGGTCTCGCAAAAGACCTGTGAAGAAGTAGAGTGCTGATCTCAACAAAGAAATAGTAACTATTATGTCGTCCATTTTCATGACTTTTAAGTGAAAGCTTTTCTTTGCACTGTCAAAAACAATGAAAATTAAATGCTTGTTAAAACAAACTATTCACATAATGATGGATGAGCTATAAAATCTATTACCCTTTTAATCTTATCTTTATATTTAACGCCAGTTCTCTACAACTTCACTGACTATGGTCATGATGAGCTTAATGTGAAGTTACCTGTTTTCTTCATAAAATACATGGCATGCATGTTTGTTGAGGGAATTAAACACAAAAGGCTACTAGGCAAGGATAGGCAGAAAGCACACAGATATGTCTACATGGTATTTTCAGTTCTTGACGGAATAAACACTGTGAAAACGGCACAGACAAAATATGTACAGGAATATAAACTAGGAAAATAAAACAAATGATTACAGGAGCACAGTATAGTAAATAATGACACAATACAAACATATAGGTATATATATAAAATCAATGGGCCAGCAAATGGCAAATACATAGTATAGACCGTAAAGGAAACGGTTCACATAAAGAAAATCTAAGAAAAATATCAAAATATTCGGTGACCTAAGCATTAAATAAAATTGAACCTAGGAAAGCTTCCACCAAGATGCTGGGGAGGGAGGCGGAGCAAAAAACAGCAGTCTGCACTGAAGAACTGAAGAACTGAAAAAGGCCCATGTGGAAAATCTGTGGCCTTATAAGGGGCATGAAAGTGAGGCTAAAACAAGAGTCCGGATTAGGACCAAAACAACCCAATTGCATCTAAACCCTGATATACAAAAACATATATCAGACACTTAAACACAAAAGGCTACTAGGCAAGGATAGGCAGAAAGCACACAGATATGTCTACATGGTATTTTCAGTTCTTGACGGAATAAACACTGTGAAAACGGCACAGACAAAATATGTACAGGAATATAAACTAGGAAAATAAAACAAATGTCCAAATCCAATGTGTGTATTAGTTGTTAGGTTAGGTAAAGAAGAAATATATGAAGAAATAGAATGCTGGGCATGCAAACGCTGCGACAAGGGCATATGTAGATAAAGATACATTGCATCAGACTTCCAGTCACCCATAACTGCAATGGAGTCAAGAGGCACACCAGCCTCCAAAGCAAAGGTAGCCCCACCACGTCTGAATGAGTGTGACCCATATTGACGGTGTGAGAGCCCAGAACGTGAGAGGTGTGCTTGAAGAATGTGCATGAAATCCCGGTAAACAAAAACACGGTTAGCCCCAAGGTAGGAATCCCTCCAACAAAAAGCTTGATCACACGGGAGGGCCCCAGGGGTAAGGGAGAAGGCACGTGAAACTGCGGAAACAGGACAGAGGTGAGACGAAGGCATTGCCACCAGTGGTATAGTAACAGTGCGTTGACCAAACTGGATAGTCTTGCTCCATCTCACCCTGATGTGGATCTCAGAACCCAAAAAAGTAAAATCATCCCGGGTGAGAAAAGTGTCTGGGGAAAAACCCTTCTGGGAAACGGGTAAAAGGTGACTCTTCCGAAAAAGCCCAAAAAAGGAAACCAAACATAGAGCCCAAAAAGAAGCTTGCTTACTATCCCGCAGGTTGAGCTGGGAGTGAATGAAAGAAAGAATCTCAACCGTGATGGGAAGCTTGGGGGACGGGAGGGACACCCTTGGAGCGCTTGATACCCTTCAACACAGAGGACAGGAAAAAATTATCAAGAAGAGGGTTGGGGAACCCCATCTCACGATGCAAGAGGCCAACAATGTTCAAATATATACAAACAGACTGAGGTAACAGGAAACGGGCTAGATACGCAGCATACATGCAGAGGTGCACACACTTAGCAGGAGCTGGCGGTAGATCAAGCATATTGCAAAACTGAAGATAAACCTTGCGGTGAGTACGGTAGGCCTTGCGGGTATTGGTAGCATAGGTGGCTTCACGATAGAACTGCACATCCGCCAGCAGCGAAGACGCAAACTCTAAAAAGCAGAGTGAAGACGTGAGCCTGAGCCATGCAAGCCAAGAAGAAAACAGAAACAGTTCACAGACATGTGCCAGACAACATTATCAGTGGAAGCAGATTGGCCAAAACAGTCACAAAGATACTGGAGAAAGGCTGCAAGATGTGAATGCTCATGCAAACGAGATACATGATCAGCAACAACATTTTGGACTCCCGGCACATGAAAGACTTTTAGGCGAAAGTTATAGGTGGCAGAACACCAGAACAGACGTCTGAGGTAAGTCATCATGAGCGGGTTGCGAGATGATCCTTTATTCAACATCCCAACTGCAGCCGTGTTGTCACAGTAAATATGGACAACCTTATTACACAAGTAAGGTGCCCAGCGTTCCAAGGCAAAAACAATGCAAAGCGCTTCCTTGTAGTTGATGTGCAAGCCTGCAAGGGCAGGAGCATCAACCAACAAATTAGAATAGAACCAGTCATTGTCAAAAACTGCTCCAATGCCTGTTGTACAGGCATCCGTGTGGATGTTAGTAACAGGTCTAGTGTCATGAAAGGAACACTGACCATTAAAAATCTCAAGAAAATCCAACCACCAAGAAATGTCCTTAAAAAACTCCTCACTCAACAGACACTTGGATGACTGTTTCCGTAAGGAGCCCATAAGGTCAAGAATACGACGCAAAAAAAGTTCTTCCTCCATAAATAACTTTGCAAGCCCAGTTAAGACGGCCAGCAAGCTGTTGTAGCTGCCTCTTTGATGCACGAGCTCGGGACTGAAAAGACAGTAGTGCATCTTTCAGATCACCTAGCTTCTTGACTGGGAGAGAGAGAGTCAAAGAGGTGGTGTCAATCTCAACTCCAAGAAATACCAGTCTTGTGCATGGTGGGACAAGCTTAGAGGGGCTGATGGTAAAACCTAGGGAAACCAGAAGAGAGGAAAGAGTATCAAAGGCAGCTTGACATTCATGCTGAGTCCTACCAATGACCAAGAAATCGTCAAGATATACTATGATCAAAGGGTAGCCTCTTCTCTGCATCATACGTCTGACACTCTGAGTTAAACGATGAAAAATACCAGGGGCACTGCGTGCACCAAAAGGGAGACGTGTGTCTTTTAGATACGTGTAATGGCTATCCCCACTAAATTTCCACTTCAAACCGAGAGCATCTCGGTTAGAAGGATGGACTGGGACAGATCGATACGCATGTCTCAAATCTATCTTAGCGATGAAGAAATCCTTCCCTATCAACCTGCAGGCATCATCTAGGGTCTGGAAAGATTGCTTCTCAATATCGATGTAAGAATTAACGCCCATACCGTGGGGCATCGAACAGTCATGGATCAAACGGAGATCCTCAGAATCAGGCTTTGGAACTGCTCCAAGTGCGCTGACTATCACAGGCTTTTCAGTAGCAATAATGTAATTTCCGGCCGCGAGTTCTTCAAGGATAGTGGCTTCAACTTTCCCTTTAGAACCCTGGCCAATAGCAGAATTATAGTTATCCATCTCCGCAGGGCTGATTGAAGCATCTGCTGGGAGCAATTGAAATCCATTGACCACACCATCAAACAAAAATTGACGGTCCGGATCATTTTGGAGTTCTTTGTCCCAAAGTGCAGAATCAAGCGGAGAAGGACCAGGTTCAGAAGAAAAGAGTCATTGAGAGCCACCCTCATTCACAGGATGCAGAAAACCCTGATGTGATTTTCCACAAGCCTGAGAGCCAACCTTGCGGTTACAGGCATGGGTGAACCTGCAGGGTGACTTCTGACAACCTTTTCTTGAATTAAACATCCGACAAATCTCAGAGCCAGATGAGAGATGTGTCATTGTGGGAGGACCAGAAACCTTACTGTTACCCGCAAGACCTGAGGAGAGAAAATCAATCTTGGGTGAGGAAGTATCAGTGCCATGCCCAAGCCCACGAGGTAGCTTTGCAGCCCAGCGAGGTATAAGAACAACCTCATGTAGATGGCTATGGTCAGTACTCCACGAGAACCCATAAGTATGTTGCAAAATCCGAAATTCATCGTCATATTGCAACACGGATTGCCATGTGTACTTAGTTGCCAGCTCTAAGACCTTAATCGCATAAGAAAGGTACTCCTGTACATGGAAAAGGGTGGAAAGCTTCCCAGAAAAAAGTAACTCGTAAAAAATTCTCAAATTAGCAATGTTAAATTGTTCAACTGTAACACTAGAAAGTTTGGGTTTAGAGTCCTGTAAAATCAAGGCAAGTTTACAATTGTTGTCATAAGACAAAACCTTTTCATCCTCAGCAGGTCGAATACGAGAGACAAAGTCCACTATACGTAAAGCTTTACCTCTGGTAACGTCGTTGGTGCGTGTTGGGCGAAGAAAAACGTTCGTTCTGTGTAAAACTGACGAGTAGAAGAAGGTTCAGCGGTCGAGCCAGAATTCAAAAAGGGAAGAACATTACCAAACGAAGAGCCAGGATTCAAAGTTTGTTGTTGTTGTTGTTGAGAAGAAAGAAGCGGGCGGTGAAGCGGTGAAGCAAAGTAGACATGGAATCGGCAGGAAAATTATTTAAAATGGCGGATTGAGCTGTAAGGTTTTCCCCTGAGGAACTGTTGCGTGTTTTCGGGCGGAGGGGCGGAGCGAGACGAATGTTGTTGACTTCTAGAGTCTTTTAAACGTTGGAGTTTCTCTGTCTGTCGTTTAATTTCCTCGATCAAAACGTTTTCTTCTTCACGAAGTTGGTTCTCTTTGTCACGTCTGATCGATTCCAGGAGCTCAGTTTCTTGATTTTTAAGGTCTCGAAGATGTTGGCGGTAATGATCCATCTGCTCTGTTGAGAAGGGACGAGAATCGGGGCTTTTCCTTGTGTTTTCAGCAGATGAGCGACGATTTCGTGTAGATGGAGAAGAAGGAGACGGCGGTGGAGGTGGACCTTGGCAGTTTTTGCTTGGATGACCAAAATCATGTAAGTCATGACTTCTTTGGCATCCAGGGCATTTTTTCTTTCTGGTACCAGTATCCTCACTGGTTGGGGTACCAGGTGGAGTAGTCAGGAACATAAGTATTGAAAAGAATAGTCTTTCAGCAAGCATTTTGACAGATAAACAGTAACAGGAGATAAATATGAAAACAGCAAAAAACAGCAGTCTGCACTGAAGAACTGAAGAACTGAAAAAGGCCCATGTGGAAAATCTGTGGCCTTATAAGGGGCATGAAAGTGAGGCTAAAACAAGAGTCCGGATTAGGACCAAAACAACCCAATTGCATCTAAACCCTGATATACAAAAACATATATCAGACACTAATACATATATAATCAATAACAATCAAACAACAAATGTGCAAAATTTGGTGAAACCGTTAAAAGAATAAGATTTTATGGCATCTCAAAGTTCTAATAAAATATGCTTAAAATATCTTAAACTCTTAAGGAATACTGAATCCTTTAGAGTAGATTAATATATTCTTGTATGGATATGGGATGTGAAAAAAGGAAAAAATTATTGAGCTCATCATGAATTTGCGCACCCTTGTTTTTTCACTTTGAAAGACCTCACTGAAATCTACTACAAAGATATCCCAATAAAACATTTTCTCAAAAACCAAAGTGAAAACGGCTACAAACGTGCTTAGCTACAAATTAATTTGCGATAAAAGATAAACACAATATTTATTTGAAAACATCATCATCTAATGAAATCACAGAATTTGAATTGAAAGAGACGTTTGACATTCCACTGTCTTTGTGTAGTTTCACGTGTTCATGATTTTAAAAATGTAAATATATATAATTTTAACACTAACTCCTCCTCCAGATGGAATAATTCTATTATTATCTCTAATCAACCGTGTACTAACCCCATGTACTAACCTCATGTTAAGAAATCAATAAAAAGATTTACCTGGCTTATTAAAGCTATTCAAAATATAAGCAAGGTGTAAGATCTCGACATCCCATTTGCAATAACATAAAGGGCATAAAGTGCATATTGAATTGGCGTTACACCCAAAATGATTTAAGTTTGGAATCAAAAAAAAATTCCCAGTGCAGCTGAAATTGTGATTAAATTTAATTTAATATTCTTGTACTTCTCAACACAAATCGTGATTAAAGATTTAACTGAATATTCTTGTATTTTTCAAGGGAAATCGTGATCAAATTGATAATCAAATACATTCTTGTATTCTTTAAGGAAAATCATGAATAAAATTAATTTTTTCGGGAAGTCTCTATTAGGCAACTGCCAAGATAATTAATAAGGTCATTCCAACTGGATATTTTACCTTTTTTAATTTCAATTGTAAATACTTAGAATTTCTATTTTGTCAAGGTCGAGCGCAGAGGTGACACAAATTAAATAACTTTTCTTTGCGGACAACTCAAAATTAATTTAGTCAAAATTTGATTGGCAACTGAGGAATGTATTTATTAATATTTAATTTTACTTTTCATTTTGGATGGGCCATGTCATTGCACGCTGTACTTAACTGTATGGACGAGAAGGGATATGGCACATCTTTATTTGTCTTCTGTTGTGTTGTATTATGTTTTGTGTTGTCCTTTTTGTTATCATATTTTATAGTATTCAGTCCATAGACAAAAAAGTTTCAAAAGTGTTCCGAATCAATAATGACAAAATGACTTTTTGTATAAAGGCACTGACCTATAATACACTTAAAACTCAGCATAGTGATTTACTGGTCTTCTTAATTTTTAAACTATATATTTTCAATCTTAATCTCGGTGCTTGGTGCTCAAGTATTAAAGGAAACGCTGTTTAACCAAAGTTGCCACAAATTTTGATATGTGCAACCAGGGTTCAAAACAATTTTTTCAATTTTTCTGGATGCTTTCACTTTCGCTTTCCTTCTTTTTCTATCAATCATTTCTAGAAGCTCCAGACGAGTACATAAATGATCTTAAAATAAAACAACTGCACCTAACGTTTAGATACACATCACTAGTGTTGAATGTAACCTTGAGTGTAAAGCTTTAGGTAATATTACTTTGTATGTTATATTTTTTACCTCTTTGCCTCTCTTTGATCCTTTTGTGCAAGACCTTGGTTAAGGGCCTCTTGTCCTGGGCTGCTGGAAGTTGGCGTGAGTTTGTTTATGGTTGATGTTTGTGATATCATCTTAGTTGTCATCTTATTTTAAACTTTCTGTTTTAATTTTAGTTTATTATCATTTTGTGGACTATTTTTTTGGAATAAGCTTAAATTCGGTTAGTGTAAAACGCAGGTCACAGGTCACAGGTCGCAGGTTACAGGTCAACAAAGTGCAGACCGGAAAAAAGATAATACGATCATAACATAACATCAATACATAGCGCATTAAATTACAAAAAAGTAATACATACTATTTAGATATTATAAAATGACAATTGAATCAAATAACAACCTATTTTGACATAGACACTAACTTACAAAAATAATGACAAAATCATAAAATATGATGCCTAACAAGACAAAAGCAGGAAAAATATTTATTATTCAAAATGTGATGTAGATGGTGTGAATGGATATAAAATGGCACCAAACAGAAGCTTGCAAGGACCCTAAGGGAGTGGTTTTTAGAAGGATGGAACTAATTAATTATTCAGTTATTATTTTAATGTCTTAATGACAATTTTTGACAAAAATATTAACAGAATCATAAAATATGATGCAAGAACAGACAAAAAAACGAAAAATATTTATAATACAGAATGTGATGTAGATAGTGTGAATGGATATAAAACGGCACCAATCAGAAGCTTGTGAGGTCCCTAAGGGAGTGGTTTTAGAAGGATGAAACTAATTAATTATTCAATTGTCATTTTAATGACTTAAAATAACAATTTTGAAAAAATATTGACAGAATTACAAGAGAAAAACACCAAAAATATTCAGCATACCGAATGTGATGATAACAATATGGCTGGATATAAAATTACATCAATCAGAAGCTCGTGAGTTCTCTGAGAAGATAGTTCTAGAGCGATTTGTTTTATTATATGTAACCATCATATAACATTACAAACATTACAATATGTAGATACCTGTTATACGTATAATATGGTTTCAAATATTTTCTGGTCTGCGTTATACACGGCGCAAACTGTGAAAGATCGATAAAAGAATATGGTTAAATTTTGATGTTTGAAATGGTTTTATATGGATGAAATTGCTTGAGAATTATGTTTTTAATAATTCTTTGTGTTTTCCAAACATTTTCCTCTGCAATGACATTGATTAGAGTTAACCTGTGATCACTGACCTGTGACCTGTGACCTGCGTTTTACACTAACCGGCTTAAATTTCTGTTTCTGGTTTTTGTTCATGTTTTATGTTGATTATTTTCTGGTCACATATTATTAAAGTACTTAAAACAACAAATCAGTAGACTTCTAATAAAAAATTAACATAGGATAAATCTAAAAACAACTCCCCAAAGCCTGCATTATTTCCTATAACAACTCAATATTTTTATGTTTTTAATTTTTAAAATATTATATATACTCTATTTGCATAAATACTTATTATTTTTTTCTTAACTCGATATTTGTTATGAGTTTTTTAGTGTGTAGTAATAAAGATTCTTAGTATAATATAATAATATATTTGAGATTATTTAAAAAAATTCTAAAGTTTTGTTTTTGTCCAGATTCCATAGCGACGGGTACATAATGCATAAAACATAATGCATATTGCATAATGCATAATGCATAATATTTGAAAAATGTCAATTTTAAAGGCTATAATAAGGAGAATTTGAAAGATAATACTTTCAACAAAACAAATATACCATTTTCTACCAGAAAATAAAGGGTAGAAAGCTGTAAATTTGAATTTTGGATGATGAAGAAAATCCATGATCCACTGAAAATGCTTGTCGCCATTTTGATTTTCATAGTTGTATTTTACAGAACGTAGTATAGTGTAGAAAAAACACGAAAATATCTCCTCCGTATATTACTTTTCTTACTCGAAAACGTAAATTTTGTAGCAAGATCTTTATTCTGGGTTTTCTCAGAGATCTTAACCAACAATTGCTAATATAAAGTTCAGCGGGTTTTCCCTCTTACAAATCATTAAGCATGTGAAAAACCAAAGAAAAGAAAATAGACTTTGAATCTTTTTACATTCAAATGTTTCACTTTAGACTTAGAATCTTTTTACATTCGAATGTTTATGTGTCTACCTTTTTTGAGAAGTAGAAGGGGGAAATCTTGATCTGTTATTATTTATGCTGACGGAAAACCCTTTGTTGTTATGATTCGAAAAGTATAAACATCATCTCTGGGGACAAAGGAGAGTTTTAGAAAATGTAAAATCGTTCTGTAAATTACACAATACTATTATGCATTATGCAATATGCATTATGTTTTATGCATTTTGTACCCGTCGGATTCCATAGCCAGGTAGAGTGTCAGGCATAATGTATAACTTCCTATCAACATGCTTTTTTATATTTCGAAACGAACAAGGAAAATTATTTATTAGTTGAAAATATAATTTTACTTTTTTGACAAATCAAATACAGAAGTATTATATGTATAATATCTTTCAGGCTCAAAATGGTTTAATATCCATCAAAAATGCAGGCAAGCTGGATCTTCACACTAACCCTAACATTAAAAGTCTGATGCTCTACTGACTGAGCTAAAAAAGGGGCAAGACCGTCCCGAAATGACGGGGGGAGGGAAAGAAGGGGAAGCAGCTGGAAGCAGTAGAAAAGCAAAAATCAGTAGCAAAATCTAAACCCCTTACAGTATAAAAACTTATGAAAACTTTCCTTTCCTTTCCTTTCCTTTCCATTCAAGCATTTGGAACTAGTTAGTCTTGAATGTCTCTTAAGAAAATAAACATAACTATAACATTTGTGAAATATTATTAGATTGTGCATCAAGCATTACCCCAGCTAGGATTCGAACCTAGTCTGGGGGTGGCTATTTCTTTTCTGCAAAATATATACTTAAAATGGTCTTTGAAATGGTTGACACACCAGTAACAAAAAATGACAAGGGAAGTTTTTACGGCCATACTTAAAACCTATTAGGTATGAGAGACTTAAAACATGTAAATATTCCTCTTGCCATTTTTTGTTATTACTGGTGTGTTGTGTACGTGTTGGCCAGATAGTTGAAAAATGAAAATTTCAATCTGCAAAGTTTAGCAAGTTACATATATTTTTTTCTACTTCTATTTGGCCTATTTTCCCAACTATAGACAATTTGCAATTAGCGCCTTGTCAGCACCTTGAACTGACTACCTAATTCCCCTCAGATGGCATTGGTTGACCCGAGCCGAGCAAAGGTTCATTCACTTGCCAAGTGAACCACTGCAAGTGGGAATCGAACTTCAGTCACCTGTGCAGCAACCAAGGTCAATGACCACTATACCACATCGCCTTATTGTATGCGAGATAAAAGAACCAGTTAACCAATTTGGTAATTGATTGGTATTGACCAACCTTTATCCTTTCGATATGGGAGCAAATGAAATTTAAATTATACAGATAACAAACATGAGCAAATTATATTATTACTCATACAAAAAGAGAAAACAAAGGCACATAGACCTTTTCGCCTTTGCGTCCGCCATATTGAATTGTATGCAAAAATTATGGTTGCCGAATTGCCGTGGTGAAATTCCCTTAGAAAGTATGCAAAACATATGCAAAAAGAAAGTATTAAATAAAAACTTACATGCATAATTGGCATTATATTAAAGTGTAATCTTGTAGAAGAAAGATTAAATTTGCTTCTCTTGAAAACTAAAAACAATTATATTCACTCATCTCTTAGAACAAGCACTTCAAAAGACCATAACATTAGACAGAATCTCAAACTGAAAAATCACCCGCGAAGGTAAAAAACAATCCTTATTCGGCTGACGGCAAATTATTCTCCTGGGAATAGAGCCGCCAAATGATCAAATCAAAACATTGATAAAGTGTGACGTCATAATTACTGCTTTCAGTTTGCGTGTTTTGAAAGTTTGATGTGTGTACTCCGTCTTCGTGGAATTTCTTAATGGCATGAAAACAGAATATGCAATGTCTTTAAGAACAAATTCCTAAAAGGCTTTTGTTGTTCTGTAAATATTTCGTTTTGGATTAAGAAATTCCATCTTTTATTGTTCTAATGATTATAATATTTATTTATAAGATGCTTTGTTGTCTTTTTAATCTTTGTGTAAACTTGCATATGTTTTGCATACATTCCAACTAAATCCAACCACGGCATTTTCCTTCCTGTATTTTTGCATACAATTCAATATGGCGGACGCAAAGGCGAAAAGGTCTATTGTGTAATATTTATCAGTAAAAATAAAGAAATATATGTATGGCTCAAGGTAGTAAGGTTTAGAGATAACTTAGTCAAAAAACATTTAAATTCCATGTAATTCGAAGCAAAAGGAAGCTAAACAAATCAGTAACAAATAATAAAAAAACCAGTTCAAGACTTGTATCAAAAATGGCTTTAAATTCCAGAAATCTTACTGAATTTGAGAAAAAAAACCAGTCAGACGTCTGAACTGCCTTCGCTTCAGCCAGCCATCTTTGTTGTTATTTTTTCGGAAAAAATCGGCAATCAAATTCAAGGAAATTTCGGAACGAACTAACCAATCAAAAAACAGTATTCAGACATTTCGGAACGCCCCTTTGTCTATTTCAGAACATTTCAGAAAAATGCTTTGTTCAAATCGGAACGGGAACAATAGAAGAACAATAGATCAGTTCCGAATAGTTCCGAATAGTTATGGGACTCATGGGGGAAAGACTGAGCTAACCGGGCATGTCAATCCTCACAGCTTGGAAAGCCCAATCAGCAGTCTAACTGGAAAACTATATGCATTTAAAACAGAGAAAAAGTTAATAGTCCCATGAGAATCAATAATAATTCTTTGGTAACGGTCAGATAAATCGAAAAGCGAGCCCGAAATTATAAGCTGCCGATAAAAAAGACAAAACATTCGAATAAAAACTTTTCAAAAGTCAACAATTCAATATCAAAAACAAGTGACAGTGTAATAACGTGAATTTTTTTTCGCGTGTACGTCTTCTAACTGGAATGAAACAAAAACTAGGATAAAAATGTTCTCGATGAAGTATAAGGAAGTGGAAATGAGGCGTGCTTTTTTATATGATTTTAATTGTATCCTATCGTAGAGTCATGCAAAGTTTAGCACTGTCAAGAACAAGGAATGTGTATGTACCTTTTAAAAATTATCGAGAGAAAAGTTTAAAGTGTATAGCCACTCTAGTGAGCTCCCAGGGTGTCTGACAAAAAATGTTGATTTTTTAGACCTGAAATTCATTCAAATTGGGTCCTTCTGAGCTAAAAATACTTTACAATTGGAACATTTTTTGAATTTTTTTTCAACTGAACTTACACCCAGTTTGGGACTTAGTCATTTCGGCGCGTACTACGGGAGCTTCTTTAGAATTCAAGAGATTGGTTTCAAGGGTTTTAGAACTACTTTGGTAGGCTCCCAGGGTGTCTTTGGTAATTACTATATGCTTTAGAATCGGTTTTGAGAGAAAAAAAATTTTCGACTCGGCCATGCCGATAGGTAGTGTTTTGGTCAGAACCATAATTTTTGAAACTGTGAGGTCAATTTTCGACTAAGTCTGAAAAAAAATGTTGAATTTTTAGACCTAAAATTCATTCAAATTGGGTCCTTCTGAGCTCAAAAAACTATACAATTTAGAACATTTTTTGAATTTTTTTTCAACTGAATTTACACCAGTTTGAGACTTAGTCATTTCGGCGCGTACTACGGGAGCTTCTTTAGAATTCAAGTGAATGGTTTCAAGGGTTTTAGAACTACTTCGGTAGGCTCCCAGGGTGTTTTTGGCAATTACTAGATGCTTTAGAATCGGTTTTGAGAGAAAAAAAATTTTCGACTCGGCCATGCCGATAGGTAGTGTTTTGGTCAGAACCATAATTTTTGAAACTGTGAGGTCAATTTTCGACTAAGTCTGAAAAAAAATGTTGAATTTTTAGACCTAAAATTCATTCAAATTGGGTCCTTCTGAGCTCAAAAAACTATACAATTTGAAACATTTTTTGAATTTTTTTTCAACTGAATTTACACCAGTTTGGGACTTAGTCATTTCGGCGCGTACTACGGGAGCTTCTTTAGAATTCAAGAGATTGGTTTCAAGGGTTTTAGAACTACTTTGGTAGGCTCCCAGGGTGTCTTTGGTAATTACTATATGCTTTAGAATCGGTTTTGAGAGAAAAAAAATTTTCGACTCGGCCATGCCGATAGGTAGTGTTTTGGTCAGAACCATAATTTTTGAAACTGTGAGGTCAATTTTCGACTAAGTCTGAAAAAAAATGTTGAATTTTTAGACCTAAAATTCATTCAAATTGGGTCCTTCTGAGCTCAAAAAACTATACAATTTAGAACATTTTTTGAATTTTTTTTCAACTGAATTTACACCAGTTTGAGACTTAGTCATTTCGGCGCGTACTACGGGAGCTTCTTTAGAATTCAAGTGAATGGTTTCAAGGGTTTTAGAACTACTTCGGTAGGCTCCCAGGGTGTTTTTGGCAATTACTAGATGCTTTAGAATCGGTTTTGAGAGAAAAAAAATTTCGACTCGGCCATGCCGATAGGTAGTGTTTTGGTCAGAACCATAATTTTTGAAACTGTGAGGTCAATTTTCGACTAAGTCTGAAAAAAAATGTTGAATTTTTAGACCTAAAATTCATTCAAATTGGGTCCTTCTGAGCTCAAAAAACTATACAATTTGAAACATTTTTTGAATTTTTTTTCAACTGAATTTACACCAGTTTGGGACTTAGTCATTTCGGCGCGTACTACGGGAGCTTCTTTAGAATTCAAGAGATTGGTTTCAAGGGTTTTAGAACTACTTTGGTAGGCTCCCAGGGTGTCTTTGGTAATTACTATATGCTTTAGAATCGGTTTTGAGAGAAAAAAATTTTCGACTCGGCCATGCCGATAGGTAGTGTTTTGGTCAGAACCATAATTTTTGAAACTGTGAGGTCAATTTTCGACTAAGTCTGAAAAAAAATGTTGAATTTTTAGACCTAAAATTCATTCAAATTGGGTCCTTCTGAGCTCAAAAAACTATACAATTTAGAACATTTTTTGAATTTTTTTTCAACTGAATTTACACCAGTTTGAGACTTAGTCATTTCGGCGCGTACTACGGGAGCTTCTTTAGAATTCAAGTGAATGGTTTCAAGGGTTTTAGAACTACTTCGGTAGGCTCCCAGGGTGTTTTTGGCAATTACTAGATGCTTTAGAATCGGTTTTGAGAGAAAAAAAATTTTCGACTCGGCCATGCCGATAGGTAGTGTTTTGGTCAGAACCATAATTTTTGAAACTGTGAGGTCAATTTTCGACTAAGTCTGAAAAAAAAATGTTGAATTTTTAGACCTAAAATTCATTCAAATTGGGTCCTTCTGAGCTCAAAAAACTATACAATTTGAAACATTTTTTGAATTTTTTTTCAACTGAATTTACACCAGTTTGGGACTTAGTCATTTCGGCGCGTACTACGGGAGCTTCTTTAGAATTCAAGAGATTGGTTTCAAGGGTTTTAGAACTACTTTGGTAGGCTCCCAGGGTGTCTTTGGTATTACTATATGCTTAGAATCGGTTTTGAGAGAAAAAAATTTTCGACTCGGCCATGCCGATAGGTAGTGTTTTGGTCAGAACCATAATTTTTGAAAATGTGAGGTCAATTTTCGACTAAGTCTGAAAAAAATGTTGAATTTTTAGACCTAAAATTCATTCAAATTGGGTCCTTCTGAGCTCGAAAAACTATACAATTTAGAACATTTTTTGAATTTTTTTTCAACTGAATTTACACCAGTTTGAGACTTAGTCATTTCGGCGCGTACTACGGGAGCTTCTTTAGAATTCAAGGGAATGGTTTCAAGGGTTTTAGAACTACTTTGGTAGGCTCCCAGGGTGTTTTTGGCAATTACTAGATGCTTTAGAATCGGTTTTGAGAGAAAAAAATTTTTCGACTCGGTCATGCTGATAGGTAGTATTTTGGTCAGAACCATAATTTTTGAAACGGTGAGGTCAATTTTCGACAAAGTCTAAAAAAAATGTTGATTTTTTAGACTTAAACTTTATTCAAATTGGGTCCTTCTGAGCTCAAAAATTTGTTCAATATAGAACATTTTTAACTAATTTTCTTCTCTGATTTTCAACCTAGTTTGGCTGTGAAAAACGGGGCTTAAAGAGATCCTTTTTCAGTATTGAACAATAATGAGTCTCTAAATTTTGTGTTCCAGGATATCCACATTTTGTCAAAATTTTGTATGATAGTGCTCTATTCGTTTGTTGAGAAGGCTTGACTCCGTCGCATGTCTAACCCCTTGTCCTTAATAAATTGAACATATCGACTTTGTGGACTTGGAATTGACATATCTTTTTTCCGTTGAGCTTTTCCATCTTTGAACATTCTTGCAACCTTTTCTCGTCGCATTATGATTTACAAGAATACTACTTTATTTACCATTTCTTAGTAATCTTCTTTCAAATAATCAATCAACTTTCGAATAATTTCATTCCTTAGCTGCCTTTTTGGCCTCCAATGTGGCTTTCTTACCTCTCCATCATGGTGGGATTTCAATGTTTAAAAAGTATCCTCCCCGGCGGGGAATCGAACCCCGGTCTCCCGCGTGACAGGCGGGGATACTTACCACTATACTACCGAGGATGAAGATTGTGGCGAGTCATTGCTGACCGGTCGTAAAGTAGCAGTCGGTTCAATCACACTATTATCCTAAATAAAGTTGGTTTGAACACAACATTGCACCGTTGAATGCAAATTCGGTTTTTTGATTTTCCCAATATCGGGTTCACATGTTTGTTATTAGTGGTATAAGATGGGCGTAATATCTCTGGGTTATTAAGCCTTTTTCTCTACTTCATACTTTGATTTTCTATTTAGAAATCGATAAATGATCAACGGTAGTAGAGTATGTCTAGCGTCATTTTCAGGGTGCATATGCATATTATATCCTCCAGTTATATGTTTTGAGCTACGCGTACGTTTTATCGTATGATGCAATTGATAGTTCGTTAAATTGGACTTGTTCTTAGCAGAGTGGCGCAGAGGAAGCGTGCTGGGCCCATAACCCAGAGGTCGGTGGATCGAAACCACCCTCTGCTACATAAAAACATGCTTTTGGCCATGCACGACACTAGAAATATTGTCTTTCGACTCCATGTTTCTTAATCGGAAAAAAAAAAAATTTGAAAAAAAAATTTTTTTTAATAACATTTTCCGTACGCTTATGTTACTGGTTCATTGTAGCTCTACGTTTCGCAACCACCGATAGCTCAGTTGGTAGAGCGGAGGACTGTAGATGATTATCGAATAGCAGAGATCCTTAGGTCACTGGTTCAAATCCGGTTCGGTGGACATTTTAGTGTCAATCTTTATTAGTCCATCATTCATTTCACTTTAAATTTTTTTGTTACTTTCACTAGGAGAGTTTGTGACCACGAATTGTAAAGATTTTGACACGTAACAGTTTGAAAAAAGTTTCATCTTTAGCTGCGTTCCTTCTTTTTTTATTCAGAAAGTTGTCATTCCTGAGTACGTAAATCGTTTTAAATTATAAGCAGGAAAAAAGCCTTTTATGTGAAGTCGATAACATCTCAAAAGCGAAAAACAATCGTGTCAGAAGTGGGATTCGAACCCACGCCCACATTCGTGGACCAGAATGCTCCTTTGTCTCAAAGGAAGAGATCGTCTCTTGAGTCTGGCGCCTTAGACCGCTCGGCCATCCTGACATACATATGAAGAGAAAACAGACAAAATTAATAAAAACGTTTATTACACGTTTATCACTACACGACTATAGAAGAGACAACAGCTAATTCTAGGCAAAATTTGTTTAAAAGACCACGTTTATGGTAGTAGCAGATTGACGGATAGAAATATTTTCAAGACAATTACGTTTCGATTGTTGCGATTATTGATCAGACGCTTTTGTTGAGTATGTTCCTTATACCGCACCTGACATAAATATTCACGGCGAACAATGTTATAGTAATGTTTATCAGTATCGAACAAAGAGTGGAGGACCCGGGCATTGATCCCGGTACCTCTCGCATGCTAAGCGAGCGCTCTACCATTTGAGCTAGTCCCCCTGTGGTTGAAATTGATTCCGGAATTAAATATATTCCGTATAGAATAGGTAAAAAAAAGTCCCTTACATTACATCATATATGAAGGCCGAATCTCAGCGAAAACTTCACTTTGTTATGCTGAATAGTTTTAACAAACTTCACTTTGCAATGACGAATAGCTGCATTAACAATTCAAGGTTCAAAATTGATTTTTCATTTGTCAATTTTCCGGACAAGCTGAAATAAGAAATCATGATATGAAAATGATGACACAGATGTCTTTTTCAAGCATTTTTAAAATAGCGTGTTAAGAAATAGTATTTTTTTCTTATGGTGAAAAATAGGTTTCTAATATTGTTGTAAGACTTCAATACTATACTATGGCGCAATTTGAACGCTATGAAAAATACTCACGCCCGATGAGGGACTCGAACCCGCGACCCTCAGATTAAAAGTCTGATGCTCTACCGACTGAGCTAACCGGGCATGTCAATCCTCACAGCTTGGAAAGCCCAATCAGCAGTCTAACTGGAAAACTATATGCATTTAAAACAGAGAAAAAGTTAATAGTCCCATGAGAATCAATAATAATTCTTTGGTAACGGTCAGATAAATCGAAAAGCGAGCCCGAAATTATAAGCTGCCGATAAAAAAGACAAAACATTCGAATAAAAACTTTTCAAAAGTCAACAATTCAATATCAAAAACAAGTGACAGTGTAATAACGTGAATTTTTTTTCGCGTGTACGTCTTCTAACTGGAATGAAACAAAAACTAGGATAAAAATGTTCTCGATGAAGAATAAGGAAGTGGAAATGAGGCGTGCTTTTTTATATGATTTTAATTGTATCCTATCGTAGAGTCATGCAAAGTTTAGCACTGTCAAGAACAAGGAATGTGTATGTACCTTTTAAAAATTATCGAGAGAAAAGTTTAAAGTGTATAGCCACTCTAGTGAGCTCCCAGGGTGTCTGACAAAAAATGTTGATTTTTTAGACCTGAAATTCATTCAAATTGGGTCCTTCTGAGCTAAAAATACTTTACAATTTGGAACATTTTTTGAATTTTTTTTCAACTGAACTTACACCCAGTTTGGGACTTAGTCATTTCGGCGCGTACTACGGGAGCTTCTTTAGAATTCAAGAGATTGGTTTCAAGGGTTTTAGAACTACTTTGGTAGGCTCCCAGGGTGTCTTTGGTAATTACTATATGCTTTAGAATCGGTTTTGAGAGAAAAAAAATTTTCGACTCGGCCATGCCGATAGGTAGTGTTTTGGTCAGAACCATAATTTTTGAAACTGTGAGGTCAATTTTCGACTAAGTCTGAAAAAAAATGTTGAATTTTTAGACCTAAAATTCATTCAAATTGGGTCCTTCTGAGCTCAAAAAACTATACAATTTAGAACATTTTTTGAATTTTTTTTCAACTGAATTTACACCAGTTTGAGACTTAGTCATTTCGGCGCGTACTACGGGAGCTTCTTTAGAATTCAAGTGAATGGTTTCAAGGGTTTTAGAACTACTTCGGTAGGCTCCCAGGGTGTTTTTGGCAATTACTAGATGCTTTAGAATCGGTTTTGAGAGAAAAAAAATTTTCGACTCGGCCATGCCGATAGGTAGTGTTTTGGTCAGAACCATAATTTTTGAAACTGTGAGGTCAATTTTCGACTAAGTCTGAAAAAAAATGTTGAATTTTTAGACCTAAAATTCATTCAAATTGGGTCCTTCTGAGCTCAAAAAACTATACAATTTGAAACATTTTTTGAATTTTTTTTCAACTGAATTTACACCAGTTTGGGACTTAGTCATTTCGGCGCGTACTACGGGAGCTTCTTAGAATTCAAGAGATTGGTTTCAAGGGTTTTAGAACTACTTTGGTAGGCTCCCAGGGTGTCTTTGGTAATTACTATATGCTTTAGAATCGGTTTTGAGAGAAAAAAAATTTTCGACTCGGCCATGCCGATAGGTAGTGTTTTGGTCAGAACCATAATTTTTGAAACTGTGAGGTCAATTTTCGACTAAGTCTGAAAAAAATGTTGAATTTTTAGACCTAAAATTCATTCAAATTGGGTCCTTCTGAGCTCAAAAAACTATACAATTTAGAACATTTTTTGAATTTTTTTTCAACTGAATTTACACCAGTTTGAGACTTAGTCATTTCGGCGCGTACTACGGGAGCTTCTTTAGAATTCAAGTGAATGGTTTCAAGGGTTTTAGAACTACTTCGGTAGGCTCCCAGGGTGTTTTTGGCAATTACTAGATGCTTTAGAATCGGTTTTGAGAGAAAAAAAATTTTCGACTCGGCCATGCCGATAGGTAGTGTTTTGGTCAGAACCATAATTTTTGAAACTGTGAGGTCAATTTTCGACTAAGTCTGAAAAAAAATGTTGAATTTTTAGACCTAAAATTCATTCAAATTGGGTCCTTCTGAGCTCAAAAAACTATACAATTTGAAACATTTTTTGAATTTTTTTTCAACTGAATTTACACCAGTTTGGGACTTAGTCATTTCGGCGCGTACTACGGGAGCTTCTTTAGAATTCAAGAGATTGGTTTCAAGGGTTTTAGAACTACTTTGGTAGGCTCCCAGGGTGTCTTTGGTAATTACTATATGCTTTAGAATCGGTTTTGAGAGAAAAAAAATTTTCGACTCGGCCATGCCGATAGGTAGTGTTTTGGTCAGAACCATAATTTTTGAAACTGTGAGGTCAATTTTCGACTAAGTCTGAAAAAAAATGTTGAATTTTTAGACCTAAAATTCATTCAAATTGGGTCCTTCTGAGCTCAAAAAACTATACAATTTAGAACATTTTTTGAATTTTTTTCAACTGAATTTACACCAGTTTGAGACTTAGTCATTTCGGCGCGTACTACGGGAGCTTCTTTAGAATTCAAGTGAATGGTTTCAAGGGTTTTAGAACTACTTCGGTAGGCTCCCAGGGTGTTTTTGGCAATTACTAGATGCTTTAGAATCGGTTTTGAGAGAAAAAAAATTTTCGACTCGGCCATGCCGATAGGTAGTGTTTTGGTCAGAACCATAATTTTTGAAACTGTGAGGTCAATTTTCGACTAAGTCTGAAAAAAAATGTTGAATTTTTAGACCTAAAATTCATTCAAATTGGGTCCTTCTGAGCTCAAAAAACTATACAATTTGAAACATTTTTGAATTTTTTTTCAACTGAATTTACACCAGTTTGGGACTTAGTCATTTCGGCGCGTACTACGGGAGCTTCTTTAGAATTCAAGAGATTGGTTTCAAGGGTTTTAGAACTACTTTGGTAGGCTCCCAGGGTGTCTTTGGTAATTACTATATGCTTTAGAATCGGTTTTGAGAGAAAAAAATTTTCGACTCGGCCATGCCGATAGGTAGTGTTTTGGTCAGAACCATAATTTTTGAAACTGTGAGGTCAATTTTCGACTAAGTCTGAAAAAAAATGTTGAATTTTTAGACCTAAAATTCATTCAAATTGGGTCCTTCTGAGCTCAAAAAACTATACAATTTAGAACATTTTTTGAATTTTTTTTCAACTGAATTTACACCAGTTTGAGACTTAGTCATTTCGGCGCGTACTACGGGAGCTTCTTTAGAATTCAAGTGAATGGTTTCAAGGGTTTTAGAACTACTTCGGTAGGCTCCCAGGGTGTTTTTGGCAATTACTAGATGCTTTAGAATCGGTTTTGAGAGAAAAAAAATTTTCGACTCGGCCATGCCGATAGGTAGTGTTTTGGTCAGAACCATAATTTTTGAAACGGTGAGGTCAATTTTCGACTAAGTCTGAAAAAAAATGTTGAATTTTTAGACCTAAAATTCATTCAAATTGGGTCCTTCTGAGCTCAAAAAACTATACAATTTGGAACATTTTTTGAATTTTTTTTCAACTAAATTTACACCAGTTTGGGACTTAGTCATTTCGACGCGTACTATGGAGGCTTGTATAAAAATCAAGGGAATGGTTTCAAGGGCTTTAGAACTTCTTTGGTGAGCTCCCAGGGTGTTTTTGGCAATTACTAGATGCTTTAGAATCGGTTTTGAGAGAAAAAAAATTTTCGACTCGGCCATGCCGATAGGTAGTGTTTTGGTCAGAACCATAATTTTTGAAACTGTGAGGTCAATTTTCGACTAAGTCTGAAAAAAAATGTTGAATTTTTAGACCTAAAATTCATTCAAATTGGGTCCTTCTGAGCTCAAAAAACTATACAATTTAGAACATTTTTTGAATTTTTTTTCAACTGAATTTACACCAGTTTGAGACTTAGTCATTTCGGCGCGTACTACGGGAGCTTCTTTAGAATTCAAGTGAATGGTTTCAAGGGTTTTAGAACTACTTCGGTAGGCTCCCAGGGTGTTTTTGGCAATTACTAGATGCTTTAGAATCGGTTTTGAGAGAAAAAAAATTTTCGACTCGGCCATGCCGATAGGTAGTGTTTTGGTCAGAACCATAATTTTTGAAACTGTGAGGTCAATTTTCGACTAAGTCTGAAAAAAAATGTTGAATTTTTAGACCTAAAATTCATTCAAATTGGGTCCTTCTGAGCTCAAAAAACTATACAATTTGAAACATTTTTTGAATTTTTTTTCAACTGAATTTACACCAGTTTGGGACTTAGTCATTTCGGCGCGTACTACGGGAGCTTCTTTAGAATTCAAGAGATTGGTTTCAAGGGTTTTAGAACTACTTTGGTAGGCTCCCAGGGTGTCTTTGGTAATTACTATATGCTTTAGAATCGGTTTTGAGAGAAAAAAATTTTCGACTCGGCCATGCCGATAGGTAGTGTTTTGGTCAGAACCATAATTTTTGAAAATGTGAGGTCAATTTTCGACTAAGTCTGAAAAAAAATGTTGAATTTTTAGACCTAAAATTCATTCAAATTGGGTCCTTCTGAGCTCGAAAAACTATACAATTTAGAACATTTTTTGAATTTTTTTTCAACTGAATTTACACCAGTTTGAGACTTAGTCATTTCGGCGCGTACTACGGGAGCTTCTTTAGAATTCAAGGGAATGGTTTCAAGGGTTTTAGAACTACTTTGGTAGGCTCCTAGGGTGTTTTTGGCAATTACTAAATGCTTTAGAATCGGTTTTGAGAGAAAAAAAATTTTCGACTCGGCCATGCCGATAGGTAGTGATTTGGTCAGAACCATAATTTTTGAAACGGTGAGGTCAATTTTCGACTAAGTCTGAAAAAAAATGTTGAATTTTTAGACCTAAAATTCATTCGAATTGGGTCCTTCTGAGCTCAAAAAACTATACAATTTAGAACATTTTTTGAATTTTTTTTCAACTGAATTTACACCAGTTTGAGACTTAGTCATTTCGGCGCGTACTACGGGAGCTTCAAGGGAATGGTTTCAAGGGTTTTAGAACTACTTTGGTAGGCTCCCAGGGTGTTTTTAGCAATTACTAGATGCTTTAGAATCGGTTTTGAGAGAGAAAAAAATTTTCGACTCGATCATGCTGATAGGTAGTATTTTGGTCAGAACCATAATTTTTGAAACGGTGAGGTCAATTTTCGACTAAGTCTAAAAAAATGTTGATTTTTAGACTTAAACTTTATTCAAATTGGGTCCTTCTGAGCTCAAAAATTTGTTCAATATAGAACATTTTTAAGTAATTTTCTTCTCTGATTTTCAACCTAGTTTGGCTGTGAAAAACGGAGCTTAAAGAGATCCCTTTTTCAGTATTGAACAATAATGAGTCTCTAGATTTTGTGTTCCAGGATATCCACATTTTGTCAAAATTTTGTATGATAGTGCTCTATTCGTTTGTTGAGAAGGCTTGACTCCGTCGCATGTCTAACCCCTTGTCCTTAATAAATTGAACATATCGACTTTGTGGACTTGGAATTGACATATCTTTTTTCCGTTGAGCTTTTCCATCTTTGAACATTCTTGCAACCTTTTCTCGTCGCATTATGATTTACAAGAATACTACTTTATTTACCATTTCTTAGTAATCTTCTTTCAAATAATCAATCAACTTTCGAATAATTTCATTCCTTAGCTGCCTTTTTGGCCTCCAATGTGGCTTTCTTACCTCTCCATCATGGTGGGATTTCAATGTTTAAAAAGTATCCTCCCCGGCGGGGAATCGAACCCCGGTCTCCCGCGTGACAGGCGGGGATACTTACCACTATACTACCGAGGATGAAGATTGTGGCGAGTCATTGCTGACCGGTCGTAAAGTAGCAGTCGGTTCAATCACACTATTATCCTAAATAAAGTTGGTTTGAACACAACATTGCACCGTTGAATGCAAATTCGGTTTTTTGATTTTCCCAATATCGGGTTCACTTGTTTGTTATTAGTGGTATAAGATGGGTGTAATATCTCTGGGTTATTAAGCCTTTTTCTCTACTTCATACTTTGATTTTCTATTTAGAAATTGATAAATGATCAACGGTAGTAGAGTATGTCTAGCGTCATTTTCAGGGTGCATATGCATATTATATCCTCCAGTTATATGTTTTGAGCTACGCGTACGTTTTATCGTATGATGCAATTGATAGTTCGTTAAATTGGACTTGTTCTTAGCAGAGTGGCGCAGAGGAAGCGTGCTGGGCCCATAACCCAGAGGTCGGTGGATCGAAACCACCCTCTGCTACATAAAAACATGCTTTTGGCCATGCACGACACTAGAAATATTGTCTTTCGACTCCATGTTTCTTAATCGGAAAAAAAAAAAATTTGAAAAAAAAATTTTTTTTAATAACATTTTCCGTACGCTTATGTTACTGGTTCATTGTAGCTCTACGTTTCGCAACCACCGATAGCTCAGTTGGTAGAGCGGAGGACTGTAGATGATTATCGCATAGCAGAGATCCTTAGGTCACTGGTTCAAATCCGGTTCGGTGGACATTTTAGTGTCAATCTTTATTAGTCCATCATTCATTTTACTTTAAATTTTTTTGTTACTTTCACTAGGAGAGTTTGTGACCACGAATTGTAAAGATTTTGACACGTAACAGTTTGAAAAAAGTTTCATCTTTAGCTGCGTTCCTTCTTTTTTTATTCAGAAAGTTGTCATTCCTGAGTACGTAGATCGTTTTAAATTATAAGCAGGAAATAATCCTTTTAAGTGAAGTCGATAACATCTCAAAAGCGGAAAACAACCGTGTCAGAAGTGGGATTCGAACCCACGCCCACATTCGTGGACCAGAATGCTCCTTTGTCTCAAAGGAAGAGATCGTCTCTTGAGTCTGGCGCCTTAGACCGCTCGGCCATCCTGACATACATGTGATGGGAAAACAGACAAAATTTATAAAAACGTTTATTACACTACACGACTATAGAAGAGACAACAGCTGGTTCTAGGCAAAATTTGTTTAAAAGACCATGTTTATGGTAGTAGCAGATTGACGGATAGAAATATTTTCAAGACAATTACGTTTCGATTGTTGCGATTATTGATCAGACGCTTTTGTTGAATATGTTCCTTATACCGCACCTGACATAAATATTCACGGCGAACACTGTTATAGTAATGTTTATCAGTTTCGAACAAAGAGTGGAGGACCCGGGCATTGATCCCGGTACCTCTCGCATGCTAAGCGAGCGCTCTACCATTTGAGCTAGTCCCCCTGTGGTTGAAGTTGATTCCGGAATTAAATATATTCCGTATAGAATAGGTAAAAAAAAGTCCCTTACATTACATCATATATGAAGGCCGAATCTCAGCGAAAACTTCACTTTGTTATGCTGAATAGTTTTAACAAACTTCACTTTGCAATGACGAATAGCTGCATTAACAATTCAAGGTTCAAAATTGATTTTTCATTTGTCAATTTTCCGGACAAGCTGAAATAAGAAATCATGATATGAAAATGATGACACAGATGTCTTTTTCAAGCATTTTTAAAATAGCGTGTTAAGAAATAGTATTTTTTTTCTTATGGTGAAAAATAGGTTTCTAATATTGTTGTAAGACTTCAATACTATACTATGGCGCAATTTGAACGCTATGAAAAATACTCACGCCCGATGAGGGACTCGAACCCGCGACCCTCAGATTAAAAGTCTGATGCTCTACCGACTGAGCTAACCGGGCATGTCAATCCTCACAGCTTGGAAAGCCCAATCAGCAGTCTAACTGGAAAACTATATGCATTTAAAACAGAGAAAAAGTTAATAGTCCCATGAGAATCAATAATAATTCTTTGGTAACGGTCAGATAAATCGAAAAGCGAGCCCGAAATTATAAGCTGCCGATAAAAAAGACAAAACATTCGAATAAAAACTTTTCAAAAGTCAACAATTCAATATCAAAAACAAGTGACAGTGTAATAACGTGAATTTTTTTTCGCGTGTACGTCTTCTAACTGGAATGAAACAAAAACTAGGATAAAAATGTTCTCGATGAAGTATAAGGAAGTGGAAATGAGGCGTGCTTTTTTATATGATTTTAATTGTATCCTATCGTAGAGTCATGCAAAGTTTAGCACTGTCAAGAACAAGGAATGTGTATGTACCTTTTAAAAATTATCGAGAGAAAAGTTTAAAGTGTATAGCCACTCTAGTGAGCTCCCAGGGTGTCTGACAAAAAATGTTGATTTTTTAGACCTGAAATTCATTCAAATTGGGTCCTTCTGAGCTAAAAATACTTTACAATTTGGAACATTTTTTGAATTTTTTTTCAACTGAACTTACACCCAGTTTGGGACTTAGTCATTTCGGCGCGTACTACGGGAGCTTCTTTAGAATTCAAGAGATTGGTTTCAAGGGTTTTAGAACTACTTTGGTAGGCTCCCAGGGTGTCTTTGGTAATTACTATATGCTTTAGAATCGGTTTTGAGAGAAAAAAAATTTTCGACTCGGCCATGCCGATAGGTAGTGTTTTGGTCAGAACCATAATTTTTGAAACTGTGAGGTCAATTTTCGACTAAGTCTGAAAAAAAATGTTGAATTTTTAGACCTAAAATTCATTCAAATTGGGTCCTTCTGAGCTCAAAAAACTATACAATTTAGAACATTTTTTGAATTTTTTTTCAACTGAATTTACACCAGTTTGAGACTTAGTCATTTCGGCGCGTACTACGGGAGCTTCTTTAGAATTCAAGTGAATGGTTTCAAGGGTTTTAGAACTACTTCGGTAGGCTCCCAGGGTGTTTTTGGCAATTACTAGATGCTTTAGAATCGGTTTTGAGAGAAAAAAAATTTTCGACTCGGCCATGCCGATAGGTAGTGTTTTGGTCAGAACCATAATTTTTGAAACTGTGAGGTCAATTTTCGACTAAGTCTGAAAAAAAATGTTGAATTTTTAGACCTAAAATTCATTCAAATTGGGTCCTTCTGAGCTCAAAAAACTATACAATTTGAAACATTTTTTGAATTTTTTTTCAACTGAATTTACACCAGTTTGGGACTTAGTCATTTCGGCGCGTACTACGGGAGCTTCTTTAGAATTCAAGAGATTGGTTTCAAGGGTTTTAGAACTACTTTGGTAGGCTCCCAGGGTGTCTTTGGTAATTACTATATGCTTTAGAATCGGTTTTGAGAGAAAAAAAATTTTCGACTCGGCCATGCCGATAGGTAGTGTTTTGGTCAGAACCATAATTTTTGAAAATGTGAGGTCAATTTTCGACTAAGTCTGAAAAAAAATGTTGAATTTTTAGACCTAAAATTCATTCAAATTGGGTCCTTCTGAGCTCGAAAAACTATACAATTTAGAACATTTTTTGAATTTTTTTTCAACTGAATTTACACCAGTTTGAGACTTAGTCATTTCGGCGCGTACTACGGGAGCTTCTTAGAATTCAAGTGAATGGTTTCAAGGGTTTTAGAACTACTTCGGTAGGCTCCCAGGGTGTTTTTGGCAATTACTAAATGCTTTAGAATCGGTTTTGAGAGAAAAAAAATTTTCGACTCGGCCATGCCGATAGGTAGTGTTTTGGTCAGAACCATAATTTTTAAACTGTGAGGTCAATTTTCGACTAAGTCTGAAAAAAAATGTTGAATTTTTAGACCTAAAATTCATTCGAATTGGGTCCTTTTGAGCTCAAAAAACTATACAATTTAGAACATTTTTTGAATTTTTTTTCAACTGAATTTACACCAGTTTGAGACTTAGTCATTTCGGCGCGTACTACGGGAGCTTCTTTAGAATTCAAGGGAATGGTTTCAAGGGTTTTAGAACTACTTTGGTAGGCTCCCAGGGTGTTTTTGGCAATTACTAGATGCTTTAGAATCGGTTTTGAGAGAAAAAAATTTTTCGACTCGGTCATGCTGATAGGTAGTATTTTGGTCAGAACCATAATTTTTGAAACGGTGAGGTCAATTTTCGACAAAGTCTAAAAAAAATGTTGATTTTTTAGACTTAAACTTTATTCAAATTGGGTCCTTCTGAGCTCAAAAATTTGTTCAATATAGAACATTTTTAACTAATTTTCTTCTCTGATTTTCAACCTAGTTTGGCTGTGAAAAACGGGGCTTAAAGAGATCCCTTTTTCAGTATTGAACAATAATGAGTCTCTAAATTTTGTGTTCCAGGATATCCACATTTTGTCAAAATTTTGTATGATAGTGCTCTATTCGTTTGTTGAGAAGGCTTGACTCCGTCGCATGTCTAACCCCTTGTCCTTAATAAATTGAACATATCGACTTTGTGGACTTGGAATTGACATATCTTTTTTCCGTTGAGCTTTTCCATCTTTGAACATTCTTGCAACCTTTTCTCGTCGCATTATGATTTACAAGAATACTACTTTATTTACCATTTCTTAGTAATCTTCTTTCAAATAATCAATCAACTTTCGAATAATTTCATTCCTTAGCTGCCTTTTTGGCCTCCAATGTGGCTTTCTTACCTCTCCATCATGGTGGGATTTCAATGTTTAAAAAGTATCCTCCCCGGCGGGGAATCGAACCCCGGTCTCCCGCGTGACAGGCGGGGATACTTACCACTATACTACCGAGGATGAAGATTGTGGCGAGTCATTGCTGACCGGTCGTAAAGTAGCAGTCGGTTCAATCACACTATTATCCTAAATAAAGTTGGTTTGAACACAACATTGCACCGTTGAATGCAAATTCGGTTTTTTGATTTTCCCAATATCGGGTTCACATGTTTGTTATTAGTGGTATAAGATGGGTGTAATATCTCTGGGTTATTAAGCCTTTTTCTCTACTTCATACTTTGATTTTCTATTTAGAAATCGATAAATGATCAACGGTAGTAGAGTATGTCTAGCGTCATTTTCAGGGTGCATATGCATATTATATCCTCCAGTTATATGTTTTGAGCTACGCGTACGTTTTATCGTATGATGCAATTGATAGTTCGTTAAATTGGACTTGTTCTTAGCAGAGTGGCGCAGAGGAAGCGAAGCGTGCTGGCCCATAACCCAGAGGTCGGTGGATCGAAACCACCCTCTGCTACATAAAAACATGCTTTTGGCCATGCACGACACTAGAAATATTGTCTTTCGACTCCATGTTTCTTAATCGGAAAAAAAAAAAATTTGAAAAAAAAATTTTTTTTAATAACATTTTCCGTACGCTTATGTTACTGGTTCATTGTAGCTCTACGTTTCGCAACCACCGATAGCTCAGTTGGTAGAGCGGAGGACTGTAGATGATTATCGAATAGCAGAGATCCTTAGGTCACTGGTTCAAATCCGGTTCGGTGGACATTTTAGTGTCAATCTTTATTAGTCCATCATTCATTTCACTTTAAATTTTTTTGTTACTTTCACTAGGAGAGTTTGTGACCACGAATTGTAAAGATTTTGACACGTAACAGTTTGAAAAAAGTTTCATCTTTAGCTGCGTTCCTTCTTTTTTTATTCAGAAAGTTGTCATTCCTGAGTACGTAAATCGTTTTAAATTATAAGCAGGAAAAAAGCCTTTTATGTGAAGTCGATAACATCTCAAAAGCGAAAAACAATCGTGTCAGAAGTGGGATTCGAACCCACGCCCACATTCGTGGACCAGAATGCTCCTTTGTCTCAAAGGAAGAGATCGTCTCTTGAGTCTGGCGCCTTAGACCGCTCGGCCATCCTGACATACATATGAAGAGAAAACAGACAAAATTAATAAAAACGTTTATTACACGTTTATCACTACACGACTATAGAAGAGACAACAGCTAATTCTAGGCAAAATTTGTTTAAAAGACCACGTTTATGGTAGTAGCAGATTGACGGATAGAAATATTTTCAAGACAATTACGTTTCGATTGTTGCGATTATTGATCAGACGCTTTTGTTGAGTATGTTCCTTATACCGCACCTGACATAAATATTCACGGCGAACACTGTTATAGTAATGTTTATCAGTTATCGAACAAAGAGTGGAGGACCCGGGCATTGATCCCGGTACCTCTCGCATGCTAAGCGAGCGCTCTACCATTTGAGCTAGTCCCCCTGTGGTTGAAGTTGATTCCGGAATTACATATATTCCGTATAGAATAGGTAAAAAGTCCCTTACATTACATCATATATGAAGGCCGAATCTCAGCGAAAACTTCACTTTGTTATGCTGAATAGTTTTAAAAAACTTCACTTTGCAATGACGAATAGCTGCATTAACAATTCAAGGTTCAAAATTGATTTTTCATTTGTCAATTTTCCGGACAAGCTGAAATAAGAAATTATGTTATGAAAATGATGACACAGATGTCTTTGTCAAGCATTTTTAAAATAGCGTGTTAAGAAATAGTATTTTTTTTCTTATGGTGAAAAATCGGTTTCTAATATTGTTGTAAGACTTCAATACTATATACTATGGCGCAATTTGCACGCTATGAAAAATACTCACGCCCGATGAGGGACTCGAACCCGCGACCCTCAGATTAAAAGTCTGATGCTCTACCGACTGAGCTAACCGGGCATGTCAATCCTCACAGCTTGGGAAGCCCAATCAGCAGTCTAACTGGAAAACTATGCATTTAAAACAGAGCAAAAGTTAATAGTCCCATGAGAATCAATAATAATTCTTTGGTAATGGTCAGATAAATCGAAAAGCGAGCCCGAAATTATAAGCTGCCGATAAAAAAGACAAAACATTCGAATAAAAACTTTTCAAAAGTCAACAATTCAATATCAAAAACAAGTGACAGTGTAACAACGTGAATTTTTTTTCGCGTGTACGTCTTCTAACTGGAATGAAACAAAAACTAGGATAAAAATGTTCTCGATGAAGTATAAGGAAGTGGAAATGAGGCGTGCTTTTTTATATGATTTTAATTGTAACCTATCGTAGAGTCATGCAAAGTTTAGCACTGTCAAGAACAAGGAATGTGTATGTACCTTTTAAAAATTATCGAGAGAAAAGTTTAAAGTGTATAGCCACTCTAGTGAGCTCCCAGGGTGTCTGACAAAAAATGTTGATTTTTTAGACCTGAAATTCATTCAAATTAGGTCCTTCTGAGCTAAAAATACTTTACAATTTGGAACATTTTTTGAATTTTTTTTCAACTGAACTTACACCCAGTTTGGGACTTAGTCATTTCGGCGCGTACTACGGGAGCTTCTTTAGAATTCAAGAGATTGGTTTCAAGGGTTTTAGAACTACTTTGGTAGGCTCCCAGGGTGTCTTTGGTAATTACTATATGCTTTAGAATCGGTTTTGAGAGAAAAAAAATTTTCGACTCGGCCATGCCGATAGGTAGTGTTTTGGTCAGAACCATAATTTTTGAAACGGTGAGGTCAATTTTCGACTAAGTCTGAAAAAAAATGTTGAATTTTTAGACCTAAAATTCATTCAAATTGGGTCCTTCTGAGCTCAAAAAACTATACAATTTAGAACATTTTTTGAATTTTTTTTCAACTGAATTTACACCAGTTTGAGACTTAGTCATTTCGGCGCGTACTACGGGAGCTTCTTTAGAATTCAAGTGAATGGTTTCAAGGGTTTTAGAACTACTTCGGTAGGCTCCCAGGGTGTGTTTTGGCAATTACTAGATGCTTTAGAATCGGTTTTGAGAGAAAAAAAATTTTCGACTCGGTCATGCCGATAGGTAGTGTTTGGTCAGAACCATAATTTTTGAAACTGTGAGGTCAATTTTCGACTAAGTCTGACAAAAAATGTTGATTTTTTAGACCTAAAATTCATTCAAATTGGGTCCTTCTGAGCTCAAAAAACTATACAATTTGGAACATTTTTTGAATTTTTTTTCAACTAAATTTACACCAGTTTGGGACTTAGTCATTTCGACGCGTACTATGGAGGCTTGTATAAAAATCAAGGGAATGGTTTCAAGGGCTTTAGAACTTCTTTGGTGAGCTCCCAGGGTGTTTTTGGCAATTACTAGATGCTTTAGAATCGGTTTTGAGAGAAAAAAATTTTTCGACTCGGTCATGCCGATAGGTAGTATTTTGGTCAGAACCATAATTTTTGAAACGGTGAGGTCAATTTTCGACTAAGTCTGAAAAAAAATGTTGAATTTTTAGACCTAAAATTCATTCAAATTGGGTCCTTCTGAGCTCAAAAAACTATACAATTTGGAACATTTTTTGAATTTTTTTTCAACTGAATTTACACCAGTTTGAGACTTAGTCATTTCGGCGCGTACTACGGGAGCTTCTTTAGAATTCAAGTGAATGGTTTCAAGGGTTTTAGAACTACTTCGGTAGGCTCCCAGGGTGTTTTTGGCAATTACTAAATGCTTTAGAATCGGTTTTGAGAGAAAAAAAATTTTCGACTCGGCCATGCCGATAGGTAGTGTTTTGGTCAGAACCATAATTTTTTAAACTGTGAGGTCAATTTTCGACTAAGTCTGAAAAAAAATGTTGAATTTTTAGACCTAAAATTCATTCGAATTGGGTCCTTTTGAGCTCAAAAAACTATACAATTTAGAACATTTTTTGAATTTTTTTTCAACTGAATTTACACCAGTTTGAGACTTAGTCATTTCGGCGCGTACTACGGGAGCTTCTTTAGAATTCAAGGGAATGGTTTCAAGGGTTTTAGAACTACTTTGGTAGGCTCCCAGGGTGTTTTTGGCAATTACTAGATGCTTTAGAATCGGTTTTGAGAGAAAAAAATTTTTCGACTCGGTCATGCTGATAGGTAGTATTTTGGTCAGAACCATAATTTTTGAAACGGTGAGGTCAATTTTCGACTAAGTCTAAAAAAATGTTGATTTTTAGACTTAAACTTTATTCAAATTGGGTCCTTCTGAGCTCAAAAATTTGTTCAATATAGAACATTTTTAACTAATTTTCTTCTCTGATTTTCAACCTAGTTTGGCTGTGAAAAACGGGGCTTAAAGAGATCCCTTTTTCAGTATTGAACAATAATGAGTCTCTAAATTTTGTGTTCCAGGATATCCACATTTTGTCAAAATTTTGTATGATAGTGCTCTATTCGTTTGTTGAGAAGGCTTGACTCCGTCGCATGTCTAACCCCTTGTCCTTAATAAATTGAACATATCGACTTTGTGGACTTGGAATTGACATATCTTTTTTCCGTTGAGCTTTTCCATCTTTGAACATTCTTGCAACCTTTTCTCGTCGCATTATGATTTACAAGAATACTACTTTATTTACCATTTCTTAGTAATCTTCTTTCAAATAATCAATCAACTTTCGAATAATTTCATTCCTTAGCTGCCTTTTTGGCCTCCAATGTGGCTTTCTTACCTCTCCATCATGGTGGGATTTCAATGTTTAAAAAGTATCCTCCCCGGCGGGGAATCGAACCCCGGTCTCCCGCGTGACAGGCGGGGATACTTACCACTATACTACCGAGGATGAAGATTGTGGCGAGTCATTGCTGACCGGTCGTAAAGTAGCAGTCGGTTCAATCACACTATTATCCTAAATAAAGTTGGTTTGAACACAACATTGCACCGTTGAATGCAAATTCGGTTTTTTGATTTTCCCAATATCGGGTTCACTTGTTTGTTATTAGTGGTATAAGATGGGTGTAATATCTCTGGGTTATTAAGCCTTTTTCTCTACTTCATACTTTGATTTTCTATTTAGAAATTGATAAATGATCAACGGTAGTAGAGTATGTCTAGCGTCATTTTCAGGGTGCATATGCATATTATATCCTCCAGTTATATGTTTTGAGCTACGCGTACGTTTTATCGTATGATGCAATTGATAGTTCGTTAAATTGGACTTGTTCTTAGCAGAGTGGCGCAGAGGAAGCGTGCTGGGCCCATAACCCAGAGGTCGGTGGATCGAAACCACCCTCTGCTACATAAAAACATGCTTTTGGCCATGCACGACACTAGAAATATTGTCTTTCGACTCCATGTTTCTTAATCGGAAAAAAAAAAAATTTGAAAAAAAAATTTTTTTTAATAACATTTTCCGTACGCTTATGTTACTGGTTCATTGTAGCTCTACATTTCGCAACCACCGATAGCTCAGTTGGTAGAGCGGAGGACTGTAGATGATTATCGAATAGCAGAGATCCTTAGGTCACTGGTTCAAATCCGGTTCGGTGGACATTTTAGTGTCAATCTTTATTAGTCCATCATTCATTTCACTTTAAATTTTTTTGTTACTTTCACTAGGAGAGTTTGTGACCACGAATTGTAAAGATTTTGACACGTAACAGTTTGAAAAAAGTTTCATCTTTAGCTGCGTTCCTTCTTTTTTTATTCAGAAAGTTGTCATTCCTGAGTACGTAAATCGTTTTAAATTATAAGCAGGAAAAAAGCCTTTTATGTGAAGTCGATAACATCTCAAAAGCGAAAAACAATCGTGTCAGAAGTGGGATTCGAACCCACGCCCACATTCGTGGACCAGAATGCTCCTTTGTCTCAAAGGAAGAGATCGTCTCTTGAGTCTGGCGCCTTAGACCGCTCGGCCATCCTGACATACATATGAAGAGAAAACAGACAAAATTAATAAAAACGTTTATTACACGTTTATCACTACACGACTATAGAAGAGACAACAGCTAATTCTAGGCAAAATTTGTTTAAAAGACCATGTTTATGGTAGTAGCAGATTGACGGATAGAAATATTTTCAAGACAATTACGTTTCGATTGTTGCGATTATTGATCAGACGCTTTTGTTGAATATGTTCCTTATACCGCACCTGACATAAATATTCACGGCGAACACTGTTATAGTAATGTTTATCAGTTTCGAACAAAGAGTGGAGGACCCGGGCATTGATCCCGGTACCTCTCGCATGCTAAGCGAGCGCTCTACCATTTGAGCTAGTCCCCCTGTGGTTGAAGTTGATTCCGGAATTACATATATTCCGTATAGAATAGGTAAAAAGTCCCTTACATTACATCATATATGAAGGCCGAATCTCAGCGAAAACTTCACTTTGTTATGCTGAATAGTTTTAAAAAACTTCACTTTGCAATGACGAATAGCTGCATTAACAATTCAAGGTTCAAAATTGATTTTTCATTTGTCAATTTTCCGGACAAGCTGAAATAAGAAATTATGTTATGAAAATGATGACACAGATGTCTTTGTCAAGCATTTTTAAAATAGCGTGTTAAGAAATAGTATTTTTTTTCTTATGGTGAAAAATAGGTTTCTAATATTGTTGTAAGACTTCAATACTATACTATGGCGCAATTTGAACGCTATGAAAAATACTCACGCCCGATGAGGGACTCGAACCCGCGACCCTCAGATTAAAAGTCTGATGCTCTACCGACTGAGCTAACCGGGCATGTCAATCCTCACAGCTTGGAAAGCCCAATCAGCAGTCTAACTGGAAAACTATATGCATTTAAAACAGAGAAAAAGTTAATAGTCCCATGAGAATCAATAATAATTCTTTGGTAACGGTCAGATAAATCGAAAAGCGAGCCCGAAATTATAAGCTGCCGATAAAAAAGACAAAACATTCGAATAAAAACTTTTCAAAAGTCAACAATTCAATATCAAAAACAAGTGACAGTGTAATAACGTGAATTTTTTTTCGCGTGTACGTCTTCTAACTGGAATGAAACAAAAACTAGGATAAAAATGTTCTCGATGAAGTATAAGGAAGTGGAAATGAGGCGTGCTTTTTTATATGATTTTAATTGTATCCTATCGTAGAGTCATGCAAAGTTTAGCACTGTCAAGAACAAGGAATGTGTATGTACCTTTTAAAAATTATCGAGAGAAAAGTTTAAAGTGTATAGCCACTCTAGTGAGCTCCCAGGGTGTCTGACAAAAAATGTTGATTTTTTAGACCTGAAATTCATTCAAATTGGGTCCTTCTGAGCTAAAAATACTTTACAATTTGGAACATTTTTTGAATTTTTTTTCAACTGAACTTACACCCAGTTTGGGACTTAGTCATTTCGGCGCGTACTACGGGAGCTTCTTTAGAATTCAAGAGATTGGTTTCAAGGGTTTTAGAACTACTTTGGTAGGCTCCCAGGGTGTCTTTGGTAATTACTATATGCTTTAGAATCGGTTTTGAGAGAAAAAAAATTTTCGACTCGGCCATGCCGATAGGTAGTGTTTTGGTCAGAACCATAATTTTTGAAACTGTGAGGTCAATTTTCGACTAAGTCTGAAAAAAAATGTTGAATTTTTAGACCTAAAATTCATTCAAATTGGGTCCTTCTGAGCTCAAAAAACTATACAATTTAGAACATTTTTTGAATTTTTTTTCAACTGAATTTACACCAGTTTGAGACTTAGTCATTTCGGCGCGTACTACGGGAGCTTCTTTAGAATTCAAGTGAATGGTTTCAAGGGTTTTAGAACTACTTCGGTAGGCTCCCAGGGTGTTTTTGGCAATTACTAGATGCTTTAGAATCGGTTTTGAGAGAAAAAAAATTTTCGACTCGGCCATGCCGATAGGTAGTGTTTTGGTCAGAACCATAATTTTTGAAACTGTGAGGTCAATTTTCGACTAAGTCTGAAAAAAAATGTTGAATTTTTAGACCTAAAATTCATTCAAATTGGGTCCTTCTGAGCTCAAAAAACTATACAATTTGAAACATTTTTTGAATTTTTTTTCAACTGAATTTACACCAGTTTGGGACTTAGTCATTTCGGCGCGTACTACGGGAGCTTCTTTAGAATTCAAGAGATTGGTTTCAAGGGTTTTAGAACTACTTTGGTAGGCTCCCAGGGTGTCTTTGGTAATTACTATATGCTTTAGAATCGGTTTTGAGAGAAAAAAAATTTTCGACTCGGCCATGCCGATAGGTAGTGTTTTGGTCAGAACCATAATTTTTGAAAATGTGAGGTCAATTTTCGACTAAGTCTGAAAAAAAATGTTGAATTTTTAGACCTAAAATTCATTCAAATTGGGTCCTTCTGAGCTCGAAAAACTATACAATTTAGAACATTTTTTGAATTTTTTTTCAACTGAATTTACACCAGTTTGAGACTTAGTCATTTCGGCGCGTACTACGGGAGCTTCTTTAGAATTCAAGTGAATGGTTTCAAGGGTTTTAGAACTACTTCGGTAGGCTCCCAGGGTGTTTTTGGCAATTACTAAATGCTTTAGAATCGGTTTTGAGAGAAAAAAAATTTTCGACTCGGCCATGCCGATAGGTAGTGTTTTGGTCAGAACCATAATTTTTTAAACTGTGAGGTCAATTTTCGACTAAGTCTGAAAAAAAATGTTGAATTTTTAGACCTAAAATTCATTCGAATTGGGTCCTTTTGAGCTCAAAAAACTATACAATTTAGAACATTTTTTGAATTTTTTTTCAACTGAATTTACACCAGTTTGAGACTTAGTCATTTCGGCGCGTACTACGGGAGCTTCTTTAGAATTCAAGGGAATGGTTTCAAGGGTTTTAGAACTACTTTGGTAGGCTCCCAGGGTGTTTTTGGCAATTACTAGATGCTTTAGAATCGGTTTTGAGAGAAAAAAATTTTTCGACTCGGTCATGCTGATAGGTAGTATTTTGGTCAGAACCATAATTTTTGAAACGGTGAGGTCAATTTTCGACAAAGTCTAAAAAAAATGTTGATTTTTTAGACTTAAACTTTATTCAAATTGGGTCCTTCTGAGCTCAAAAATTTGTTCAATATAGAACATTTTTAACTAATTTTCTTCTCTGATTTTCAACCTAGTTTGGCTGTGAAAAACGGGGCTTAAAGAGATCCCTTTTTCAGTATTGAACAATAATGAGTCTCTAAATTTTGTGTTCCAGGATATCCACATTTTGTCAAAATTTTGTATGATAGTGCTCTATTCGTTTGTTGAGAAGGCTTGACTCCGTCGCATGTCTAACCCCTTGTCCTTAATAAATTGAACATATCGACTTTGTGGACTTGGAATTGACATATCTTTTTTCCGTTGAGCTTTTCCATCTTTGAACATTCTTGCAACCTTTTCTCGTCGCATTATGATTTACAAGAATACTACTTTATTTACCATTTCTTAGTAATCTTCTTTCAAATAATCAATCAACTTTCGAATAATTTCATTCCTAAGCTGCCTTTTTGGCCTCCAATGTGGCTTTCTTACCTCTCCATCATGGTGGGATTTCAATGTTTAAAAAGTATCCTCCCCGGCGGGGAATCGAACCCCGGTCTCCCGCGTGACAGGCGGGGATACTTACCACTATACTACCGAGGATGAAGATTGTGGCGAGTCATTGCTGACCGGTCGTAAAGTAGCAGTCGGTTCAATCACACTATTATCCTAAATAAAGTTGGTTTGAACACAACATTGCAGCGTTGAATGCAAATTCGGTTTTTTGATTTTCCCAATATCGGGTTCACTTGTTTGTTATTAGTGGTATAAGATGGGTGTAATATCTCTGGGTTATTAAGCCTTTTTCTCTACTTCATACTTTGATTTTCTATTTAGAAATCGATAAATGATCAACGGTAGTAGAGTATGTCTAGCGTCATTTTCAGGGTGCATATGCATATTATATCCTCCAGTTATATGTTTTGAGCTACGCGTACGTTTTATCGTATGATGCAATTGATAGTTCGTTAAATTGGACTTGTTCTTAGCAGAGTGGCGCAGAGGAAGCGTGCTGGGCCCATAACCCAGAGGTCGGTGGATCGAAACCACCCTCTGCTACATAAAAACATGCTTTTGGCCATGCACGACACTAGAAATATTGTCTTTCGACTCCATGTTTCTTAATCGGAAAAAAAAAAAATTTTGAAAAAAAAATTTTTTTTAATAACATTTTCCGTACGCTTATGTTAGTGGTTCATTGTAGCTCTACATTTCGCAACCACCGATAGCTCAGTTGGTAGAGCGGAGGACTGTAGATGATTATCGAATAGCAGAGATCCTTAGGTCACTGGTTCAAATCCGGTTCGGTGGACATTTTAGTGTCAATCTTTATTAGTCCATCATTCATTTCACTTTAAATTTTTTTGTTACTTTCACTAGGAGAGTTTGTGACCACGAATTGTAAAGATTTTGACACGTAACAGTTTGAAAAAAGTTTCATCTTTAGCTGCGTTCCTTCTTTTTTTATTCAGAAAGTTGTCATTCCTGAGTACGTAAATCGTTTTAAATTATAAGCAGGAAAAAAGCCTTTTATGTGAAGTCGATAACATCTCAAAAGCGAAAAACAATCGTGTCAGAAGTGGGATTCGAACCCACGCCCACATTCGTGGACCAGAATGCTCCTTTGTCTCAAAGGAAGAGATCGTCTCTTGAGTCTGGCGCCTTAGACCGCTCGGCCATCCTGACATACATATGAAGAGAAAACAGACAAAATTAATAAAAACGTTTATTACACGTTTATCACTACACGACTATAGAAGAGACAACAGCTAATTCTAGGCAAAATTTGTTTAAAAGACCACGTTTATGGTAGTAGCAGATTGACGGATAGAAATATTTTCAAGACAATTACGTTTCGATTGTTGCGATTATTGATCAGACGCTTTTGTTGAGTATGTTCCTTATACCGCACCTGACATAAATATTCACGGCGAACAATGTTATAGTAATGTTTATCAGTATCGAACAAAGAGTGGAGGACCCGGGCATTGATCCCGGTACCTCTCGCATGCTAAGCGAGCGCTCTACCATTTGAGCTAGTCCCCCTGTGGTTGAAATTGATTCCGGAATTAAATATATTCCGTATAGAATAGGTAAAAAAAAGTCCCTTACATTACATCATATATGAAGGCCGAATCTCAGCGAAAACTTCACTTTGTTATGCTGAATAGTTTTAACAAACTTCACTTTGCAATGACGAATAGCTGCATTAACAATTCAAGGTTCAAAATTGATTTTTCATTTGTCAATTTTCCGGACAAGCTGAAATAAGAAATCATGATATGAAAATGATGACACAGATGTCTTTTTCAAGCATTTTTAAAATAGCGTGTTAAGAAATAGTATTTTTTTTCTTATGGTGAAAAATAGGTTTCTAATATTGTTGTAAGACTTCAATACTATACTATGGCGCAATTTGAACGCTATGAAAAATACTCACGCCCGATGAGGGACTCGAACCCGCGACCCTCAGATTAAAAGTCTGATGCTCTACCGACTGAGCTAACCGGGCATGTCAATCCTCACAGCTTGGAAAGCCCAATCAGCAGTCTAACTGGAAAACTATATGCATTTAAAACAGAGAAAAAGTTAATAGTCCCATGAGAATCAATAATAATTCTTTGGTAACGGTCAGATAAATCGAAAAGCGAGCCCGAAATTATAAGCTGCCGATAAAAAAGACAAAACATTCGAATAAAAACTTTTCAAAAGTCAACAATTCAATATCAAAAACAAGTGACAGTGTAATAACGTGAATTTTTTTTCGCGTGTACGTCTTCTAACTGGAATGAAACAAAAACTAGGATAAAAATGTTCTCGATGAAGTATAAGGAAGTGGAAATGAGGCGTGCTTTTTTATATGATTTTAATTGTAACCTATCGTAGAGTCATGCAAAGTTTAGCACTGTCAAGAACAAGGAATGTGTATGTACCTTTTAAAAATTATCGAGAGAAAAGTTTAAAGTGTATAGCCACTCTAGTGAGCTCCCAGGGTGTCTGACAAAAAATGTTGATTTTTTAGACCTGAAATTCATTCAAATTAGGTCCTTCTGAGCTAAAAATACTTTACAATTTGGAACATTTTTTGAATTTTTTTCCAACTGAACTTACACCAAGTTTGGGACTTTCGGCGCGTACTATGGGAGCTTCTTTAGAATTCAAGGGAATGGTTTCAAGGGTTTTAGAACCACTTTGGTAGGCTCCTAGGGTGTTTTTGGCAATTACTAAATGCTTTAGAATCGGTTTTGAGAGAGAAAAAAATTTTCGACTCGGCCATGCCGATAGGTAGTGTTTTGGTCAGAACCATAATTTTTGAAACTGTGAGGTCAATTTTCGACTAAGTCTGAAAAAAAATGTTGAATTTTTAGACCTAAAATTCATTCAAATTGGGTCCTTCTGAGCTCAAAAAACTATACAATTTAGAACATTTTTTGAATTTTTTTCAACTGAATTTACACCAGTTTGAGACTTAGTCATTTCGGCGCGTACTACGGGAGCTTCTTTAGAATTCAAGTGAATGGTTTCAAGGGTTTTAGAACTACTTCGGTAGGCTCCCAGGGTGTTTTTGGCAATTACTAGATGCTTTAGAATCGGTTTTGAGAGAAAAAAATTTTCGACTCGGTCATGCCGATAGGTAGTGTTTTGGTCAGAACCATAATTTTTGAAACGGCGAGGTCAATTTTCGACTAAGTCTGAAAAAAAATGTTGAATTTTTAGACCTAAAATTCATTCGAATTGGGTCCTTCTGAGCTCAAAAAACTATACAATTTGGAACATTTTTTGAATTTTTTTTCAACTAAATTTACACCAGTTTGGGACTTAGTCATTTCGGCGCGTACTACGGGAGCTTCTTTAGAATTCAAGGGAATGGTTTCAAGGGTTTTAGAACTACTTTGGTAGGCACCCAGGGTGTTTTTGGCAATTACTAAATGCTTTAGAATCGGTTTTGAGAGAAAAAAATTTTTCGACTCGGTCATGCTGATAGGTAGTATTTTGGTCAGAACCATAATTTTTGAAACGGTGAGGTCAATTTTCGACAAAGTCTAAAAAAAATGTTGATTTTTTAGACTTAAACTTTATTCAAATTGGGTCCTTCTGAGCTCAAAAATTTGTTCAATATAGAACATTTTTAACTAATTTTCTTCTCTGATTTTCAACCTAGTTTGGCTGTGAAAAACGGGGCTTAAAGAGATCCCTTTTTCAGTATTGAACAATAATGAGTCTCTAAATTTTGTGTTCCAGGATATCCACATTTTGTCAAAATTTTGTATGATAGTGCTCTATTCGTTTGTTGAGAAGGCTTGACTCCGTCGCATGTCTAACCCCTTGTCCTTAATAAATTGAACATATCGACTTTGTGGACTTGGAATTGACATATCTTTTTTCCGTTGAGCTTTTCCATCTTTGAACATTCTTGCAACCTTTTCTCGTCGCATTATGATTTACAAGAATACTACTTTATTTACCATTTCTTAGTAATCTTCTTTCAAATAATCAATCAACTTTCGAATAATTTCATTCCTTAGCTGCCTTTTTGGCCTCCAATGTGGCTTTCTTACCTCTCCATCATGGTGGGATTTCAATGTTTAAAAAGTATCCTCCCCGGCGGGGAATCGAACCCCGGTCTCCCGCGTGACAGGCGGGGATACTTACCACTATACTACCGAGGATGAAGATTGTGGCGAGTCATTGCTGACCGGTCGTAAAGTAGCAGTCGGTTCAATCACACTATTATCCTAAATAAAGTTGGTTTGAACACAACATTGCACCGTTGAATGCAAATTCGGTTTTTTGATTTTCCCAATATCGGGTTCACTTGTTTGTTATTAGTGGTATAAGATGGGTGTAATATCTCTGGGTTATTAAGCCTTTTTCTCTACTTCATACTTTGATTTTCTATTTAGAAATTGATAAATGATCAACGGTAGTAGAGTATGTCTAGCGTCATTTTCAGGGTGCATATGCATATTATATCCTCCAGTTATATGTTTTGAGCTACGCGTACGTTTTATCGTATGATGCAATTGATAGTTCGTTAAATTGGACTTGTTCTTAGCAGAGTGGCGCAGAGGAAGCGTGCTGGGCCCATAACCCAGAGGTCGGTGGATCGAAACCACCCTCTGCTACATAAAAACATGCTTTTGGCCATGCACGACACTAGAAATATTGTCTTTCGACTCCATGTTTCTTAATCGGAAAAAAAAAAATTTTGAAAAAAAATTTTTTTTAATAACATTTTCCGTACGCTTATGTTAGTGGTTCATTGTAGCTCTACATTTCGCAACCACCGATAGCTCAGTTGGTAGAGCGGAGGACTGTAGATGATTATCGAATAGCAGAGATCCTTAGGTCACTGGTTCAAATCCGGTTCGGTGGACATTTTAGTGTCAATCTTTATTAGTCCATCATTCATTTCACTTTAAATTTTTTTGTTACTTTCACTAGGAGAGTTTGTGACCACGAATTGTAAAGATTTTGACACGTAACAGTTTGAAAAAAGTTTCATCTTTAGCTGCGTTCCTTCTTTTTTTATTCAGAAAGTTGTCATTCCTGAGTACGTAAATCGTTTTAAATTATAAGCAGGAAAAAAGCCTTTTATGTGAAGTCGATAACATCTCAAAAGCGAAAAACAATCGTGTCAGAAGTGGGATTCGAACCCACGCCCACATTCGTGGACCAGAATGCTCCTTTGTCTCAAAGGAAGAGATCGTCTCTTGAGTCTGGCGCCTTAGACCGCTCGGCCATCCTGACATACATATGAAGAGAAAACAGACAAAATTAATAAAAACGTTTATTACACGTTTATCACTACACGACTATAGAAGAGACAACAGCTAATTCTAGGCAAAATTTGTTTAAAAGACCACGTTTATGGTAGTAGCAGATTGACGGATAGAAATATTTTCAAGACAATTACGTTTCGATTGTTGCGATTATTGATCAGACGCTTTTGTTGAGTATGTTCCTTATACCGCACCTGACATAAATATTCACGGCGAACAATGTTATAGTAATGTTTATCAGTATCGAACAAAGAGTGGAGGACCCGGGCATTGATCCCGGTACCTCTCGCATGCTAAGCGAGCGCTCTACCATTTGAGCTAGTCCCCCTGTGGTTGAAATTGATTCCGGAATTAAATATATTCCGTATAGAATAGGTAAAAAAAAGTCCCTTACATTACATCATATATGAAGGCCGAATCTCAGCGAAAACTTCACTTTGTTATGCTGAATAGTTTTAACAAACTTCACTTTGCAATGACGAATAGCTGCATTAACAATTCAAGGTTCAAAATTGATTTTTCATTTGTCAATTTTCCGGACAAGCTGAAATAAGAAATCATGATATGAAAATGATGACACAGATGTCTTTTTCAAGCATTTTTAAAATAGCGTGTTAAGAAATAGTATTTTTTTTCTTATGGTGAAAAATAGGTTTCTAATATTGTTGTAAGACTTCAATACTATACTATGGCGCAATTTGAACGCTATGAAAAATACTCACGCCCGATGAGGGACTCGAACCCGCGACCCTCAGATTAAAAGTCTGATGCTCTACCGACTGAGCTAACCGGGCATGTCAATCCTCACAGCTTGGAAAGCCCAATCAGCAGTCTAACTGGAAAACTATATGCATTTAAAACAGAGAAAAAGTTAATAGTCCCATGAGAATCAATAATAATTCTTTGGTAACGGTCAGATAAATCGAAAAGCGAGCCCGAAATTATAAGCTGCCGATAAAAAAGACAAAACATTCGAATAAAAACTTTTCAAAAGTCAACAATTCAATATCAAAAACAAGTGACAGTGTAATAACGTGAATTTTTTTTCGCGTGTACGTCTTCTAACTGGAATGAAACAAAAACTAGGATAAAAATGTTCTCGATGAAGTATAAGGAAGTGGAAATGAGGCGTGCTTTTTTATATGATTTTAATTGTATCCTATCGTAGAGTCATGCAAAGTTTAGCACTGTCAAGAACAAGGAATGTGTATGTACCTTTTAAAAATTATCGAGAGAAAAGTTTAAAGTGTATAGCCACTCTAGTGAGCTCCCAGGGTGTCTGACAAAAAATGTTGATTTTTTAGACCTGAAATTCATTCAAATTGGGTCCTTCTGAGCTAAAAATACTTTACAATTTGGAACATTTTTTGAATTTTTTTTCAACTGAACTTACACCCAGTTTGGGACTTAGTCATTTCGGCGCGTACTACGGGAGCTTCTTTAGAATTCAAGAGATTGGTTTCAAGGGTTTTAGAACTACTTTGGTAGGCTCCCAGGGTGTCTTTGGTAATTACTATATGCTTTAGAATCGGTTTTGAGAGAAAAAAAATTTTCGACTCGGCCATGCCGATAGGTAGTGTTTTGGTCAGAACCATAATTTTTGAAACTGTGAGGTCAATTTTCGACTAAGTCTGAAAAAAAATGTTGAATTTTTAGACCTAAAATTCATTCAAATTGGGTCCTTCTGAGCTCAAAAAACTATACAATTTAGAACATTTTTTGAATTTTTTTTCAACTGAATTTACACCAGTTTGAGACTTAGTCATTTCGGCGCGTACTACGGGAGCTTCTTTAGAATTCAAGTGAATGGTTTCAAGGGTTTTAGAACTACTTCGGTAGGCTCCCAGGGTGTTTTTGGCAATTACTAGATGCTTTAGAATCGGTTTTGAGAGAAAAAAAATTTTCGACTCGGCCATGCCGATAGGTAGTGTTTTGGTCAGAACCATAATTTTTGAAACTGTGAGGTCAATTTTCGACTAAGTCTGAAAAAAAATGTTGAATTTTTAGACCTAAAATTCATTCAAATTGGGTCCTTCTGAGCTCAAAAAACTATACAATTTGAAACATTTTTTGAATTTTTTTTCAACTGAATTTACACCAGTTTGGGACTTAGTCATTTCGGCGCGTACTACGGGAGCTTCTTTAGAATTCAAGAGATTGGTTTCAAGGGTTTTAGAACTACTTTGGTAGGCTCCCAGGGTGTCTTTGGTAATTACTATATGCTTTAGAATCGGTTTTGAGAGAAAAAAAATTTTCGACTCGGCCATGCCGATAGGTAGTGTTTTGGTCAGAACCATAATTTTTGAAAATGTGAGGTCAATTTTCGACTAAGTCTGAAAAAAAATGTTGAATTTTTAGACCTAAAATTCATTCAAATTGGGTCCTTCTGAGCTCGAAAAACTATACAATTTAGAACATTTTTTGAATTTTTTTTCAACTGAATTTACACCAGTTTGAGACTTAGTCATTTCGGCGCGTACTACGGGAGCTTCTTTAGAATTCAAGTGAATGGTTTCAAGGGTTTTAGAACTACTTCGGTAGGCTCCCAGGGTGTTTTTGGCAATTACTAAATGCTTTAGAATCGGTTTTGAGAGAAAAAAAATTTTCGACTCGGCCATGCCGATAGGTAGTGTTTTGGTCAGAACCATAATTTTTTAAACTGTGAGGTCAATTTTCGACTAAGTCTGAAAAAAAATGTTGAATTTTTAGACCTAAAATTCATTCGAATTGGGTCCTTTTGAGCTCAAAAAACTATACAATTTAGAACATTTTTTGAATTTTTTTTCAACTGAATTTACACCAGTTTGAGACTTAGTCATTTCGGCGCGTACTACGGGAGCTTCTTTAGAATTCAAGGGAATGGTTTCAAGGGTTTTAGAACTACTTTGGTAGGCTCCCAGGGTGTTTTTGGCAATTACTAGATGCTTTAGAATCGGTTTTGAGAGAAAAAAATTTTTCGACTCGGTCATGCTGATAGGTAGTATTTTGGTCAGAACCATAATTTTTGAAACGGTGAGGTCAATTTTCGACAAAGTCTAAAAAAAATGTTGATTTTTTAGACTTAAACTTTATTCAAATTGGGTCCTTCTGAGCTCAAAAATTTGTTCAATATAGAACATTTTTAACTAATTTTCTTCTCTGATTTTCAACCTAGTTTGGCTGTGAAAAACGGGGCTTAAAGAGATCCCTTTTTCAGTATTGAACAATAATGAGTCTCTAAATTTTGTGTTCCAGGATATCCACATTTTGTCAAAATTTTGTATGATAGTGCTCTATTCGTTTGTTGAGAAGGCTTGACTCCGTCGCATGTCTAACCCCTTGTCCTTAATAAATTGAACATATCGACTTTGTGGACTTGGAATTGACATATCTTTTTTCCGTTGAGCTTTTCCATCTTTGAACATTCTTGCAACCTTTTCTCGTCGCATTATGATTTACAAGAATACTACTTTATTTACCATTTCTTAGTAATCTTCTTTCAAATAATCAATCAACTTTCGAATAATTTCATTCCTTAGCTGCCTTTTTGGCCTCCAATGTGGCTTTCTTACCTCTCCATCATGGTGGGATTTCAATGTTTAAAAAGTATCCTCCCCGGCGGGGAATCGAACCCCGGTCTCCCGCGTGACAGGCGGGGATACTTACCACTATACTACCGAGGATGAAGATTGTGGCGAGTCATTGCTGACCGGTCGTAAAGTAGCAGTCGGTTCAATCACACTATTATCCTAAATAAAGTTGGTTTGAACACAACATTGCACCGTTGAATGCAAATTCGGTTTTTTGATTTTCCCAATATCGGGTTCACTTGTTTGTTATTAGTGGTATAAGATGGGTGTAATATCTCTGGGTTATTAAGCCTTTTTCTCTACTTCATACTTTGATTTTCTATTTAGAAATTGATAAATGATCAACGGTAGTAGAGTATGTCTAGCGTCATTTTCAGGGTGCATATGCATATTATATCCTCCAGTTATATGTTTTGAGCTACGCGTACGTTTTATCGTATGATGCAATTGATAGTTCGTTAAATTGGACTTGTTCTTAGCAGAGTGGCGCAGAGGAAGCGTGCTGGGCCCATAACCCAGAGGTCGGTGGATCGAAACCACCCTCTGCTACATAAAAACATGCTTTTGGCCATGCACGACACTAGAAATATTGTCTTTCGACTCCATGTTTCTTAATCGGAAAAAAAAAAAATTTTGAAAAAAAAATTTTTTTTAATAACATTTTCCGTACGCTTATGTTAGTGGTTCATTGTAGCTCTACATTTCGCAACCACCGATAGCTCAGTTGGTAGAGCGGAGGACTGTAGATGATTATCGAATAGCAGAGATCCTTAGGTCACTGGTTCAAATCCGGTTCGGTGGACATTTTAGTGTCAATCTTTATTAGTCCATCATTCATTTCACTTTAAATTTTTTTGTTACTTTCACTAGGAGAGTTTGTGACCACGAATTGTAAAGATTTTGACACGTAACAGTTTGAAAAAAGTTTCATCTTTAGCTGCGTTCCTTCTTTTTTTATTCAGAAAGTTGTCATTCCTGAGTACGTAAATCGTTTTAAATTATAAGCAGGAAAAAAGCCTTTTATGTGAAGTCGATAACATCTCAAAAGCGAAAAACAATCGTGTCAGAAGTGGGATTCGAACCCACGCCCACATTCGTGGACCAGAATGCTCCTTTGTCTCAAAGGAAGAGATCGTCTCTTGAGTCTGGCGCCTTAGACCGCTCGGCCATCCTGACATACATATGAAGAGAAAACAGACAAAATTAATAAAAACGTTTATTACACGTTTATCACTACACGACTATAGAAGAGACAACAGCTAATTCTAGGCAAAATTTGTTTAAAAGACCACGTTTATGGTAGTAGCAGATTGACGGATAGAAATATTTTCAAGACAATTACGTTTCGATTGTTGCGATTATTGATCAGACGCTTTTGTTGAGTATGTTCCTTATACCGCACCTGACATAAATATTCACGGCGAACAATGTTATAGTAATGTTTATCAGTATCGAACAAAGAGTGGAGGACCCGGGCATTGATCCCGGTACCTCTCGCATGCTAAGCGAGCGCTCTACCATTTGAGCTAGTCCCCCTGTGGTTGAAATTGATTCCGGAATTAAATATATTCCGTATAGAATAGGTAAAAAAAAGTCCCTTACATTACATCATATATGAAGGCCGAATCTCAGCGAAAACTTCACTTTGTTATGCTGAATAGTTTTAACAAACTTCACTTTGCAATGACGAATAGCTGCATTAACAATTCAAGGTTCAAAATTGATTTTTCATTTGTCAATTTTCCGGACAAGCTGAAATAAGAAATCATGATATGAAAATGATGACACAGATGTCTTTTTCAAGCATTTTTAAAATAGCGTGTTAAGAAATAGTATTTTTTTTCTTATGGTGAAAAATAGGTTTCTAATATTGTTGTAAGACTTCAATACTATACTATGGCGCAATTTGAACGCTATGAAAAATACTCACGCCCGATGAGGGACTCGAACCCGCGACCCTCAGATTAAAAGTCTGATGCTCTACCGACTGAGCTAACCGGGCATGTCAATCCTCACAGCTTGGAAAGCCCAATCAGCAGTCTAACTGGAAAACTATATGCATTTAAAACAGAGAAAAAGTTAATAGTCCCATGAGAATCAATAATAATTCTTTGGTAACGGTCAGATAAATCGAAAAGCGAGCCCGAAATTATAAGCTGCCGATAAAAAAGACAAAACATTCGAATAAAAACTTTTCAAAAGTCAACAATTCAATATCAAAAACAAGTGACAGTGTAATAACGTGAATTTTTTTTCGCGTGTACGTCTTCTAACTGGAATGAAACAAAAACTAGGATAAAAATGTTCTCGATGAAGTATAAGGAAGTGGAAATGAGGCGTGCTTTTTTATATGATTTTAATTGTATCCTATCGTAGAGTCATGCAAAGTTTAGCACTGTCAAGAACAAGGAATGTGTATGTACCTTTTAAAAATTATCGAGAGAAAAGTTTAAAGTGTATAGCCACTCTAGTGAGCTCCCAGGGTGTCTGACAAAAAATGTTGATTTTTTAGACCTGAAATTCATTCAAATTGGGTCCTTCTGAGCTAAAAATACTTTACAATTTGGAACATTTTTTGAATTTTTTTTCAACTGAACTTACACCCAGTTTGGGACTTAGTCATTTCGGCGCGTACTACGGGAGCTTCTTTAGAATTCAAGAGATTGGTTTCAAGGGTTTTAGAACTACTTTGGTAGGCTCCCAGGGTGTCTTTGGTAATTACTATATGCTTTAGAATCGGTTTTGAGAGAAAAAAAATTTTCGACTCGGCCATGCCGATAGGTAGTGTTTTGGTCAGAACCATAATTTTTGAAACTGTGAGGTCAATTTTCGACTAAGTCTGAAAAAAAATGTTGAATTTTTAGACCTAAAATTCATTCAAATTGGGTCCTTCTGAGCTCAAAAAACTATACAATTTAGAACATTTTTTGAATTTTTTTTCAACTGAATTTACACCAGTTTGAGACTTAGTCATTTCGGCGCGTACTACGGGAGCTTCTTTAGAATTCAAGTGAATGGTTTCAAGGGTTTTAGAACTACTTCGGTAGGCTCCCAGGGTGTTTTTGGCAATTACTAGATGCTTTAGAATCGGTTTTGAGAGAAAAAAAATTTTCGACTCGGCCATGCCGATAGGTAGTGTTTTGGTCAGAACCATAATTTTTGAAACTGTGAGGTCAATTTTCGACTAAGTCTGAAAAAAAATGTTGAATTTTTAGACCTAAAATTCATTCAAATTGGGTCCTTCTGAGCTCAAAAAACTATACAATTTGAAACATTTTTTGAATTTTTTTTCAACTGAATTTACACCAGTTTGGGACTTAGTCATTTCGGCGCGTACTACGGGAGCTTCTTTAGAATTCAAGAGATTGGTTTCAAGGGTTTTAGAACTACTTTGGTAGGCTCCCAGGGTGTCTTTGGTAATTACTATATGCTTTAGAATCGGTTTTGAGAGAAAAAAAATTTTCGACTCGGCCATGCCGATAGGTAGTGTTTTGGTCAGAACCATAATTTTGAAAATGTGAGGTCAATTTTCGACTAAGTCTGAAAAAAAATGTTGAATTTTTAGACCTAAAATTCATTCAAATTGGGTCCTTCTGAGCTCGAAAAACTATACAATTTAGAACATTTTTTGAATTTTTTTTCAACTGAATTTACACCAGTTTGAGACTTAGTCATTTCGGCGCGTACTACGGGAGCTTCTTTAGAATTCAAGTGAATGGTTTCAAGGGTTTTAGAACTACTTCGGTAGGCTCCCAGGGTGTTTTTGGCAATTACTAAATGCTTTAGAATCGGTTTTGAGAGAAAAAAAATTTTCGACTCGGCCATGCCGATAGGTAGTGTTTTGGTCAGAACCATAATTTTTTAAACTGTGAGGTCAATTTTCGACTAAGTCTGAAAAAAAATGTTGAATTTTTAGACCTAAAATTCATTCGAATTGGGTCCTTTTGAGCTCAAAAAACTATACAATTTAGAACATTTTTTGAATTTTTTTTCAACTGAATTTACACCAGTTTGAGACTTAGTCATTTCGGCGCGTACTACGGGAGCTTCTTTAGAATTCAAGGGAATGGTTTCAAGGGTTTTAGAACTACTTTGGTAGGCTCCCAGGGTGTTTTTGGCAATTACTAGATGCTTTAGAATCGGTTTTGAGAGAAAAAAATTTTTCGACTCGGTCATGCTGATAGGTAGTATTTTGGTCAGAACCATAATTTTTGAAACGGTGAGGTCAATTTTCGACTAAGTCTAAAAAAATGTTGATTTTTAGACTTAAACTTTATTCAAATTGGGTCCTTCTGAGCTCAAAAATTTGTTCAATATAGAACATTTTTAAGTAATTTTCTTCTCTGATTTTCAACCTAGTTTGGCTGTGAAAAACGGAGCTTAAAGAGATCCCTTTTTCAGTATTGAACAATAATGAGTCTCTAGATTTTGTGTTCCAGGATATCCACATTTTGTCAAAATTTTGTATGATAGTGCTCTATTCGTTTGTTGAGAAGGCTTGACTCCGTCGCATGTCTAACCCCTTGTCCTTAATAAATTGAACATATCGACTTTGTGGACTTGACATATCTTTTTTCCGTTGAGCTTTTCCATCTTTGAACATTCTTGCAACCTTTTCTCGTCGCATTATGATTTACAAGAATACTACTTTATTTACCATTTCTTAGTAATCTTCTTTCAAATAATCAATCAACTTTCGAATAATTTCATTCCTAAGCTGCCTTTTTGGCCTCCAATGTGGCTTTCTTACCTCTCCATCATGGTGGGATTTCAATGTTTAAAAAGTATCCTCCCCGGCGGGGAATCGAACCCCGGTCTCCCGCGTGACAGGCGGGGATACTTACCACTATACTACCGAGGATGAAGATTGTGGCGAGTCATTGCTGACCGGTCGTAAAGTAGCAGTCGGTTCAATCACACTATTATCCTAAATAAAGTTGGTTTGAACACAACATTGCACCGTTGAATGCAAATTCGGTTTTTTGATTTTCCCAATATCGGGTTCACTTGTTTGTTATTAGTGGTATAAGATGGGTGTAATATCTCTGGGTTATTAAGCCTTTTTCTCTACTTCATACTTTGATTTTCTATTTAGAAATTGATAAATGATCAACGGTAGTAGAGTATGTCTAGCGTCATTTTCAGGGTGCATATGCATATTATATCCTCCAGTTATATGTTTTGAGCTACGCGTACGTTTTATCGTATGATGCAATTGATAGTTCGTTAAATTGGACTTGTTCTTAGCAGAGTGGCGCAGAGGAAGCGTGCTGGGCCCATAACCCAGAGGTCGGTGGATCGAAACCACCCTCTGCTACATAAAAACATGCTTTTGGCCATGCACGACACTAGAAATATTGTCTTTCGACTCCATGTTTCTTAATCGGAAAAAAAAAAATTTTGAAAAAAAAATTTTTTTTAATAACATTTTCCGTACGCTTATGTTAGTGGTTCATTGTAGCTCTACATTTCGCAACCACCGATAGCTCAGTTGGTAGAGCGGAGGACTGTAGATGATTATCGAATAGCAGAGATCCTTAGGTCACTGGTTCAAATCCGGTTCGGTGGACATTTTAGTGTCAATCTTTATTAGTCCATCATTCATTTCACTTTAAATTTTTTTGTTACTTTCACTAGGAGAGTTTGTGACCACGAATTGTAAAGATTTTGACACGTAACAGTTTGAAAAAAGTTTCATCTTTAGCTGCGTTCCTTCTTTTTTTATTCAGAAAGTTGTCATTCCTGAGTACGTAAATCGTTTTAAATTATAAGCAGGAAAAAAGCCTTTTATGTGTAGTCGATAACATGAGGATCATGAGCAATTCAAGTGTTTCAAATGAAAAAAAATCACCTTAGTTGAATGTATTTTGAAGCTCAAAAGAACTGTACTAGCCTGGATTCAATTTTTAGCATAAATTTGACCCTGTTAGAACATGTTTTGATTAGATTAATTTGGTAGTAGAATGACCAATTTTGAAGCTTCCTTTTAAAAATCTTCCTTGGAATGTGCAAGACCAAATGTAAAGTAAGCCTTTCTTCAAGATATCTCATTTACACGTTTTTTTTTTTATTAGAACACCTAAAATTTGGCTGAGCCTGGATGTGCTTATTTTTTTAGCAATTTTCAGCCTAAAATGTTCTTAAATGCGTTCTTAATTTTTCAGACTACTCTAAATCGACAATATGATACAAAATAAAGAGCACTTAAATTTGGCAAAATTTGGACAATATTTGACTCACGACTTTTGAAGATCCACCCCCAAATTCGGTTAAAACTGCTTAAAAAGAGGAAAAAATTGTAGTTTCTTGTCATTTTTTTCCAAACTGAGGCTGGGCATGTTCTTAAGATGTTCTTAATTTTTCGACGAATTTCAGCCTATATGTTCTTATAAACTAGGTTGTAATAAAAAAAAAAAACGTGTATTATATTTACAATTTACTTTTACTAGCTACTAGCCCATGAACGTAGTTTAAGTTGTTTTAGACCTTATTAGAGTGGATAGTGAAAGTGACAAACACCAGGGTGGCAAGCACCCTATAGATTGGGTTTCTTTACGTTGACCATTCAATAACTTGTGGTTATCACTATTGTTGCTTGCGTTTCTTGCTTGAAACAGCTAATCGAGTTTTATTATTTCAGTAGATTCTAGTTTTTATTTCTAAGTGTATTTTTTTGATAAAAATGAGATATAAAAGTAGGAAGCCTACTCGTCTTTCGTTAACCTTCTTATCTTCAAAATTTAGCAAAATTGCCTTCGCGTCGAACCTGCCTCGCTTTACAGAAGTATTAAAGCCTGATTGGGATGGAATTTTTATTTTTATCTTACGATTTTTAATTTAGTTTTACTTTGTTAGTCTAGAACCGTTCGCTGCATTGCGCATGTAACCTGAGAAGATCAAATATTCTTTACTTGTTAGTAAATTTCTCCGTCTCGTAAGTTTGAGAAGAAAAACATAATACACGAATTTCATCACAATCAACTGTTTTGGACAACCATTGAGCAACAAATTAATACTTGATAAACGGCAATATGGGTATGACGCTTTTATGTTATGCTCGTATAGTATGGATAACAATATTTTACAAACATCTGGCATATATTGTTTTGTGGCTTTTCATAGCTGCTGATAAGATTTGAAAATTTTGATATGCCACCTGCGAATATAAATTCATTGTGGGTTTATTGCGTTGATTAGAAGTATACTTTAGAATACTGGAAGATCTCATTTCTATTTTAATTTACTGATTCATTATTTTTCTGAAAATCTCACGGAAATTTCATCAAAATATGGATCCTGCACCCCAAATGAATGCTTTATAAATGAAATAATACGGGATAACGATGTCTTGCAGTGTAGGAAGTGTCAAAGATTTGTTCATTATGCCTGTTCGGAGCTTCCAGCCTACCAAGTACAGATTTGCCTTCAGTACAAAGCAAGGAGATTCGAATGTGCGAAATGCATCAAAGTCACGCAAATATTATTAGAGAAGTTCAAAACAAGTAAACAAAGAACGACCAATAACAAGGCAACAAATACTGGAGGTAAAGAGAAAGATCAAGATGAGCAATGTGTTTTCGCTAGACTGGATAGACTGGAGAAGAAGATCGACGATCTTGTAAACAAAGATGATGTCGTTAAAGGATCCAAACAACAGCAGACATACGCTAGCATTACTAAAGATGAGCTAAAGAAACAAGAGGTAAAGATCAAGAATTTCATCAAAGAAGAGAAAGAAGAAGAACGATGGTTAAACTTAACAAAGTACAATATCATTGTTCACAACCTCGGAGAGAACAAAGATGAAGACCTAGAAGAACAACGTGTAGGTGATAAGGATAATGTTGAAGAAGTTGTACAAAACCAAATGGGATTAAAGGTAAACATCGTCAGCGCAGAAAGAATAGGAGCTCGGAAGGACGAAATGTTCAAAACAAAAAGATGGCGACCCTTGAAAGTCGTGCTAAAGAACGAAGAAGAGAAACGTCATATTCTGGCATCAGTCCACAAATTAGAGAAAGACGAATTTAGAGTATCCGACGATTTTTCGAAGAAAGAACGCGAAACCATCAAAGAGTGGCATAGGAAGGCAAAGGAGAAAACAGAATTACAAAAGGATGGCAACTGGATATATAAGGTTAGAGGAAGTCCTCGGACAAAACTCTACTTTAAGAAGATCTATAACAAACCTGTTACTGAAAATGAAATATTGTAAAGACGACTGGTTAAGAGGCCCACCGTGCGCCTACAACTGTAAAATTGTAAAATGTTAAGCATGATTATTTCATAGAGGTCGATAGACCTGAGAAATATATTACTGTAAATTAAAAAAAAAATTAAAGACTACCTCAATGTAAACCAAAACTAAAAATATGGTTTAAATCGACATTATTTGATATCTTTCGTTTTTCCTCCTTAACTTTTAAACGGTTAAACATGTTCGTACTAGGGGGGTTTGGTTTTGCTAGGTGGGGAAAACAATGCTAAAAGCTCCTGAAATAGTAAAGCTTCTGGCATGAAATTTTCAGTAAATTCCTAACTTTTATTATTTAGCTTCAAAATAAAATTTTTTTTGACACCTAAAAGATTTCACACATTGAACATGATCCCATTTCTGTAAGGCGACATACAGATTGGCACAAAGATTGGCACATTTTTCAGTAGAGTTTTATTTATTATGTTAAATATAACGTTCAAAACGTAATTTATTGAATGTCTAAGATAAAATAAGCCTATCAAGGAATATTTTTGTAAGGTCTTTGTTTGTTTACAATTCTTCAGAAGAACAAAGGACATTTTTGACTTTAGGCAAGATGAGTGACGTCATTGAATTTTTTTTACCCTACAGGACAAGGACCTTGTGTTCGAAATTTCATTCAATAAAACTTACGGTCAAAAATTACGGCATGTTACCCCTTCCCTTAGATCTAAATAACCGCTAATTGCCTGGTATTAACCCTATCTACCCTGTGTGTGCTCCGAGAAAATTATTTTGAATGGTTGACTAAAATTTTTTGACTTTTCTATGAATTCATATTTACAAATTGACTGGAAAAAAAAATATATAAATTCCACCCACGTTAGCCACAGTGGCTTTTTCTTCAGCAAGTAACCGCCAAACCACACAAGTCCAGAAATGAATAAATGGTCATAAAATCTGAACCTTTTGGCAAAATGACCTGAAATCGTGTACAATGGTTCATTATCTGATACGAAACAAGACTGCATAAAAATAATTTCCTGAAAATACCTATATCACAATGTCAATTTTTTAGGACAGGCCGATGGCCAATTTCAAACTTTTTGATCTTATTGCCTGCCACCATTTAAAAAATCTTAAACAACTCTATCACCAAAACTAAAACTACTTCTCTGTCAATTTTCATGACAAAAGAAAATTATCACATCAAAATTTGAAAGCACACAGAAATAAATTTTGGAAATTTTGAAAAAAATTCTGTTAAATTCTCTGTTCTATCATTTGAAAGAAATATAAAGTTTTATCTTTTATGAGCATACAAACATTCAGAAACAGGCTCCGATATGCTTAGGTCGAGGGCTTACATATAAATCACAAGAAAAATTTGAGAGAAGTTCCGAAAATCTGCAAAATCCCAGCCAAAAACCGACAAAATTAGGAGAATACATCTTTCATAGACTCATGGTATACTTAATAGGCTAAATTTTTGCAACATCGGAGCCTAAATATGCTTCAAAGTACAATTTTTATAGAGAAAAGCATAAATCTGAACATTCAATTGAGCTTTTTCAAAAAACATGACGTCATCATTTTTAGGGTGCCCCTTTCGATTGTTTTTTAAGTTGTTCTTTATATGATGGTGTTTATACATGAAAAGTCTCATGGAAATTGAACTATCATCTCAGAAGTAATTGAACGCGGACACAATGTGTCTCCATGGGGCAACATAAAACCCTGACCCCCACGGTACAAGAGGGTTAATAGGGTTAACGTTAATTCATACTAGGATGGTTCAGAGTTAGGGGTTTTGCTGTACCACCCTGAAATTTGGCACATAAGATCCTTGTCAAATAAGACAAAAGCTTTTGACAAAAAAGTTTTTTTGATGACGTCACTCATCATGCCCGAAGTGAGAAAAAAACAAAAATTTCCTTTGTTCTTATAAATGGCTATTGTAATCTAACAAAGGCTTTAGAAAAAAGTTACCTGAGTCTAAAATGCTTATTCTATCCTAAATATTCAATGAATTATAGTCTAAACGATATATTTGACATAAAGTATAAATTTGTATCGGAAAAGTGTTAATTTTTGTGACACCTTACTGTCAGAAATGTCATCATACTCAATTGTTGGGAATTTTGTCCAGGTTCTGGTGAAAATTTACATAATTCTACTGGACTACAAGGTGTGGAAACTTTTAGGTGTCAAATTTTTTTTTATTTTGAAGCTAAATAAAAGTTAAGAATTTACAGAAAATTTCATGGCTAAAGCTCTATCATTACAGGAGCTATTAACATTGGTTTGAACTCCAAACAGAAACAGTCCCTTCTATATCAAAAGCTGTATTATTTCAGAAGTACAAATAGGGTTAACCCTATTCGACTTAAGGAGGGCTGTTCAATTGAGATTGAGATTGAGATTGAGGTTGAGATTGAGATTGAGATTGAGATTGAGATTGAAATGCGAATGCGAATGCGAATGCGAACGCGAACGCGAACATGAACGGGAACGGGAACGGGAACGGGAACGGGAACGGGAATGGAAATGGAAATGGAAATGGAAATGGAAATGGAAATGGAAATGGAAATGGAAATGGAAATGGAAATGGAAATGGAAATGGAAATGGAAATTAAATTAAAATGTAACTGAAATGAAACTGAAATGAAGTTGAATTGGAAATGAAATTAAAATGAAATTGAAATAAAATTGAAATTAAATGAAATTAAAATTAAATTAAAATTAAATTGAATTGAAATGAAAATGAAGATTAAATCAAAATGACAATTAAATGAAATCGAAAATTAAAATGAAACTAAATTGAAATGAAATTAAAATGAAACGAAATTCAAATAAATTTAAAATGAAAATGAAAGGATATTAAAATGAAATTGAAATTCAATTAAAATAAATTTTGAAATGAATTAAAATGAAAGTAAATTTAAATTTAATTGAGCTTTTTACTGTTTTTCGATCAGCTAATTCGTTATATCGCTAATGTCTCTGTAGGCCACCATACTTGCCTTGAACTTGGTTTGTTGTTTAACCTTTTTGTGGTCTTGACTTTGTAAGAGTATATTTCTTTGTATTCGTGTGTGAATTTCTGTATTTCTTATGTTTGTTTGGACTGCCGGTCGGTTCAGGGTTATGAAATCTGGGAGAGGGAAAGTGATGTACGTCCTTAAAACATGTTACACCTGTCGCAAATTTCGGACTTCAGATTACATTATATTTTTGTTGGGCTTTTGGGTATTTTTTAGTGTTTTGATTATTGTGATTGCTGTGTATATGTTTCTTCTTAGCTTTTTAAAATTTATATCTGTTAGTTTGTCGGGGCCCTCCTTCTTTTTGCATGAAATTCTCATTTCTTGACAGAATGTCGGATTGGTTTGATTTACACCTTTCAGAAAAATTCAAAGAAATGGAAAAACTGTTTAATTATGACAATATTAGACCATTCTCATTCTTTTTCTTTTATTTAGTATATTTAACATTACTTTCTTTCCTTGAGGTCAGATCTCTGACCTTAACCAGTATGAAACCTTCAACTATTCATATGCAAATACAAAACCCACAAAACAAGAGGACAAGACATTTTCAGCACCTTGACGTTGCATTCTTTGTATAAAAACTTTGGCCTTAACTTTCAAGTCCTTGAAAAGTAACGTAGAACAAGGAAACATGAGGAGTTCACCAAAAAAAGAAGAATAAGAAATAGATTCTGGCAAGTTGCTATCTTTATGTAGCATTCGGACTATAGAAAAAGAAATGCATTCCGTTTATCAAACACCATTCCGTCTTTGATGGTAAAATCCAGGTTTTAAAAAACAACTTGATTACCAATTTTGATTTCTAGTTCATCTGGGTAGATTTCTCTATACATATATTGAAACAAGTTAACGTCAGTGATAGATAAGATAAGCCCAAAATAGTACCCAATAGATTTCCATGGGAATCCCAATCACCTGACACATAATAATATCACGTGCATTGAAAAAATTTTCTGTCAGATTTCAAAGAATTTAGTGTTAAAGACACAGAAGATTTGGGTTTTGTTTTTGAATAATACGCTTTATCATTTTTAGAAATAGAGATAAACTTGCGATTACCTGCATCAAAAACACAATCAATAACAAATAATAAATCGAGCCATCAAACTATCAATTCATCAACCCATCATCCCTTCACCCGTTTAGTTGATTTTGCTGATTTCGATTTTATTTTGTCAAATACTTCTGAAAGAAAACTAAAAGTGCTAACGTCAGCAAAACCTTTTTTATGAATAACCCTAGTTGTGATCTATTATAATTTTGGGCTGCAAACTTAACTTAACTAAGCATGATAAACCTCCGCCCGACTTTCCAGTATGCTTATAAATTTATATGACTTCTATTATTTAACATTTCTTTATCAAATAACACCCCGCGGGGATGGGATTAAAGAAATACAAAAGACGGATATATGTGACTAAAATTTGGTTAACAGGTTTCTTATGGGTCGAATTCCCACCCATCAAAAAAAACCTGGGCTTTTTATGATGGCAATTTATGATGATGTTAAGTTTCGGTACAAACCCCTGCCAACAAGATAAAGTATCAAAAAACAAGTTTCGCCCATTTCTTCTGGAAGATCATGAAAAGTGTTTAACGGAAATGGGGTGATATTCAAAATTTCATCAATTAGACCCCTTTATGTTAGTCACAACAGCCGAAAATCTGCCATACTTCCTTGTGACGATTTAAACTTTCAATTTTTTATTTTCAAATTAATATCAGAAAATGGGATTTCAAGCAAAACAACGAAATATGATTGGAGTGCTTGCATAGCTGGATCACGAATTGTTTGGGCTCAACAATTTTTACTAACCCTAACAGACCCACTCAAGACCTTTAATGATATCTTACCGAAGTCATTGAAATTTTAAACTCAAATAACTTGGGAACTAGTACGTTTCAAGGCCCATCTTTTGACCCCAATTTGAAAAAGTTGTATCTGGCAAGTATATCTAGTAATTGACTCTAGGGAATGGGGATTTTTGGTTCATTTCTGTCCATTTTATGGCATCTTATTGATGTTATTTAAAATTATTATCAATTTAAAAACACATGATCTTTTGAGTGCATAAGTTAAAATCTAGTTTGGAAAAGTTTTAGCTAATTTTGTTTTCAGAAGTAGTTCAAATTGACTTCATCAAATCATCAAATGCAGTATGCGGCTCTTTGACTTATAAGGAAACTTTTGGCTGAATGTGTTTTTTTTTCAAGTTAAAAATCTAACTCTTTGAAAAACTCTTTCAACGAAGGCTCATATCATTATGACACACAAGTCTTTGTACGTTAAAGTTGTATACACGGTGGCTGAGGGACTTGACAACTGAATGGTTCAATGCTTTATGATTCATGGCTTAAAGTGTTGACATGACGCCTTGATGACATTACATATTGATGGCTTGTCGCCTAGATTGCTTGATGCATTGACGCCTGGATGGTTTTACTACTTAATGGCTTTATGGCTCCATGCCTTGATGGTTTTATTCTTCATACATATTAGGGGTAGGGAATGGCCTCCCTTAATACGAAGTACGAAGTATTTATGACATTTTTGGTAAAAATTTCGACACCATCAATGATGTTATTGTTACGAGACAACGTCATTATATTTTGAAAATATTGATAGTATGAACCAACCCCATCTCTTTTTTCAATTTATTGGATTCAAACTAAGTCTCTTAGCTTTCTTATGATTCTGATAGTGTTCACGAAAGGCACTTTGACAATACCTTTCATAAAACAGAAATTTATCGAATTTTCTACAACAAAAACAGAAGATCGAGCATTAAAGTAGCAAGATCTTCAGATGGCAAAATCGCAAACAAAAGGAAAAGGTTGAAGAAAATGACAATCCAGCAACAGACGTAGAGAAAAAATTCCCCAAGTTTGACAAAAGAGAATTCGTTGATAACTGTTGAGCTTGTCATGATGGAGGCAGATAGAAAAGACAATTGAGCTTTATGCTGGAAAAACTAGTATATTCAATAGTAAAAACGTTATGCGTAGCTAATCTACCATTATGGAAAAAGACATAATAAAATACGGAACATAAAGCAAGTAAGACAAATAATAGCTAAAAACATAATAAAAATATCAACACTCCCTCTTGAGGATTACTTTCATTTTCGTTTACTGTCCGAAAAGAAATTGTCCGAATTTGACTAGGAGATGTCTTTTTGGTGGTTTGGTGAAGACATCTGCAACATTGTCATCAGATGGTACATAATCAATAACTACATTTCCATTCGAATAGACTTCTCGAATAAAGTGGTAACGAATATCAATGTGTTTCGATTTAGAATGTTTAACAGGGTTCTTAATCAATGACAATGCTCCTTGATTGTCGTTCTTGATGATGGTTGGTTGTAAATCGTGCTCTGTCAGTTCATTTAGAAGACGAGCAAGATAGATGGTTTCTTGACATGTGATTGACAACGAAACGTATTCGGCTTCACAAGTCGATAGTGCAACGGAGGTTTGCTTCTTGGATTTCCAACTGATTGGTGGACCATGTTCGGTGATGCTAATGTGATAACCAGTGATGCTACGACGGTCATCAGTTGAAGACGCCCAATCAGCGTCGAAGAATGCGTGGATTCGAAGGTTGAACTGCGATTTTCGGAAAGTTAAATGTCTATCAACAGTTCCTTTGATGTATTGGAAGACGTGTTTGAGCATTGCCCAATCTGATGATTCAGGGCAAGATAGATGTCGAGATAATTTCGTCACGACAAAAGCGATATCGGGTCTTGTGCACGTCATAGCGTAAATTAGACTTCCAACCATTTTACGGTACTTCTGGTTGTCGGTCTCGTCGGATTTTGAATCATTGTAAGCTTTGAGGTTTTGCTCACATGGTGTAGATCGGGGTTTACAGTCCCATAGATTAAAAGTTTTTAAAACAGCTTCAAGGTAATGTGATTGCGACATGGTGATGAATTCCTCTGTCTGTTTGAAGTTTATACCGAGGAAGGTAGATAGTTGTCCGAGGTCTTTCATCTTAAATTTTGATGAAAATTTTGATTTCAGTTGTGCCATGTGGGATAATAATGTCGTCTACCCAAACGAGTAGGATGGCGGTTCCACCCTGTTGAAAATAGACGCATGGGTCTGCTGTTGATTGCTTGAAGGATAGTTCGTTAATGAGATAATCGTGTACAAGAGTGTGCCAATTACGACCGCTCTGTTTTAATCCGTAAAGCGACTTGTTCAACTTCCACACTTTATTGACGGGTTCATATCCTTCCGGTGGAGTAACATATACGTCCTCATCGATTGGAGCGTGAAGGTAAGCACTCTTGACATCCATTTGATGGAGTACTAGATCGTTCTGTATGGCGATTTGCATTATGGTACGGGCTGATTCCATGCGGGCTGTCGGAGAGAACGTTTCGGTATAATCAATCCCTTGGATCTGAGAATATCCCTTGGCAACGAATCTGGCTTTGTAGATTGGAGAATCTGGATTTCCTTTGATGTGATAAACCCATTTTCCACCAACAATTGATTTGTTCTCAGGCGGTTCGGTTAACGTGTAGGTGTTGTTGAGTTGTAACGATTTAATTTCATCATCCATTGCGGCTGCCCATTTTTGCGAATCTGGGCTGGTTATGGCTTCCTGGTAAGTAAGCGGGGCATTCACCAGGTAGCAAAAATCAATGAGGTTGATTGAATCGGTGTCCTCTTTCACGTCTTCATCTTTCATTGGTTGTTGTTGACGGCTCCTCAATGGATAGCTTTTACGTTGCTCTGGACTGACTACTGGCTTGGATGGTTTCTGTCTCTGTCTTAACTTCTTGCTCCTCAGGTTCAGTTGGAGGCAAGAGTACATCTGATCCCGGTTTAGTTTCAAACTTATCGGTGAACTTTACGAGTCGATATTTCATGACAGTACGTTTGTCTGGGTGATAGACGAGGTATGATGGGCTGTCACGATCGTACCCAACAAAATAACCCTTTTTGCATCGAGGGTCCAGTTTCTTTGGGTCATGGATGAGAGGGTAGCAAACACTTCCGAATAGATGCATCTTCGAGATGTCGGGTTTCCTTCCAGTGATTACGCTGTACGGTGTAGTTTTCAATCTTTGCACATAGCAACGGTTTCGAATATGTGTGGCGGTTAGGACAGCGTAAGTCCATAGTGACTTTGGTAGGTTGGCTTCGATTAACAAAGATCGTGCCATCTCGAAAAGTGTTCTCCAGTTTCGTTCTGCTGTCCCATTTTGGTGTGGCGAGTAGGGCGATGTCAATTCATGTTTGATATTGTACTTTAACAAAAGTGCTTTGAATTCAGCTGATATATACTCTCCCCCCCATTGTCACTACGTAGACGATCGGTATCTCCTGTGGGTAGAAATTCAGTATGAAAGTTGAAAGTTTTACCATTACCTAATGGGTTGGTTACTTTTTTTTTATCCGCTAAGAATTTCTCGGTTGCTTGCAATGCATCTGACTTGTTTTTCAGGAAGTATGTAAACGAGCAACCTGAAAAATCGTCAACAAAAATCATAGCATAGCGGTGGCCATCTTTAGCTACAGGATCGACAGGACCAGCAAGGTCAGTGTGGACTAATTCGAAGGGTTTGGTGGCTCGGATGTCAGCATCTCGGTTACGAGTGTTGGTCTGTTTGGCGAGAATACATGTTTCACAATCAAAGTCACTTTTATCTGAAATGTTCATACCTTGAGCGACTCCTTCTAGCTTTTTGACGTCGGAAAGGTTGCAATGACCTAAAAGTTTGTGCCATGTCTTGAGCGATTCAGTTCTGGTATCGGATACTGATGTCTTACAGAGGTAGTACAATCGACCATGTTGCTCGATCAGGAATGTGGTACCATCAGTGGTAATAAGTTCAGCATGATCACCTTCAAAGTTCAATTTTGTTCCTTTCTTTGTTGCTGCTTGGACTGAGAAAATGCATTGTGGAAATGAAGGTACATACAATACATTGTCTAATTTTGCATTAACGACTTTTCCAGTGGAAGATAACAAAGAAATTGACACTGTCCCTTTTTTCTTTGCTAGGTTGTTAGATCTGGAACCATCAGCAAGTTCGATGAAATGTTGTTCTGGTTTGAAAGTTGTATCAATGTCAATAAAGTTTGAGTCTGTGTTCACAAAATGTGGGTGGTTGCACCACAATCAACTAGAAATTTGTCTGATGAAGTTTTTAAAAGCAGTTTGTTGCTATCCTCAACTGTGAATACAAATGAATGTCCTTCTGATTCGTCCGAAACGGTTTTAGCTGTGTGTTGTTGTTTTTGTTTTCGACATGTCTCGTTCGAATGGGAATTGGTTTTGTGGTACGAGCAATACGGTTTGTCGTAGTTTTGCTTTTTGGGTTTGCGACAGTCGGTTGATTTGTGGCCAGCAGCACCACAATTAAAGCATGTGAGTTTCTTGGTACGATAGGAGTATGTCTTCATGATATTATCACCTTCAGTTGAGTCAGGACGTTTGTTACGAGTCTGTTCTGTATCCTCGAAGTTCTTGAGGGCTTGTTTGAATTTTTGAAAATCTTGCACTACGTCCTCTGATTGGGTAGTAACGGCTATAAAGGATTTGTATTGATCTGGGAGTCCTTTTACAACCATGGCCACAAGAAGGCCATCACTCACGGTTTCCTTGGCGGTACGTAGGGCATTTGCAGCTGACTCAGCGCGTAAGATGTAGTCAGTGATTGATTCATTGTTTCGTTTGATCAAAGAGGTTAACTGAGTGTACAAAGTTATTATCCTCGGTTTGCCTGAACCAGCATAGTGTTCCTTGAGGATTTTGAATGCAAGTCTACCATTGTCTCTTGCATCTCTCATAATAAGTGAAATGGAACGTTCGTCTAAGAATTGGATGAGTTCAGAGAAAGCTAATTCGTTTTTCTCAGCTGTAATTTCATCTTCAGAAACGAAAACATGTTTCAGTTTACGAATGTTCATGTATCCTAAGAACTTCACCTCCCACAGCTCAAATTTTCTTTCATCTCCATCGAAAGCAATGTTCTGCCAAAGATTGTTCGCACTGGGCCCATAACCTGTTGAGCTTGTCATGATGGAGGCATAGAAAAGACAATTGAGCTTTATGCTGGAAAAACTAGTATATTCAATAGTAAAAACGTTATGCGTAGCTAATCTACCATTATGGAAAAAGACATAATAAAATACGGAACATAAAGCAAGTAAGACAAATAATAGCTAAAAACATAATAAAAATATCAACAATAACTACGTAAGTTTGTATGAGGCTATAGAAGAAAACCTTGACCATATCCAGTTCAATGAGGTTGAGCCAATGGAAAAATATCTCAAGAATATATCAAGTTTGACGACGTTCCAAATGAAGTGCAAGATACAAAATAAGATGTTCAGAGAGAGGTATTTTAAAAAGTCTATGAGGTGTCCTTTGAAATTTACATCCATTCGGATGATGTGCCCAAAGAGAGTAACATTACATTACCTCAGCAACGAAAGCTTGAGACATGATTGTATAGTAGGATTAAATCAAGCAAATCAAGAAGATAGCAAAACATATCGAGTGACGCTAAAGGCTCCAGACGTTTCTACATTTCCTGTAAAAGTACAAAGCAACCATGCTATTTGCGAAGTCGCCGAGTGATACTGACAATCCAGAACCCTCACGTTTGTGAGGAGATCCATCATTTGACAAACTCGAGAAATACCTGCAACTTTCAGCCAGCAAAAGGAGTAAACAGTTTTGCAACAGACCCGTCAAGGTAGATCGTGTAGGGTGAACAGAAAGTGTGAAGCTTGTAAGTAAAGTTGATCATCCTACATGGTTGCAGGAATAAAAGAAGTCCAATCAAGATGAAGAGACCAAAGCAGCCAGTACAAGACCAACACTCTCCTAATGTTTCACTTTGACTCAACCTATCCTTCGCGAAGCTCGACATGGATATCGAGCTAAGAAATTTCTTTTCTTTGTTACAAACCGAATCCAAATGATCCACGATGTGTCAAACTCCGAGCAATGGAGAATACGTACAAGCTGACAACAATCCCTCTGACAATGGTACAAGAGGGAAACAGTTCAAGTTCTCAACAGCCGATCAAAATAAAGCCCAACAAACAACATCCAGTCGAAGGTGACGATCTGGAATGCAAAAAAGGTAAGCCCGTGAAATTTAATCTATTTATCCAGGCAATGGCGGCAAAGACATGCAGCTTTTTGAATGGAAAGCTTTTTGATTTTTATGTTTCTATATAAAAAGATTTGTTTCGTTTTAAATTTGAAAAGAATTCGAATGTCATTAATCAAATTACGCTTGATTACAAAGATGTAAAAAATAAAGAGAAAAAAGAGCGGGCAAATGATAAATGGGGCATTAATTTCAAAACAAAGGTCGAAATAAGTCTAAACCATGCTCTATCAACAAAAACATTGCTAAAACGAAAGTAACGCCTGGTCTACTTCTGGCTGAACTTTGCTTTTTGATGATTTTCCAGGCTGCATTTTTGAAAAAGCTACTTGAAGTTGAAAATATAATTAAGAATGAGGCACAAATATCAATAACAGATTTTAAATCCCTTATTTTCAAATAAGAACATTGCTTTATTCTTTTTTTACCTAGCAAAAACAACGGCAATCTGGCGGATAGTCTGCCTAAGCAAAAACATATTACAATATACTACCGGGCCATTTAATCGCACCATCCAGTCTATAAAAAAGCTTTAAGCGGACCCCAGGGTACACCTGGACAAACAGACAGACAAACAAAATGACGTACAGACTACGGACATTGATATATAGAAAAATATCATAAACCAAACGGTCGTAATCGATTAAATCGATCATCGATTTAAATCAATATATAATCGATAACTAATCGATGTTTACAATTTTTTTGACCTCAGTTAGCTATCGATTGCTATCGATCTAATTGATGCGATGGATAAGTTATCGATTATTAATCGATGGATGATTATTAATCTATGGATATTTTCTATCGATCGATCGATACCATCGACTATACAGTGGCGTGGTGGGAAAATTTCTCTGGGGTGGCCAAGGCAAATATGGCGCCCTTTTTAAGGATTTTTTGTTTTTGGTGCCCCTCTCTATACGCTCATTATGAACACAAAAAAGGGAGTGTGCGAGCGAAGCGAGCCAGAAAATTTTGAGTTTTTGAGGTGATGAGGGGCGCCAGTTTTGTTTTTTTATTTGTCAATCATTCGATATGTGCGCCTGAAAAATCCTTCTTGGCGTCCCTTATTTTTGGGCGCCTCTTCTCAAAAGGGCTCCGATGGGGGGGCCTGGCCCCCCTGGCCCCCCTGCCACCACGCCACTGTATGGATCGATAGTTCGTCATTAACAATCTATAGCTTATCGATAGGAAATCAATGAATAATCAATAATAGCCTATAGACTGAAAGATTATCGATATTAATCGATATCTCATCAAAAATAATCGATTGCTCAATGACATCAATCGTTGGCTAATCGATCGCTAAGCGATATTCACATTTTTTTTAATTGATAACTGATCGATCGATTATTTATCGATCTAAATTTATCGATTACGATCG